>NW_026517048.1:0-639089 GCF_026229845.1 Diaporthe amygdali | reverse complement strand
CAACAGCAACAGCAACAGCAACAGCAACAGCAACAGCAACAGCAACAGCAACAGCAACAGCAACAGCAACAGCAACAACGACACCAAGATCATTTACACCGTCCGCCACGGCAACACGCCGCACAACGACGACTCCAACGCCTGGGGCCGCCCCGTCGCCTGGCGGTACCTATCCCAGCTGCGCAAGAACTTCGACCCGCATCTCACGCCCGAGGGCGCCCACGATGCCCGCGCGGCCGGCGAGATGCTGCTGCAGGAGATGATGATGACGATGGGCAGCGGCTGCTCCGAGGAGGAGGAGGCTGCCGCCGCGCCGCGGCCCGTGACGGTCTACTCGTCGCCGCTGCGCCGCTGCGTCGAGACGGCCATGTACATGATCAAGCACGCCGGGCTGGACCGGCCGGGTGGTGGTGGTGCTGGCGGGTGCGGCGGGCCCGTGACGCTACGCGTCAAGGAGGGCCTGCGCGAGTGGATGGGGTATCGCCACGGGCACCAGTCGGACCGGCGGGGCAGCAGGGAGAGCATACGGGCGCTGGTCGAGCAGCTCAAGGCGGGCCTGGGCGTGGAGGTCCAGTATACTCTGGACGTGCCGGAGCAGGACCCGTTCCACGATGAGGTGTACGTCGACGTGGACCGGCGCGTGCGCGGCGTGCTGGACGACATTTTCAGCGATGAGGGGGTTCCCTCGGGGGCTTGCGTCATGCTCGTGCTGCACAACCGCTGCAACAAGTCGCTGCTGCGCGTGCTGGGCCACGCGCCTGCGAGCGTCGAGGACTTCGAGGTTGCCAACTGTGCCATGCTCTCGTACCGCGTCTCGAGGCGCCAGCTCGACGGCCAAGAGGTCGGGGCAAGGGTCGCGTACGAGGACGTGCAGTGGCGGGAGGACCAGAAGCAGTCAGAGAGCAACAGGAGGGGGCGGCTCCGGCATGCTGTCGAGGACGTCAGGGCCTGGAACGATGATGAAAGCTCGAAGCACTGGGTGGACGACTTGCGGAAACTCTTGCAATATCACGCAGAGCAGAGGAATGATCCAGCGGCGAGCGAGGCCCTGGAGAGTTTGGAAAACGATCTGATTTTATTACCAAATTGAGGGCGAAAATCGCCACCCAGCAGTCATACAATCGATTATTTCAGAAACAAAGGGGTTCATTGGGCGGGGACTTGGCAAATGTAAAGGAATGCATGTTCAGGAGCGAAACATAGATTTAGACAGGGAAGACAAGGCTTGCAGCCTGTGAGAGTCGGGGAGCAATGGAGTAAAGCAACAACTCACAGCGTAACTAAGAGGAGTACAAGGGTTGACTTGACTTAAGCCCTTACCGGATTGAATTGGGCGATGATATAATTTGTGTTCGTCCTGAGACAGAAAAGCAATTCAAAACACTCAACGGGACAATAAAAAGGAACCCTTGCGGATTTGGGTTGTCCAATTCTGCGAGCATTCTTACTAATGTTGAACCAAATCACCCGTGATTCACAAGATGGTTGAAACTTTCACGGAATCGACTGTTATCGCAAGCTCGAGACAAAACAGTTTTTGGACCACTAGGCCAAGCTCCGTTACGAGGAGGTTTCATTGCGAAGAGGAAGAGAGGAGATCCGGTAGCTGTTCTACCTGAATCACAAGAAACCAGCACTACTCGGTTGAAAGAAAGGTAAGAACGCAAAACATCGCCATTACCTCAAACCAGGACGGCCTGAACAGAAACTGATGAGCTATGAAACGCAGCGCTGCTAGTCAGCAATATTTTCTCAATGGCATCAAAGTCACGACTTCAGCCCCATTTGCAAGCAAGATTCCCCATTCAGCGCCAGCATTTGACGAAATGCCGACCTTTTTACAGACAATGTTATGGATCAACGCGAGCCCGAACCCCTAATTTCCACAAAAAAACCCTGGCTCAAGACTTCAAAGCTGATTGAGTCAAAAGTGATCAAACTTCGTCAATACTCCCATCGCTGCGCATTTGCTTCCTTCAGGTCTTGCAGGCGTCGGCGTGCCCGCAATTCGCTTTCCATCGCTCCGACTAGATGAACTCCACAAGGTCCCGGAAATCATCGGTGAAATCTGGCTCAAACCCCTCCCATTCTGGATCTCCTTGCTGTGGTTTCTCGGATCGACTGTAATTCTTGGGGAAATAGTCGATCTCCCCCGTCCCATGCGGGTTCCCCACATTGGGGCACGGTGGGATGACACTGCATTCGCCAAAAGCATCCTTAGGCGGAGGCAGCATATACTTGTCCGAGAAAATATACGTCTGTTCTTGAGAATCTTTCCCTTCCACTTCGATGATACTCTCTTGCTGAACAAGGGCATCGTGAATGGAGGAAGTTGTGTGTGGCGTAGGCAGCGCGTACTTGTCTGAGAAAAGGCCGTCTTCTTCAGGGTACTGCGCACTTACGTCCTTGACGCCCTCTTGCTGGATGATAGTATCGAGATTGGTGGAAAATACATATGATGGAGGATTGTCGACTTCCTGAACCCTAGTTGCCATTCCACACTCGTCAGGTGAGAGAGAATGTTCATCGAAGTCAATGAAAGTGTATGACAAGGCTTTCCGGTGGCGCTCCACGTTGATTCGGGATTCGCTTTCGCGACGACCTTTGGCAGTCATCTGTCTAAGATACCTTGTCATCGTAGGCGGACTCGTCGATGATGACTCTCTCGAGGTGAGTCCATTCTCGTCACCCTCGAGGAATTGATTGTCCGCGATGTCTTCGAGCCTCCTTTTCGAAGCGCCCGTGGTGCGCACTTGGAAGCTTTGTTCACGAGACGGCTTCCCGTCACAGTCACTCGTATCCAAGCCCTCAACAACTGAGTCGCCTGAAAAGTTGTCGGTACTGTTGCTCCGAGCTTTCAGAAGTTCGGGATGCAGTGGACTCGTCTTTTTGCCAGCGACAACGCTATCATTGGGAATGCGCGTATCTCCAAATGGGGGGCCTATGTTGTGCTGCAATGCATCGTCAGAGAGACCCTCAAAAATTCCAGCCTCATTTTCAGCCAACTCCTTCTTGCTCGTGAAGCTTTTTGGTTTGTACTGGCTGCGATGCGAGTTATGAGGAGCGTCCACATGAGCGCCTTCGAACTGAGTCAGATCAATCAAGCCATCCCCATCCAAGTCGAAGTCGTCAAGGTCAATCAACCTGTGGTCTTGTCTGTTTGCAGTGGCACAACTCAAAGTACCCATTGATGAATCTTGCTTTTGACTTGACGTTTGGGCCTCTGGCATCTGTGAAAGAGCCGTCTTGGTTCTTTTGGTGGGCGGGTCTGAGGTCGGCCACGATCTTGAATCAGCAACAACAACCTCCTCAGTATCTGCCTTCCTCTTCAAACTCAGGCGCTTCGGCTTTCTGGGCTTATCAAGGCCTTCACGGCAGCACCTATGGGCGCAAGCTTTGCCGCTGCTGATCTTGAACCCGGCATCAGCGCAGTGATGATTGCATTTAAACTTGCCGTTGGGAAGTTGAACGGGTTGCCACGGGATGTCCTCCTTTTCGCTTTCTTGAGAAGGTCTAAGGTTTTCCTCTTGTGTTGAAAGCTTGTTGTCGGCGCGGAAACTCCCGTCACGATCCATCAAAGACCACTGTGAGTCGACGTCTGACACTGCGAGGCGCTCCTCGCCATCACTCTGTCTCTCTTTGGTGACCTCCAATAAGTCATTGTCACCAATATCATCGTCCATCCAAGAAGCTGCGGATTGATCAGGCGTCCTGAAGGGTTGTGGTGTAGCCTTCGGCTTAGGAAGGAAGGCAGACGCTGGCAGGCCGTGCTGGAGCTTTCTAGTGACAACGGTGCCGACAATGTCTTCGCATGCAAAGTAGCAGATGATTTCTTCAAAGAAATCACTGAGGTCTACTTCGAAGTGCAACGACATTTTATGATCGTTCTCCTTTTTGAACTTGTTGATCGAGCCCCTCCACCAATGCGCAAGCACACCTTCCGTGGTTTCGGCCATGAATGTGACAGAAGGGATTTTGCCACGCCATCTTAACTTGTCCAAAGTGTTTGAGAAGCCGAGGGTCACGTCAATACGAGCTATTGGTTGCATGCGCGAGTGACGAGTCTGAGGATTGTTCGTCACAATACGTGCTTCAATGGTTAGCCGCGGAAAGTGTGCCAACTCATCCATCATCTTTTTGCCGAATGGTGGATTTCGGCTCAGTATTCTTTCGATGTTGCTCGTGCCAGCCTTTGCCAAATCATGCACTGTTGTGATTCCGGAGGCAACCAACTTTCGCATGAATACTGGCCCGAGCTGGGGGATCTGCGTTAGTTGCATAGACTTCCCTTCCCAGGCTCTGGCTGCCATCGACCGTGCAAGCTCGAGAGCTGTTCGACATGTGACTCCATCCAAATCACTCGCCTTGCATTCGACAACCGCGCGTACGAGGCGGTGCATCTTCTCAAACAGAAGGCCCGTGTCCAATATCATCTGCCGTCGAACGACTTCAGGTACATCAGACAAGTCCACACATCCCAAGGCCGCTTGCAGCAGAAGAGAAACTCTGTGCGCCATCGTGTTGATGGCCTCTTTGATAGGGTAAACGATGAAAGGGTTCTTGTTCAGTTCGCGAAACACATCACGTTCGTGAGTTCTCCAGCGAAAGTCCTTGAATTCATCTGCTTCACACACAGCTGTCAACTGCTTTCGTTAGCCTCAATCGAGAACGGCTTAGCGGGAGAACTCACCACCTGCTCCATCTTCGCACCTTGAGGAATTTGTAAAATCCTTTGCATCGAGCTGAACCGTATTACGTATCTTGACATTGCACGGCCATAATCTGTGGAACGAAATGTTGGTTCTTCCGTGACAAGCCCTGCTTGCTGCAATTTGGAAATGTCTGTTTCACAGATTTCTTCAAGCCTGTCATCAAGCGGAGAGGTGAGAGAATTCGTTTCTGTCAGTTTGTAGTATATTGGGTTGCGGTCAAGTCGGACAGCAAGAAATGTTCCATTCAACCACTCCTTGGCCTTTTGGATATCCTGGAAGGTTCCCAAATTAATCTCTGAATTCAAATGCTCGATCAAGTTCTGGTGGAGCGTGCTTTCAAGGATCTGCTGTCCCGATCCCATGTCCTCGTAGTGTTGCTTGTTTCGTGCTCTTGTGAGAATTACAGCAACACCGCTGTTGCCGAATTGTGGCCTTCCAGCACGACCCAGCATCTGCATGATTTCCAAGTCGCTGAGCTCGGCGATTGAACTTTCTTGGTATGACGTGGTACCTTTGAGTACTACCATATGGCATGGTAGGTTCAATCCCATAGCGAGAGTCGAGGTGCAGCAAATGACACTGAGACGGCCATCCAGGAATGCCTGCTCGATAGCTCGTCTATCTTGCGCATCGAGACCAGCGTGATGAAATGCAACGCCATATCTCACGATCTCTTGGAGTTCAGGACTGATGACAGGGATGCGTTTCCCGGGCTCAGGCCACGGCCTTAATTGGGGCTGGCGCTCATTCCACTCCTCAGCCAATTTCTTTGCTGAGCTCTGGCAGCTCTTACGGGTCTGACAGAAGACCAGAATCGGCTTTTTCTGAGAATGTTTGGCGATGTGTGGATATAATTGATCGGTTAAAAAGGTATCGAATTGGTAATCATTTGTCTTCTTGTCGAAACCATACACAAACTTCTGCAGCTTCACGGGGCGAAATTCTTCTCCGAACGTTGCTCGGCGAGCTGGAAGTCCTGAACTGGTGTGGTCCCTACCGAGCCATCGTGCAACATCGTCTGAGTTCGGAACGGTTGCGCTGAGAGCGACGAAGCGTACGTTCGCGCCACGGGTCTTCATGCGGGACACCACAGCCTCGAGAGTTGATCCTCGTGGCTCTTTGAGAAGATGTACCTCATCGATGAGGAATAGTTCAACTAAGTCGAGGAGCTTGCGATGATCAGACCAGCTTCTGGTAATTGAATCCCATTTCTCTGGAGTTGTGATGATAATAGTGGCCTGACGGACGCGTCTCATTTCGGCATGCGAGGTATCTCCCGTCAGCTCTGCAACTTCTATGGCCAGCAATCCAAATTTCTGTCTCCAGTCATTGGCCCTTTCAGTGCAGAGAGCCTTCAGTGGGCATAGATAGACGATTTTATAGATTTCGTCGCCCTTCAGCTGCGCAAGCTTGCAAATCGAAAGCTCGAGAATCGCTGTCTTCCCACTGCCAGTTGGCGCTGAAACGACAAGATTGTCGTTTGTCTGATAGACGTCCTCGAAGCACTTCGATTGGACGGCATTGAAGAGATCGTAGGGAAAGATTTGCCGAAATCGGTCGGGGAGGACTTCCCGGGGGTTGATCAAGTTGATCCCATTGGCGATGGGAGGTGCGTGTGCAAGCTCTAAGGATCGTGAGTTTCGGGAGTTTGATGATGAAGCGGTTGAGACTCTCGACGATCCGGGGAGGGTTTGCCGGCGGAGGCTTGCTTTCGCAGCGGGACTCGACGATGAGCTCATCCCGACTGGGGAAGAAGAACTCTGCACAGTAAAATGCTTCGTTGCGTTGAGGGTAGCTACGGATCAAATAATCAGCATTCGAAAAATGAAGTTCACAGAAAATCAAGGTCACTTGCACTGAGGTTGAGGCGCAATTCGCTCCGTCGCTATTAGGGGATCTCGGGATAGGGATCTCTGTAGCCCCCAAGATAATTGTTTCGGAGCAGGGCACGACGCCAGTTGACCAAAGTGAGGCAACGCGTTTCTTTGCACTGGCTCATGGAGTTGCCACGGGGTAGGTTCTGAACCGTTCGCAGGAGAATAGAGTGCGCGGGTCGCTGGCCCCCTAATCTCTGGGTTTGAAAGACTCGAAGGCAGAGTGAGTCTCGACGACGACAGGGTTGGTGTAGTGGAGAATGCAGTTGAAGACAAAGATCTAGCTGGTGCACTCAAAGACTGCGACGTTCCTAAGAAAGGTGATGCAGCTGGCAGGCAGTAATCCGACGTCATGTACGGTGCTCGCATTTTTGCCGGCTCCTGACTTGCAAGAAGCTGACGATCTTTAGAATTGTTAACAACGCACGTCAGCTCCCCTCAATATCCTTTCAAGGAAGATCCATTAGCATCCATGACTTACCGAAATCGTCCAGAGCCAGTTCAGTCGGTTCTTGCAATGCTATTTCGTGCTGCCAACTGTTCGTGATGAGGTGGTGGTGACCATTCCTGGCAGGTGGAACTGTAGTAGGGGCGAGGGAAGCTGGGTGTTGAATCATCTCCCGACCATTTCTTGATGGAATGTTTGCTGGAATCTCTGACTGCGAACAATATGTTGTCTGCCGCTCTTGTTGTTGACCCTGTTGCGAAGCAGCAAGTTGCTTGAGCAGATTCTGGACGTCCGAGCCCAGTCCAGAGAGATCTTGTGCAGATATTCGCAAATTGACTCCATCTTGGCCATCACGGATGGTAGAATTCCCGATTTCCGACATTATGCTCAATTAATTGTTCCCTCAAAGCGTGATTAAACGCAGGCCCAACTGCAGAATGATGGTGGAAATGCTCTGACAGCAACTATGCCCAAGCCGCGAAGAGTGCCGGCAAGGCCAAGTGGAAGATCGATAACTTTCTGTGAAGTAAAATTCGACCCCGTCTTACACGCCGCTTCACACTTCGACTCGATCGCAGAGAGGAGATGGATTGCAAAGCTGGACGACGCCTTCGTGCCGCGATTGGAATGGTGTGGGAGGAAGACAAGTCCGCTGGTATTTGAAGTGGCTCTGAAGGAGAACAAAAGACCTCTTAGGTCACCACGAAGACCACGAAAGCTAAATTACTCTTGAAGAACAGTTGGTCGAGCTGCTAGTTCAAGCCATCAACCCTGGCGGAAGACATCAATGAAGAATCGGAAGGGACAGCGAGGTCGAGTAGACCTTGTATGGTTTCGTTATCAGTATCTTGATGAACGATCGGACGCTGGGATTGGAGGCTCGCTGTGCCGGGGAAGCGTATCTCGAGTACAGGACGGCCGGCTGGGAGACGAGAAGGTGACAGGTGTCCGCAGGGGCTATTATTGGAGTTGAGAAGCTTGACCCTGGAACAGGCAGCAAAAGGCTTATCGATGCTGCTTGAACCAGCTTCGGAAGGAGGCGAGGCGGGAAGGCGCTGTTGCGGTGCGGTCTCAAGGAAGGAACAACATCCACACGAGCCAACTCGGAGAACGTAAGCTCTTTACGGAGACAAAATTTAGACAGTCATGTGTGTGTGAAGTACTGCTCCGACTACCTTTGCTTGTGATGGCGGCACAAGTATGCTTTGTCTTAAGCCATGGTCGCGTAAATTGCACGATAGGCGAATGATGTCTTTGCAGCTCACACGACCAGCTGTCTTATTTGGCTTACACCTCGAGAACTCCCGAACCTCTCGTCCTTGAAAGCTCCGTCTTCTTTTTGCGACCTCAACATGTGAGATCTCGAGATCCCGTAGATCTCCACATGCCTATGCGTCGCATATAAAAAGCGCTGTAGAGTTCCACCATATTCACCGATCAAACATGTACTATGCGCGCACAAAATGTGATGGACACTTCCATGACCACAGGTACTGGAGCGATTTTCATCCACAGTGATAAAATCCGATCTTCTTTTTTGGTTTATATTTCAGGATAAGGTTGCTGGTCGTCCAGCGTGACGTGATATTCCCAGGAAAACCAGCAATTTCTTCCACCGTTCTTGTAGGCACCATCGTCTCGCATCTATCTGCAGTTCATTCTCTTTTGGAGTTTGTTTCTGAAGCTTGCTTCAAATTGGGTATCGTTTATCGTAACTCTTCCGCACTCGTTATGCCCATTCTACGGTGGTGTTCCGCCCAGGACCTGTATACAATCCTTCTGAAGGCGGAAACACCATGCACCTTTTCCCTTCTGCGTCTCGTTTTACTTCATCCACTCATGACCTTGAAAATGGCTCAACATGCAGCATTGATGCATCGTCATCTTGGTCTCGTCTGTTCAACTCTACTCGTCTCGCGCCTTGCCTCTAGCAGACGGGACCCTCGCATGGTGTCTCAATGGCGTCGATGGCCTGGAGGTCGACAGACCGAGGGATGTAGCGGAATCCATCGGATTGAGCAACTTGGTGTCCTCTGGAGATTGCAGTCTTGGCGTGGATGCGATGACTGTCTTCTCGTAGCTGACGATGCTGATGGGCGGCGGTCGACCGCGCTTCCTGTCGGGGCCACTGTACAGCCATGTCGAGAAGATGACCAAGGCGGTGCCAAAGACGAACTAGTTAATGTTAGAAATTTGTGCGGAGTGACCATTCTCGGCGCTTCCGATGGGGGCGGCTTCCAAAAGGACAGCTTACCATGACAGATACCTGGAAGCCGAAGAACCAGAGGCTAAATATGAAGCTGACAACAATGCTGATGCTTGTAGCAAAGTTCTTGGCAATGTTGTCCGCGTAGTTTATGCAGAGGCTCGTTAGCACGCCGCCAATCGCTTGGAAGACGATAGCTGTCCAAACGACGGAGTTGTAGCCCTCAAAGAACCCATGTTTGGCAATTTCCTCTCCATCCTTCATGATGACCCCGAAGAAGAGAGCAGGAAAGAGGCTGTAGAACGACAGCTGAATGTTTCGCGTCCATACAGAAACGGGCGAGTTCGACTCCTTGAGCACCTTTTCGAAATATACCCCCGTGAGGCCAGACAGGACGGCTGCAACGAGGACGGCGCTCACACCGAGAGAATAGTTCATCTTCGGCCCCACGTCGAGATCTTCTTCTATGCCCTCGTACGTGGCTGATCGCTTGTGTAGACTCGTTACGCCCTCGGTGAGCCCATCCACGGCTCTCTTCGTAAGGTGGCGCGCCACATCGACCGCTCCGCCTGCAGCTTGTCCGAGTTCGTGCATCGATCGCGGGAAGAAGTGGTCACTGTAGTCGTGGATGGATATCGAAGGTTCTTTCGGATCGGTGGGCAAGGACACAACAGCGACGCCGATTGTGAGGAGTACCACAGCTGTCCAGCGCTTGGCACTAAGAGGTCGGCCGAGGAGGAGAACGGTGAAGACGGCCGTCGTGAGAATCTAGGTTTTGTCAGCTCTTTGCGCTTGCGCAGCCATGTCTAGGCTTGCGACGCACCTTCAGCTGATACAGGACCTGGAAGTGCACTGGGTCCAGGTTCCCCAGAGCCACGTACTGCAGCGTGTTCTCGAAGGTGTACAATGTCGCGGGTATTGCCAGTTTCCACCCATCCCCGCTGAACACTGAGTGGTATATCTGCTCAAACAGTACGGTGGCAGGCGTCTGGGGCGCAAGGCTCCTTGAGACATCATAGAGGGCAAATGTGGCAGAAATGGCAAGCTTGATGACCTCGTTCAGGAACACTGCCGTGCTCGTGAAGTATCTGTGGTCTCCAGACGGTTGCATTATCCGACTGTAATGCATGATCTGTAGGAAGGCAACTAGTTAGCCAAAAGACCATGCGTACAGCCTCGTCGCTGGTTGCTGTCTGGCTCGGGAGACTATGGGGCGCGACGCACGAGGATAAGAGCTGAGTTTTGGAACGTCAACTGTGGAAAAGGACATCAGCATTTGTCTCAATGCATCCAAAGGAGCTTGCAGAAGTGCCGGCTCACGGTAATGAGTGATGCCTGCTTCATGGGCACTCCAAAGAGAGTTGGACCCCCCTTCATGGCGCCTTTGGCCTGGGGGGCATCGAGTAGAGCCATGATGGATCCAGGCAATGGTGGTCCCTCGATGGGTTTAGCAATGGTGGTGCTTCGAGTCCTGGTATGGTCACGCGAAACAATTTTCCTACGTCTTGTAACGAGAAGGCGTCTATGTTGCGAGGAAGGAAAGTGGTGGAGAGAAAGCTCAGTCCAAGAGATGTGCCCTGGTCTTGTGGGCCAGCAGGTGGGCAGGTCGACGTCAAGATCCGCGTGTGAAGGTGGGCAGCGCAGCGCAGCTCAAAGCGGCAAAAAAAAGAAGAGGGTCCCGTTGTTTGGCCCGACCCTTCGACCCCAGGTCCAGATTCCAGATTTGGAGCTGGCAACCGCAGGGTGAGCAGGGTAGAGAGGCCAGGCAGGGGCCAATGCGCCCTTACCCCTGATCCTACCCAAGGATTTTCGACCTCGGGATATTCACCCTTGGCTAGCGATCAGATGTGACTGCAAGCGAATATGACTTGTGATGGTGGATGGATCCTGAGGCCCAACTGAGAGTGTCTGCTCAACCTGAAACTTTCTTGGGAGACTGGATGATATTATCAAGGCGCTGATATTATGTACACGGTGAGTGAACCCAGGGGCAGACTGGTACAATTGAAGAGCCCAGATGAGGTCAGGAATGGAAGACTCCCAGAGGCGCTAAGAAGAAACACGTAGCACAGCTCAATGGGCTGGACCTTGACAAGCAAGCATCAATCAATAGGCCACCTGGACAGCCTGGGCTCACTAGCAGTGGGACTAGAACTGATCTGTCAAACATCACGTCAACGGGAGCAGCACCTGGGGAGCTGTCAGTGCTGATCGATGATGGTGTTGTGGGACAGAGAGGCTGGTGGTTCAGTCAATGAGCTGTCAGGGCTGTGCTGCCGGAGCTACCCAGCTATGGACCAAAAATCGTCCGACAGCCCGTCAGCCCAGCTTCCAAGTAAAATCGGGCAAGGTGTGCTGTATGGCAAGGTCAGGTGGCCAGGCAAGAACTGGTATGTCCCAATCAATCCAATTCTTCTGGGCTTCATTTCAATTCAGCTGGTGGATGTTTGCTTTTGGTGACTGCATGACGAAAGAGGCTGCAGGCCCCCAGGGGCACACTGCATTTGGGTGGGCTTTTCTGCACCCATGATCTCTGGTGGGGAGTTACTTCCTGTCCGGGGGCAGTATCTGACTGTAGTTGGAGATGAGGCAAAACTTGTTAGTACTGTACGCTAGTTCTATCGTGCATCCAGGATCGCTGGACCCCTCTACCCACCAGTTCAGCCCCAGCCGGGAGACCACTGCTAGACCACCAGGATCAGAGAGGATTCCCTATTTTTACATGGGCCGCTGCTTTCCACCACAACAGTCTTGGATGAGGTGAAGTGCTGACGCATGACTTCGATTGGTCTCTTTACACGTGTAGACGGTTCTTCTACCCATGGATTCTAACTCCACCAACGTGTAACCAACCCTGGGACAGCCCTGCCTGGCTCACCGCAACGTCTTCGATTTTTGCGGGCGGTTGTCGAACAGCGGGTAGTCTGGTAGTCCACCATGTAACCACCCTTTTCCCACCCCTCGGGTCCGCCTTAGCCTTGATCGGCATTTAGAGCACACCCTACGGAAGGTCATGCGAGCCTCATCATTGCCAGCATGCACGCCATTCGAAAGACTAGCATTCGCAGCGCGGTACACTACCGAGTAGTGGCCTTCAACCCCAGAGACAAAGGGGTCTAATAGACGCTGTGTCACGGCGCACCCCGTCACCCCTCCCACAACCATGAAGCCTGGGGGTTCGATCTCTTGCCAGATGGGCAGATTTTGGCTTCAGGCCAGGGACACTGGCCAATGTCACCTCTCTGCATCGGGGGACGGGGCCAGAGCTGGTTGGCCGTCGCTTCCGGCCCTGAAACCTGGCGAGCGCTCCCGTGACCGGGTCCGTCTCACCACTGTCGGGAGATCCACAGCATCCGAGAGGCGGCATCTACTCAACAGCTGGCCCACCAAACTTCTCGGCACGGCAGTTTACGGAGGACGGACTGTCCCGGCGATTGACGATGTCGGCGTCAAGATGCATCGAGCACGGCGCATATGTGATCACGGGAATGGTCTACTGGAAGCTGAACAATTCTATCACCTTTTCGAAGAGATTGATGAAGTGGATCAAGTGATCTTGGTTCGACGCACTCGACCGAAAATGCTCATTAGCTCGCTATAACACTCTGGGCACCCATTGCCCAGTCTCTCTGGCCTATTCGAGTCGACATTGCCAGCTTATGGTATCTCATCCTCTGTCCTTAACAGGTCGTCATTACAGCCCCGGGCTATCATCAAAACACTGTCCAACAGAAGGCCTGAATCGCAGATTCGGCAGTCTGTCCCCGTCATTCTCTGGTCCTCTCTTTAGGCTACCTTTAGTTGCCGGCCGAGATGGCGCCGTCGAACTGAACGTTGGTCGATGCGTTGCCGGCCTCGGCCACATCCTGCTTGATGTTGTTCGCGAGCTTGGTCTGCTCCTCGGCCAGCTTGTCGGCGACGTCCTCTCCCTGAGCCTGCTGTGCTTGCAGCTTCATCACAGTCGCGGTCAACTTGAGGACCTTGTTCTTGATCTTGCCGATCTGTTGCAACCAGTGATGATTAGTATCATTACACTTATTTGAGTGTGCATTTGTCACAAATAAGAACCGCAATATTGACTCACCTGAAGGGAATCGGCTTCGGTTCCGGTTGCCGCATCAATGGCAGTGTTGAAAGCCTCCTTCTCAGCATCATTGGCAACCTGGTTGACGGAGTTCAGGAAGTCCAGGTCCGCCTTCTCGACCTGGGTCAGGTCCGTAGGGAGGCCAGCCAGGGCCTGCTGGGCCTCGGCCTCTGCGTTACCGGCAGTGCCTCCCGAAATGGAGATATCGTTGAAGGTGGTGTCCGCAAAGACGGCACGCTTGCCGATAGGGCTGGCTGAGGCCACGGCGGCCAGGACAGCTGCGAGGAGGGTGAAAGACTTCATTTTGAATGAGAGGATTAGACTTTGGTTGTCTTGAAAAGATTGGATCGATGGAACAGTGAATGGAATACTAAATGTCACAGCGCAGCTGGAAGAGAATGGGATGAACGACGGTCTTGGTGTGGTGGTTGATAATGGTTAAGATAAGACATAATGATCGTTCAAGCGAGCGATCGCGAAGATCTTATAGAAGCTTCGCAGTCTTGTCGGTCCTGCCATGATTTCGGGCGGCTTGAATGGGAGGCTTGGAATTCATGGTGTGAACTGCAGTCGTCGCATATGGAAACAGCTTGGGGGCTGATAGATCTTGGCTGCGAATCCGAGACGAAGTTGAGGCGAACTCATGACATGGGTAGGGGGTAAGGGCAACTCCTTCGTCCTACTGAAATCCATTTGCTCGCTTCCACGGCTCGGCTGGTCCCGTACAATTGTCGGCTCCGATTTCCACAAGGCTTGCTCGATATGCTTGACTGCATCTAGGTTTGCGCTCGGATGCATGCCGAGATTTGTAGAATCGCGGTCCTGTTAGCAAGAATTTACAGCATTTTCATCATTCGGGCAGCTTTGGCTAGTCTCTATTTTGTCGTTGTTCTGTTCTGTTCCGTTCTGTGATCTCCATTAATGTTTTGGTACAGCAACTTAGGAAATGCCCCAGATTTTCCCTTACCGCGGTGATCAGTTCGTTGAAACCACGATTTTCAAGGAGACTTCGGAGGCGCGGTACCAGATTACTCGAAGGTGTGGCGTTCAAGCGAGAAGATCCACTTGAGATATCGTTGCTTGACGAGACCGTCCTGTTACAATATGGGGCGCTTGGCTTTGCTTGGCTGATAAAAGCTCCTAGCCTCTTGAGCCGCAAGCGCCCACCATAAAGGGATGACATCTGCTTGGCGTCTGAACCACTTTTCCCCAGAACCGCAATTCTGGGCCTCTACCGTCAAAATCAGGGTGATTGGAGGAAATTCTTATGCCCATCAGCCTGCCATGCCGCTCTTTCGGGAAGCTTGGCTGCTGTTCGCGGAGGTGTCATTCAGCCCCTGGTTCCAGGCACCGCTCGGAATATCTCCGCTCAGTTTAAAGCTCTCCTGACATCAGGGCCATGAGACTTGCAGTGACTGACTTGGCCACACCAGATTGCACACGGAAACTTGGTCCTGCGCCGGAAACCGCAAATATCATTAAGGAGCCCCTCTCCATTGCGGCCGACGACCCGCTTTCCCGAACGAAGGCCACGTCTCTCGGCCTCCTGATTCGATCAATGTCCATGTCATCTATCATGCATTGGCTGCGGAATGAAGGGCACGTCTGTTAGTGCATTCGATCGATTCTAAGGCGCCAGCAGAGGAAAGGCGCGTGGATTCGAGAGTTACTGCTCTTATGTAGCTTCCACTTTATCTAGGCATGGGCTAAACTCCCGTGTATTAGCAGCCTCATAAGAGGGGACATGGTCGCTATCTCTTAGATTGTTTCTGAGCAGTAGGTAGTAGTAAGTGAGCAAGTTTCGCCAGTGAAAACTATTATTAGGCTAAGGTAGTTGTATACTATTAATAGGGTGTAATTAGTTTGAAACGGCGACGCTTTATTCAAAAGTTGATTATTTTGCTATAGTCAGACTATAGCGCCCAAGTTTTTAATGTGCAGTACTCCCCCAAACTTCGCGCCTTTGCCCTACTTGGATGTAATCTCCAGAATACCAACACCAGAGATGGTGTTTTCGTCCGCGACTTTAACCTTGGTGCCATCAGCAGTGCTAAGCACCACATAGACCTGACCAGTTGGAGGCAGCAGTCCCGCGGTGGCATTTCCGCCTGGAATAGCACTAATTGTATACTGTAAAGTCATCGAGTCAGTACACTCTTCGAGATTCTAGCCCAACAACCCTCAGAGTCGGATTTTTATCAACTTACGTCTTTGCCATTCTGAGCAATCACCGCAGGCGTGTAATAAGTGTCCAGGCCTGAGTAGAACACAGCATACACTGGTGTCGTTCCCTGCACCAAGCCAGCCTGACACGCCGACGCATATGCGCCAGTGAAAGTCACGGACGACTTGCCCGCAACGTACCCCTTCTTGCTCGCCTGGACAGTCAAAGATGGGAAGGCCTTGAATGGTAGCGCGGGAGTTCCAGGTGCAAAACCGGTGATAAAGCCAGCAGCCAAGCTGTAGACAGCGTTGAAGTCGAGCGGGGTGTCGAACGGCTTGGGGAAGGGTGATTCGTCCAGAGCAGCACGGACGTAGGACGAGTGGCGCGACTCGACTGTAAGAATTGAGCCGGCTGCTGTGAGGTACGCCTTGTTGGCAATGGCCGCTGCTGCACCCAAGTACGCAGAGACGCCGACGCCTTCGAGGACCGAGGCAAGCTGCACGAAGGACTTGGCATCCTTGCTAGGGAAAGCAAAGGAAGGCTCCTTGATGGAGGCATTACCGAGCGCACCTGCGAGGAACGTGACGTGTGTCTATGGTTGGTTAGTCATAACCCCGTTCAGCACGAATTTGGCGACAAAGGGCGTCAGTGGCTCACCTGCTCATCAAAGTATATCTCCTTAAGGTTCTTGTAGAAATCCTTGGAAAACCCAGCCTTCTTGAAGTCGGTTTCGGTGTAGTTTGCCAGACCCTGCTGATAAAACTTTCGCTCGAGATACTCAAGTGTCAGAGCATAGTTGAGGATAGTGACGTCGCCTCCTGCAGGCGCATCAAAGTTCGCCCGCGGCTCAACAGGAACTGAGACTGAAGGCGATGACAAGGTCGCAAGGACCATAAGGGCTGTGGAGAACTGCATTATGAATTACTGGTTTGATCTCGACCGCGCTGTTTCGGTGAAGACAGTTATTGTCAAGAGAATGATGAAGCTTCCTCATTTTCTTTACACGCCGGAGACGACAACGTCTTATAAACACTCACGGTGAGTACGAGCACTGGTATTTGCTGATCTTGGCCGCAAGTGAGCGCGACGATCTTTTGCACGACATTGAGCTTGTCGGGCTCGGATACAGCGCTATCCAGCTCGTGTCTTCTCTGCCGTGAGCATCACGCCGTCATGGAAGCTCTGATGCCATTCTAGGTTATGAGGAGCAATGGGAAATCGAACCACTCAGTAGTATTGGTTCAGCAACTACTAACAGCGCTTTATCCCAGGCTCAGGCGGCCCAGGCGGCCCACAAGGCACACACACGTGCACTTTGCACGGCAAAGGTGCAAGCTTACAGGTGCAATGGTCTTAGGCATCACCGCGAAGGTCTGATGATCTGTGGGTGGAAATTGACGGCCGTCATATCCTGCTCGTGGTGTGGGGCCAATACCGGAAGCAGCCTCATCCATCAATAGTCAAAAACTATACAATCCACAGCCGATCGCTCCTTTTCTGACCGGTGGTGAGCGGCAGTTGCGTGAAGCTTTTCGTATAGATGTTCGGGCGGAGCTGTCAGCGGTGGTTTAGTTGCAAATGTGGACGGGATCGGCACAGTGCCAATGTTTTTCTAGTTCCTCTTTGACGGAAGCAAAGCTTTAGTTGGGGCTAAATACGGGGTGCGCAGCGGCCTGGTTCTCATCCGCCGGATCTGTCACTAGCCGAGCGACTTAGCCCTACGCAGCGAGTTCGCGTCGGCAAACAACAACACACGTGCCGGCAGTACGGGCAATTACAGCTGCATGATGAGAGGAGGAGCTACGCCACAGCACGTATGAGAGGAACCTGCGCTGCTGAGCGTGTCGGGGTAAAGGAATATCTTGGGAGCTCTCACAAGTGCATCTCCGCCTTTTTGCGGTGCAAGATTTTACGTGTTTTGAGCCGGGGAACAGGTGAGTGACCTTAGATCAAGAAACTGTTTCTTTGTCATCGGTATTTAGTGCGGATTTCAAATAGTTTCGCTTTCGGACACAACAGTGCTCACTCAGGGACGACATTTCTGCTCTCTTGAATAGCCGAACACATGCCGTAGAGCCTACAACCCTCCGCATATCGCTTCCTTCTCAGTCAGTAGCTAATACGTCAATTGGCCTATGACAAACAGTATTGTACCTCACCAATGTGGTAACGATTTCAATTACGTGATGAAATCTGGACATGAGAAATCATCAGATTATTTGAACAGAACTCAGGATTTGGTCAATAAATTTGAGAACATCTTGATACGAGCGAATGAAAGACCGTGACAACCTGATTGGGAATATGCATTGTGGTCAACTTTAAAAAGAAAATCATAAATTTGTTTACCTTTCGTGTTTTTCTATAGGTCGATCCGCTACAGAGGCACCGTGCCTTTTTTGAGCGGATGGATCAGCTTCGACTAGGACAACAAGGCACACACAACCAGTGGGAAAAGCAAACAATCAACAGCACTTGGAAAATATTGATGGATTTTGAATTAACAGATCGCCCAAGTTCGTCTAATTACCACTCAACAATGTTTGGGGACTAATGTAGAGCATACTCTACGACGAGCTAGCATGTTGAGAGGTCCATATCTTGTCGAAGGCGGTCCAGCGATTTCATATCACTAGCGGAAAATGACAACTGCAGTTGTAATCACGTCTCTTCTTTTTAGTTTCCTTGATAGCAGTGCCTGGAGGCACTTCCCCGTTGCAAGATTTCTTGCGACAATCGCGTTTCTTACATGTTGTTGTTTCGAGAGTCACGCCGCAGTCGTCGCAGACGTAATAAATAATGTAGTAAAAGCACATGGTGAAATAATCAAGCCCTTATCAGGATTGAGGTCTGAGTTGTACCAGTGAAATTGAGGAATGGCTCTGTTCTCATGGGCTCTCCCGCAAGGTGATTTTATATCGTTCTGCTGCCATTATCGTCACTTCAATCTGTGATTCATTAATAATTGGTAGCGACAGTGTTCGAAACTCACCTAGTCACCCATCACAATGATTCACAAGCATAAGAGAGTCCGCCAGGAAGGAATGATTTTCTACGAGTGAAATTGGAAAACTTGTTTGTCACGGAGGAAAAGGTAGAATGTCCATGTGTATATTAACATAATTATGGTTACAATTTTATCCAGCTAAACTACCAGAAGTTGTCACTAAAAGTTTCACCTCCGGAGAGGGACGGCTTGGTTACTGTTGGTAGGTGTCTCGATCGTACGAGAGATAAACATTGGGTAAAGCAATTGTATTGATTTGTCTGTTGTGTGTGTTGTCTTCTTGTTCCAAGCTGGTTGATCTGTCAACCAGAAAAAGCTAAGTTAAGGTGGTGCTCGGTTGCACCTGCCGACAGTTACAAAGTACCGAGCTGCGAGTCCAAGCAATCGAGCAACATATTGCTCAATCTCCCCCAATGCTATTGTTTCTGAGCTATTTGCTTTCTTTTAGGCAATGCGTTCCAGCAGCCATGCACAGAAGGCTATGGCCTGTGACACGAGGCCAGCAACCTTTCTTGACTCTCCTCGCACATAATACTAGCTGGAAGAGGCAGATATCATGTGTGTTCCACGTCATCTGCCTCAATGGAAGCTATTTCACGTTCAGGGCGATATGATCTCCAAGAAGACTCCACACGGCACACGGGGGCTGGCCTTTGTTTCCAGGACGGATCCGGCTCACGTCGCATCTTGACAGATAATCCAAATCGAGACTTAATATAGTTTTGAACTCTGGGCCCTTTAAGATAGCATCGGAAGTTGAAATCCGTTGCGATCATTTCCATCATTATTCTTTACCTTGTAGATGCGCAAAGATGCCCCCGACGACGCGCCACAGAGCATCAAAGCGAGCCACTGATGCTACGGCATCGTCAGGGACCACGCACTCAAAGGGAGACGAAGCCAAACGAGTCACCGATCTGACCAAGGAACAGCCGAAAGCAGAAGACATACCGGCCAAGGGACCTCAGAATGGGACAAGGAAGACCAAAGCAGCAAAACATAAAGACTCTCAGCGCGCGATGAGAACGATGCGATCAAAGCTCGTGAAGAGGTTAGATGCATTCGATCAAGATGAGATAGCCGATCACCAAGCACGACTCCTCCGTCGGGCCTCCATTGCCCTGGCCGGTGAGGGGTTAGGTCTCCCTGTTGTCCTCGACGCTGCGACGAGTGCAGATATGCTGGTCCCAACCAAGGTGATGGCACCACACAGATGCAGACCGGCGCGAAGGGGTCGGGCGGGGAAGGGTTATGTCGACGCAGGGGAAATCCTCGGCCTCGACGAAAATGACGAGCTGGGACTGTCTGCTCGGCACATCCCCCAGATTGGCCTGCGACGTCGAGTTGGCAGGAAGCCAGCGAAAGTTCCCTTCAGTCTCTGGATGGCTTACCACCAAATGGATGACTTCATTTACCGGAATTCGCTGTCCAAGGAGGAAGTCGTCGCTCTTCCCACCGACGACGACGTGTTTGATTTCCACATTGGTGGGGACGCCCCGAGTCTCCCACCGGACTTTGCTTGGGATGATAAGAAGAGGCTGGTGGACCGACGACCTCTGGAGCAGCATGATGAGTGAAAACAATCGGAGCAGTATCAATTCTGGGTGTGGATAGAGTTGGCCATTTAGAGAAAGCACTACGTATAGGAGACTTAGTACTACTTGCCAGAAGGTGGAAAACAAGAACGAGCTATAATGGAAAGACTGCGTCGGTGTCCAATGTCTTGATGCGGACGAAGCCATCTAGTGATTTCACAGACCGGACAACGATCTACGGCTAAGAGTAAGAAGTTGCGCGAGAGGCATTTCATTAACGGAGATTCGCCTTTCTCATTCGCAACCGTCGCACAAGTCCCGTGACCGCTGCCTTAGATGAAACTCAGCGTCTCTGTTGTCTTGGACAATTTCATGACGGCATGGCAAAGTACAACAAGCCGATTTCCTATGACATGCCAACCGGCTTTGGAGAGAGAATGGAATGATTTTGTCTTGTATGTGTTACGGGTGGCGCAAAGTTAGGTTCTGCAGTTGGGAGAAAGATGTACATATTCACGCGTTCGAAGTAAGCTGCGCGCAGGAAGGCTCCATTGGCGAGATTTACTAGTCGGACGTTTGGATCAGCTGGACCAAAGGTGCAATGACCAAAATATGATTGTGTTCTGCGAACAGTTTCATTGAAGCATAGCTACAAGAGAGACAAGTATAGTTACAAGAGAAACGAAGTGCTTTTGAGAGCTGTAGCTATCCCGCTCAGTGCATGTGCTTATGGGTGGCCCTTCCAAACCTCATAGGACGGCTACGGGGTTGTCTCCTGGCGGGGGAAGCCGCTGAAGCAGCGGTAGAGTTGGAGGTAGGGCACGAGCTGTACATGACACCACGGCCGTTGGTACCAACATACACAACGTTGGCCTCGTTGGCGGAACCAACAAGAGCAGCACCATCAATAGCACCGAAGCTGTAGGAGCCCTGGATGTCGACCCAGGTAGCACCGCCATCGGCGCTGCTGTACAGCTTCTTGCCCTCGGAGCCGTTGCCGAAGACGTACAGGTTCCAGCCAGTGCCCTCACCCTTGCCGACGGAGACAGCATGAGTGTTGGAGGGGCTGGAAGACAGAGGGGAGAAGGTCTGTCCGAAGTTGGTGCTGTGGAAGACACCAGCATCGGTTGAGACCCAGATCTCACCGGCCTGGGTAGGGTGAGCAGCGATATGGCGGATCTCGGTGACGTTGGCGAGAGGGGACTTGGTGAAAGTCGCGGCGCCGTCGGTGGAGATGTAGAAGGTAGCCTCGGAGCCGGCGTAGAAGACGGTGTTGTTCTTCTTGTCACTAGCGATGACGCTACTGGCAGGCAGAGTGACGTTCTCGAGCTTGCCCTGGTTGCGAGAGGCGAGAACACCCTCGTTGAGGGTAGACCAGAGGATTACATCGCCATCGGCGGAGTAGGCAACGGTACCATCAGCGGCAGTGGTACCAGTGGCGTTGACGACAGCCCAAGTAGCACCGCCATCGCTGCTGAGAGCCAGCTGGGGAGAGCCGGTGACCTTGCCTATGCGAGCGACCTTGGTGACATCGTTGCCAGCGAAGTCGACAGAGACACTGCTTGCCCACCAAGGGTCGGTCCAGGCGGTCTGGGGCGCCGTGCCGAGGTCAGCGACAGAGTTGTAGGTGAAGCCGTTGTTATCGAGGGTAGCCATGAGCAGCTCGGAACCGCCGGGGGCAGAGGCCAGACTGGAAATGCCATCTCCTCAATACCGGAAGCAAGACTCTCGATGGTGACTGTCTTGTTGTTATCCCAGTTAGTCAAGTCGTGACCGCCGTAGATGGTGACACCAGTGCCGTAGAGCCATCTGTCGCTGTCGTGGGGGTCGATCTCGAGAGACTCGATCATCCAGCCAAGCTTCTTAGTATCGACGTCGAGGAAATTGGTCTCGATCCAGGGAGCCTATCCGTGGTGAGCTACAATCTTTCACTGTTCAGTGTTAAAACTTACGTTCTTGGCGCCAATGGTGTACTGAGGCGCAACATTGCCATCGGCTCCCCAGTTCCAGATCTTCTTCCAGGTAGCGCCGGAATCTGTAGAGCGGAAGAGCTGAGCATCGGGGTACCAGCTGTTCAGAGTAGCGACCACGATGGTGCCGGGCTTCTGCGCATCGACGGCAAGACCACCTGTTTGCATCGGTCAGTCCAAGTCGCCCCATAACGCATCCCGAGCCAAACTTACCGAAACCATAGAAGAGATCGCTGCCAGAGGTGGGGGTAATGTCAGTCCAGTTGCCGGAAGTCAGATCGTATCTGTAGACGGCACCCTGAGTACCATCGTACGGACCAGAACCATCGGAGTAGGTGAAGTAAATGACCTAGGCAAGCTCTTATTAGCAACACAGCGGATGCAATCCAGGCGCATATCCTCACCTTCTCAGCAACCGATAGTCTGGCCTTGTGGGGGAAGAACTTGGCAGGCTGGTCGGCAACAGGGCTCCAGGTAGCACCAGCGTCGGTGCTGACGTAGACGGAAGCGGTGGTGTTGTCGGCGGTACCAACGAAGATGCGGGAAGTGGCACCGTCGACGGCCTCGGAAGTCTCATCGAAGGTAATGAAGGTCAGACCCTGAAGGTCGCCGTTATAGGCATCAGTCTCGGCGCCGGCGCGGTAGGTACCGACGGCCTCGAAGGAAGAGACCTTAGAGAAAGTCGCGCCGCCGTCGGTGGACTTCCACAGGCCGTTGCCGCTCCGGGCACCGAAAAAGAGAATTTCGGAGTTCTTTGGGTCGACGGCAAGACGCTCACCCATGCCTCGCCCAGGCATGTTACCGCCAACTTTGAAGGGAAGCGTGGTGATCTCCCAGGTCTCGCCTTTGTCGGAGCTGCGGGCGATGCTTCCATTGTTGGGGTCCCTGTGACAATCAGTAAATTTGCCATACGCAAAATGCACCGGGGAAAATACCAGTCGTTGGTGTACATGCCCGCCGCGATGTACACCTTGTTCGCATCGGCGGGATCAAGGGCCAACGCGTCGATGCCCCATCTGTTCCAGTTGCCATCATGGGCGAAGCCGTTCGCATCGGTAACAGGTGTCCAGGAATCGTCGTCATTGAGGCGGTAGAGACCACCAATGTCAGTGCGGGCGAAAGCGACGCCCTTCTCGGTCGGATGGAATTGGATAGACGCTACGAAACCACCGCCGCCTCCGGTGTGAACGTTTTTCCAATCGCAGGCGGCGCGGACGGATGCCGCCGCCGTCAGGATAAGTCCGGCGCCTCTCATCTCGAGGTTTTATGTAATTTGGTCTGGTCACTCGAGTCTCTAAAGAATGGATGAAATCTTGAATGGACCAGCCAGGTTGAAGCGAATGTCGTCGATCGAAAAGGAGCGTCGATGAAAGTGAATGTCGAAGAAAGCAAAGGACTGGACGGTACAGGTGATGCAAGAGTAAACTGTTTCAATTGGGGGACCTGTCTATTATTTACATGCGGACTCTTCTCCCCTCGCTTTCGGACGGCATTTTCTCCTGACTAGTGATCTCTCCGATAGAATTGAGTCTTCAGGGGAAGAAGTAGTTTAGAAAGACTGAAAAGGTGCCCAGGAAACTTTAATATCGCGAAGGAACCTTCTCAGAAACATTCCGAGAGCCGAGGTGGAATACGGGCCGCCCGCTGCACTCCGTCAATCAGATTAGGCGTAAGCAGGGCATTCGAACTCCATCAGCCTAGAAAAAGTCCACCAGTACGAGGGGAACTTGGCCAGAAAGTGATGTGGTGCGGCAATTAGCCTATGTCGAATGAAGTCATGCCAACTCGTAGAGCCGCTGGGATTAGAAGTGTTAGCCAATTACTCAGGTGTTTGTGTTGACCATTGTGTCAAATAAGTTGAGGCCCCCAGAAATTGTGATTAAGGGGGCGATGGGACAGAGTTAGCGACTGCAAATCCCTGCTTCGTTGGGGGGTGGAGCGGCTCTGACTACTGTGTAAGCGGTATAGATGTTTCTCCAGGCCGAAAACAGAGTCATTCAGGCTTGGCAGCTAAAACAGGCAAGCAACCTATTTGAGCTTCAGGCCTTTAAGGACGAGATTTTATATGAAAGAGTTTCAAGGCACAGCGGCTGAAGTTCATATTTGATCAGACTATGGGTCAACACCGAAGCAAAACAGAGACCGAAAAATGCGATGACCAAACCCATTAAGCCGCCTGCTTCGAGTCGCGTAGCCCAGCTGTCTTAGGACTGAGGTGGATGTAGCGATTAGTTTTGCCCACCACTGGTATTTATATGAACAGTTCTCGTGGTCCCGTCCATTCCACCTCGAAAATTTCCATGGCCTCGCCAACTTGTTCTCTGACGAAGATTCCAACTTCTTTACTGTATTGTGATTTTTGTAACAAAGTGTGGCCTGAATGGACGCCGAGAACTTGACTATCTGAATCATCATCAATTGATGGATGTCAAGCTTCACATCCCGCCTTGCATTAGCCAACCCACTCACCCACTTCATCCACCGCCTCTCGAAAAGCCTCTATGAATGCAGATCGAGAGTCCCGTAGTCGCTATACAGAAATTGCATCCCTCCAATTCTTGGCACTGGTATTCCCACAGCCAATCGGCCATGAGATTGCAAAGCTTGTATTCCAGGTACTTTATAGGCGAGATGTTCATCCCCAGATTTCTAATGATGTGGTTACAAGGAATGAATACTTGGGCTAGGCAACGAATGTAATACCTTACAAAAGTAAATGCGTACCGAACTAGTTGCACTAGCATCGCGCTGCTCATGGTCCCTCTTTTTTGTCACTCCTTAGCCGCTGATCATTTTTCAGAAATACCGACTACTATGGCATCACCATCGACCATCTTGTCCTCGCGGGCGACTCCAATCTAGATATATTACAGGTCAATATCGTGGAAAATCATGTTGATAGTGGACCGTCCACCCACAGTGTAGTGTATGTTAATGAGCATCTGTGATGTGCGGTAGACCCAGCTGATTGTACCGGGAACAAAGTACTCGCTGTACCGTGACGCTTCACAAGAGGAAAACCTTCTAAGGTCGGGTGAGGGTGAATAGTGCAGTGGTCGAGAGAGTTGCGATGACGAAGGAGGCGATGTCTGGCAAGGAATATTCGGCCGGCCCAAGGTCCAAAGGGGGAATACATTTAGACTCTGCAGCAAAGTACTCGCCATTCGTGTAAATTGAGCCATCGCTAGTCTCGGGGCGCCCATTTGCGAGTGCCGACTCGCGACAGCTATTTTTTAAAGTCTTTGTATTGATATATGCTTGAAGTGCTTAGAATTAGATTAGTATTCTTATCAAACTACTGTAAATGAGTAGTTATATTGGTATGTGCCCTCCGAGGTGCCATGTATGATTACCCAAGCTGGCTCATTGTAAAGCATGAAGCTCTCACTAGTCAAATTACATCAAAGTACTGGCTAATCACAACTGAGTTAGTTACTGGTGTAAGGTGTTTCTCGAACTCAACTTGCATTTTTGTCCGACATCGGCTGAAGTGAAGGCAAAGAGAGAGGAGAGTTTAGTCCAGCCAGAATGGCTTTTGTTGCATATCATCAAATCCCGCCCTGCCATGGACAGCCCTCAATCTTGATTTTTCTTTGATTTACAAGTACACGCAGCCAAGTAGGTCAGTTGGTGTGCACAGCTCAAAGAAGCCATTATAAGTGACGTAGGATTCAAGAGACAGGCTAAGTATAACTACGTTGTACAATTATGAACAACCTTGGAACTAGACGTTGTGCTGCAGCACACGCGGTATGTTATGATTAGAAGGGGGCTTTAGATTCAATGACTCGCACTATTGGCGATTCATTTCACAGGGGCGAATAGACGGGCGTGCTCAAAGGCTCAGTGTCCAGAAATGGCAGTTAATCTCCCGCCGAGTCGTACTGAACCGACCGATTTGGCAATGCGGAGTAGTCCACGATACCCAGGTAGCTTTGGCCTCAAGATAGCACATCCACATCAGCACGCCACATGAGGTTCCTTCCCCCCCTTCAAGTAGAGATCGACGCCCTTCACTTGGGAATATTGTTGTTATGCCTCTTGCCGAATGACATCGGGTCCCATTCAGACGTTGTTCTGATCGCTCGAGATGCGTAGTTCTTCGGCTTTGGCGGTCGGCCTGCTGGCGCCTCTCGGCGTCGCCTGGCCCCTGTCCTTCAACGGTATTCTCAAAAAACGCGCCGCGAGTTTCACACCTCTGCGGTTTACCAGCGATGGGACTTTCCAGATATCGGTCTTTAATGACCTGCATTATGGCGAGGGTGAGAGAGGCCGACACACGCGTCTCGGGATGGTTGCTAACACACTCGCACAGGGCAAGGCACATTCTCCGGGTGGTGGCAGGACTTCCTGTCCGACACGGTGATGAACCTCGTCTTCTTCTACGAGGACCCACAATTGGTTGTTTTGAACGGCGATCTTCTCACGGGCGAGAATGCCGAGTCCGTCAATACTGCGACCGACAAGTTTGAGCAGATCGCGGGCCGTGTCGAGGCCGCCAACTTACCCTGGGCAAGCACATACGGCAACCACGACTCAGATTACTATCTTAGTAGAGATAATCTGTTTGCAAAGGAGAAGACTTACTCGAACAGTCTGACGCAGAACATGTTGGCGGCCTCGGCATCGACTACGGATGTTGGTGTGACGAATTATTACCTGGAAGTGTTCGGCAGTGATGCAAGTGACACGACACCGAAGTTGATACTTTGGTTCTTCGACAGTCGAGGAGGGTGAGTGACTTTGTTTGGTGACTGGTTCGGACATCTCGGACGGTGTACCTTTACCTTGACAAAACATGAAGGCTGACGGCAACAGGAACTACTTTCAGCAGGAAGACTCGAGCGGCTTGCCTGTCGGGCAACCCAACTGGGTCGATCCAGCAGTTGCAGAGTGGCTCAGTACTAGTGCCGCTAACATCACGAGCACCTACGGGGTCACAATTCCCTCTCTCGCCTTTGTGCACATCCCAGTGCAGGCGTTCCTCAAGTTTCAAAGCGCTGGCGTCGACGCAAACAAAGAACCAGGCATCAACGACGACAACCCGTTGAGTCCACAGGTGGGTTGGAATCCCGAAGGTACGAGGGCGGGTAACGATCGGATCTTGCTAACCATGACACCTTGCAGGGCGTTGCATCCGGCCAAGGAGGGACGAAGACCGTGTACACCTACTCCAACCAGGACGTAGAATTCATGCAGGCCCTACTCCAGCTCGAAGGTCTGCAAGCAGTGTTCAGTGGCCACGACCACGGCGACGACTGGTGCTTCAAGTGGGACTCCCAACTCTCAGGGATGACCCTGAATGGCAACGGCCTCAACCTCTGCTTCGGGCGCAAGAGTGGCCATGGTGGATATGGCAGCTGGACTCCTGGGTCGCGGCAAGTAAAAGTCAGTCTGGGCGATGATGGGGCTATCGAGCCGGTAGAGACTTGGATGCGGCAGGAGGGCAGCACGGTTAGTGGCAGGGTGACTTTGAACTCGACGTTTGGGACAGACAGCTATTCAGCGGTTGCAGACACGGACTCGTGGGTCAGATAATAGGTCCGCATAGCTCCGCGGTGCCGGAGTCGGTGCCGATAGAAATGATGAATATGATTTTAAAGCTGCTAATCCAATGGGAGTGTTCTGCGATCTGTATTGCATCAATGGGATCGAGAAGGTGTAACGCAAGATCACACGGCGGAACCAACTGTTTGACTGCCTGCAGACTGCCTAGTCTGGCTGGTAAGATGAGAAGGTGGCCGGCCGCCTAGGCTGGCACGCTGGCTGGCCAGACCTATCTCCGAAAGACGCGATGCGTGATCTGGTTTAGATCCCGAGAATGGTCGGGCGAGGAATCGAGCAGCCACACGCTTCATCTTGAGATCTGGCTTGAATTCTTGATTTTCCCAAACTTAAGCGACCTTCCTGGTGACCTTGGGAGACCAAGACCAGCCCACATGCTGATATGTCGTTGTCGAAATCCCTGCACCGCCACATCATAGCAGTGTCAGCGTGTGACGATCTGGGAAGCGATCTGCAAAGACGTCAACATGTGAAGTCATTAGCCACACCCACCTCCTCACCTAGGCCAAGGCTCCTCTAGCAAGGCAGGGGGGTTTGGGGTCCGCATTACATCACTTCCTTCTTGCTGGACCCTGAATGTATATATCTTGAGGTTTGGGAACACTTCTTCGACGTTTTAATTTTGTTCACTCGATCCTCAATCAATCACGCTTGACTCAGAGAAGCCAAACCAGTCTACAATTTACATAATCCTTGATACAACTTTCCACAAATCACAACTTTATTCAACATGTCTGGCCTTCTCGGAAATGACAAGAAGCAGCAGGAGGGTGGTGTTGCTGACGGCGCGACCGGTGTTGCAAAGACGGGCACAGGCAGTGAGTTTTCCCCAAATCCGCTTCAACAAGTTGCCTCATCCGACAAGTCACTGACTCCCGCCCTTCGCAGTCTTGGGCAACACCTTGTCCGGAGTCACCAACACCGTCGGCGGTGTTGTCGGAGGTGCAAGCCGAGGTCTAGGTGAGACTGTCAACGCAGTCACTGGTGACGTTGGCAAGCCTCTTGGCGACGGAGTCTCCAACGTCGGTACGAGTGTCGAGGGTACAGGTCAGGATGTGGCCAAGACGGCGCGAGATGCTGGCCAGTGGAAGACCAACTAAGGCATACAACCAAATTGCTTTTGCAAATTCACGAATGATGGATCCTCAATTGTCAGGGGACAGGAAGACTTCCCACTTATCAAAGTGCATCGAACGAGATACCCTTAATACAAATTGATTGCACCACCACGAGGAATTTCCCCCAGTAACTCAAATGACAATCGAACTATTGACATATGCCCATGCGCCACCCTGAAATTTGCTATCGTATCACATCACCCTCTCTGCTCTCTTTGGGTGATCTGCCAAAGAAGCTGCCGTTCTTTTTGGATTTCGGCTTTGTAGTCTCCTTGAGGCCCGGGACTTCCATTTTCACTTTCTGGACACCTCGGGCCATCCACAATAGCCCAATCAAGCTCGTCACAGCGGCATTCTCCAGGTCTGAACTCATGTTCTTGTTTGCCGGCAAGAGCAGCACACCCTCGCTGAACGGCTGTACTAGTGACGTGCCTACACCGACGTTGTGATAGATGCCCTTGATCCGATGCTGGTTCTCTGTTTCAAGGGCCGATGCGTCTTGAGATGATGGTAACTCGATGAGAGTATACCGTAACGGCCCGTGCTCGACAGGGTGGATCTGCCACTGATAGGATGTGGGCATTTCAGTCGAAGTGATTTTGAACCATGGAGCTTGGTAGGCTTCGGCGACTGCACCATTTGCAATTGGCGGAATCTGATGTGAGGTTGTTACAGTGTATGCAGCTGATGGTGGAGTCGTGAATGTGAAGGGTTCATCGGAGTCCTTGATCGGTAATGACCTGATTCCAAAGCAGACAGTCAGTTCCTGGGTGGAATGGTCAATCTAAAACGTGCGGCAAGGACAGACTTACAGTGCTGTATTCCCTTCATTTGTTTTCAGGGTCCTCTTCCTCACATTGATCACCTGCTTCTCGGCTGTGTCATTGGCTTCTTCCACATCTACCAAATATGCGACTTGCGCGCCATCTTTTCCATCTCCCTGCGGCTTCCTCATCATGCTCAGCGTGTACTTCCACTTGTCACTTCCAATATTCTCTTCCCGCAGCTTGTCTCGGTAGTCCTCAGTAAAGTCGTAGACCGGCAACACGCCCTTGGTGCTGCCATTGTGCTTAGGGATGTACAGAGCGCGACATACATTCGCACGCAACTGGTCAGGGGCCGGGATGCCTGCGCAGTTCTTGATCTTGGCGCCGCCTGTGACGCCGAACAAATTGGGGGTAAACCCGGCTACCTCGTTGTGTGTATCACTACCACTCATAATTACCAGGCCGATGGCTGAAACACTGACGCTGCCTACTTTGGAAAGAAAGGACTTCTTTTTCTTTGTCTTTTCGACCTCGTCTGCCATTTTGGTCTGAATTTGTGAGATGCCGCGAGCGTCAATCTGTGTAGCCGCTGGTATTTAGGTGAGAACCCGAGCCTGCGATGAATGAAGCAAGCCGGACTTGCAGTCTCAAGTACCGCCGGGCTTCTCGTGAGCTCATATTGTGTTGGTAGATCTGATCATTTTGCGGGAGGTTCTGCCTGATTTACAGCGCATGCGTACATGCAGATTGCCCAAGACAACAATTGCGCAGTGGCGGAGGCGGAGCACTGTAGCCCCATTGGCCCGGAAGCACATCGTCAACGACGCGATATCACCGGGTCAGTTTTTCGCGCCACACCTTACCGGGAACGGAAGTCGGATTGAAGAAAAACCCCGGATTTGTGGCAGTGTGGTCACGATTCGTCTTCCTTCGTCTTACTTGATGCTTGCTGCGTTGCAACCAAGCCGGAAAACAAGAAAAGTATCGAAATTTATGTCCTATTTGAACAATAGCGGATTGCTTTTGCAGGCGTACTACCGCGGTAACTACATTGAGCGGTAATGTGCCACAAGTTAGACCACTTTATAGTTTCTCAACTCATTTCACTGGTAGTGTAATGCTGCACTTGTGTCCATTCGAGGTTTAATATTCCAAGGGTCGGAAGTCAGCCAAGCCACTTCTGAGCTACAAAAGATTATGCACCCTGCCCGGCCAGTGAAGAAAGCTCTGTACAATGCCGTGATGTCTTGAAAAACGCAACTATTTTAGGGCTTTGAAACTCCGTTCGTAAGCTTCAGCTGCCAATCACGTCTTCATGGTCCCTCGAAGTGCGTGGTTTCAAGCTCGAGCTCTCACAAAAAGTTGACGTAAGACCAATTGATCTGTACCATAGTATTTGGCAGAAGATTGTGCCGGATGAAGCTGACAACACTCCTAAGGCAGTACCTGGATCATCAAAAATACCATGATTATCTGCCAGAAAAGACTGATCTGGAAGACGGGTTTCTCCTACCCGCTGACAACTGTGACTGGTCTACTTCGGCACAAACATGCTCTAGAACTCAAACGACCCAATTTCTTATCTTTCTTCCAGTTGTCATTTCACTACTGTGCCAGCAAAATACAGATGATACCTAGTCGTATCTGCTAAAGGGTTGACGCTGTATTTTTCATGGGCTGTCCTCCAGCATGCCATGCGCATGCTCACAGGCTGGTTATGAGCGAGTGTATCCCCCCCTAGTAGCCGCTACGGACTGATCATTCCCCACTTGATGGCAATTTTCGCTCTCATGCCCTTGCAAACTACCAAATACCAATATTTCCGTATCACAGCAGTACTGATGCCAAATAAGAGCGAGTTCTGGCTCCATCTTTCCCAAATCTCGTGGTGTTTCTTTCAGCCCTGCAAGGACGTGGAGTCCTTGTGATCACCAGTCACCATCATAATCTTACTCCATATCGTCGTCGACCATGGCATCACCATCCTGTTCGTCATCACCATCGCTCTCATCGGCGCACTTGCAATTCATGTCCTCATCAAATATACCGCCGCATTTATAACAAAAGGCTGTTCCACACTCGCAGGTCATGAGCGGGCAGCCTTTAGAGCGGGCAATCACCTTGCGGCACTTCTTGTTGGGACACTGCTTCCATCCCTTTTTCTTCACTAGCTCCTTGTCCTCCTTCGAAATCAGGTCCGGGCACTCATCGGGCTTGACATGCTGGTCCTTTGGTCCCTTGCATTTGACGCAGGTGAGCTCGTGGCATTGTTGGCAGTGGATGAATTGGCCATGATCGTTGTCGGCGTCTACAGGGATGAAAGCACTGCATTTAGGGACATGACAGAAAGTAGGGTCTTCCGACTGGAGCTCCTCCATGACCTCATTCATGCGAAGGACCACATCATCAGCGAGATGCTGTTTGACAGCTGTCAGATCGATAGCTGTGTCGTGGCAGCAGACTGGGGGCCAGGTGAATCGATTCTTGAGGCTGTAGCGGGCATATTCGTTCAGACATTCCCGACACCAGACATGACCACATGTGAGATGCACTGCGTCTTGTGGTTCGGTCATGCGCTGGCATGCATAGCACTGCATTATTTGTGGTCAGCTATCCTGGATAGTTCTAAGAGTCTTGATGTAACAAGGGTGTGTTAGAAGAATTATCATTCTTTGGCCCAGCCTGATCAGGAGCTGGGAAGACTTGATAGGCAACAGGGATTCTGCCACTTGCTTCAAAATGTGTCGAAGCCCTGCTTACAGTGGTGAACTTATCAGCCATCTCCTCATGATGTTATGAAGGAGAAGTAGGATAGGTTTCGTTGTGGTCCAGTAGATGTGTAGTAGTCTTGGATTTGTCAGATGTCAAATTGCCGATGCGGCTCCGATGTTTGTTTTTCGAAATTATGGCTGTAGGCATAAACTGATTGAAGAATTAAGGGGCAAGGTCTCTGAAAGGAGACAAAATTGACGGTGAGCATAGAAAGCGTCCTTGTTGAGCTGCGAGCCTGAAAACTGTAAACAAAGGATCAAATTTGATGAGCCCTACAGTTCTATCATATTATCATTGGGTTGCGCACTGACTGATGTGAATGTGTTTACATCACACCAGATGAAAGAGGTTGACATCTGGAAGGACCGAGAGACATCAGACGATGACGTAGCGATAAGCTAGAATCTTGGGGTGGAATATCAGGAAGCTCAAGAGCACTCATTATATCTGGGAGTGCATAATTCTCTAATTCAAAGGCGCTTGAAGAATGTGGATTTTTCTGCTATCTGCAAATTTGGCATTGCAAGATCCAGGATCGCTGAGAAAAGAAGAATACTATCCTCACACTGTGGTAGTCGGTTGCCCATCTTGGTCGCTTACAACCAGACTCTCAACATGTCTTTCAAAGCTATGTTGTCACCTCATTTGAACTCCTGTATTGTTCAAGCTGTAAGTCGAGTACAGAAAGCCCATGAGCTATGTGTTCTTCCCATCTAACAATCTGGGACGAAAAGGTTTCTCGCTTACAGTTTTTCCATTTGATAAACAAACTCATCTCGGAGTCATATACTCGATCTTGAAATACCATGCAATCACGATGTCCAGGAATCTCTGGTCTCTACTTTTCCTTTCTATGCAGACAATCTGAGAAGGTGAGGAAGAGTAGAAGGTAATACACAGCATTACGAGCGAGGTATAGCCAGTCATGGACACAGCGGTTGTTCACGAGATTGAATCCACTGGCAAGTACGAGTGGATCAAGCGTTCCTGTCCGGTATATTGGCAATGATAACTGTTTATTCAATCAATTAATTAAATTTAGTCGCTATGTAGGGAGGAAAGTTGAAATGCTAGTGGTAACGAGAGACCAGTGTCCGGACTGTCCCTATTTCCTTGCGCGGTAGTACCAAGTGCCGAAACCAACAATAGGGATCAAGACTGTTGTGATCACAATTGCCGCCGCCTTCTTGAAAGAAGGACCCAGTATCTTCATTGTGAGGGCTTTGAATTCCTTGGGAGCGTTGCCGCGAGGATAGCGCTGCTCTGGAATAGGCTTCCCAAGACGAGGGCAGATTTGTTCCCATCCAAACCCGTCTTCCAATGAGAAGCAAGCCAAATTTTCTTTTGGGGCAAGCATCTTCACTTGCTCGGTGCTATATGTTCTTGTTAGACACCGGCCGGAAAAAAGTGTTCACGGAAAAGCCGAAGACTCACAGTGCCAAGTAATCATCCTTCATCATTTTTTTAGCGACCGGGTCGCTGGTCTTCCGTTCATGGCAAAGGACACGCAGTAACATGATGTGCAAGGTGATGTACCTTCGAATGAACAAATCGTAAGTAGCCATGAGGTTCATCGCGGTTGAGTCAAGAAGTGGCTCCACCGTTCCCAGTACGTTCGTCACTGAAGTCGCCCACTTTTCGACATCACGATCTACGTGAATGAAGGTCGCGTTGGGGTAGGCAGCTATGATGTCGTCGACGAAGAAAGCGGGAATCTCCACCAGCGTCTGTGCACAGTTGTCGGTCAATTTGTCCTGTTGCTCGTCATATTGAATGGGAGAGCCTCACGTCGTAGTCGGCAAACCACTTGTCGAACTCGGCCTTGCCGTAAGGTTTACCCACACCAAAGTACTTCGCATTAAGTGCCTCCTCGAATATCCCCATGTGTGTGGTTGTTTGCACGACTTCATACATGTGATACGGTCGATAACCTAGCATTTTGAGTGCCTGATACAAGGAAAAGGTCCCGGATCTGTGTGTATATGTTAAAAATACCCAGTAAAAGAGCCTGGGACTCAGAATAACCACTGACCGACTCCTGCTCGTTACGATCACTTTCTTCTCCCTGACATAGGCCGGTGCCGGCAGCTGGTCGATGAGACGAGACATTGCTCCAGAATTAAGACTGTGGTCTTGATTTGCTATTATCCCTTTCGAAGTCGGGTCGGAAGAGAAAAGCAGGCTTGATTATAGCAGTTTCCTATCGCAAGTTGGTGGGGTATAGTAGTGGCAGAACAATGAATAGACAATGAGTATGCGTCCGTGTCTGTGAACTCGAGCTTTATGTACTACTTGGGTATGAAGTATTTGAATGCGGCACGTTCTCGAGGCCCAGCTGGCGCCTCGACATACCGGAATCTCCCATTTGAGTAAGCCCACCGAGAGCCGCTAGAGCTCAGCTAATCCTCCCAGAGGCTTGGGTCAGCTTACATGGTGGTAGGCTGGTTCGTACTACTGAGCTAACAGGAAGACTCCTTTATTTTTAGGGGCTCCAGCTTCGTAGGGGTAATCCTTGATGCTGACCTCGATGTCAGCCTATTTCCTTTCGTTCCATTTAGTACGATTGGCCCACACGCAGGTCCCTACACAGGGGCCTCTGCGACGGACAAGATTGATGATGATGGAATCCCACGTGGAGGCGGGAAAATCACACATCACTAGATTTCGATATTCACGCTCTTCTATAGCCCTGCGAGCACAAACCTCCACCGTTTCAAAGACCTCGCCTTAGCTCCGCGCCACTGCAGTCCTAGTCGCGGTGCAGTTAGCTCTTGCATTAGATCTCTCGGAGATACTGATTACCGGACACTCTTGGGGAGACATACCTATAGCATCGGTATTGCTTCGCTAACTGATTGGACCGGCGCCTGACATTTCGCGCCGTCTTTGGCTCTGATAACACCAAGATTGAACTCGCTCATGTGTTAAAGGATCTTCGTATCTGGAAGGCAAGGAGAAATTCAAAATTTGTATAGCGGTGTTCTATTGATCCTGAAGATTTTTTGTCAATGAAGGAGATCCAAGAGATGTAATTCTTTGATCTTTAATAGTTCCTGCTATAATACATGAACGTCTGAGTGCCTTTCAAACATCGCTTAATAGAGACATTGCCCCTCCGACGCCGACAAAATGTTAGCCCTCGCAGCCTGTTGGCCCAGCTCCAAGATCCAGGCAGAGAATGCGCTGTCATCGGCCAGATATTCTGCCTCAAGAATACTGCTGGTCGCTCTCAGCCAACCAACGAATTCCGACAGCAAGCACGTACACAGAACGAAAGCACGCTGTGTACGTGCTAACTGAGGCAGGCCTGACATCAATAGACCGTTATGCCAAGACTAGGTTAGTCTCTCATAGTGAGGATTTGGTGCCATCATCGGCCCAATCCATCAACAACACGTTGGAGATCCTAGTGCCAATTTCGGGTATCGGTTCCTTTCATCGGGTTCAGCCTCGAATCCCACCGGGCGGATATCGGCTGACTAGTTGCCCGGATGGTGGATCCTTGAACAGCAGCTGAGAGACTATTATCCACCAGAGGGCGACATTCCTTCCAGCCCAACGTCAGCCAGTTGCTGACAGTATTGCTTAATCCAATTTGGCGGCTATCGGCGCAATGGACAAAAGCAGTTAGCAGAGAGCTCTCTATTTAGAGAACCAGCAATATCTTGGGGGATTAGAATTGAGCTAAGAGCGACTTCCGAGTGAAAGAAGTCAAGAGTAATTTCATTCTGCGCCTGATGTCTGCAACCTTGAAATCCGCCTCCTCGGCGGAGCACTTGAACTACGCGGCGGAAACGTCCTTCGTATACAAATTCCGTAGGCTAATCAAGCCGAGACTAGTCGTTGATAATTGTTTCGGCTTAGATCATGGTATCTGGTGTTTATCACTAGTGTTTCTAGATGTCTTTGATATTGGAGAAACCCAGTTTGATTTGATCGGAACACTAACATCGCGCTGCCAAGGTATCTGAAGCGATGGCAATTGCTATATAGTGAGTAGAGCAAGGAAACGGTATCAGAAAGCAAACAGCAGGGGTCACTTTGGTCAAATTTTGCCTCAGGAATGACCATGTGCTGGCAATCGACATCTGGAACCCATTCCGATAGTGTGTACGTGTAGTTTTCTCCCCATTGTTCAACGTATCACCATGCTCAATAATAGTCTGGATTTGGTTTCCTTACTTCCTTGTGGTATGAACATGATCCACGAACTCGACAATGTCCTGCCAAAGAGCATCAGGCTTCTCCAGAGCAGCAAAGTGCCCTCCCTAGAAGATGCAATCATCAGCCACTGTCATACCCTACGTCAGGAAGAGACAAAGCAATCGTTTTATGACATTACCTGGTCGTGAGATTTGTAGAAAGACACTTTTCCAGTGGCATCACTCCAGCTTTTTGGCGTGCCGGCCAACTCGTACTGGAACCATGAGTAGCCGAACGGCTTCTTGATCTTGTCCACGGTGCCTCTGGAAGCGCGACTCTTGGCATTTGGGCCCAAGAGCTTCATACCGCGGCGGTCATGGTCAGTCTCATGAATATCTTGGCATTGAACAAAGCGTCACTTACCTCGCGGTATGGCCAGATTGAAGATGGGTAACATCCCGTGAACCAGTACAGGGAGACATTACCGAGGATTGTCTCCACAGATGGTGACTCATCTGACCAGGCAATCATCTTCTCGCCAATCCTGATAGAAAAGTTTGTCAGTGTCTCGGGCGTTTTCAAGCATCCCCCTCAATCCAAGCTGTGTGCGCTTTTTCAGGCCCTCATATTATTTCATTCATAACGTGCGAAATCGGAAAACAAGCCCTGCGTGCCTTGCCTTCGATGGATGGATTTGCATTTCTGAAATGCGGTCCGTTTTCTCTAAGGGCAAGAATTCACTCACCATGCCAGTAAGGCCTGTGGGCTGCTCCCAATAGCTAAGCCAGCTGTGGCTGGTTTGGTCCCGTGCAGCATAGCATAAGCCGCACCTGATTCCCAGAACTTGGCGCTCCTCTCAAGGAGCTGCTGCTCTTTCTCTGTGGGTGGAGCAATGCCCTCGCCCTGAGGTGGATTCAAAGTGAGCATATTGACATGCCCGGCTAGATAGAGATACAGATCAGTGCGTGTGGTTCCGATGAAAATACTTGGGTGTCATAACCAAGGTCCAAAGCGCCAGGAGTTACTAACCGATACACTCATCGTACTCCTCCAAGACAGTCTTCGTGATCATAGAACCGACATCGCCTCCCTGGGCGACGTATTTGTTGAATCCAAGCTTGATCATAAACTTATTCAGAATGCGGGAGACGTCAACCATTGTCATATCTTTGTTGACGGAGATTTTAGTGAATCCGTAGCCCGGCACGGAGGGAACAATAAGGTGGTATGGCAGCGACGCCGGGTCAGCGGCGTATTGTTTCTGGACCTTGCCCAAGATGGGCAGGAACTCAAGAAATGAGCCTGTGAACGTTAGCACGGCAAATACATTCGGCGTTTCGCTTTGGAGGTCAGCCTACCAGGCCATCCGTGACTCAGCATGATAGGCGTTGCGTCCTTTTTCTGCGAGAAAAGCCCCGCAAAATGGACCTCGTACGTCTCACCCTCATCTTCAACTGGGACCTTGAAGTTGGGAACATTGTTGATGCCCTCCTGGTACTTGTGCCTAAATAAAAATACCGGGTTAGTTAACTTCAGAGGCATAGCAGCGGATAGTCCGTGGGCGAGTGAAGTGGGACTTGCCAGTCATATGATTGCCATTGGGAAATGGCTTTCGTGAACCAGTCGCGACTGACGCCGAAGCGGCCGTCCTCTTGGCTATTCTCCCAGGTGGCTATGGGTAGAGGCCGTTTGAGAAGCGTGTTCAAAGCGTCAATCTCCTCCTTAGGTATGGAGAATGTAAACGGTGCTAGTCCGTCGACCTTCTGAGGGGGTTGGGAGAAATTGCTCATATTGTCAGAGTAAATGGATGATCAAATTAACAAGCAATTGGAAATGTAGACGTAGTAAATGATGTTAGGGCCAAAATTGTTGCTGGAGTGTACTGCAGCATGATGAAACTTATATTCATTCACGAGCGGGGACGGACGTACGGTTTCACTTGGGTTCCGAGCGGTCCGTCACGGTAGAGCCGCAAGTCAACGGTTGGCATATGTGCACGGCGCTAGACGTGGGCCAAGATCAACAGCACATGCCATTCCGCGAACAGCGTCGTAATGCCATCAGTCCTTTGCAACTTGCCCCCCTTTGCTGCGCATCTTGGCGCTGCTACGGACGACCGATCACCCATCGTGTTGAGTACCAATCAAAGCGGCACAAACTTACAGTATGCACTGCTGAACAAATCACGGATGTCCCTCCGTGTAACACGCAATGCTCGTTGATGCAAGTAAGCGGCCATTTATATTTCTGGAGGCATTTACCAATCTTGGGACAACCTACTTAGTAATGCAAAAGTGGGGTTTCCACGTATTGCGATGTCTCGGGCTGGAAGGCCGCCGAGCACACAAGGCTTGGCTCGGATCGGTGATTTGGGGAAGCGCCGATGTTAACAATGCCACTTTCACAAATACTTCATCAAGGCGTAGTATATCGACAGCTGCTTCTTTCTTGATATCCGAATTGTTGAAGCAACTCTACCTGTTTCTCGAGGTCTCTCAGACTAGCCCAGTACAGCTGGCTGTATGAGGCACGAGGATAAGCTCAAATGGTCTTGGATCAACTATTTCGTTGCTCAAGACTTGCGTATTACTGGTTTCTCAATTGTAATATTATGTGTTTCAATTTCTCTTTCTCGACGTTATTGGCGCATTTTCCCAAGAGCTGCTTGCATCTGAGAAACCCTCTTGTAATCCATATGCACTTCTCTAGGCTCCGACGTGACATCACAACTCATAACTGTTAGGGGCACGAGTCAATTCACTTCTATCTTGTCCACAGTATCGAATTTTGGTGACCGAGTATATTTTCTTTTCGCCCCCACTAAGGCTTTTACAGTGTGTCTTTGCTAGCGGACTTAAATGTGTTTTGCCCCATGTACCTTCACCCTCATGAGGTGCCTCAACGCTACGCTTGATTTAGTTTTCGAAGGTAAATTATGATCAGTTTTCCAATCTTGGAGAGAAAAAAACTACTTTGTGAATCTTTCCCAGGTGCGAGCTTTGTAAGTTAATACAAGAGCAATGGCCGGATCAATTCAGCACCGGGCTTATACGAACACGATAAACGGCTTCCCTATTGAAGCTGCTTTGTAACATTTCCAAATAGTAAACAGCTCAGTTCTGGGAGCAATTTAACCCCATAAAACCGAGCACGCACAGTTCATTTCAAGAAACAGTTTATTTAGGAAAGGTGTAGAGTGTATAAAGGGTGCAGGGTATTGGAAGGCTGTATAGAGGGTGCAGAGTATAGTGGGTACTCACTTATTTGCTTAACATTTTCCTCTAAAAGAGAGGAAGGCACGCTAGCTTCAGTTAAAAAGAAAGGAAACAAGAGTGAAGAAGGGCATAAAGAAGAAGATAATAATGAGAACGGCTATTTTAATTGAAAGTAAGCTAGAATATTAGAAGGCTTTACATATGAAAAAGAACGGGGAAGTAATTCTAAGCGGGCTATTTTAAATGCTATAACCTTTTTTATACTTTGCACCTTTCTACGTTCTTACACTGTTCCCAAGCTCCTACACCCTTTCCTCGCCCTGCACCCTTAATGCGCGGTTCCCATTTTGAGCTGCTTCCAGAAATGAGATGTGTACAACTTGGAACTGTTACAAAGCAGCTTCAACAGGGGGAACCGTTTTTAACGACAGCGGTGCTGGCACGGTGCTGGTACGGCTCAATTACAGTTCAAATACACCATAGACGGACGGGATCGTTCGGGGCCCATGTTGACATACTAGGTCTTTACCTCCCTGGCTTTTGAGCTTCTACCAGACTATATCCGAAGACATGGTGATTCACCAGAGCAACTTAACCGAAGAACTTAGCACTCATGGACCTGCATGCTGTATAAAAGAAACTCGGCTGTCTTCTAGCGGTGGCAGGGACAACTGGGTCTGGCAAATATGCGATTGTTTGTATTCAAAGTGGGCATGTTGGTAGGTTCTGAGGGCAGAAGGGCCCCAGGGCACCCTATTTAAAGACGTATGACTTCCTATTCACTGACCGCAGTCCCTCAGTAACTAACACACTAGCCTTCTGCCAGGGATCGTCTCAATAGAGAAGTTGAGGAAGAGCCATAAAGACATCGCTAAAGAGACATGAGAGGAAAACTGTGAGAGTGCAATAAAACTTTTCTCAGTATAATCTCAAATCTTAGATGACTTGAATCACACGTGGCTTGGTAATACATAGTCATACCACTGACTAGTCTTGAAGGCATACTTCATCATAATTGCGATTGAACAAAAGCTTGATCCGTTTGGAAGTGGACAAAGAGCTTGAAGTCTTTGGTCAATAGGTGCAACAGAAATCACGAATGTTTTCATAGCATGATCACGGATTATATGAGTCGACACCAACCCATTCCAATGATGAGGCCACAAAGACTCAAGTAACTTTAGATTCTATGCTCTTCTAGAGTTCCAACGAAGAGAAAAGTATCCTGAAATGGTTCAAATCCATATTCAATATTACGGTATCCCGTCCTAATAGACTTGGCGACGCAATTTTGGTCCCCGTGGCCTTCTAAGTTAGCGTTGGGATGTCAAGCTTGAGACTCCAGGTATGACTAGTACAACGCGCGGCTGGCAATGCTACCATGTGTTGGTTGCTTCGTGTTCCTGTGTTGCCTGTATCTCAATAAATCTTTAGGGCTGACCCAGCCTAGAAGATCTCGAAGTGTTTACACCTATACCCATAAGTCCGAGGACTTGGGTGGCATATATATACGCTGACGATGAGATATTACCTAATCCGTTGGATGGAAGACTTCATTCCGCGGCAGAGGCTTGGCTGATCTCGCCGGCTCACCTTTCCGGCGCGGGAATCGGGACTTGGCTGATGATCCTGTCACACATAGAAGAAGACAGACTGCAGGCCAAGTCTAGTTACCGGCTTGGAAACCTTGGCGTTTCTTGGTCCACCACTCCGTATGCTGCTTCAGACAATCACGTGGTATCAAATAGGGACTGGACAATTTTGACTTATAACTTACAACCTACTAAATCTACACCTGAGCTGGCTTCAATGTGCTCGAGGAATCGAATTTTTGGAATGTTCACACACTTCGTTTGACTAATTGAGTTACAGCAGCATAAACGCTACGTAGCAAATGACTTTCTTAGCCGGACAATGTTTCCAATACCGACATTCTGTTCAGGCAAGAGAACACAGTTCAGAGTCCAGTGTCCAGCAGAAATATATGCAGTCAATTATGGTAAATGGTGACGGGCAAGTGCCCTCAACTTCTGCACTAAAGATAACAGGTGACCCAGCATTAGGAAAAGTGTTGAGGGTGATGAATGTTCGTTCGAGGTCAGCGAGCCGCTGGACTCGATCGAGTCAAAACCAAGCTGCCAAATCATCGACGCTTTCTCGTGTAGAAGAAGCGCTGGTTCCATTATTGACTGGACACCGTTCACTCCGGGTGGCTCATTGGAGCTTGTTGGATCTCGACGTATTGATTCTCTGTAATCTGTCGAATGACATTCTTCAATCTAAGAACCAAGTAACAGACAGTCTTCCTGCTTGGCTTGTTCACAAATACGGACATTGCAGTTGAAGGTATCGGGCGTTGAACGTCACCTCCGTCCTGTAGAGACCAACCTGGATGTTCGAGAGGCGCCACTTTCCTGCCCAAAGGACTCGCCAACGATCCTAGCTGATCACCATAGCACGCCACCCGGGTTTTCCCTAGATTGTCTCACGTACTCTTCCACCTCTCTAAGACCGTGCTAGTGCCTTCCTGACCCATCACTTAGATAACCTAAGAGCACCAATAATCGTGATTAGCTGCTTCTAAGTCATTCCCGATTGGTCCAAGGACGTGTTGGGACTCCTTGCTCCTGGAAATGTCTTCTTCCCGACGTCCTAGATCCACTAATTTCAACTCACTCGAAACCTTGAGATGGCTCAACACAAGACGAGATGCACCGGGACCGCAGCCTCCAACCGTTGCTACAAAGGAAAGGCTAGCTATTCAAGGTTACATTCAGAAAAATAAGGTTAATTCTAGTTTACGGAGTAGAATTCTTCTCGGATGGAGTTTACAGTCAGATATGGGGTAAAAGTCTGGGGATTCAGACCCGGTTTCCTCCGAACCCGACATTCTCCATACTATGAACCTTAACGAACCCCTGCTAGATACTATAGAATTCGGGCCGTAAAGAAAGATAACAGCTCTAAAATCCAGGAATGACGCACTAGTTATGGTATTTCAGAAACAGTATTTCAGAAACACGTCAGACGAACGCGATGCCCGAGTCTGATCTGCGGGTTCCTTATGCTGTTGAACCGTCGGCCATGGACACACACAGGGCAGGGATCTTGCCTGACGTACGGGCCTTCAGAGACCACTATATAGCATGGCACATGAGGGTATGTTGCATGCATCTTTGCAGCAAGCCTACCTCCCTGGTGTAAGCACTGCCGTTGATGCTCAAGTGACCGTTGGCGATCATGCTTAATGCGGGATGGGCCAGGGGTTGGTCATAACGAGCGCAGCAACTTACCAGCTTTGTTGCGGATTTTGCGGGTTATCCCGGCATTGTGGTTGCGTCTAGTCTTTCCGACCACACTGACCATGTAACATAGACGCAGCCGAGCCGTCGTATCGATCGCTGATGGCCGCTGCACCGCGTGGCTGACCACTGCTACTGCATGACACTACTGTTCGGACAAAACACGTTACATGAAACGAAATTATGGCTCATGTTTTCTTGTGATGCACTGAGCCCAACGGCCGTGAATCTGAACCGTCATCCCGCCACGTAAATATTAATTAATGTTTACGCCCTTATCACAACTGGGGACATCTGTCGAGGATGGGCAATTTCTCGGTGTCATCAGCCCCGGAATTGTCGGTCATCTGCTGGCGGGTATCGACCGCCACAGTAACGACATCAGAGGGGGGCCCAAAAACGCGCATCAATCCAGAGTCGGGATGTGGCAGACTGCCGATCACCGTTGCTCACTGGGCTACTGCGGCGCTATGACGGCCGGACCTGTTCTACTGGTTGGGAGGGGAACAAGCTCTGCGGCTCTCTCGTCTGGCGCCGGCATTTCTGACCTGCTCGGAAGCTGACGTGGCCAATAGAAGAGTCACCGGTAGGCCATGGGTGTCGAGCAGCAGACCACCCGGACACACCGCTGCATGCAGCATCCGTAAACGGGATATAAATCATGAGAGTTGCATCGTGCCCAGCCCACGACTCCGCGACAACATGGCCCAAAGAGGAGTGACATCGGTCTCATCAGCTGTGTGCCACCGATGTCCGCAGCCAACAAGTCTTGGAAACCAGGGCTCGCGAGACGCGCCCAGGTGTTGTAGCCGACACCGCCCACAAGTTGCTCGGCTCGTCTGTCCCAACTTCTGCGTCACTGGGCGCGGTCGGCGGCCAAGGCGAGAGAGTCTGATGTCAAAAGCTGGGCGTTACGAGAAGCGAATTGCCAACAAGTGGGCAGCAGGGCTGGCCGCGTACTGACCATCACTTGGCCGTGGCGGTCGACGACGCCTGGAGATCCTGAGAGCGAGCAAGCGAACAGGGCAGGCGTTCTCGACTTAGAAAATGTGCCGACGGAACGCCTGAGCCCCACACCACGGCCAACATTTGCCCTCGGAATTTGGCCGACACCAGCATTTCGCCTCCCAGGATATTCCTGCTCAAGTGGGTTCGAATTTTCTCATTTCTCCCCACAGAATCTAGATGGGAGTCTGGAGTCCTCCACTTTGGCGTAACGTGCCCCGGCATCAGCGCAAAAGGCTGGCCAACCAAGGATGAGGCGTAATTGCAAGAATGGAGCCCGTCCCGGCTGGATGGTGTGGGGAGACAAGCAATGCTTGGCCGACTTTGGCTGCTTGGCCCCCTCGTGGTAAGGTCACAGACAGCCTTGAGCCCTTGACAGGCATCCCTATTGTGGGGAGACGAGACCTGGGGAATTTTTAGGTCTAGCTCGAGCGTCTCGTCGGCTGGACCTGACTGTCCTGCCCAGCCCCCGGTGGATTCCGCTGACATATAGGTTGCCTGACCCTGGCTGGCCCGAATTGTTGGAAAAATGACGCGGGCCTTAGAACCGAGCTCGGCGGTATTCCTATCCTACTCCTGGATACGACCAGGCATGTACTATGTATCTATGTACAGTATGTACCCATGTATATTCCCACGATCCACGCCTGGCACGGCACTGTCCAACAAACAGATCCGATCTCGTGTCGTTTGTATTATAAAGAGTGACTCCTGCTGCTCCTTCCCCTTGAAAAGAGCCTCCTCCGCTTCGGTCATGCCTGGTCTCGCTTCTCGACGCCTTTCCAGCCATCGCCCTCGAAATAAACAAAAAGGTTGCTCTTTCCCTTGACTGTCGCAAGGAGCACCACACATCACCCCATTACAAACAGACCGGAAGCGCCTACACTCTGCTTCCTCTGGTGGTCTTTCCCGACCTTCCAATCCAAGTCTCCAGCTCTCAGAAACCACAAGGAAACAAGAAGCATACTCGCCAGTAGAACGACAAAAACTATACAAGAAACATCACAAGGCAATATGGTTCTCGAAAACGAGAAAGACGTAGAACAGGCCACAGGCCCCGGGCCTGCCTCGCCCGGTGCCGATGTCGACAGCTCGGACAGCAGCGCCAGCACCGGCGCGCCCGTCAAGTTCATGGGCTCCATGGGCCACAAGCTCACCATGATGCAGACCATCTTCATCGTCGCGCCCTCCTTCATCTGCTTCGGGTACAACCAGGCTGGCCTGGGCGGCTTGATCACACTGGAGGACTGGGCCAAGACCTTCCCCGAGATCGACACGGTCAACACCAAGGGCACCGAGAAGAGCGCCCACTCCACCCTGCAAGGCTTCGTCGTCGCTACCTTCGTTATCGGCGCCTTGATCGGCGCCCTGTCCTGCTCGTGGTCTGGTGATAAGTTCGGCCGCCGCAATGTCATCTTCGTCGCCGGTATCGCCTCCCTCATTGGTATCATCCTCGAGGCCTCCTCCTTCAGCCTCGCCCAGCTCATCGTCGGCCGCATCCTGGTGGGCTTCGGTGTCGGCCAATTGAGCTCCATCGTCCCGGTCTGGCAGAGTGAGACGGCTGGCGCCAAGAACCGTGGGCGACATGTTGTTATTGACGGACTGTTCATCTGCGTGGGATACACGCTCGAGTCGTGGATCAACCTCGGCTTCTTCGAGTTCAAGACCGGCCCTGTCACTTGGCGTCCACCAATTGCCATCGCTGTCGTCTTCTCGACCGTGATTGCTTCAGCTGTCTACTTCCTCCCCGAGTCGCCCCGATGGCTCGTGATGAAGAACAGGACAGAGGAGGCCCGCCGTGTCATCGCGGCCTTCAGGGCCAAGCCCGTGGATGCCATCGAGGTTCAGGCCGAGCTTCAGGGCATTGAGTACTCGCTCGAGGAGAAGACCGGCCACAAGGTCAAGTTGACCGACATTCTCTCTATGGGAGAGGACAAGCTTCTCTACCGGTTCGGCCTCTGCATGTTGCTGCAATTCTATCAGCAGATGTCGTAAGTACTCATCCTCCCCACTGCTCAATATCCTCTTCGGGCAATGTGACATTTGGCTGACTGCTATGCTTCTAGGGGTACCAACCTCATCTCTGTGTACGCAACCATCATCTTCCAGTCCAACCTGGGCATGTCCTCGGAGAACGCCCGCGCCCTTACTGGCGGCGCGCTGACTTGGAAGTTCTTGTCTTCCTTCATCGCTTTCTTCACCATTGACCGCCTTGGGCGCCGTGCCGTCTTCATGATCTCTGGAGCGGGTATGTGCTGTTGCATGATAGCATTGGCGGTCACCACGTCCTTCGGCTCCGAGAACCAGCCTGCCCAAATCGCCGCCGGCGTGTTCATCTACCTCTTCAACATGTTCGTGCCTATTGGCTTCCTCGGCGCCAACTTCCTGTACTGTACTGAGGTCGCACCAATCCGTCTCCGGATGGCCATGTCTTCGATCTCTACGGCCAACCATTGGCTCTGGTAAGTTCCTCACTCCTGTCATTGTTTATATTTCGAGGGCGTATGCTAACGGCTGAATCAGGAACTTCGTCATCGTCATGATAACCCCAGTCGCGATCGACACCATCGGATGGAAGTACTACATCGTCTTCGCCGTGATCTGCTTCTGCGTCCCCATCAGCGTCTATCTCTTCTACCCCGAGACGATGGGCCGCAACCTCGAGGAGATCGATATGATGTTCAAGGACTCGCCCTCCATCTGGGCCACGGTCAAGTTCGCCCAGAGCAGGCCGATCGGCATGCCGACAGAGTTCGTCCAGGACAAGTCGAAGCATGCCACGGACCATGTCGAATAAGGACCTCATCTTGTTATAATTCCGGCGTTTTCTTTTTCTGGGTCGGTAAAATAAAACCACCCACACACATGAGTAAATATGAAAAATGCATGGTCAGGATAGATCATTGGGCTTTCTACCACTTGAGATACCTGGCAGCAGTAGTATGATACACACGATCGGCATGAGCACGGGGGCAGTCGATGTTCTATAGACAAAAAGAGAATATTTAGAACAGTGCACCAGAGAAAAGCTAGCTAGCTTGCCAGATGGTGGAATACAAACGCTTACTCATTCACAAGAAACCCCTCCCCCACACTCCCTTCTCTCCTCTCAGCGTGACCCTCGGTAGCCGGCTTCCCACCCCAGACCTGAGATGCCCGACACCCGAGGGTAAGGCATCCCGCTCCCCGTGGAGCTCAACGGGCTTACTTCCTCATTCACGCTTAGCCCACGGCTCACCCTTGCCGACGCACGCCGCGGCGCCAGCTGTTCCTGCGTTTGCGCCGGTTCCCGCTGCGGCCCGTAGACCTGGACCGCGGGGACCAGGTACGTGTGCCCGCGGTCCTCGTACGGGCTGCCGAGGTCCTCATACGGGCTTCCGAGGTCCTCGTACCCCTGCACCGGCGACGGGCCCGGACCGGGCTCCGGCACCTCGCGGCCGTCCTCGTACCCGTGGTACCCGCGCGAGCGGTCGACGGAGCCCACCTGGTTGTCGTCGTAGGACCTGCCGCTCCTCCCCGTCATGGCGCCCGCGCCCCACTCTGACCACACGCTGTCCCTGGGTGGTCCGTAGCGGTACGCCTGCTGCTGTGTACCTTTCTGTGTATGATGGCCTCCATGAAAAGCGGAGGGGAAGTCGGCTGCGCTGACGGGCGCTACCTCCGGGGCGTTGAAGTCGAAGGGGGGCGCCTGTGAGTAGTGGAGGCGCCTCTGGCGGCGGTAGATGCACGCTGTGAGTAGTGCTACGGCGAGGACGATGAGTGGGATGCCTAGGCCTAGGCCAAGCTTGGTGGGTAGGGAGGATGTTGAGGTTCGGGAGGTGTCTGATGTTGCCCCTTCGGGCAATATCGGAGTGACTGTAGGTACTGTGGGTGTAATTCTAGCCAAAGACGAGAAGGAAGAGCGAGTTAGGGATGATGCTATGATTGATATGGTTGTTGTTCTTGGTACATCTGTTGATGGTATGTTTGAACTGGTAATGGTCCCGGACTGAGAGTTTGTGGCTGACTCCGTCGGATCTTCTATGTTGCTAGTAGTCGCACCTGACCAAGTTTTGATCCATGTCGATGGTGTCACCGGGATGATTACCGGCGTCGACACTGCGGGTGAACTGGTTCTGACCTTCGTACTGTAGACCGGAAACATCTCAGAAGAACTTGCTTCGGGCGATGCTGGCTTGGGATGATTGAGTCTCGCTTCTTCACCTCTGGCGGAATATGAATGTCTTCTCGAGAAAGACGCTGCCTTCCTGCCCACAATTGTCTGAGCATCTGATGCTCCCACACTCATCTTGGCAGCGTTACTAGAGCAGATGCAGCTTCCCGAGGCGTTACCGCCTGCGCAACAAGACTGCCCTCCTTGGCTGTCATCGACTGGATCACAACCTGCTGCCCCTGTCGCATCTCCCGAGTCTAGTGACACTGAACGTTAGACGCGGGCTCCCTCGACCGATAGACCGAGCACGGTGAAGCGGAATCAAGACTGGAAGGGAATACAGCAAGGGGAGCCTCACCCAAGCATTTCCCACCGCAGAAATTACTGTTCCACCGTGGATCAGTACAGGCGCTCCGTGGGACTGTTCCTGGAGCAAGATCTGGCCCTTCGAGGGACGATATTGACAGGGAGCACGACGAAGTGCTCGAACATGTGTACCCAGCGGGACAGCATGATGATACGGGCGACTTCACGTCGCATGTGTGATAGCCCTCAGCCAGGTCGCCATTGGCGAAGTAGCAAGGCGCACCCGCATCGCTGACGGCAACAGCGACGGTTGAGGTGGCCAGGAGGAGTTGAGAAGAAAACTTCATGCCAGAAAATGAGAATGACCGACCATTTCAGGTCGATTCGAACACAGATAGGTGGAGGCCAGACGCTTGTCCAAAAAAGAGTCGAAGTCCGCTGGTTCCATGTCCGCGACCACGGCGACTCCGATGACTTCCTGTGAGAGTGGCAAATGCATTTCATATAAATCAGAATTGATATTAGCCCAAATGCGAACAGGAATCAATTTTTCAACGTTGTCTACGGCCAAGAGTGCGAACAAGGTCACGGATCATGTTCGCGACAGGCTGCAGACCAGTCACATCGGCCACATCCGGCCTCTTCTCGACCGCGTGCATGGGCTCCCGCTTTCCCTCTTCTCCGCGTGTGCGACAATTGAACCCGGCCGTGACGGCCGGGACCACGGCCGTTGTGGGGGATTTTTGGGCATTGATGCCTTGGGAGAGAACATTCCGTGCCTACGTATGTTACAGCGCACGTTACACTACACTTTGGGCGTCGTGCGGAGGGGGGCCTTCTCTCTGGCCCGGCCGTGGCGCACTGTGAAAGTTTCCGAGAGGCAGCCGTTGAATCGAATCCGATTATGTATGTATAGATTTGGTGCTAAGGTCTAGCCTTGTGTGCAATGGCTTGAGCACTTTACTTCTTAAACTGATGCAACACAATGCCAAGTCCCAAGTCTCGCAGGTGAATCCGGTCACATGTGTGCCTAGGCACCCAAGCCCCTGTCTGTGGCAAGCGAAATGCCGCCCCCCCCCTATTAGTTAAGTTAGTCCTGTGCTAATTACTAAAATTTATAAATGGGCTTAGGTACTTACTAATACCCTTTTTATAAGGTTACTGTTATTATTAATAGCTGTAAATTATTACTAATTTCTAATTAAGTATATTTTTTTTATAACTTAAAGTAATAAAATTAAATTTTGCTTATTATATAAAGGTATATAGCCTTTACTTACTTTAATAAGGAATAATATTTATTTATTTAAATTTATTATTAATATATTTTAATTAACTTTTAAAGTAGTAATTAAATACTTATTATTATAAAAGACTTATTTATAGTACTATACTATATAATTTATTAATAATTATATAATAATACTTAAGTAAATATATATATATAAGCTAATAATAAAAATAACTGCTAGTAAGTTATATACTACTATTATAGTTAAATAAACTATATAGTAAAAAAAGTATAATAAAAGGGCTATATTAAAGGCTATTTTAAAAACTACTAAAAATAAATTAACTACTATTAAATATATAGCTTAATGTATAATAGAAAATGCTAAAAAGGTTACTAATAGGCTAAATAAAAGTATAATTATTTTTAAAAAAAGTATAAATAGTTTAAAAATAGTTAATAGTAGTAATACTACTTTTAAAATAGCTTTATTATTAAAAAACGTTAAAAGTAATATTAAGGTTTTAAAAAGCTATTTTATTAACTTATTATAGCTAAAACTTTTAAATAAAATACTAATAATATTAATTATAAAGATTACTAATATTAAGTTTTTTTAAGTGCTATTAATAAAGTACTATATTATTAAATTTAGTATTAATTAGTTAGCTTTTAATATTTTTAACTTATAAAAGAATTTATTAACTAATATAAAAAAAAAGTTAAAGTAAAATTTAAAAATAGTAAAAGTATTATTATTAAGTTATACTAATTATATATTAAAGCTAATTATTAGTAAATATTATAAAATACTCTTTATTAATTAGAGTTAGTAAAAAAATATATAAATTACTTTAAAAAAATATTTAATTACTATAATTTAGTAAAAATGCTTTTTATAAGTAAAAAGCTTTTCTTTTTAACCTTTATATATACTTATAAGGTTACTCTTTAAGGGTTATAAGTAATATTAATACTATAGGTTAATTTATTATTTAAGTAATTAATAATTAAAGTTTTTAATAAGCTATTAAAGGTATAGCTTATTACTAGCTTTATAAATAGTTTACTTATAGTTAAATATTTAAAAAGTATTAAATTACTTAATAAAAGTTTATTACCTTTAAAAGTTTATAGTAAATTAATTATTACTTATATATTTATAATAATATATAATAATTAAAAACCTTTATAAAAAGCTTATAAATAGCTAATAGTATAATAAAAGTATAATTTAAATATATATTATAAAGCTAATTATTATTATTATAATAAAGGCAACTCTTTATATTAATAGTACTATATAAAGTAAAATAATATATATATTAACTTAATTAATAATAATTTATTAAAGTAAGTAAAAATAATAATTGTTAGTAAAGCTACTTTTTATAAGCTATTAGTAAAGCTTTTTTTTTAGTAATAATAATAAGCTAAAAATAATTAAAGTAATAAAGAACTTAATAATAGTAATATTAACTTTTTATAGCTATAAAAAAAATAAAAAAAGGAGGCTAAATAAAAAAAAGGGATTTATATAATAATTAATTTATTAATTAACTTTTATATTTTTAGCTTTAGCTATAATTAATTATAATAGTTATTATTAGTATTACTATTATTATTTAAGCTATTATTATTACTACTATTATTATATATATTATAAGGCTTTAAGGAACTATTAATACTACTATTACTAATAAAGCTCTCTTTTATAAGTTACTTAAGTAATTTATAAAAGAAATATAAGCTTATTATAATATTTTTATTACTATCTTAAGTTATTAGTAATTAAAAGGTTTTATATAAGGAATTTATATTAAAAATACTATAAAAGTACTTTTATATACCTATAAAAAGAATATAATTAAAAAAGTTACTAAAAGCAATAAAGTATAAGGGTTTAAATTTATAAAAGCTTTATATTAAAAACAATACTTGATTTAATAAAAAGGGTTTGTATATAATTATATTAATTAGAAAGCTTATAAAGCTGTATTTAAAAGAAAAAAAAAACTTTTTTAGCTTTTTTAAAAGTGGTAAAAGTAATAAAGCAAAAAAGGATTTATTATAGCTATAAAGGCTATAAATATTACTAAACTTATTAATAGCTATAAAAGAATATTTAAATAAGTTTTTTAATAGTTTTTAAAAAAAGGAAAGTAATAATAATAATTAAAAAGTATTATAAGTAATAAAAAGAGTAGTTTAGTATAATAAAAAAGAGTTTTTTAGTAAGTAAAGTAAATATAAGTAGTTAAAAGTAAGTATATATAGTAAAGGGGAAGGAATTTAAATATATTTATTATAGTATAGTTTTTTATTTACTATAATACTAAACCTATACTTATAATTTTAATATTAGTTTTTTTGTTTTTTAATTAACTTTTATTATACTATTACTATTTTAAATTCTTTATATTTTTAATTATTATTAAATTAATTATTAACTTAAAACTTTTTTATTAATACTTTTATATAATAAAAATAACTTTATATAGCTTTAGTATAATATTTAACTTTTTATATATAAAAGTATAAAAAATTAGTAAATTTTTAATTTAAGTTAAAATTATTTACTTTAAATTAATATTAGCATTTAATATATTTCTTTAAATTATTAAAATAAGCTTTAATTAAATTAAAATTAAAAAAATATAATAAAAAATATATTAATTAAATACCTTTTACCTTAATAATAATATAAATCTGCTTATTATAATACTATAAAGTATTATTTATTATTAAAATTAATTATAAGCTTAAGTATAAGTTTATTTAAGGCAGAATTTTTTTAATTAGCCACTATAAAAAAAACTCCTTTATAATATAGCCCTTATATATTATAATATTAAATAAGCTGTTAATTATAATTACTAGTAATATATAGTAATAAGCCTTTTATTTAAAAAAACTTTTTATTAATAGTATATACTTAACTAATTCTTAGCTAATTCTTTATATACTATTCCTTTTATTAATAGCTAATTTATTATAAAAAATAAATATATTAATTATATATAAAGTTTTTAAAATTTTATATAAATAATACTTATAAAGGTTTTTATTATATTAGCGGGTTAATATATATACTTATTTATTAAATTAATTATACTTTTTTAGTATTTTAATAATAATATTAATTAAATAATTAATTTAGTAATAATTAAAAAGGAAATACTATATTTTATTAAGATATATATTAAGTTTTTTAAAAAAAAGATTTTTAAATACCTAAACTATATAGATTAAGTATTAATTAGGTTAAACAGCCTTATTATAAGGAAAAAAGATTATTAACCTTAAAAGCTTACTATTTAAAAATAATACTATTTAACAGTAAAAGCAATAGCACATTTAAGGTTATAATACTTATAAGTATAACTTATTTATAATACTACTAAATTATAGTGCAATTATACTAGAATTTAGCTTTAAGCTATTTATTAGATAGTAAAAGGTTAAGCTAAAAGTAATACTATAATATTTATAGTTTAATGTTTAATAAGTAATAACCAACTATTATAATAGCTTTTTTTTAACCTATTTAAATAGTTTAAGTATATAAGCAATAATAATAAAGGTATTAAGAAGGGTATTTATGAGTGCTTAAGCCTGTTTGCAAATTTTAGTAGTTAGTATAAGACTGACTTAACTAACAGGGGGGGGGCGGCATTTCGCTTGCTACAGACAGCCCATGCCCTATATGTTCAATACCACCACGACCTTTCCCATGTTGCCCCATATGATGAATACCCTTCCCGCCCTCTCCAGAGATGCAAGACAAACGCCACGCAATGCACTCAAACCGCTAGCTAGTATTAAAGCCGCCCTCCCAATTACCTGACACTCACACAATGATGGCAAATGTCGTCCTCTACCCTGGTATGAGTCCCCACCAAACCGAGCGAGCATCACCACAGACCATGGGGCCATATTCACCCCCCGGAACCCCTCTTCCTGGCAGCATCCCTGACAGCCCTCAACTCCCCCGCCAACTTCTGCTCCAGCTTCTCCAGGATCCACTCTGCCTCCTCCTGGCTCCCCATAAGTGGACTCCGGCTGCCGACCCAGCTCCACTGCAACTTGTCGGGTTCTTCTCGCATGCCGCCCTCGGCTCCCTGGTCCTGGTCCTGCCCCTTGCCCTTCTTCCTGCTCTTCGGAACTGCCTTCTTGTGGGTGTCCGCGCTGGATTCGTCCTCGCCGATCAGCTTCAGGTACCAGGCCCACTCGTGGAAGTCGTATTTACGCGGGGGTCGGGACTTGAGGTGCTGCGTCACTCGACCGATTTCGTCAATCAGCAGCAAGTGGTAGTCGTAGGGGTCCGTAGGCACGTCGCGGGGAATCTCGGCTGATGTCCGAGGCATGGAGACTGCGCGGCTCATCTTAAGGGTTTGTGACTTGATGTCTTTCTGATCCTTCTTGGCGCCACGGCCGTTGCTGTTCAGCGTAAAGGAACGCTCTATGCCGGAGCTGCCATTTTTGGACGACGACGGACGGCCTGGAGGCTCTTTGAAGCTTAGGTGGCCCTTAGTCGTTGAAGCTTGGACTGGTGTCGTAGACGATCGGCGGATGGCGTTCGCGGATCGATCCGTGTCACTGGTTGGAGAGTCGGCCTGGGTCGGCGCACTCAGTGTATCACGCTTATTTCTACCATCTTTGCTGACTGGTACGTTGCCGGCGCCCGTGCCAGTCCCGTTATCCACTTCCCGGTCTAGCGATCCTGTAGACTTGTCGCTGGACTCCTCGTCCTCTTCGGTATCGTTGTCGTGCTCTTCTGCGAAACCCAGGCCTCCCGGCGGGCTTTCCTCGACATCGCTATCGTCACCAAACACTTGGCCCAAGGACAGTGGCTTTATCATCTCCTTCAAGGCCTTTTTGAATCCCTTCTCGTCTGGTAGAATCGTAACAGTTCCTAGCTTGTCCGTCGCCTCCCGGACGAATTTGACAACAGTGTCGCCCGCATTGGAAATCAATACCGTCATAGTGGGAAGTGCTAATAGTGACCAGAAGACGAAGAAGGACTTCCCGGCGGGCGAGATAGGTGTGACATCACCATAGCCGATGGTGGTCAAACTGACAAATGCGAAGTAAAAGCCGTCAAAGTAGGTCCAGCCTTGGTATGTAACCTCACACTGCTGGAAAATGGCAGCACCGACTAGCCAGAGCATGAGCCACACTGTTGTCGAGATCCCCATAGCCATCCACCGCCTCCGATGTTCGGCACGTATTTGAATCTTCCTCATCAGTTCGAATTCTCTCTTGCGGCGCTGATACTCGGTAAGACTGGAGGTGCTCCTTTCAAGGTAGTTGTCATCGGCGTCTTCGTCTGTGACTGGAATGAGTATATCGTCTTTCCCACGGCGCACCATTCGCCTCAGTGTTCTCTTGCGCTTCTTTTCCATTAACCGGGCGCTCAGTTGGCGCTGGCCCCGCTCTAGGACAAGGCTTCGGATGGAGCCAACGACCAAACCGAGACTGATGACGCCAACCAGGGCATATGGGAATAGAAGTGCGCGACCCAGTGGGGTTGCTGCCGAAAAGTCGCCAAAGCCGACAGTGAAGAGTGTTACGTCGGCCCAGTACACAGCATCTAGGTATGGCCAGCCCTCTATTGTGGAGAAAACTAGGGCGCCGACAAGCAGGTACATGAGGAACATGATGGTCTGAAGCATAAGGGTGCGTTGACTATTAGTCAACTGGAAGTCCTTGGAGTAGTGGCCCTTCATTGCTCCCCAAAAGGTCACGACCATGAGGGATGAGCAGACGAAATAGAGACAGGCTGCGTAGATGCCGTAGTAAAATGCCTGTGACCATATGAAGACGTTCTCGGGCTGTTCCACAAGTGGTCCTGCGGCTGTGGCGTTGAGTGCGATGAGGCATATAGAGGATATATACCTGAATTGCGAAGAAAAGTCCGGTGAGTCTCAGAAGCCAAACCATGATTGAGTGATGGAAGCTCTTACCAGGTCACTATAGTAATTGGCTGCGCTACTGAGAACCTTATCTTCCTGGCCATGTTGAGCAGGAGCACAAGGTTCGCGATGACAGCCATGGCCACTTGGATGGCATTTATGACGGTCAGCCTGGGGAACAATCAGTATCTGCGAGCCCATAGGCGACGTAATGATTAGGGGAACGAACCAAATAGGGTCTGTGACGAAAACAGCCTTGTCGATGTCGGATCCGGGAGGAAATCTCTGCCTCCAGGGTCGAACCAGCGCGCATATACTGAAGGCATTGGCGACAGGTCCGAGTGTTCCCGCGATGAGCGGAAATGCCGAGCTGGCGAACCACCAGCGGCTGGGATCCAGATGAGCCTCATCGTTGTGGATTGGGTTGCCTCCTGATGACTGTGATGGTCCATTCTGCTGCTTGGACTCTTGTGAATCCTGGCTGTCGAAGGCCTCGACGTGTTCCTCGACACGGTCACCACTGTCGGCCATCATCTTGGCTGGAGGTTTGGCTGTGCGAGCCAGACGCGTTTTCGTACCGTCAGGAGGTGGATGCCCTGGTCCGGATCGAAGCCTTTGTCTCGGAGGTGACAGGCGACAGCATCACCGTTCAGTGCACCACGCGTGAAGTCGATTCCAAAGGAGAGACGAGATGATAGACAAAGGGGCAGCAGTGTTGGAGAGCCTTAGTCAGTTCCTCTTGGCAGGATACTTATTTCCAACCTTATAACGATGGGATCCCTGGTAACATTTTGACGAAGCTGTGCGTGTTATCCGACGTTGAACAGAGGAACAGATAGGACGAGAGAGAGGGCGGAACAAGTTATGTCGACGCCACATCGGGAGCTCAAGAGAATGGCGTTTCCAGGAAATTGGCTCTGGCTGCAAAAAACGCACCTTATCTTTCTAGTGCACGCAATGACGTCGGTAGTCGGTTCATGCGGGATGGGGAGACGCAACCACCGTGAATTTAGTTACGTCTTGTTTGTTGGAGTAGACTGGGCATTTTGGCGCGAGGGCGGCGGTAGCAGTCGAGATGGCCAAGCACAAGCACAGGGGCCCCTTGCCAATGCTGTCAGATGCATGTCAAGCCCCCCGTGAGCCCCAATGCCAACCACCTGCATGCTAACCCTGTCTGGGCCATTTTTGCAGGCGCCTCTCATTCGGTCCCAGCATTCAGCCTGCAGCGGGACCACCCTACCCAGATCGTCACCCCCACAAAGCTTGTCTTGTGTCTTAGTCGCACCTCTCGTACTCCAGAGACACGTCTAGAAGCCCACGCTTGACTGCATTGCCTCTTTCGGACCTGTTGTGCAGGTTGTTGTGCAGGACAAGGGCTTGCAAGCCTTTTGGGAGTGCCAAGTTCTGAGAATACTCTGCCACGCTCTCAAGACTCGAGTCAAAAAGACTCGACTCAGCTCGATATCGAAGAGGCCTCTGACTGAGGACCATGCCAATATGGCCCTCGTCGCCCACATGTCTCGCCAGACCCCGCCTCAACGCTGCACTGCTGTCTTGGTCAAGATGCCTCAGTAGCACAGCTAGGCTCAGGACACCTCACACCGACCACTTCCAAGTCCCTTGTGCTTCAGCTGGCCATGTCATCGTCAGCCTCCACGATGTCATGAAACATCCAGTCTCATCCCCTCTCATCATCAACTTGCCGCCTTTCCCGGTCCAAGACATCGACCATGTAGACAGCTATCTGCCGGCCTTCCTGCACCGCTTCCCATGCGCTACCATCCACTACCGCTGGACCAACTCGCTGGAGAACCACACATCTCAGCTGGAGGACATCGAGACTGCTACCGAGGCTGAGTCTGCTGAGCCCCTGCCCCCGTCAACACCCCTCCACTGGCCAACTCCCATCCATGACACCCTCTTTGCCTATGAGTTCCTCATCGAACACCTCTCCCCGCCTCCCAACGACACCACCGGAAGCAGGTTCCAGCGCCGACCTGTCTTCGTCTATGGCTCGTACTTGGGTGCTAGTCTGGCTTCCTCACTGGCCCTGACTGAGTCTCATACACACCAGCCCATGGCCATACGAGGCCTGCTGGCGTTCAATGGAATCTTTAACTGGACCACCATGCTCCCGGATCACCCCAACAACAAGCTCATGCTGGACGACCTGCTCGAAATAGACAGCTTGGACGAGGTTGACAAAGATGTGGCCTTCATGAAAGCACTCATGCCGTCGCACTTCCACCAACCAGCCAATCTCTTCGACCCCTTCGCCAGCCCCGTGCTCTTCTTCCACACGGCAGGAATGCTAGTGCCCCAGACCTTCACAGAGCGATCAACACCAAACTTGTCCCAAGGATTCGTGGACGCCGTGAACAAGCTCTCATCCCCAAGTAGCACCGCCGGCGCCGAGGACCCATACGACCGGGCCTACGTCTACTCCGACCCGGAGGACCCGCCGCCCCCAACGCCCTACGAGGACGTAGAGGCAGACACAGAGACCGAGGACACAAACACAGACACCAGCTCCTCGGCCGACAGCGGCATATCACTCAGCCCCAAGCCCCCGCGGAAGGGTTATGTGACCTTCCCTCCGCGCGCCTCCTCCCTCAAGATCCCGGACACCCTGCTCCTGCACACAACCTCGCCGCCGACCCCGTCGGTGCCGGGCTCGGTCCAGGGCCAGCGACGGCGCCTGGCGCTGTGGAAGAAACTCAAGAACGCCGAGAACAGCTTCGGCACCCAGGCGCTGGGCCTGGCCGGCCTGATGCGCCGCAGCGTGAACCTGTACGAGCTTCGCGAGCGCGTCAAGTGGGACTTGGAGTTCAACGGCTGGGACACTGAGGCGCTCAGAAGGATCCAGGTCCAGGACGTTGGGGAGGCTGATCGGGCTGCGGGCGGGTTCGCCTTGGGCAGGCAGGGCGAGGAGGTCGCTTCGCGGTGGTTGGATAGCAGGTTAGGGTAGTTCGAGGTGCACATAAACTCAAATTTAGCGAGTAAGAGATAACTTGTCAGAAGAATCGTTCCGATGACACAATTGTTCAAGGCAATGGCCAAGTTGAGTTCTTGGAACAGACTTGACAATGGAATGAGTAGCAACAATCCATCAATTCGATGTCGTCGGCTACATTGGACGTCGATTGCAAATATCAGGCAAAGTGCTTTTCATTGGGTATCAAAGTTATATCAGTGAACCGTCCCTGGTCTGCTTTCCTCCACATTGCACCGCAGCAACCAACACGTTGGCATATTTACTCGATCAGAGATCCATCTTCATCCATATACAGCTCTTCCGTGATATCGCTGGGGGCATCGTCTAGATCAGTATCCTCCGCATCTAATTGATGGCGGCCTTCCGCGACATTGCGTTCTTCAGCCAAGCCATCAAGCTGTTGAGCTGGAGTCATCTCGTCGGCAACATTGTCAACGAGAGCAGCCTGGTCCACGTTGGCCTCGGAGCTTAGCGGCCCGTCGTTTTGAACAGCGTTGACCACAACGTTGATAGCAGGTGCATCCACGACCTGCTCCGTCAACGGAGGAGGGTCCTGTCCAGCCGGCTCGACCTCGAAGCCGCCAGGCTCCGCCGTCGGAATGTCTGGCTGTATCTCTTCCGTCACGCTCATGGTTTTCGGCTCGTCCTCCTCATCTTCGTCATCGCTTTCCAACACGCGCCTTCGTGCACGTTGCCGCCGATGGGGGCCCAGGCTGTCTTCAGGCGTCTGCGCTAAGTGGTGATCATAATCAACATCTACGGCCTTGCCCTTGCCCTTGACGTCGATGGTAACGCCAGCAGGCTCGAACCCTCCAGGCTCAGTAGCGTCAGGCTCAAATCCGCCCGGTTCAAATCCACGGGGTTCAAATCCGCCTGGCTCAAACCCTCCTGGCTCAAACCCTCCTGGCTCGAAGCCACCTGCCTGGTTGTGATCAGGTTCAAACCCTCCAGCAAATTGGTCCGACCCTTCATCGTCCATATCCTCATCTTCATCCACAGAAAAATCTTCCAAAGGAACGGACTCATCAAACATATCCTCGTCGCCGAAGACGCTCTTCCGGATCCGCAGACCCCTCAACAGCCTCTTCCAGGTCGCCAGAGCCCGTCGACTCCTCTTCTCCTCCTCGAGCATTGCCTCGAGGTCCTCAAAGCCGTCAATGACAGATCTCACACCCTCCTCCGCCTCAGCCGGGACAACGACACCGTTGTACACAGCCGTGCCCTTGCGGCCTCGCCAGTCAAACCCAGTCAGGGCAGGCGCGTAGTCCACGCCCAAGATGTGTGCGGCGTGTCCTGCACGAGGATGGGAGATGTGCGCGCCGTGGGCGGGCACCATGCTAGGCACATAGAGGTCGATGTTGCCGAACTTGTTCTTGGGCACGCGGCCAGCGACCACAGGCGGCGGGACATAGAGCGAGGTCTGATCGAACGTGAACATCGGTATGCCCTTGGAGGGGCTTGGTCCGAGTACAGGGTCATCGCTGCTGCTGCTGTCGTCCTCGTCATCAGCTGCCCTCCTGCCCTTCCTCTGCGGTCTTTTCCGTCTCGGCAGGACCTTCACTGGTTCCTCTCCAGGATTAATCTCCCTGCCTAGGCGGTACCACTTGTCCACGCTCCTTGCAGCAAGCACGTTACGCCGCCGATATATCTTCTCCAGCGGGCCTTTGCTCCCTGCCCCGACCGTGCCCACGACCGATGCATCCGGAGCGAGGACCTCATGCCGCCGCATGTGCCTCTCGAGCGCATACACAGGATGGTTCTTGAAGTCTGCAACATTCCGTGGCATTGGCTCCCTCGCCTCCAGGCCGCTCAATTCATTGTTCTCGATCTGGTCCAAGTTGCTCTTAACGCCGGGCTGTTTGTAGCGGCGCATAACTCTGCGCCACCACTTCTTCCCTTCGTCCTCGGGAATCAACGGCCCGTCAACCCGTAATCGTCTTGTTTTGGCATTGTATGCCTTTGCGTACCTTCGTGTAACATCTTTTCCGCACCCATCTTCTTCGAAGGCAATCACGTAGCTCAAACAGTTTTCACGGTCCGCGGCTGGCGGTTCGAGTTTGTTGGCACGAAACAAGGTATAAGTAACGAGGACGTCAACAGGCTGCCATTTCTGATGAGCTGCGTCGAGAACCTCGACCCAGTAGACGGGGAAATTGGACTCGCGCAGGTGAACGGCTTGCCTCGGTGGAGTTCGAGGTGTGACTGTTGGAGGTGCGGAGACCTCCGGAACAATGTAGGCAGCGGCGTTTGGATGGCCAAGACGGGCACGAGGGGATGACATTGCGACAGATGAGGTGGGATCTGCTCGTGCAGCCTCAACCCTTGCCGGGGCCGGCCTGGACGGCGTCTTTGCCTGGCGAGGCTTTGGCATTGTAGGACCGCTTGTGACAAAGGACAGAGGCTGCAATGAGCAGACAAGGCGGGTCTCCACGCCAGCAGCTCTTAGCAGCGCGCAGAACAGTTGAGCACCAACATCTCTAGAGCCATTCAGGCGTTTAGCAGCTTTTCGAAAGTCGGCCTTTTCTAGACAAGAGTCAATCTCATCTGGGAGTCCGTACTATCGCATTCGTTAGCATGGGGTTGGAACCAAGTGGAGTCAACATGCCCCAAGGGGGCAGAAAGCACACACATTCTCCAGTTGCTTCTCGTCCTCAGCCCACAGTGCCCTTCGCAGGCCTAGTTCTGTGATAGAAAATCTTTGCTGGAACTTCTCCATGATCATCTGCAAGCCTTTTTTGAGGGACTCAGTCTGGCCGAATTGTGTTAGATGGGGCTCTGGATTCAGCCATTGCACGATCTTGGCTGTAAGCAGGGGCCGCAGGTTTTCCTGGACCACTCGGTCGTTGCACCAGTGATTTCTTTTCTCGACATGTGCCAGCAAACAGAGTATGTGCGCCTTGTGTATCTCAACACGACGTTCCTTCTCTTCCTTGCTGACGGGCTTCCTGCGGTCTGCGTTGCGCCTAGACGGTGTCAGAGCCTCCCTGGCTGCAGTGAGGTTGAGCTCGAGTGTCTCTTGTTGTTCAGGGGGCTGCTCGGTGTTTGCGAAGACCGCGCCGAAGTCCACATCCTCGAATTGGGCGTCATCTTCGGACTCTTCGTCACTCGACTCGCGGTAGGTGGTCTGTATAGTCGGCTTGGGTATATCAACATCCTCGAACTCGATGTCTTCGTCGTCATCATCTTCGTCCCCGTGCTCATTAGCGATCAACGTATTTCCTTCTCGCGCCTTCGGAGACACGACGGCCACGTTTCGATCAGTCTCCTGCGCCCGAGATGTGGGGATTCCTTGGGCAGCTTGTCGTCCGGTGCGACGCTTCTTCAGAGGTCGCTCGGAATCCTCTGACGTCATGCGGTCCGGCAAGGCACCGGAGTCGCGCAGCATCTGCCTGTAGACACCCGGGACGAGGGCATCGGCGTCGACTTGGTTCGCTGATGACCGAGTGTTCCGGGTGGTTCGAGGCGATGCGCGGGCTCCTCTCTGTGCAGCTTCGGCTCTGCGGGCGACGCCTGAGGCGGCTGCCCCTCTTCGTCTTGCCATCGCGTCGGCCGGGGCTGTTTCGCAGGCCAAAGCAACAATTATTTAGTAGTCATTGGCTTGGGAGGCCAGCCTGAGGAGAATGGCTGTTAGGGCGCTCCCTCATCGCGCCAGACACCGCAGCGAAGTACCAATAGGGCGTGCCGAGTTGAAGGAGCGAACATACATCATCAGCGCGCCTCGCGTCGGCACGTGGGCGATGCGATGCGATGACTAAGCAGGCGGGTACATTGATACTCCGAATACATCGCCATCTGCTCTCGAGTCTTAGCATCGAGTCCGGGGAGGGGTATCTATTTCTCCATGGCTTGGAATGAGACCGTATATCTAGATACAGTCTAGCATAGTCAAGAGGTGAGAACATAGCGGTCCTTACTGTAAGACATCGGCTTCACATTGTCGGGTCCCAGTCCCCCCCACACCTCCCCACTCCGACCACACGATACTTACTTGGTTAAAGCATCAGCAGAGAAGAAAGCGACGTTCAGTCTTACCACCGAGGCATCCGTATTATATTCGTGTTTCAGGCAGCAGAATTTCAGGCATAAATATCTGCGGACGATCGCAAGTTTCCAAGCCAGCTACACTCGGTTCTATTCATCCGATCTTACTTGGTCGCAACAACTCCGTTCTAGCAAACCAACTTCACATTCTCACTTCAACATGGCCATAACAGAAGCAGGATGCAGTATCGTCAAACCAGGCATCGATGTCATGGATGAGAGCACACCCGAGGGCCAGATTTTGCTTAAGATCTGGAAGGGCGTCACAAGCCACCCAACGGGTCCTTTCAGGGTGTTCTGGGGTACTGAAGTCGAAAATCCCGCCAACCTGTGGGGTTTCTTTGACTTTGTCTCCGTAGAAGAGCACCAGAAGTTTGCTGATGAGTAAGTGCCATCTCGTGAGGACGCACATTTAAGTAGCCATCGCTGACTACATGACCCCAGAATTGCCAAAGACATTGTCACGGACTTCCCTAAGATCCTCGGCGGTCACCATTTCACAAAGCACTTCAACCTGACCCCCTACCCACACACCGCCCTGAGGGCCCCCGTGACCGAGATCCTGCTGATCTGGTTTCCTTCGGACGCCTCGCAGGAGGTCAGGGACGCGGCCACGACGCGGTTGCAGAAGTTCGCCGACGCCATCGGCGGGTATGCGGATATCAAAGCCATCAACTTTGGTTGGGGCGTCGAGAACGACTTTCCAGTCCGTGACGGGGAGGAAGGGCAGAAGGGAAGCGTCCTGACTGCCCAGGTTGGCTGGTCGAGCATTGAAGCTCACATTCAATTCCGTGAGACTGACACATTCAAGGACAACATACACTTGCTCAGGGAAATTGGGGGCAAGATCAAGATGACCATGTTCCACGTCAAGGCCCGTGTTCTGGAAAATGAGACCAGGAAGGAGTAGGTCAGCGGAAGCATTGTAACGCGAAATTCCATGAACTTCACTCATCTATCCTCACTTCGTGATCTCTGTTTATTTCGTTCTTTCGAACCAAATGGCCCCCAAATGAATGAGAATCGTCGCAGGATGCCTGAAAGCAGCTCCGTGTTGTTTCTGTCACTGTATCCTTCATTCATCAAGAAGAATTGGGCTCCTTTGTAAGCAATTTGAGAAATATGTTACTATGCCTGACGATCAACAGTGGAAAGTGTGTTAATTGGCTTTTGGTATTCCGACCACCGAAGTTGCTTACTTGCCACACGAGGCAACGGAGTGAAATAAATCTACTCGCACAAGAGCGAGACCAAAAATTCTATCAATCGCAAAAATAAGGTGTATCAATTGCGACTATAAGGAACCACGACCTGTAAAGGTGCTAACGTCCTCACGTGTGGTATCATCATCTATCAACCTCGCGTATTGTGTCTCTTCACTAGTCCTGGCACCCGAAGACAGTATTCGTCTAACCTTGCTATGGAGAACTTGCCGTTCTCAGTCAGATTTCGTATATGATAGACGTACTTGAAACTGGCATTAGAAAAGCCGTTGCCATTACATATTAGGTGTCTTTGATCTGTCTGTATTGACCCAATTCCCTCATATTCATCAATGCGTTGCCAAAGAGAATCTAAGACCAAAAGCACCATCAGACTTGAATTGAGATATATTTGCATTTCACTCACTTCATCCCTCAGCTCATCCGTGTTTGATGAATCCTTTCAGTAGGGAAGAGATGCGGTATGAATTAAGCGGGACCAAATAGTCCGCCTGAGGGAGGATTAAGATTGGTGGCATCCTGGCAAGTTCGCGGGTGTAAAAAGAGCTAGTAAAGCTTTTTCACAAGAAATGGTACATGACTTTAAGATGGATACTGACTTCGAAAGGGAAACAGCGGTCAGCATAATAATCTGGGCTATACGGGTTTCGAGAACATACAGCATTTGCAAGAACACAAGATGAGTTCCCACACTTCACTGCCATCTCCTGATTTCCCTTGCCAGACCTGACCGGAAAACTCGGCTACCAGGGTCAGGTAGTATTGATGATGTTGCTACAAAGGCCGCTTTCTGAAGGAACCCAGCAACGCAGCGACTGGCGACCTTCCTTTCTCGGTGCGCTGTCTCTTTGCCCTCTGTTTTTCTTCTTGGTCTAGTATGCCCGAACTACTAAGTCCTTCGTACAGAGCCCAGGCACCCAGCGTCTTCGCGTCCCTTGCTCCTACTTTCCAAAGATCGGTATACTTCTCTAACCGAAGCGTAATGGCTTCACCCGCAGTTCGCAAGCCGGTAATTTTGCCTTTCAAAGCCTCTATATGAACTCGGTCCATCTCCTTTTCCCAGAGGAAGAGCGAGATATGCTCGTCGCATCCGCCAGGACTAGGATACATTGCCTTGGCCAGGGTTTCTGTGTCCCCGTCTGATTCCTGAAGCGCGAGTTCAGTCATGTTGATGAGCTCCGACATGGGAATCTTGAGGCCTGTCTCCTCCTCGATCTCTCTCGCCGCGACACCAGCAAAGTTGTCGCTAGCATCCATCATACCGGCCGGGATCTCGATAAAGCGCAATGAGCAGGCTGGGGCACGGGCCTGCTCGGTGAGAATGACCCAGCGCTCATCCCGCTTGTCAGAAGGGCGCAGAATCATGAGCATGGCAACACTCCCGCCACGGAGGAAGACAGTCTCGTAGAGCGTGTTACTGTAGTCGACCGGAAACGCCTTGGGATCTGTAGTTTGATTTGCCTGTTCTGCAGTCGGATCCCGCTGAATCCAAGCCTCCATCTTGACAAAGCCCACTTTGCCATTGGGAAACCGTGTGATGGCTTTGACATGGATACTTTTCAAAGAGTAGGGACGCTTGTGGTGTGGATGTGTCTCGTCTCTTTCTTGTCGTGCAAGATTCTCCTGCATCGTCTTCTTCCATTCTTGGAAAGCTTTGAAGTTCTCGAATTCTGCCTTATCGATACCGCCTCTCCGTCTCCAGTCGCCTAGACCATATTCGTCGAGGTCGTCAGTTTGTGGGCACCAAAGACTGACTGTGGAATTGCCAAACTCGAGATCGTACTTCTTCCACGTGAAGTTGGGCGGGCAATCAATGATTTCCGACATATCTGTTAGGATTTATCTTGTCGATCTGCGACTCAGCAGAGTTTGAAGCGACATGTGTCGAAGGAACCAGATGTGTTCAGCCGACAGCAGTGCGCGGTGATGATAAGCGAGAACCCCTCAAGAGTCCTCAGGCGCTGTCCTGCGCTTCATGTAGCGCCAAAATCAGGCAGTGCAGACTCATCCAGTGTAAAAACCCCCTGTCTGGCAGAACCAAGATGATTGGATGGGGCGGCAGGCTGCTGCTCATGTCTCACAGCTACCTCGCAGGCTAGCGCTAATCGGCGATGGGCCCTCATCCGTCGCCCGAGTACACAGCCACCTCTTCGTTGAACCTCTCAAGGTGAGGAGCGTCTTATAAGCATATGCAGTACACCAATATTCTGACACAGCAGTGCATAACACCAAGGGGACATGGGAATTGATCCAACAGAATGATCCACTAAACTCTACAGCCTGATAAGCCCTCCCACATTACTTCCCAGCTGAGCATGAGATTTACCTGCATCCCGTTCCACTTATAGGCATCGGCATATCTGAAGCCAGGCGCGACAGCAGTACCAGGGTTATTGGTTGGTCAAAATTCTTCAAGTGGCCTCTTCTTCCGCAGAGATACAAACGTGTTTAGCTGGTACAGAAGCCCTAATGGATTAATATTCTGGGCGCATGGGGCTGAATATGGCGTTCTAAAGTGGGTGGAGTGGAGGTTTGAAGAGGTGGGGCGAGATGTGCTAGGCGGGCCGAGGGAATGGCCTATGGGTAAGTGGAGGCAGCCCTTGGAAAATATCGCTATTTCTTTGATTCTGATTGACTTGTCTATTAAAAGAAGAAGGGGAAAAGGGCCCTGGGTGCTTCGGATGGATTGTGATTTGATGATCACTTTGATTTTTATGTACGATGGTCAGTTGTTCGGGAGATTGTATATAGAGATGCCAGTGTGCCTTATGCATTGCATCGTACCGGCCCACTCGACTACTGTCGCGCCCAGTCAGATATGCACACATGCAGCGCGAATCAATGTAACCTTCCCTTGGTCGGAGCGGGCGCTACGCTATTCGGAAACAATCGAAGACTGCCAAAGTACAGCAGGCCGGCAGAGTGGTCCACCTCCACACCGAATTATGTTGGTTTTCTCGCCGCCCTTCCAGCTCAACCATGTCTCCCATTTAGTCCTGACGTTCCCGGGTTATATCGCCTAAAGACTGCTCAAGCTTCTCCATTTACAGATTGAAAATCGACATCATTCAGTCCCTCATTTGTTCATTTGCTCATTTTTCCACTTGACAATATGCTTTGCGAAATCTGCGTATGGATGTTGCGAGGGCGTCGTGGGCAGATTTTTGGGGGCACACTAGGCCTTCATTTCGTCCATCATGATTCGGCAGAGTCTTTCTGGACATCTGTCTCTAGAGACTGCTCAATCTGTCGCGTTCTGGGAGACGAACTCGGGGCCAGCTTCTTCCCAGCACTGCAGGGGACATACTTGACCCGCGACCGGGCCTTTCTGGATCTACGCAGTCAAGCACATTTGTCTGTGGTGAATCCAGCATCTGACGACTCTGACCCTGTCTTCGTGTACCGCCTCGACTTCACGGTGGAATGGGCCGGAATCAAGTTCAGCCGGACTTTTGTACTCAGGCCAACGGGTATGCCTTATTGTTTGCAGGAAGACCCTCTTTAATTGTAACTCTGCCTGACCCATGATGTGCCAGACTTTAAGGAATTGCAACCGAGGACGCCGATTTCCGACCACATGTACCATGCTGAAGTATTAGGACTTGCCAAGACATGGATTCAAAAGTGCAAATGCGTTAAACAACAGGGCTTGAGACAAGATCAGTATCCGACTCGTCTGATCAACTTAGCCGAGTTGAAGAAGATGGGCACAATTGACTTAGAGGAGTGGAAATACCACGGGGCCCCGGGACTGACCGAGCTGCAAAACACGACTGTCAACCTGGTCGAAACAAAAGATCTGGACGAATTGAAACTGGAAGGCAAGACCTACGTGACACTCAGTCACAAATGGGGTGCCACAGATAAGCCGGCCACACTGACGAAGGAGTCATATGAGACATACCGACAAGGTGTGAAATTTGGAAGCCTGCCTAAAACTTTTCAAGACGCCAGTAAGCAGCTTCTGGTCACTCCTTTCACGTACCTGAGGATTTCTATCTGCCATACTTGTAGGCTGTCTTGTTGCTTGTCTTCAATTGCCTCATCTGACTGCAAGAATGATAGACAGACTATAAGATGACAGTGTTCTGCTCCAGCCCATTTCGTATCAGTCTTACTAACTTAAATTTCACACACTAACTCTGGAAACTACAGTCCGCTTCGCCCTTCGGGTGGATGATAGCGTTCATTACATCTGGATCGACTCATTGTGCATAATTCAGGGCGACCCTGGTGATTGGCTCAAAGAATCAGCCCTCATGCAGAAAGTCTACCGCAATTCATTCCTGAATATCTCAGCGACAGCCGCGGAAAACAGTGGTGATGGTCTGTACTCAGAAAGGTACCCACAGCACTTGTGGGAAGATGTGGTAAGCCTGGATGTTGATGGCCTTCATAAAGGCACGCACCTTCCACTCCGGACTCAGTCAGGCTTCTCACCCAACCCTGCCGTCACAAGGAGCGCGCCATTGGATATGGAGTTCACTCATTTGGCCAAAGTAAGAAGCTGTCTGCTGTTGGACGTTTCGAACTGGGAAAAATTGGTGAACCAGGCCCCGGTTAACAAGCGAGGCTGGGTTGTCCAGGAACGACTATTGGCACCTAGAGTGTTGCACTTCTGTCGGGGCCGCATTGCCTGGGAATGCGCCGAGTTTGATGAAATTGAGGGACACTATCCAAACATACCGAACTACCAACTCGTTGGTGACGAGATCTACGAAGGCATCCCCATCAAGGGATTGGAGCCACAAAAACATGGCCAAAAGCTCAGAAGAAATAGGCTTCGCGGAGAAGACGATCCTCTCTTGGATAACACGGACAAGGTCTCTCCAATAGTTCACTCACTTGAGTTGTGGGCTCGCATCGTCGAGATGTATTCCAGGACTGACTTGACCCAAAAGAAGGACAAACTCATTGCTCTGTCGGGAATAGCTCATAGGATGGCCACCATCATCGAGACATCGCGGAAAGTCAAGTATGTAGCGGGACTGTGGGACGCGGACGAGCACCTTGTCAGTCAGCTCTTGTGGCATGTCGAACCAGTTTGTCGTGGTGATACCGAGTCTGGAGGCAGCACACTTGAGTATCCGTCGAGGCGTCCAAAAGAATACAGGGCGCCAAGCTTTTCTTGGGCATCAATAGACGCCCAGTATGGGAACGGAATTACTTGTGGCGATGTTCTCAATCCTGAAGGAATTCTCGTCAAAGTCCCGCAGGACGACGCCATTACCGATTCCGAGATGGACACAAATGTCTGGAGAAAGAGCGTGTTTGTGCGGTGCAAGACGGAGAACGAGTTCGGTCTTGTCACAGGAGGGCACATCCGGCTGGAGGCCTACTTGTACCCGGTGAAGCTAGAACGGGAGGGAACGCACTATTACTGGTCCCTGGGTGTCGGCAATAGCGCGAGCGACGAGGTCAGAAAAGAAAGGCACTACAATGTTTGCCTTGACTGCCCAGGCGATGACGACCAACACAGCCGACTCACCAAGTCCGAGGAGATCCACTGCATGCCGGTGGCGGTGAGGTTGTCGAGGAAGTCCACTGATCTCGTATGCCTCCTCTTGGAGTGTGTCCCTGAAAACCCTCGGATAAAGACGTGGCCAGAGGAATGCCGGAAACTCACCTTCAGACGCATCGGCTTTTCAAAGCTGTCACTTACATTTGATTATTTGACGTTGAGGCATTTTGCGAAGGACATTGAACAACCAAGTGGAAGTGGTAACGAAAAACACGGGAGAAAAATTGTGTACATAATTTGATGAGACTCATTCGGAAGAGTCTGGTTTAGGTGTCTGGATTCACATCACCCAGCCTCCAACATTGAAACCTCGGACCAAACAGGAGCATCAGCGGCCATTGGCTCAGCTTCGAGAGCTCGTCTGAAGCAGCAAAATCATGAAATATTCGAGAGGCTGCACAAGAACCATTGCTTGCCTCATTGACAGGTTTTATCCATCATAGCCGATACCAAGAGTAGATATTGGTTATATGACTGGAACACCGCAGAAACAATTTTCAATAACCCGCGCAGGACCATGGATGTGGGGAGTAGTACCAAATACTCTAAGTAAGTAGTAGTTTAAGTCCCTTCCTTAGTTTACATGCATGAAGCAAAAGCACGAATAAACGAAGTAAATCGGTCGACTATCTAATACCTGCAATCTGTCAAATCTCAACGGCGGGAACGCTTCCGACGTGGATAAGCTTTTTCTCATCAGGCATTGACTTCATTGCTAACAGAGAGCGCGAGAAAGAAAATCCATGGCATTACTCCCATCGAATTGTTGGGCGCGAATCACGACCCTGGCGAGCTTTGTCACGCGAACAGGGCGTTCTGACCGGGAGTGGTTCAAGTAAGCCATCTACCCAACTTGCGCTTGTGCTGGAAGCAACACCTTCACAGAAGTGACTGACTGATGGCTGCACCTGAGCTGACCGGAGTTAGCCGAGCATAGACTAAGGAGGGCGGTGAATCAGACGTACACTTTATCTGATCAACGCGAGTAGCGCTGAAGCTTCTGTTGGCTACCAACTACCAAAGGAGTCAGGAAGCTGCAAGGCTGCAAAAGGAAATGTGATTTGGCCAACAACTTTTCAGTTAGTTGTTCACAAACCGTTTGCTCACGTCGTAACCAGGTCTATATAAAGGACCGCAATAAGCAGGCCGATTTCTTGATTCGTCCCGAAAGACAAATTACATGCACAGCGTTGAAATCACCAGACTTTCCCAAGATTAATCAAAAGCATCAATAAGGACACCATGTCAGAGCAAGGACCCGACGATATCACCGAGGTAATGGAAACGTAAGTCTGCCAGTTTCTTCCAAGGGAAATGATACGAGGCTAACATTGTATACACAGCACGAACATCAAAGATGTTCCCAAGATAACTGTCACCGACACTGGTGGGAATACGACCGATCGCAAGTGATGGTTGACTGGCATTAGCAACGGTACCGTATGGGTTCGCTGTGATGGCACACCCTTTAGTGGTTGAGGGGGTCAACCGAGACAGCAAAGTTGAACTGAGGGCTCCTTCCAATTACGATCTCCCTACCGTCTTGTTACAGGAGAATGAGTAGTCTCGTCTTCTACACAGCCTAACATTGGATCAAGCTGGAAGGGCGCCTATCAACATAAAGATATCACTTGAAGACCGATTTGCAAATTGTGTGTGGAGTTCTCTGATTTACAAAGTCCTGAAAGACTTCATGCAGCAAGTACAGTGCCAAAATGCCTATGTACGCATGCAATATGCAGTATGAGGACCCGCTGCGTCCTTCCGGTGTCTCTAGCGGACACACCAGCTCATCAAGTATGCCCGCTCTCTAGCTCTATCTGAGCAATGCTGTACCATGCCGTGATCATGCAATGCGATCGATGCTCGCTACCATGATGCTGTGTCGTAAAACCGACCGCAATGTGCCTAGTCCCCCCTGTCCCTATTTGTACACCGTAATCCTAATTGTACAATTAAATTCGCTTTGATGATTCCGAATAGGCTGTCGTGTAGCCCGAATGCTTTCAGTGGGTGCCTCTTCACCAAGCTGACTTGCCCCTGCGTCGTCGATGTTACGCAGTCAGATCGTATGGTTCCTTCATCAACGCGAAAATCGTCTTTCCTTGCGGAATGCAGGCACTAGAGGCACTTCGCAGTCCCCAAGTCCTCTCAAAAGCCGTAATCACCAATATCGGGCCAAGGACAGCGTTTTCCATGCCCATACACCAGATTGACCTGTCCACTCAGGGCCTTCGGGCAAGTCGTGCTTTTCCCCACGCCAGAGCCGTCTGCGTCTAGTCATAGTCACTGCCACCGAGTCGCAGCAGAAACCAAACTCAGTACGTGGCCCCAACCCAGTCAAGAAGGGCCACTAGAGCCCTCAAAGTCCACGCCCCGAAGCCGTACATCCCCACGACCACCGTGACCATCCACAGGGCCACCTTGGCCACCACGACGCTGAACATACAGAACACAGCGACCGTCGCCCGCAGCGCAAAGCCGCAGCTCACGCCGAGGGCGCCGCCGAACCGCAGGTCGTCGAACCCAACGGCGCGGGACGCAGCGAGCCCGACCCTCGCGATGCCGCGCTGCAACAGCTCGCGCCTCCGCAGGCGCGTCGCCTTGCTACCGGCGGTGACAGCAGAGGTGGTAGGGGTCGCAGCCGACTGGGTGGTGGCGCAGGTCGCGGGGCCGCCAAGGAGTCAATGGCCACCGCCGGCGCCGGAGCTCGACAGGGAGAGCAGCTTGCGGTTCTTCTTAATCACCTGGTTCAGGCTCTTCTCCATCTTCTCGGCCTCCTTCTTGGCGAGCGCAAACGCCTGCTCCATGTCCTCGACGCTCATCATCGGGAAGTTGGCCAGCGCGCTCGACGACGCGCCCACGTTCCCGCTCTTGCCTGCCACGGACGACGCGAGCGACGGCATCGTTGGTGTTGCCGTCATGGTGTTCGCCATGCCAGAGAACTCATCTGCCGGGTCCAGCTTCGCCAGGCTTGAGCCTGCCGACTGGCCTGTGAGCTCGGCGGCCAGCGCGGCGGTGGACGACGGCGAACCGGAGGACGCAAAGTTGAGAATCAGTGGAGCGAGCGAGTTCAGTGCATTCGTGGCGTTGGCGAGATCCTGCTTGGACAGCGGAGGGATTTGAGGAGTGTTGTTATTCTGGCCCGGGCCTGGTGAAGTGTTGATGGGGTGCTTCGGGTCAGTGACGGCCGCGAGGGTGTTCAGATTCGCCGTACCGAGGTTCAGGCGTGGCAGGATCGATTGGTTGATGTTGGCGAGCGCTTCCTCGCGGGTCATCTTCTGAATTGGATCCGAGACCGCGGGTAGATGCGGACCGTCAGCAGTGGCTGGTGCTGACCCTTGAGGGAAGTAGCTCGGTGTGCCGTTGGCAACTGCGCGCCCCTTGATCACGCTGAAGCCGTTGCCAGCCTCGTGTCGTGAGTGCACGTATGTTGCAGGATCTCCAACCTTTGTGGCGAGTTCCGCTAGTAATTCAAGGTAGCGCTGCTCCTCGGCGGCAGTCAGGTTGCGCACGCAATTGCCATTTGGTGTAAGCAAGACGCGCGAGCCATCGATGATCTTGTGCACGGGCTTGCCAGATAGGAGAGCCTGCTGGTCCTCCTCACTGAGCATGGACTTGATCTCGGTCAAGCCATCCTTGGGCACGACCGGCGTGTACTGCTCAGAGCGGTGAGAAGTGCTCGTGATGCCCCTCAACAGGCTCAATGCGTCAACATCCGTGATCAAACCGGCCGACGCGAGCTCTTGGAGTACAGCGGCGGGTGGAGGGACTGGCCTATCGGTCGCTGGTTTTGAGCCCTCGCTATTAGAGGAGGCGTTACCTTCCTTCCTCCTCGTTCGAGGAATCAGCGGCTCTTCCAGACTCATGGACTCATTGACGGCCTGGCGGTAAGTCGAAACCTTCTCTTCGGCTGCAAGCTTGCCTTCCTTTTCGACAGTCTTCTCTGCTGGTCCAGGTGATTGAGAGCGACTCTCGGTTGATGGGGTTGCCTCCTTGGACACCGCCTGCTTCGGCTCCTTCTTCTGCTTCTTCTTGCGTCCCACAATTGGGGCGATCACGACCTCGGGTTCCGGCTTCGTCTGGACTGCGATCGCAGCCGCCTCCTTCTTCGTGGCGTCTTTTCTGGCTTTACGCTGTTGACTCTTGGTTGTATTGCGAACAGCAGCCGAGCCAACTCGCGAAGGTCCAGGAGGGGGAGAGTTCGTCCGAGAGGCAGATGCTGACGCCGATAGAATCGACGCAGTATCGGAGACATCCGCGCTACCTGGAGTCTCTGGCCGCTGCAGAGTAGAGAACGCATGGCGGAGCGATCCAGGTGCCGTAGCTCCGGCGGACATGGATGGGGGCGTCTCTGCCTTTGGCGTGGACACAACACGCAAAGTCTTGGGCACTCTGGCGGCAGGCGAGGACACAGAAACCGAAGTTGGCGTTGGCAAAGCTGGGAACGCTGCCTCATCCGCCTTCTCCACCGCCGATGTGACAGTGGATGGAGGATTGGACTTTGCCACAGCTGCAGCAGCTTTGGTCGCGGCCGCGATATTCAAAACGCCAGGCACAACCTTCTTCTCGGTCTTCCTCTCAACTTTTGGTGCAGATGCAAGCTGGGCCGGGGGCTCGCTTGCAGCAGGCGTTGTGGCAGCTTTAGGAGTCTCAGCTTGAACCTTCTTCGCAACCATTGGAGTCTTGATAGAGGGCGCTTTCACTGGTGCAGGTGTCGAAGCCCGAGACGCGGGCTTAGCAGATTCCAAAGCTGGGAAATCCTCATCCTGGAGCACTGGTTTCTTGCCCTTGGCAGAAGTGTTGGCCTGGGAAGCAATCTCCATAGACAGGCCGCTGTCGAGAGCCAGCGCCTTGATGTTCTTCTTGGCCTGAGCCCCAGTGGTCGGCTCAGCTCCTTTCTTGCTCGTATTTGCTGAATCCGTGGTCGAGGCAGGAGACGCAGATACCGGTTTCAGCGGAACGACAGGGCTAGGCGCGGTATTAAAGAGCAGCCCACCAGGTGGCGGAATGGCAGGGCCAGCGATTCCCGGAGGCGCCTGCAAAGGCGTCGCGGTCCTTTGAGGATGACTATGTGCTGTGAAACCCAACCCAGGAGGCGGAACGGTTGGGGTGGTCGGCGCGATGAACTTTTGGAACGCATCCGTTGAAACTGAGGTGTCCTCGTCAAGGGGATCATCGGACACGAGGGCATCGACGATATTTGTGGCGTCGCTCAGGAACGGATCTTCCTCATCTATAAGAGAAGGGTAGTCAGCACAACTTCCCCTTCTTCTCTATCTCGAATCATTTGGCAAGGTGAGGCAGCGAAAGGAACGCCACAAGGCAGCACGACGACACCCCCAAGAGTGATTATATACAAGAAGGCTCAAGGTTGGTCACGGCTTCCATCTAGGCGACCCCGGCGGGTTCTTGAGAAGCAAGTGAGGCACGTTATTGTTGGCAAAGAAGATGTTCTCTATTATCCCCAGGAATTCATGCCGCATCAGCCCCGGAGTTGTGGACCGGAAACTGGGCACGTGATGTTAACGTACATAGATGACCTTGAGGAGGACGAGATGGCTTGCCTGACGTAACCCTGAGCCCGAAATATGTGGAAGTTGTGTGTAGGGTGCCAATCCTGTGAGATAACGCCTTCCGAGGATACGTCTCCTTGGAGACTCTCCTTTTCTCCAAATGCAACGTGACGCCTTTGCAAATCCCGCCGGCCTGCTACCCGTGAGAGGCCGGCGTTTCGCGATGCTCGCTCAAAACTCAGAAAGCAGTCAAAACCGCACAGTCCATGGTCCGTCGTGCTGCCCCGTGCCCGTTCCCTTGCAAGCCGAAAACGCCTGCATTATAAAGCGTACAGAATATCGTTCCAGACATTGAAAGTGAAAAAGGAAAAGGATTTCCACATGACCGACAATCGGGGAAGAAAAGGAGGAAGGCATGCAGGCATGCCTGCCACCTACCAACCCCGATATTGCGGCTGAGAGTTGTACAACATGTTGGGGTTGTACCCACCTTGGGCCTGGCCTCCAAACAGCCCCGATCCGACCCCGGCATTGCTCTGTTGATGATGCTGGATTCTCGCCTGCAGGATGCTTGGGTCCGCAAGATCTACTAAGCCACTCCCCCCAGAGGAGGAAGTGTTAGCGTGCCTGTGCTTCTTCCCCTTCTTCTTCTGCTTGGCACCGAGATCTTGGTATGCTCCGTTATAGAGCGCTCCCATGAAGCCGGCGGTAGCAGGAGCTGGGGTGGAGGAGGAGGAAGGTGGGTACTGGTTGGGAAAAGAAGGAAATATGTACTCACGCTTGTTAGCATCATGGCCCTGACCGACCCCACCAGCTCGACTCCTGATCAGGCTGTGAAGAACCTCGTTGGAGTCCTTCGCGCCGAATCCAGAGCTGCCAAATGCGTTGTTGCCCTGACCAAACATGCTCGGGGGCGTGCCCGTAGACTTGAGCCCTGGTGGAGGACCAGGCATCGAGGACGAGGAGTAGTACTGGCCGCTCGGCTGAGAGTGGAAAGTCGAGGGCAACATGGAAGCTTGCTGCTGCGCCATGAGGCGAGGATTCGTAGCAAGCTTCACGGTATTGGCCGACTGCTGGTTCTCGTTTGCAAAGCTATAACGGGATGTCTGCCGGCTGTGACCCTGGCCTTGGCCCTGGAACAGCGCTGACTGAGAGGCGCTGATACCAGGTGGCATGCTCTCCGCGAAGCTGGCCTGTGGTCGCATGTAGGCCTGTTGCTGTGGAGTCATGGTGCGGTTGCCGATCGAGGCAACATTTGCTGCGCCCTGAGCAAAGCTTGAGCCAACATTGGGACCGAACAAGCCCTCGGTGTTGGTACGCTGAATGGGTACCTGGGCGATCGATCTGCGTTGCTCAAAAGCATGCGTTTCGCGACTCTGTTCACGCTCTTCTGGTTCGCCCCCCAGTGCCAAGCTACCGCTCTCAGGCTCTCCCTCGGGCTCGAGTGGCTCCACTGGCTCGGCCTGCTGCTGCTCATGCTCCCCATTGAGTTGGCGCTCCTCCTCGTCCCGCATCGCCCGGCGTCGTTCGCCTCCTCGAGGATCAAATAGAGGGGGGATGGAGTTGTCAGGTGTGACAGGTCGAAGCTTGAGCTCTGCGCCGCCCATTGACTTCAGAAGTCCAAACAGCGCGGTGTCCCAAGGGTTCTTAGGCTCCGGTGGTTCGGCGACCAGAGAATCGGTTGATGTTTCTGCTGGAGTGGGTTCGGGCTGCTGCGCGGCCGGTTGTTCCTGGGGCGGTTCTTGAGGTGCAGTTTCGACGGCCTCCTCGGTCGCTTCGGTTGTTGCGGGCAAAGACATGGATACGGCGGGGCTCGAGGCTGCACCACTAGTTGCATGACTGCCACGACGGCTACGCTGTTGCTGACTACGGGCCCAGTTTGCTGATGCTGGCAAGGCTGGAGCATCCCCGCTCTCCGATCCGTCTTTGCTAGAGGTGCGAACCATAGGCTGAGGTGCATGATACGATTGCGGAGGAGGGCCCTGTTGTCGCGACGCGGACCGCGAAGAATTGCCGCCGCCATATGGTCGCTGTGTCTGCATGCTATTGAGTGATGAAAGATCCTGTCTGGTGTAGCTGTCTTCCTCATCGCCAAGTTCATGCAAAAACATGCACTGGCGGTTGTTGCACTGCTCGTATCGTAGCCAGGCAGAACAGTACTTGGTCGTGCCGAGCTGCGCCTTGAGGATTCGTTCGCCATTTTGGGAGCCGTTGACAGCCTGGATACAGCGCTGGGCGTCTTCCTTCTTCTCGAAAGTGACATAAATTCCAAGGGATTGGTTATGGCCGTCTTGAGTCTTCCGATTGCTAATCGAAATTTTCTGAATGTTGCCATACTGGCCAAAGAATTGAGGTTGTCGTAGGGTCTTGAGCAACTCGTCCTCTCGTACGGTAGGGGTCAGTCCGGTGACGTAGACGAGGTTTTTCTGCACGACGCGTATGCCGACGAGGTTCTTGCGCGCGTCCTTCTCCGTGTCGCGCCTCTGTATCTCTTTTTGACCTTGCAACTCGGCACGTTTCTTTTTGCTAGTCTGCTGCCTCGCGCGAAACTCGGCTTGCCTGCATGTTGTCAGCGGGGGGCCATGGTGGGGGAGGTGTGGGAATTGACCAACTCTTCAGCTGTCACGGCTTTGTATTGTATTGTTTTCTCGTCGTAAGGTCGTCGACAGGCGGGGCAAAGACCGTTTATGTTATTTTTGATGTTGTGGAAGCAGAACTGGCAGACCTGGATGGCGGGGGAAGAGTTAGCGAAAAGTGCACAAGGCTGGGAGGGCCCGACTGCTGAAGCTCACCTGGTATCCACAGGGACACGGTCGAAAGTTCTTGTCGGAGAGGTCAAACTCCTCGATGCAGAGGGGACTGGAGCGTGTTAGTGATCGCGAGAAGATGGGTCAAGCTCGTTCACCGCTGTGATGTGCTGGCAGGGGAGTGGAGCGGACGTCAGTATGGTAGGTCGAACGGGGTGGTGCTCACCATGTCTCCTCCTCATCATCGAGGTACTGATCTTGAGGTGCCATGGTTTTGAAGTAGAGTCGCAGCAAGCGTTGACTGTGTCGTTTGTTGCCGGGCTTTCAGGATGGCGTTGCGCGGCGAAGGGTTGATTTTGTACAGAAATTGACGTTGTTCAGGGTGAACAGGGTGACGAGAGAAGACGCAATGCACTTCAGGTAGAGAGGTTGACAGGGGTAGCCTAAACCAGGTCCAAGAAGGCAGTCCCAATCAAATGATTAATGCAGTGATTAAAATAGGGCACGGTGGATGTTGTGCATAGGAGTGTAGCAGCTGCAACGACGCGCCCGTGGTGAAAAGAGAGAGGGTGGCGGGTTGATGCAGATGAGGATGGCTGATGGAAAGGAAAAGCAGCAGCAGGAGGTTTGGTCGTGGTTGGCATCAAAAGCCTTTCCACGCCACGGGCCAAGGTGGAAGGAGCACAGGCCCACAGGCAGTCGGAACAGCGCTATACCCAGCCAGGCATAACCTCACCCCGGCCACCAGCATCCAATCAGCAAGACACAACGGAGACCAGAGCCCAGCGAACAGAGAACAGTGTTGTGGTACAGTACAGTAAGTGCTGGGAACGGTACAGCAGTACAGTCAGCGAACACCTCCCCCCCTCCAGGATCCAAGACTGTTGGCCTGCTGCTGGCTGCTGCAGGGGGGATGGGGCGACTCGCGCCTACCTGGGTACCTGACTCCCCAAACTGGCTGACTGGACAGCAGACCTCCTGTCTGTCATTCGGATGAAGAGAGTCCCTACTCTCTAGGCCTTTGCAGCAACTTTCATTTGTTCCCATAGCTTCTGCATTTGATTTTTTGGAAGGTTCAATTATCTGCATTACTTTGATCAACCTCAAAGGCGCAGCAAACGAGGTATTCAGTGTATGTAGGCGATCGAGACTCTGCAATTGCTGCACGTGAGAGATCACCTGACCTCGCTGGAGCTCCCGGCCTGCGGCAGCGAATTGGCGGCTTTGCTTTAATCATCCCTCCATTCTCTCGGCCGGTGAACGACATCACCACTCCCCCAAGCTCCAGCCAGCCCCAGCCAGCCGCTCGACATCCAAAGGCGCACTCCACCACGCCGGGAAGGTCCTCCAGCCGTCAATTGACCTTCCAAAAAGCCCCGAAAGCATTCAGAATGGCCAGCAAGCTCTGCAGGAGTCGGGCGTTGGCTCAGGCTCTGCGGCCGGCAAGGCCATCCATCCAGCAGAACGAAGCTGCTGCTGCGCGGTGCTTCTCCGCCACCGCACGCGCCGCTGTCAACTCCTACGGCGTCAAGCTTCCCAAAGACGCCAAGAACACCCGGCTAGCCGAGCGAGAGAAGATCGGATCCCTCGAGGCCCCCATCGTCAACCCTGCCGATAAATACCAGTCCAAGGCCGACAACCTGCACAGATACGGCGCATGGCTGATGGGCACCTTGCCCAAGTTCATCCAGCAATTCTCGGTCTGGAAGGACGAGTTGACAATCTACATCACACCGTCTGGCGTGATACCCGTCTTCTCTTTCCTCAAGTGTATGTTGGCACCCTTAAACATTTGCTACGGTTCTATCAGCGCCGTCGCAGTGAACCTCTGCTGATATGTTTCCTTATCCTCCTCCTGCAGACAACACCGCTGCCGAGTTCACGCAAGTCAGCGATATCACTGCCGTCGATTTTCCCACGCGAGACCAGCGCTTCGAGGTCGTCTACAATCTGCTCTCGGTCCGCCACAACAGCCGCATCCGCGTCAAGACCTACGCCGACGAGGCCTCCCCTGTGCCGTCCATAACGAGCCTGTATGAGGGCGCCAACTGGTACGAGCGCGAGACGTACGATCTGATGGGGGTCTTCTTTGTCGGCCACCCTGACCTGCGCCGCATCATGACCGACTATGGATTCGAGGGCCACCCGCTGAGGAAGGACTTCCCGCTGACGGGTTACACGGAGATCCGATATGACGAGGAGAAGAAGAGAATCGTGACGGAGCCACTGGAGCTGACGCAGGCGTTCCGAGACTTCGAAGGCGGCTCGAGCGCGTGGGAGCCGGTGGGGACGGGTCTTGACAGGAAGCCTGAGAGCTTCAAGCTGCCGACGCCCAAGCCGGAGGAAAAGAAGGAGGAGCCCAAGAAGTAGAGGATGCACGAGAGGCGAGTGTACATACCATGTGTCAATACTATTGCAAGGTTCCTGGTTCACATGGGCGAAAACAACTGCGAAATGCTATTACTATGGAAGAGATTAACTACCAGACTGGCGGAAAGTAAAGTGGTAGGTCAGCCTCCTCAAAATCTGCTCGGGCAATCAATCAGTTCCACTGGCCTTCCTTTCGGTCTGTGGTCGTCGCAGCCTGTCTCGTCATTCGGCACAAGGGGTGTTATACGCTCCCAGCTCCAGCTCTAGAAACAGACGGATGACGAGCAGGTCCTGTCCTGTTCCGTCCAGTCGTGTGTGTATTGGCGACCCCCAGGGTCTGCACGAGGAACAGCCACTCCAGACCCGCGTTTGGAGAACATACTCCAAGATGGAGAGTGCCCACAGCGATATTGTACCTTGCCGCAGCTTCATTCGAATAGAGACAATAGGACTGCAACTCGTTCCATCTTGCGGTGTTCCTGCATTCAGTCTCATGTGCTCTGTAAGGAACAGAGTCGTCTCGTGACGACTGCGACAAGATCCCGAGGCCTGCTCGTCTCACCCGGATGACTGTGACTGACGACTACCACAAGACCTGACTGATGACCCCCAGTTCGTGGGGGCGGGTGTAGACTGCGTACTTTCACCACCTTGAATACCGATGCAGCCAGTCATGAGGACATCGGTGTACCTGCTGCACAATGCATTATTAGGCACATTATTAGTGCAGGTAGCCCCGCGCTCGTGCTGCCCGATCCCATAACCCTCCAGCCATGCCCAGCCTGCCCTCTTCTTCTCGCTCCCTCCCTCGTGCACATTAGCCGCCTAACGCAATCCACACCCGTACTTTTCCTGTTCCTGGTCTCGCCCCAGTCCCTGCTGCTGCTGCTCGCCTGCCTTTCTCCAACTCCCGTTCCCACTCATCAGTTTCCCGCCTCTTGGGGGCAATCTGAGGCAGAGACATTCACTCACTTTAACAACTTCCCATCAACTGCGCTCGCGCATCCCGTCGTTTCATCGCCCATTTGGCTTGTCCCAGCACAGAGACACGCATAGCGGTCACCAGACAGAGCCCTCTTGCGTTGCAGTGCTTGTCGACCCCGACTGCTTCGACTGGCTGTGTGTTCCCGGCCTTGACTGGAGGGCCATCGGCGGCAACACGCTGGATGAGCCTGCCTGGACCTGCCCTCCCCCGCCACCAGCTCACCACTTACGCCTGAGTTGGCTTGACTCCGAGCTCGACAAATCGCTTGACACTGTGCTCGTCTTGTCTTGTCTCGTCCCAACTCACTCACCATCCCCTTCAATCTCACAATCGCTCGCTTCCCGCTTCACTCGCCATCCACCCACTGCAGCAAGTCGCACCGCACATCTTATGAGACATCGGCCTTCCTTGCCCACCATGATGGAGGGTCAGGATTATGCAGAAGAGGACGAGGGTCTGTTCCGCTTTGACAACGAGGAAGATGAGAACGCCTTTCTGAGCGGCCTGAACGAGGAAGACTTCATGGAGCCTCTGACACCGGTCGGATCGGCTGAGCCCACCGCCCCAGCCGCACTCCACGCAGCCGCCGCCGCATCTGGGAGGCCCCACAATAATCACAACTACTCCTCCGTCACCGCCTGGCAGCACCCCGAGCCCGCATCGCCGCCGCCGCCGCCGCTGTCTTATTCGCCGTCTCCAAGCACCACGCCAGCCACTCATTACCGCCCTGCAGATCGTCACCGGTCGTCACGGCGCTCACGCCAGTCCCAGCTGTCTCACCAAGGCTCAGATCAAAGTCTCGGCCAGCGTGCTCACCGCCCACCGCCTATCCCAAATACACACCATGAGGATCTTCAACAACTCGACTCCCAGACACTGCAGCACACGCATCAGGCCCACGAAAAGCCATCTAAGCGCCTGCCTTCTAGCCAGGACCAGGACCAGTATGGTGATGACGACGTTGCCGATGATGATGTCCAAGACCAGGTCCAGACCCAGAGCATGACCTCCAAAGATGAGCTCACCAGAGATGAGCTCAAGGAGAACGGCTTTGTCGAGGTTGATGCCGAAGGCGTCGAGGCCATGTTTAACGGAAATGAGGCAGACCGCGTCACGGCTCAGAAGTTCCAGTCCGAGGTCGTCAAAACCATCAAGCAAAATGGAAAGGTCGTCTACATGGTCGGCCAGGCGACTGCCCAGTGGTGGCTCAGCTCAGAGATGCAGAAACGGAGAAGGGCTGCCGCACGTCGAATGTTGGACATTGGCGGTGCAGTCGTGACTTCTGCCGGCAACGTCATCATGAACAACACTCCCATCGGCGGCGTCGTGACCACGGTGTCAGATAACGTCACTGCATTTAGAGCTGCGCCATTTCGATACACGATGCAAGGGCTCGGGATCATGAAGAAGGACAAGTCTGCTGCTGCAGCCCTCTCGCCTACAACCAGCGATGCTCGCCTCTCAAACGACGACATGTTGGCCACAGATAACGATAGACACTTTGCGCCTTCGCCTACGATAGTCAAGGACGAAGACGAAGACGATATGTTAGGTGTGCTAAATTTCGATGACGATGAGGATGTCATCTAGCAGCAGCACCTTACGAACAACAGCACGACTCGGGAACCGGACCCAATATCGCATCATTCCAACGAATCGAGGAGCACGCTCTGAATCAGCGTGTGAAATGGTTGCAGTGCAATTTGACAGCTTCAGAATGCCTGACATGACGGCCATCCTGCATGGAAGTCGATTCATGACCATCACGAATCTCCAACACATATCCTCACGCTCCACCGATCATATTGCGCCGGCGTCTTGGTAGGATTGCCCAGGTTTTTGGCGTTTTCTCTTTTTTTCTTGCTTCACCGAATCGGCAAGGATACCTGGATAGTGCGATTACTTTTGTATATGGGGGTGCACGCAACAACACTCGATGGAGTCTTTGTTGGGCCATTTTGCTCCGAGGACGCAAACCCGTTGACCCTGCTCTGGCGTTGGGACTAGACCTGCGGACAGGTTTTCTATGGCGCACCGGAAGCATCTACTGTGATATCATCCAAGGCTGGGGATTGGGACGGGCATCCCTGGGCTTCATTATGGGTGGCTATTTGTACGCTGAGTGTCTTTCACCAGCACCCCAAGCAATGCATACAAGTTTCCAAATTAAGACAAATTTTATGCGCACATGGCAGAGTATCCGTCACTGGCTTGAATCATGCTGGCGGTTATCTAGAGGGCTGTGAGCTGCTTTCTCCAAGGGTATACCCGATTTGTTCAAGTTCTCTTCCTAACCCATCTGCGAATGCTTAGCACGGTGACGCCTTCTAGCCGCAGTCAATGCGCGCCCCCACTTAGCAATCCACCTCCAGCTGGAGTCCCCAGCTGAGCAGGCCCACTCGCGGAGATTGCGGGGAGTGGAGAAGGCATCACTTCTCCAGACTGCGTACAGCAAACTGACCAACAAAGGCGTACTCGCTCAAGGGGGAAAACCGGCCACTTACCCACAACGCAACAGCGAATCCTGCCAAACGGATAATCTCCGCGGCACGTTCGGACGCCTGACAGCGGGAAGGGGCTGTCTAGGCACTCTGGTCAGTCGCCAGCAACTGTATGGATCCGCTACCCAGGCATCAGGGCCGGTCTCTCTCTCGAAAACCTAGGGGGGCTGCTTAGCTTCCTGTCAACTCGGGGCGAGCTGCAGCTTCGTGGGCCGACCATCTTGTCACCCTAACCCGTCCAGTCCTCTCCGCCGGTGATCTCACTGCAGGCTCGCGGGCGCAATCATGTCACCGAGCCCTGAGAATGACCTCGGAACACCAGGGTCCACTGGTGGCCCGACGCGCTCGTCCAACAAATCCTCGGCCCGCTCAAGATACGGCTGTCTCACGTGCAAGTAGGCGACTCAACAGCCCGCCGGCGATGGGCCCACAGATATAGATGATCAAATTGCTGACTATTCGGCAGACGACGGAAAGTCAAGTGCGACGAACTAAGGCCTCGCTGCAGCCACTGTGAGCGCCTCAACCTGGAGTGCAAATGGCCGCTCTCGTTCCCTACCAATAGCCATAAACGGCGCCCAAGGCAAAGCGCCGGCAGCATCGCGGCTCCCGCCAATGCTGAGGTATTGCGCACTCCAATGCCGGAGATGGAGCCCGCGCCCAGTGGGCCATTGTTCCAGACTCCGCCCCTCCATGCTGTCAACCAGCTCTTTGACTACGCCTCCTTCCTGTGGGACACTGGCAATGGCACTGGCGATATCTGGCAGCAGATGAGCCCAGGGGTTGCTGGCCAGGGCGTGACCTTCGATGCGCTGGGCCAGAACGGCCATTCAGCTGTTCCCGCAGCGCCGATCAACTCGTCGCCTCAGGCTAGCATCAATGTTCCGATGCAGACCCGATTAATACCCAGCAACAGTTATGACCCCTCAGAGCCGTCGACAGTTCCAGATACGACCTGTACCGGCTATGCCGAGCAGGACGACCTGCTTGTGCCCTCGGAAACGGCAGCGGCCGAGAACCACCGCCTCTTGGACTATTTTGCCCACGCGGTCACGCCGCCCATCTTGGCTGAGGTAGAGACACAGAAGAACTGGTTTGCCATGCGGCAGGTCTTGGTCGGCATGTCAAACGCATCACGCATGATACGATGGGCTATCCTGGCCTTCTCAAACCTGATGCTGTGCCGTCGCGATGGGAACTGGCTAGCGAGTCAACAGAACCACTACGACAATGCCGCCGCCGAGGTAGCAGCGTACGATGACCAGCCGGCTGAATCATTTCTCACGCAGAGCACTGAACGTGCAAATCTTCTGGCGACGTTATTCTTCTTAAGCTACGTTGACATCCTGGAAGCCAGAATAAAGACTGCTCACACTCATCTCAAGAGAGCCTACAACATCTTCCAGCACGGGGACAAGGCATCGTTCACCCCAGTCGAGAAGCAATTTCTCCTCTGGATACGGCTCCTCGACGGGCGAGCCGTGAGCGCCGGTGGCGACGGTCTCTTCCTCGAGAAAGATGAAGAACCCCTCCTCGTCGACGTCCCATCCCCCAATATCATCAAAACCACCACCGGCCCCGAGGCGAGAGAAGACGATCTCGCCGACGACGACATTGAGGACACCCTCTTCCAAGTCCTTTACCAGCCAGGGATCCTATTTTTCCAGAAGGTACAGAGCTTCATGGGCAGGATCTCCAAGATCGATCCCTGGCACAGGCCACGGGGCACGGTCGAGGACGAGACTGAGGTCATGAACACGGGCCAGTCGATAGCCGCAGACCTACGGGCCCTCTACGACCAGCGCCCGCCGCTGATGGACATCGCGGTGGCGGGGAAGCTGACGCCGCCGCACGTGTCGGCGCACCTCGCGGCGGTGGTGACGCGCGCGTTCCGCACGTACCTGTCCAACTACTACGCGAGCAAGATCCACCTGCACCGCGTGGCGTACAAGGCGTTCCCCCTGACGGCGGAGGCGGCGGCGGCGCTGGGCCACATCCGCCGGCTCGCGGGCCTGCTGGCCGAGGGCCTCGACCGCGAGGACGACGCCCTGCCCGTCAACATGCTGTGGCCGCTGCTCATGCTGGGCTCCGAGCAGGACCCCGACCCGGAGGAGCGCGCGTGGGTCATGGCGCAGATCCTGCGCATGGAGAGGGTCGCCGGCAACGCGAAGATCACGGCCCAGGTGCTCGAGGAGGTCCAGGCGCGGCAGGACGCGGCCAAGGCGCGCGTCGACATCCGGTCTGTCATGCACGCTATTTTCAATCGCTGCTTTGCTATCGTCTAGCCTTCTGTCTTCTGTTTGTCCTCGCTGCGCTGGTTCGTTGGGAAGCCGGCCGTGGCCGTCGAGACTTGTTTGTTTAACTGCACGACTTTTTTTAGATACCTTGAATAGACTGCATTGTCGGCGTCCAAGAAGTGGACGCCTTTTATGGAGGCATCAAGCCATTATTGGGCTGTTGTTGTTGCTGTTGTTAACAGCATTTGTGCCATCGAATATTCAGCGCTACTGAAATATGATAGTGTTGGCGATTCTGTGTCCACCAGAGCGCTTTTCGCCCCCGAACTGCACTTCGTGCTTGGGAAAACCTTGGAAGTTCTAGGTTGCAGGGCTCAACGGCATAAAGTTTCAGAAAAAGATGACCGCATCTTTCGGAACGACTGGCCGAGCTGGGACGACTACAAAAAACGTGGTGTGCAGGAAGGTTCGGAAGATCGAAGATGACTGTATGGCCGGCTTATCTCAGACAACACGAGGCAAGTCCTGTGACTGAAACTCAAAGCGCGCTGCGGTTAGCGCTTTTGCGTTGTCTCTCAATGTTTGGCCATTCCCGCGTGATTGTGAACCGGGGAACCGGGGGTCGGCCTTAGTTCTGTCAAGCCAGGTGACGAGGTTTCTTTTTCGGCATGATATGCGTCTGCACAATCGGCACTTTTACGTTGCCTGCCACAGCCTGTGCACATGGAAGGTTCGCCTTGCATTAACTTTCATGTACGAGCTTCTTGGTACAGCTGTTGGCCGCCGCAGCCTCAATTCCAACTTATTGGGCTCTGCTGGCTGGTCGGTAATTGAAAGATTTCCGCCCTCCAGACCAATCCAACAGTAGGACGAGCGGGTGCCGCGGCTCGCGGCTCGCGGAGTAATTACTTGCTCTCAATTTGACAAGTGACGAGAGCATTCGGAAAAATGACGGACGCTCAGTTCGGAGTAAGGGCCGCTGAACCCCCTTCAAGTAGTCTCTCTATAAGACTTAGTCAGAGAATCAATTATAGAAGATGTCACAAAGTACGTGCTTGATAAGAATGAGGCGACACCCCCTTGTAGATTAGGTTATCACATCCCTCGGTCGTCATCAATTTTGGCGCGTTTTACTAGTTGGGTCCTTTACTACTTGCGGTGACAAGAAGCTTTTCCTTCTGATAGAGACAGGGGTACAAAGAGCCCCGGCAAAGTTGGGCGATGGATGGCCGGCCGGCCCCAAATGCTACCTGTCATCCTGGGGAAGCACAAGATGGCTGTTGGGCATACAATAGCCGCCTTTCTTTTTTTATCACAAGCAAAGATTGAAGATATTCCTAATGCTGTGACTCGCAGGAGAGGAGCATGCGTTACGCGAGAAGCAGTCTAGAAGGAAGGGCGATGAGTGATCGGAAGAGATTGCGAACTTGGAACAGCCCCATTTAGTATGGTCAACTGGCCCTGTGGAGCATCTGGGAAACTTGGCACCTGTTGGCGTCAGATTGTGCGGAGTCAGTCTTAAGGCACCGTGGGCACCTAGTCACAACCCGTGGCAGTTGTAAATTGAATCTTTGTCACACATGAGCGAATTTGGAATAAAACGAGGCAAAGAGCCTCTCGACATCCGACTTGCAGCACCCGCCTTTCAGCACTTTAACTCGACACACAAGTACTACAAAAAGCTCAGTAATGACTGCAGATACCCCAGTCCACCCCTTGTCTTCAACTAGAGATAAAGCTGAAGACATTACTTTTGCCGTGGAGATCAAATCCATCATACCACTGAAGCTTAGCAAGACCAACTTTTTGAACAAAGACATAAGACCATTTGTGCCTCATCGACCGAGGAAGAGCCTGGAGTCGATGACCGACGCCGAAAAGCATATCCAGAAGAGCACCTACGAAGCTATAGCCACAGCTCTCCACTGCATCCCTGGAATACATGCCACAACATATCATCAGATACAGCAAGATAGACTAGAGCGCAGTGACTACTGGAGATCCCACTGGATTGTGTACAAAGCCAACTCTGCCGTGCCAACGTTTGTAAGCTATGAAGGAGGAGACGACGAGCGACCCTTGATCGACGTGACATCACCAGACTATAATAAATTGGTGTGGATCCCAGTAGAGGTGAGCTCGCCGAAGCTCTGGTGGATCAAAAAGAACGAGGCAGTAGCCAGTATTGGCTCAGTTTGCCGGACACTGCAGCACAGATTCAGGAGCACCGCCAACCACTCTACAGAAGTCCATATCCACGTCGGGCGGCACGATGGGCGGTTTTATTCCCTCAAGAGCATGAAGAAGCTAGCCACGATCTTGTGGCTCTCAGAACCCATCCTCCGCGGCGTGAAAGATCCAAACTCCCGCAACTTTGACCACACGTATACTTGGAGCTTCCCATGGCGGCAACACAGCCGCATCGCGCTGGCGCTGCAGGGTAACCTGCCCGACGGGCAGACAATGGACGACCTGTTTACAGGGAGATCTGACGAATTTGACGATTTTCTCCTGAAGACGAACAGCGCCCGCCTGACAGGCAACTCGCCAGACGACACGTTCCGATTCGTCGGCGAGCACCGCCAAGCGCTGCGGGCCATCTGGCGGGCTTCGACGCACGAGGAGCTGGGCAGGATGCTCTGCGGGACCGGCAGGAAGTACCGGCGGCTGGGGTTCAACTTCCACGCGCTGGGCGGGGAGGACGCGCGCGCCAGGGAGAGCCCGCGGACGATCGAGTTCCGCTTCCTGGAGGGCCACATCGACGAGGACGTGGTCTCCGGCTGGGTGCACGTCTGCATCGCGCTGGCCGCGCTGGCCGCCGACCAGATCGAGGACTGGGAGTTCTACGACATGGTCGTGCTGCTGCTGGACATGCCCGGCGACTGGTCGCTGGATGCAAAGTTTACTGCGATGATGCATGAGCTTGGGGTGCAGAAGGCTGCATATGAGCCCCTGCGGGCGATTGTGCGGAGGAATTATCCGCCTTCTGGGACTGTAGGTGGTGAACCTTGTGAATTTGATCCCAGTACATATGCATGCTTGTAAGATAGATGATCATCATAATTTTCTAATTCAATATCGACTCCCGCGATGTTAAACAAGGTCGGCACGTGCACCAATCCACCACGTGAAGATTTTCAACTTTTCCATGACACTCGCTGCGTCATGCATGCAGTTCAGTTACGGACGATAGTATTTTATGGTGCAACAATTTTATTTACATTACTAACTATCACTTGCTCTCTTGCTTTTTCCTCTTCTTCATCACGTTCCCATCGTCATCCAACAAGTCACTGTCACCCTCCAGCCCAGACCACTTTGCAATCCCATCCCCTTTGAAGTCCACCACTCTCTGCGGGTAAAACATGTGGCACTTAGACTCAAATGCCTTTCTTGCCTCAGGTGTCTCAATACCTTCGATGAGAGTCGGGTAGAGCAGGATCATGTTCCTTCCCTCGTCCATGATGGGCGTCCGGCAGAAGGCGCACGACACCTTGCAGGGGAGGTGGTGTGTCTGCGACTTCGCGGAAGGGTCGTACCAACCCAGGTCGTGGTGGCCGTGTGTGAAGTTGATATCCTCCTTGTGAAATATGGTGGCCCACTGGAAAGGTGCGCCATGCAGCCGCTGGCACGTCGTGCAGTGGCAGTATTTTGAGATCAAGGGCCGCTCACGGCTGAGTTGATACTTGACGCGCCCACAGTGACATTGTCCTCGCCACTTCACAGGGAAGTTCTCATCTTTCTTGTGGATGTGATACGGTGCGCGATGCTTCCACTCATCGAGGTCACGATGAGTGGTTGAACCAGCCTGGTATTGATGCACTTCCGTGTCTGACTCAGACTCGCTTTTCTTGTCGTGCTTGGCCCCATTTGAAGACATTTTGTGGATTTGATGGTGTTGATACGCTGCGATTCCAGCTTTTGTAAGTGACAGCGTTGGTGATCGTAGATGGGGCGCCAGGGCTGTGATATATCTCATGATGAAAGGTACAAGCTCGCCACGGTGCCTTTCTCGACGTTGTAGGCCCCTCTGAAAGATCGCCGCTGGAGGCTTCCTTTTATCCCTTGCCTAGGCTTAAGTCATTGACGTTGTGACTTTAGATCGCTCAAGGGCCACTTACAAACTGATGTACCCTAGTACCTTTTTTTTTTGTCGCGAAATAGCTCGACTACGTCACCATTCGCACAGAACCACGCTGAACTATCGGATCATCTGTGCCCACATATTATGGGTAGTCTCTGTCGATGAAGCAATCATAGAGAACATCATCTGCAATCCGTCAATTCGCATTATTTGGCGAGCCCAAGCAGCTCGCGATGTGATGTTGGCTCCTTAGGCTGTCGGGGCGTTGTAGGCCCGGAGTTACATGTCGGCGCATAGCGTTGCAGAGATCCAACGCGCCAAGGTTAGTTGCGTATGTCAAATCTCAGCGAATAATGGGTTCTGGATTGTGGCATGAAGGCTGGACACAAGACTGAAGCACGAAGAGGAGGTGGGATTAACAACACAGAGTTCCATACCCAAGTCGACACGCTGGGTCGATGCAGAACCTGACAGTAGACCAAAAACAACGGAGATGGGGTGCAATAAACTGTGCAGCAAGCAAATACTTATACATAAATGCAGAAATTTGTTTGTGAATTGATTGGAACTAAATTGGAGAGCTTATCTTCTCTCTGGCCAGGGATACCATCATCCACATCTATGTGTACCACGTAGGCTCAGGTACTTCATCAAGTAGCTGGTACCGTCCTAGTTCCCTATTCTTGTACGACACCGGGTCGTGAAGAGTGTGAGTCCGGATGTCACGCCAGAATCGGTCCAGACCGACTTTTGTCGCCGTAGACTTCGCTCCAGTCACCTCAAAGACGCCTGATGTGACCTTGAGCCCCGTGTCTGTTGCAACGACCTTGATGCTGGCCACCCACTCGGCGAATTCGCCACGTTCACGAGCAGTTACCTCAGCCTTATTCGAGGGGTATTTGGTGTAAACTGAATCTGCGACTAGTCCTGCCTTATCTGCAAGAGCCTCTGCAGCTCGAAGATGGGCCAGGAAGTTGCCCTAGATAGTATTTGTGTCAGCAGGTTCCTAGTTAGCTTTCCAGTACAGTTATTGTCAAGCGGCGTGGCTCCTCCTCCGATCCTGGGTCGAAAGTTATCCGTGGGTAACCACCTAAACAGTGCCACAGATTCTGTGTTCTGTATTCTCAGGGATTCTCTTCGAAGGGACATGTCTGAAAGGGGAGACGAAAAGCGTGATTCAAGGGTGAGGAAATAACCTACGTATGTGGAAAGAACATAAAACTCATCCGTGGCTTTGTCCTTGTTCTGCTCAAAATTTCAGCTTTGGCCAGATGTCCCAGCAGATACAAAAGTTTTGGGATGAAGGTAACAAAAACTCACGTCTCCACCAAATGGCCAGGCCCTGGTGCTTGAGGCAGTGTACTTGGAGGCATACTGGAGTGCCCCCAGCGCAATGCCTAGGTAGAAGTTGCTGAATACCAGTTGAATTCTGCCATAAGTCAGTGAGTCAGCACATTCTCCGAGCACACCCAGGAACTCTGCTTTACTTACGTGGGGAGCAGCAAACTGGCGAAAGGAATGCCCAAAATTGCCGGGTCGGGACGCTTGGATTTCACGTCCCAGCCGAGCGCGTCCTCCCAGGGAGCAGCCACACCCTCAATCGATACACCGCCGCTCTCAGTCAAGCGGAGACCAACATTGTCCCAGTTGTGAGCGAACTTGATGCCCGGTTGCACAGTAGGTACAAATGCGAATATGTGGTCTTCAGTGCCTTCAAGCACGCCCTCGAGGACCGTCAAGTCTGAAACGACCCCACCAGTATTGAAGAACTTGCGCCCATTGAAGACAATTTTGTCAGCACTGTCTGTGATCTTCAAGTCACTATCTCTTGGGTTCACAGCCCCTCCAATGAAGTAGTTATTGGAGAGAATGAGCTTCTGAAAGCGATCCGCTTGCTCCAGACTCCCGACCACGTTCGCGGTGGTGCTCCAAAGAAGATGATAACCTAGCAGCATCCCGATGGAACTGTGATTTCAATGTTAGTATTACATGTGTATTTGGTGGAATTTGTATCATTTGCAGGGCACACAACTGACCCGTCAGCTTTCGCAACCTCACGGATAGCTCTATATCCGACACTCCACGGCTGCTCGCCTCCGCCATACTTCTTTGGGCCGAGGACCTTCGTCAGGCCCGAATGCTTCAACAGCGCCACCTCCGCTCGTGGGGACTTATTCTCCCGTTCACGAACACTTGCATCTTTCTCCAAGACGGAAGCGACTTCCTGTGCACGCTTGATCCAGCTGTCCGCATCTTGCGGCTGATCGGCCCACTTCCCGGCGTATTCAGCGTATACAGCCGGGTCTGTGGAGGGGTAGGCGCCGTTTTCAGCCATTTCAGACGTGAATCTTGATGAATGACTTCTCGAACTTGCGCTGGACTTCCTGATATATTCAATCAGATCTGTTGGTGCCAAGGCTCATGTAAATCATAGGGGACCGTGGCATGTAACTTGAGAATAATTGAATTGACTTTGTTTTTCGCAGAATTGTAGAAGAATCTCAAGACGAAAACAGGACGATGGACGCTGGCTTTTACTATGTTTGAGGCTGATGATAATGCACGATCGTGGAATCCTATCTCCGCCCTCTCGCCCGGGTGGTGTGATAGATTGCGCAATCGGACCCAGAAACGTCGTTTGTCTCTCCGGGTACATTGGGCCAACACCAGCTGCAGCTTGGTTTACTTTTGATACCGAAGTTCTGGGTCTAATGCTGCGTCCCCCACGTGGTGCAGTCTAAAGTTTACACTAAGATTTGCAAACAACTCTGACCATTGCGTCAGCTTCGCCAAGGGCAATCGTGATAGACAAACAAAAATGGCGCTCAGGTACCGCTATCCGCGTTCGTGTGGAAATGCAGGCGAGAGGGGTGGGTGTGATCGTCTGTAGGCCCATTTATCGAGGAAGTCGATGATGTTACATAGATGAGCGTTGCGTGGGACCGGTAGACTTGCGAGGGGGAGCTTCTGGGCCCGCTTCACCTTCACGCCAGATGTCTGCTCCAAGTTCTCTCCCCTTAGGTCCCCCAACCACGAAACGGACAATAAATTTCCACTTTCATTCATGTTCCAGTGATTTGCACATTCGCCGCATTATTGAAGTTCGTAATTGAAGGCCATTCCCCTGGCTATGTCTTGGACCACATCACTGCGAGAGGACTTTCTTTTATGGCTATGTACAAGTTGTACATATGGACTTTTGCGTGATGTTGATGGAATTTTCATGCACATAAAATTCAATAGTGTGTTAGTAGGGTACAGTGAATCCCATAAGTTGGTACATTGATATCTCATTTATTCAGAAACTATGGGGGAAGAAGCTTGCTCTTAATACACAAGAACCTTGGATATGCGACGGTCGCTCTAAATCTCATGCTGGAATTTGTTCGCATAATGAGGAATTCCAGATAGCTTAGTGAATCGTGATGATCAGACATTTTCTCTAGGCCGACCATTGTGAGCCAAATCACCCTACCCTTCTCCTTGCGAAACGTACGATAGCCGGCCAATTGCTCCTCTGCTCACACTTTTCGTATTCTCAGGAACTGTGACTTCCAATCATTGAGAACAATAATACGCCGGATCACTCATTTTTCTTGCCAAAATATCGGGATGTATCACCGAGTGGAATGTCCAGCAATGACTCCGCCGTCAGGTGATGGAACGTCAAGTACCTGGGTGTTCATCAGCTTCTTCAGCCCAGTCTTCAAAATGGCTTCGTTCAACAAATCAACGGATGCAGACATACCAGCCACCTAGTCCGGCTAAGAAGCAGAATACTCCGCCGGCCTTTTTGAGGTTGACTGAGGCGGCAAGGTGCCCGTCCGCCGCAGCAAAATAGCTGCTCGCCACGAACAGGAAACCAAGTACGAGGAAGATAAAGATTATGATGAATGTTATATTCGTTGGGATTACCGCAATAAGCAGTGCAAAAACAAAGACGGTCCATACTGCGAAGATTTGGTCAGTGAGTTCTCTGCCATAAGGAGTACATCAAGCCATACATATCATAAAGAAGCCAACAGCGTTATTGTATTGCTGGATGTCATCGCCGTACGCGTCAGCAACACCGAAAGACGGAGTGATCATTGCTCCATAACCCGCGTAGAAAAGTCCTAGTACTTGTTAAGACATTTCACCTCAAAGGAGAGCACATCAAGGTGCTTAGGGTCCGCACCGAAAGCACTGTAGATTGAGTATGCGAGTCCATTTCCAATGGCCAACTCCCACTGAGCTGTGACAACTAGGCCAAACGCTGCGATAAAGAAGAAGTTCGCGATGTACACATTAGTGGTTGTGACACCTCGCCATTCCATCAGAGACAGCGACAGAGTCGTCAGGGTCGTAGCGAATGCGCCGATAGGCAAGATCGACTGCAGAAGTCAGCTTGGCTCTCGAAACTCAAGAAAAACATATTGACATACGCCAGCTCCAAGAGATTTCTTCTTTATAATAGGCAAGGGTTCATAAAGAATGAATGGCGCATTGAGTTGGTTCTCCGGATCTGACCTCGTCACCGACGTCTTCAAGGTCTCGTCCTGGGCCAGCTCGGATGCAGAAATGCCAGACATGTTGCCGTTGTCATGGGAATGGAAATTCAGGCTTGTGTAGGACAAAGCTCTGTCAGAGCAGTATTTGCGGCCGTATAACGCGGAAGCGATGCGGGTTGCACTCAATTGCACACGTGGGGTACGTCGTCTACCTTTGAACCGGAACTATGTGGAGATTATGGCCATGCGTTCGTCGTCCCCACACTCTGGAGACGAAAATGTAGACCCATGCTACATTGACGAGCTTAAAATCGCCTCTTCGCCTGTTTGTCTTGCGCAATGCGGACTAATGCGGAGCTGGCCAAGCGGAGACCTGCACATCTTTCCGAGGGACCAAACTTGTTGGAGACATAGATTTCGTAGATGAAGAACGCCCAGTGAGATACCCGGGCTGAAGCAGCGTATCGTCTGTGATGTACTAGCTTGGTTGGAAAGCTTAGCTGCGTTGCATCACCACGCGGATGAATGGCGTAACCACAAGCAAATTGTGAGCTACACTCTGTGCAAGGCCAAACCATGTAATGTCTCTAAAATATGAGAAACGTAAAACGATGTGTATGAAAGGTATTGATTGTATAGTTGTCCTCAGAGATTGATCGTCGAGATTGCAGACGAGGTTACAGTGAGCGTTGCAAAGGCGAACTGTTGTAAATGCCCAACGTCTTCGGTTCGGTGGCTTCATAGAATGTGTAACATACTGGAAGTACAATTCTTCCCTGCGTATATATTTCGGATTCATTCTTTCGGCGTATCATCATATTCCAGCCTTATGCCACTCGAAGACAAAGATATTGTCACGGCTCTGGACGGATGTTGATCTCCGCTAACAAGACTTTCATCAATTGAAAAGGCAGAGCTTGAATATTTTACTGATAGTTCTTATTGATAGAATCAAAGCTTGCGCAGTGCAGCAGATTACCTTGACGGACACAAGGAAATACGCGTTCTCGCTTGTCAGAAGCCCTTCATGTTTTCAACCTCGAACGGTTGCCGATTGAATCCTTAGAATTAGGGCTTGGGAACGAGTGACACCATCGGACCTTCTTGCGGCTCAGGCGTTTCGACAAGGCTCCTGGTCATTTGCGCTCTTGTTATATTTGTATAGACTCACGTTTTAATATGCAAGAACTAAGTCCTAGCATGGTGGCAAAGCCCGATTGAGCACACAATGAGAACAGGCCGAAGTAGGAAGAGCAGGCCTTTCGAAATCTTCAGAGGAAGATTGGACTGAGTGCGAGATACCCGGTGAAGAGTTTCGTGAATGCAAGCCGTTGTTTCGTAAGATTTCACTCGAAGTCTTTTGCAACATTGAGACTCAGAACGCCGAATTTCCCTGCGCTAGAGAAACGCCACGTAATAGAAGATGAAAGGCAATGCTTTTGATCAGAAAACGCTGGAAATTGCCAGAGAATATATATCTAGGTAATCAGCGTTTAAACAACATCATTGTAAGAAATCGGTAGGCCTATATTCTAGTCATTAGCAGGCTACGTATTCAAAGGGTTCTTGTCCATCATATAGACTATCTGCTTTCCGGTGTAATTCCCAAAGAGAATATATATATCCCAAAGAATAATAGAAATCAATTCCGTAACCGACTTGTTACCTGAACAATTCTACAGCCACCTCAACGGCAGTGTTCACAAAACAGCGAATGAGCAGAAGAGTAGGGGAGGGGGGAACGAACAGGATAGTATCTTAGATTGCTACACGCCTAAAGGCATCGAAGAACTTTACTTTCGAGGTACAGGACCAGGCACAGCTCATTTTTACTGATGAAAGACATACAATGTCAGCTCTGGCAGAGCGATTGTATTGATGGTATGGAGCCATGGGCGTACCCCGCTACGCTCAATGGCGCTCTGGGTAACTCCTTGGTTGACTGCTCATTTTGTAGCCACCGATCCACAACTCAAGAAGGGCGTTGACCGCTTGTTCATTACCTGGGTAGGCGGGCACAAGACGTCGCCCGTCGGAGTGAGGGGAGCACCACAAGGGGTAGGCTTACCCCTGGTGGGTTCCGGAGCTCCTACGAATGATGGCCCCAGGAGAAAGCATCCCCCTCAACAAATAAATCGCACGTTCCGTCCACCTGCAAGAGAAAATCATTGGTATAAGTCTTGAGGCACCTGAAACAACATCTTGTTGCTTTCCAAACGAGCCTCAGCACGTGTGGGCGCAGGCGTCAGTTGATCATTAGTTGGCAGGCCGATGACTTTTCGGCTAAGATTTTGGCAGAGGCTTTTGTCAGAAGGCCTGTCTTACTCTCTGGTCTGATTCTATGACACTTAGAGATGGACTGCCTATAGACCGGGAGCAGGCAGCTCTTCAGCTTTTCCGCTAGATTCTGCTTGGTAGAATCGTCATCATCTCGAAAACATCATGGGTCAATATCCTGCCCAAATGGTGTTTCCTGGTCCTACTTATGACAGTACTATAGGAAAGGGAGCGAATAATTCTCGGAAAATGCAGTCTTCTAGAAGCTCGGGAAACGAGACTCTAGAAGGTTGGAAGAAGGAGAACGGGATGTGCCGCGCTCCCGCTCGGTAGCGAGCTTTAGGGATTCTGTTTCAGCCGCAGTGGGCTGGTTCAAGGATGCCGTGCAGCCCCTCAGGTGCAGCTGTTATTGACAGGGATCCTGACATACTACCGGAAACGGCGCTGCCGGGGCCGCCGACGTGCGGTCGATTTGCGGGCCCGACGCCATGGAAATGGGTTGAGAACGGTGACTTATACTATGCGTGTCGTGAGAGTCTTCTTGATGATTATTGCGGAGGATAAGGAGTCAATAGTCTAGTCCTCGGGAGCTTGGACATGGATTACAGGTGTATTAGGATTAGGATTATTAGTTTACTTTTTCTATGGTGGTTTTGTACCTCAAATCTTTTTGAATTATATGTTTAGACCATCATTTGAAGCTCTATATAAATGCGTGGGGTAGAGATTTGGTGGACCTTGATGTGCAGCGCAACGTAATGACTCCTAGGTACTACGTCCATCAAAGCCACGTGTAGGTGTCTGGGTGATTCTAAGGACTGAGGGCCGTCCCTCGCGTGTCCTTGTAGAGACGCTAGATCAGAGCGTAAATTGTCCGGAAAAGATATCTGTAGGTGCGATGCTCCGAGTGCAAGGTGATATATGCTGATGTGGACGATATCCAAAAAGTCCATCACGATTCGACTCGGAGCCCGTGATCAGCAAATCCAGCAAACCAGTCAGCTGCTTGCTTTGGCCAACCTGAGACTATCCCAAGTCGTTGTAAGTCGACTACTAATGGGTCAGTCGCCGGTTGGTCGTCGCGCCGTCAGTGATTGTCCCACGTCATATTCATCCCACCACCGTGGGCCTGGTTGACCCGGTAGTGCTGGCCAAAAGCCTGCTGGCCCAGTTGCAATTGTTGGCTTGGCAATATGCCTGCGGCCTGTCCAGTGTAGCTGCCACCTCCTGGTGAGGTCTGAGGATACGGGCTCTGCCGAGGCTCAACCGGCATTTGCTGAGTGGCATACGGTTGTTGATCCTGTAGTATCGGGTTTTGAGGGATCTGATTTTGAGCCATCTGAGGGGTACTCTGCGGTACAGGCGTGTGCGCCGCTGAAAGATATCCTGCTCCACCTCCCATCTCTACATCATCTTCGGCGTCGGCGTCGGCGTCAGCATCTTCATCTTCACCTTCTTCTGCGTCGGGGTCCGAGTCTTGATCAGAATCATCGGCAGATTGTCCCGATGGTGTGCCAGCAATCGATGTCTTGGCCTCGCTGGTGGCGATGATGGTAGGAACAACGGGGCTTCGAGATGTGGTTCGCAGGAATGGCGGTTGAGAAAAAGTGGAAATGCTGGGCGAGGACTGGTGGAGATGCGTTTGCTGGCCGGTCGGTGTGGGGGGCTGCGTTGTGGTTGTAGGCATCTGAGCAGAAGCTGATGACTGGTCAAGAGGTCTCTGGGAGGTCATGCCACTTGTTGCCCTTGAAGACACTATGACACTTTTCCATCTGTCGATAGCGGTTGAGACCACCGTGTTGAGGTCTGAATGGCGATCCTCCATGTTAAACCCGACAACGCGGCGACCACTGACGCCCGCTTCTGCCGAGAGCTGTATCATCTTCTGGCTCATGCTCCATGTCATTGGATTCGCGATTTTGAACTCCCGTGGTTGTTGTAGTCGGTTGAGATGGTCGATTTGTGACTTGAGGTTGGTATTTTCTTGCTCCAACGAGTGCTGTGTCTCCTTCAATTTGTCCACCTCTTTCTGTTTCCTCCCGACGCTTCGAGCCAGCTCCAATATCCACAGCTCCTGCCTGCGCTGCGGAGAAAGCTGCTGCCATACGGAGAAGGCAGATCTAAGATGTTCTGTTACTTGCCTTTCGAGCTTCTCAGCAGCTCGCTCTGCCTTTTCCACCGAGTCACGGGTGTTTTCTTGAAATGTTGCTGTTTGAGAGGGAGGGTAAGTCAATTCTTCCATGATTGCCGTCGTTGCAGCAGAGCATGTGATCTTCCACTTTCGAAATTCCTCTTGGAAGTAGGCTAACAGTGCTTGATCCTGCTTCTCTCCAGGAGGGGCTATGGACCACGAGGTTGAAGTGGGATGTTGAGTAGACGAGAACAAAGTTGGTGGCGGTTCCAAGCACTGAAGACACAGCGCTGGAAAGTCTAGCGAGAGCGGATCGAAATCGAATGGCATCGAGTGCACATTCACCTGCTGCCTAGAGAGCCAAGTCAGCATGAGACAGCGCAAGCGTCCAGTTGACGGTGGACGGGATCAAGTAGGCCCTACTTTGCTGCCCTCCATGAGCTTAGAATTTCCCGCAGTGCCAACTCCGCAGCTCTGGCTCGGTCAAGAGCATCCTGGACTTTCTGCTTGACATCGAAAGACGACTTCATCATCTGCCTGTTGTGGGCTCTTTGTAAATTTGCCCGCCGGACGGCATCCGCGCTCCCGCCTCCAGCTTCTGCTTCAGGGATGTTGTTAATGACCCCGGTCGTCTCCCATGGAGCGGTAAAGGATGCTAAACCCTTGGTCAAGTCCGCAGCGGACTGAGTGTCCGTGGTCATACCTGGTGATTTTGCCGCGGGCGATTCGGCATCAGAAGCCTCTGGACTGCGCCTGGACCCGTTATGGCTGGCCGCGGGGTCTGAGCTGGCTCTCCTGCTCCCCTTGTGGTGTCGACGGGTGATACTGCCCCGGATCTTCCGGATCTCGTCGACATTATGAATTCCATCCGGCGCCTTGGGGTTCTTTTCCTTGATGTACAGGTCAAGGTGTCTCCCCAACGAGGATGAGGTGAAGGCTTGGCCGCAGTATGGACAATTCTTGTCCTTGGGAGCCTTGGTCACGGTTTCGGCATTCAAGGTCGCTTCAGCCATCCTTGCTGAAGAACCCTGGTAGGGCGGACTCGGAGAATTTGGGCTTCAGAGCGGTGGGCCGTGGATTTCCGCCCGCAAGATCGAGGAAACAGAGACGATGTGACAGGTCGTCGACAGCCAATGAGTTCCTCGTGGTGTGAGTCTCACAGCTCGTCAGACCACAGCCTGTGCACAAAAGAGACGATGACTGGGCGCCGCGGGGTTGGAAAGACAGTGGTAGACTCGATCTCACGAGGAGGCAGGGGGAAAAGAATCAGTGTTATGATACCAAAACAGGCTGGGAGAAATCCGGTGGGCCAGGCAAAGGTCGTTGTCGATGTTGGAGGGTACGGTCTAGAGATGCAGTCGAGCAAGAGAGGCAGGTCGGGATAGCTGGTGACTTGATAAAAGCCCCGCGACCAGTCCAGAGGGAGTCGATATCGATTGGCGTCGACCCTGGGAAATGCTGCTCGTCTCGCTTCTCTGGACCCCTACTCTTCATTGGGGCTGGGGGGACCAGGCAGGGGGCCAAGTCCCGATGAGCGTTGTGAGGAAGAGACCGTGGAGCCGGGGCGGAGCCCAATTGACAGACCGTGCCAGAACGTGGAGAAGGCTGGCAGCGACGGCGCACACAACTTGGTGCCGTGCAGGACAGGCTTGTATCGAGTTGCACAGGATAAGTGGATATGATATGGATATGCAAAGAAAGGGTTTTCGTGCTTCGTCTGCTCCCCAAGTATGCCATAGAAACAGAAGGGGAAGGGGTGGGCGAGTGTGTGGAGGCCTTAGGGCGAGACCAATGACCGAGTCTCTAAATTTCCGACCATGATCGAAGGACAAGAGGCAGACATCAGAATGAGGAGCGGGCAGGTGATTGCGTATGCACTCGACAGAGACTGGTCCGTATTTTGCCGTGGACTTGGACTTGAGGATTGATGCAAGCACGCAGAGTGTCGTGGCGCGTTGGGCGAGGGCGATGGAGTGGTGGCGGTTATCCAGCCAACGGCGCAGTCATCGATGGGATGAGGTCGACAGTGGGGGGAGAAAATGCAAATGATTGGCATTGTGACCGACCGACGGACAACTGAGCCGGCCGAAAAAAGAAGCAGCAAATTGTGAGAGCTCATCCTGGTTTGATTATCATTAGCGTCCTAATTAAATCGACAACAACTACCCGAATAAGAGATTCTCGTGAGGTCCAGATTGGGTCCCGGGGCAGGTGGCAACGACGCCTCTTCCGGGGAAGGGATGGACAGGACACAGCAGAAAATAGCATGACTGGTGAACGGAACGGGCTTGCTGTCCCCATTACGATCCCGAGGTGACAGTCGAGAACAGCATCCTCGTCAACTGGTCAACCAAACCTTGGAACCCTTCATCTCGGGTTGGGAGCACATCTCTGCTGCATGCTGTAGGTACCTGGGTACCTGGGTACCTGCGGGCACTGCGGGCACTGCAGACAGACTCACCTGGGTGGTCCATTTAGGAAGCCTGCCGGTGGCCAGAAACTTCGACCGTTGAATGGCTCAAAACGCACAGATAAGTGGAGCGGCGGCCAGCCATTAGGGGCAGGGGTCGTGTTTACCTGATCCACTCCATGACAGGGGCAGGGATGCGTGAACCTGGAGGAAGGAATGGAACGCAGCACTTCAGTCTGTACCTACCTGGGTACAAGGCAATGTGAGAGCAAAGACCTGGCTGCTTGCGAACCTCAACTCATGACATACCTGGAGATGCCATGCTGTGCCATGCTATGCCATGCACAATATGCACTTCCATCACCAACACCATCCTGCTGTTGACACAGCATAAACACAGTCATTATCCGTACCACGCCTCTGCAGCACCCAGGCCAAACAATGCCACCCATGCACAGCACATCTCAGCCAGGTTCGACATGCACTCGCTCCTTCGCTACTGCAGGTGTCAACCATGGTACGAAGCATGATCGGGAGCGTGACCAAAGATTCCCCTAGTCATTCGTATGGAGACATGTGGATCAACAGTCGACAGCTCATGTTTTTCTCTCAGTATCGATGTGGCTTTTGGGAGCGGCTACTTCGTGCGGAAGACATCCAGTATGTTTGCCTAACTACAACAGCAGGAACACGATGAGGTATATCCTTCCACGTGCCTCCGGATTCAAGTTCACTTTGCCGCGGTCCGCGGATCCCAGTACGCTGCGCTCAGCCGCATCCTAAAATCTACTATTGGTCGAATCACCTATCGATAGACCCTCTCGAGGTCTACTCTCGATATCTTCCTTGTCCGTTCAAAATTGGTTGGCGGCGAGCGGGTCAGGCCACGGCAAGGCCTGTTGGCCTCCCACTTTGTACCGTTCAGTCCCGCCCAGGAGCAGGGGGGACCGCGGCCAAGAGACCAGCTCTCACAAGCGTCAGCAGTGGTAGATTTTCCACGAACAAGCACATGGATTTTGGGACGATGAATGTGATAACTGCAATCGACTGATTGTAAAGAGGTGACCTCGTCGGGCTGTCCTAAGCTGGAACGTCCTGCGAAGTACACACTAGTTCCAAGGAACTAGGCAGTTGGAATATGTTCCGAATCGCGACTCAGGACACCGAGCGGATCCTCCCGCAACCCACAATGTGGCGACCTCAACCCATTTGGCTTCTCATCGCCCGCCCTTACAGCCTAATTATTTTCTACCTTAGGTCCCCTTCGATAGCCGGCAAGATGTCACCATGTGGCCGACAACAGCTCATGCCAATGGATTCCTAAGGTATGTAGGAGTTGAGACCCCAGCCTTGAACGTTTGTGGAATGGAGTTCGTAGGCCCAACGAAGCATCCAACCGGGGTGAGCGAGCCAGATGGATCCGAATTGAGTACTTCCGACGACTATCATCCGCCAAATTCGCGTTGATCGCTCAGTACTGTCTCCGATATGGCAACACCCAAGTCAGCTCCACCCTTCCATCGAAAGGATGGAGCTGTTGGTTGATGACACTGAAGTCAGATGTATACTAGGGCATTTATGAACCGAAGCCGCACCTGCTGTTTTCCTCAGATCATCAGCGTCAGCTAAACCGATTTTGGTTGCCACTTCTGAATCATATCCGACAGTGCGAGGCAGCCTATTTCCTAGCATCTAGAACGACATGCACTTCTCACAGCGGTGCCTCTCGGACAGCGACCCCAATGATCGTCCGTGATGAACATATCCGAAGTAAGCTTGAAAGATGCGGCCCCCGGTGGATTCATCTAGGCCCCCCTTGTCCGGTACAGGACTCGCTGACAGCTGTCATTGGTACTCCTCCCCGTGTTGCTGCCAACTGCATGTGGGATGCGTGTGGCTATCCCTGAACGGTGGCAGAAGCATGGCACCGCAGAGTCTGGTCGCGGATCCTAACTTCGTGTCGAGCGTAATACCTACTGACTCAAGATATGATGCCACAAACTACCCCATCGTGCTCACATCTCACCTTCAAGCTTTTGGCATGGACAGGTCGTCGGTAGAGAAGAGGTCGGCAGCAGCAGCAGCATAATGGAACACCATCGCTCGGCCGCTTCCCAACCCTCATTGCCTCGCCATGGCTGAAGCTGCCTCGACAAGCTGTGAGCAGTCGCGAGCTTTCCTATACCCTCAAACAGCGGTAGCGATGACATCTTCAATGTTTTTTTTCCGTATTCTTTAGCAATCCAAATTTCGGCCGATTGCCCCAATCGCGTCGGCCTTCCGTCGCGGGACGATCTTCGAAAGGTTCTAACCCCGCTTGCACGTGGAGTCTTGGGCGTCTTGCATTTTTAGAGGGTCTTCCAGTTAGGAGTTGGAGGCGGCCAACTTTCCGGCAAGCAAAGAGAGGCTCTCGAGAGGAGATCGTGAAATGAGACTCGAACCTAGAAACCTGCTAATTTGCAACGGGTGGGTCCTCAGAGAGCACGGGGCAAGAATAACGGTGAGGCAACGAGATTGGATATTGTCTTCGGCTTCATTTTAGCCTTCCCGTGTCGTACTTTTAGCATGTGATCTAGCACCATGTTGCTGGCTGGAAAGGTCGATGATATATATTTGGATATGTGCGGCCCCGTCGCTGCACCGAAGGGACCGACCAGCCGAGGACAAAGCTCCGTCGCCTTGCCCAATACCCACATCCACTTGCCGAGTGTTAGCTTCTCTCCGGCCCTGGCATGAGCCCGCCGCCGCTCCACACACTCCCTTCGGCTCCGGCCGTTGGACAAGGAGACCAGACGGTAATTATGTGAGGATGCGCATGCAACTTCAAAAGTTAGGGACATGCCGAATACCGTGAGTCTTCAAGCCGGGTTTGCCGTGCCCGACCAAAAGATCATGGAGGCCTGAGGTCTGAGAGATCGTAGAACAGGTGTTGCATGACGGTGACGCTTTCCTTTAAGCGCAAGGGACCCTTTCATGGTATGCTCAAGAAATGTTACGACGTTGTAGAGGCAGATCGTATGCCGGGCAGTGAACCAGTTGAAATCGACTTGTCCATGAATCCCGAACTTCAATGTCTAATCTGAAAGAGACACAAGGAATGTGTACAACTCAAATTTGCACTTGCTCGAATCAGTTATACCCAATGTGCAGCCTTCATCCAAGCAAAGCACCAAAATGAATAGATGGGTTCATGCATGGCTGCACTTGCCGTTGATGTGGTCAGGGTCCTTCTGCAGCTCAGACTTATCTTATCGGACAGTTGCTTAGCTAATTCACCGTGAGCTGCAGAAGCTCACTCTCTCTACCTCTACCGCGGCCCCCCAAAGTGCTGGTGGAAACTTTGGCGCGTCGGCGGGCAGCAGCTCAAGCTTCCACTTCCAGCTCCGCGTCGCAGCTTGACCTCAGTCCGCACCGCCTCTTCGGTCGCAACCCTCGCCGACAGCATACCAGCCTCGGTCGAGGCCCGATCCAATCTCCGTCCATTTCTCTACCTCCTCAAGCATCTGTTTCCTCGATCAGATAGCAAACATGCCCCCAGGTGAGTGCAGCGCAACGGGGACAGCCGCACCAGCTCGTGGTCCCTGGAACGCGTCACATGCGCGACAAGGCTGTACTCGGCAGCCGTTTCGATGTTCACACCTGCTAATAAACCTTTGCCTAAAGCTATCAGTGATGAGGAAAACTCAGACACCGGCGATTTTGCCGTGACAAGCGACATTCTGCCGAAGAAGGGTCGAGGGCGCAAGCCAAAAATAAAGCCAGAGCCAGAGGAAGACTCCGAAGGGGAAGAGGATGTCGCTGACCCAAAGATCACGAATGGCAATGCCGAAGAGGACGACGATGAGGATCAGGACGAGGACGACATGAGTGAGGATGAGTGAGGCATCCCACACCTCACGATCGATCGGCCCGGGCCACTGACGAGTGCGCAGGTTCGTGGTCGAAAAGATCTTTTCCCACTATATTGCCGCAGACGTGTGTTTCCTGTCCGCCACAATTCTTCGATCAGAGCATCCTCACTGATGTGCCATACAGGGTGAGCCTCGCTTCGAGGTGAAGTGGGAGGGATGGGACAAGAAATCCGATCGGACCTGGGAGCCAGAAGAGAATCTCCAGTAAGCTCCACCGCCATTGAGCCAAGGTGGCGGTTTTGCTGATCTGCACCTCTCCGCCAGAGAAAACGCCGCCGAAATATTGCAGGAGTATTTTAAGGAAATCGGTGGCCGGGAGAAGATGTTCGAGCAGACCAGCAGCGCACTGAAGGGCAGGAAGCGCGGCCGACAGTCCAACTCCGCCACGCCCGCCGAGAAGCGCACCCGCAAGAACGGTCACCCCGAGAATTCGACCCCGCCCGCGAGCGCCAAGGCGGTTGAGTGGAAACCCCCGAGCGGCAGCTGGGACGAGGAAGTCGACACCGTGGATATGTGCCAGGATGAGGAGAACGGCACCTTCATAGTCTACCTGACCTGGAAGAATGGCAAGAAGACGCAACACCCCAAAGAGGTTGTCTACAGGAGATGTCCGCAGAAGGTAGGTTCCCAAGTCGCCGGGATCAAGACACGGACGTGGGCATAGGGCTGATGCTGGTTATTAGATGCTTCGATTTTACGAGCGCCACATTCGTATCTCTCGCGACGGTGGTTCACCAGTCGCAATATCAAGCATGAACTGATAGTTGAAATCTCGGTCCACTAACACCTTGCACGATCGGACAGAGCAGAGCAACCACGGAGGCAGGGGCATGATAATCTGCGGCTTTGACTTGGTGGAGTTATTTGAATTCTCTTGCGCGCATGAGCGATTTCAGTTTGACGCAGGGAAGACGCACGAGTACCAGTGTACATTGACAGGAAAAAAGGATCCGAGGTGGCATCCGGGCTCTCAATCAGCTGGCTTGCCGCCAGAATATGGCGACTCGGTCAGGAGCCCTACAAAGAAGGCTCAATTTCGACGTGCTCAAGCTCATTTGCAGAGCTATTGGTTGGTCTGTCTCAATCCAGCCCTTGCTTTCGGGCGTTCGGGAAGGTTGGAATGGGAAATGAAAATTTTCATGCCGTTTTGCAAACGTTGTTCTTACTCAGGCTAGGCGCTTAGCATTATCTCGATTGCTTGTAGTGAAGACTATGGTATATGTTGTGATCATCCTCGACAATTCTAAGTATGCAGACGTCAGAAATCATAATGCTCTGTGTCTTTGTGTTTCGATGATAATTTCTTGGTTTTATTGTCTTGCTCACATGGTGACACGTCCCGCCTTTTCTCCTGGCCATTGATTTCCTCCTTGGACCGCTTCTTATCTCCTCTCCCACGCAAGTCGACTAATCGTGAATCTGTCTCTGACTCCTTGTCTCTATTTCAGATCGGCAGCACTGACATCGTGGGAGTAACAATTTGGGTCGTGCTAGTCAAAGTAGGTGCCCAGTTGATAGGTGTTAGGCTGATTACGCGTGCATGAGCGAACAGTCCGGAGTCGTGTTATTTTGAAAGAAGTCTCTTAACTAAGTAGTCCGATTTTTACGTATGGGATAAATTTTCCTAATTCTCTGGCGGACCAGCTGGATGACCGCGTTTCTATAAGAGTGAGTGTTCCCTGTGTGACCAATATTGTCGCTGGATGTATGTCGTCTTCGAGGCGGAGACGATCGGTTCCTGTCTCTTGACAATACCCTTCATGCTGATCAACGTACTTATCGTATTCTTCATTTCCATCGCTGCTTTAGCAGCGTCTGGGAGCGTCGATGTGCTAAGCAAATCCTAAATTAATGTCCCGACTTTATCTCGGTGTTCGTTACTGACTTCAAGCCACGAACCTAGGTAGCACATTTCGGTGTTGACTTTGGCAGTCTCATTGTGATCGTCCTGGCTTACGCGAACAGCATATGGAAGTAACAGCAGCTGACGATGGTAAATGACACGACAGCGTAGTCAAGTATCTTTCACCGCGGACTAGCAATTCGACCAGTCTTTGGCAAGAGTCTCTAGGACTGGTTTGTGTTCTCAACATAGCCACCCAGAGTCCATCACGACCTTCATTCCTTTACCGACTACGAAATGTCTTATGAATTCTGGACTTGAGTCAAGACTATTAGGAGGGAATACCAATCTTTAACCACATAAAATACCACACGCAGACCGCGATGAAGTAACACTCGTCCATCGCTTACAGAAACAGACAAGTTCTAAGCAAGTGAAGTGCCGCTTTCTTTTCCGCTGTTGCGACTGATTGCTCAATTGTGTAATCCAGTGGAATCTACAGATTCAAAATGTCAGCGTCAGCCAAGCCAACGAATCCCTTAAAAGTACTGCTTTGCGTCCCTACTCGACCTGTATTAACTGATAGCCAGTCTGGGATTGGAATGAATTGATAACAAGCCGTCAGAGCCGAGAAATCAGGCATTAAAGATTAAGATGAAAGCCGACATAACGTCAGGGGTCCAGGCATGACGATTCTCGGGCCTCAGAAGTTCTCCCTGTTCTGTGAGTGAAGGATTCTGACAGTCTGGAACAATTCAGCCAACGGCTACGGCAGCCATGAAGCGCGACGCGATACCGTGCAGAACATTTTCCATGTTTCCGCTGGTATTTCTTCTCGGAACGATTGCCCTTTGTGTCATGGTAGATTTATTCCGCATCCAGATCTCAATACCATGGTACTGAGCTGCCTAATGGGGAATGGCGGCCCCTGGGAAATCTAGGTTTTCCCCTCACTACTCCCATGTCACTGCCATGTCTATGATCCCAACATCAAGCCCGGCACTGCAGGCATCCCAAGCACTGTCGATCCTGCCGAGGGGATCCATCCACCCGGGATTGAGCCCATCGTCCTGTTGCTACTGTGAATGTGCACAGCACTAGCCTTATCTGCATGCCCCTGACGGATCGCCGGCTTTTATCCCTGCTGCTTTGTCCCCACGCGTTGAGCTTCGAATAGTAATCACGCGGTATAAGTGTTCGCCATTCCCAACACGTACTTCTTTGTGCTCGCGATGGCATCCACGCACCGTGAAGAGAAGAACCGAGCTTTCGGTCGGGCCTTTGGGACGCTAGTCACTCGAAAGAACGAGGCCATTCGCTCCCACTGACAATCAGCTATCCGGCGGTCGTTCACAATGTGGTCATTCTACTTGTTGGGTCTCTATGCCATACAATGGCTGCTTCTCGCCCTTCCAACTGAGAGCCGCAACGTAGTTGTGCACAGAAGTAAGCCCTCGAGGGATTTCAATTTGGCCATCCATGGCACTGACAAATTTCTAGCTGCGAAATCCACAAAACAGTTGTACACTACACCTTCTCTCATTGACGCTACCGTTGATGAGCTCGCCGAAGGTCTTGATAGTGGCGCTTTCACCAGTGTCGACCTTGTAAACGCCTACATCGCGAGGATTCTGGAGGTGAACAGCACTCTTCACGTTGTCACTGAGATCAACCCCGATGCCATCGCCATTGCAGAGCAACTTGACAACGAGCGAAAGAATGGCACTTCCAGAGGTCCACTCCACGGAATTCCAATTCTGATCAAGAACAACATCGCCACTGCTGACCAGATGAACAATACCGCTGGTTCTTGGTCCCTCGTCGGTGCAAAGGTCCCTCGTGATTCGCAGGTTGCCAGGAAATTGCGCGAGGCCGGTGTGATTATCCTCGGGAAGACCAACCTGAGCCAATGGGCAAATTACCGCTCGAACAACTCGACCAACGGCTGGAGTGCTTACGGCGGCCAGGTGTATGGTGCCTTCTACCCGAACCAGGACCCAAGTGGGAGTTCCAGTGGAAGCGGCGTATCCTCTTCGATTGGTCTCGCACTTGCGTGTCTCGGTACTGAAACCGACGGGTCGATCGTCTCGCCCTCGGATGTCAACAATCTTGTTGGAATTAAGCCAACGGTGGGATTGACCTCGCGCAATTTGGTCATTCCCATCTCAGAACACCAAGACACGGTTGGACCCATGGCGAGAACCGTCAAGGACGCAGCTTATATCCTCTCTGCCATCGCCGGCCAGGACCCTTACGACAACTACACGTCTGCTATTCCTTTCAACGGCAGTCTCCCTAACTACGTCGCGGCTTGCAAGGAGGGTTCCCTGAGCGGTGCTCGCATCGGCGTTGCCCGCAACCTGATGGACGCCTCGTTCGGGACCGACACAATAGCCAACGCCAGCTCCAGCGCCGATCTGGCAGCTTTCCAAGTAGCCCTCGACGTTCTCCGCGACGCGGGCGCCACCGTCGTTGAGGGCGCCAACTTCACAGCAGTGGACCAGTGGTTCAACGACTCCAGCACGGAGACCATCGGCCTCGACGCGGACTTCATTGTCAATCTCGTGTCGTACCTGGACGAGCTCACAGAGAACCCGAACAACATCACCGATCTTATCACCGAGACGGCCTTCACGCATGGTTTCCCCGCCGAGGATTGGCCGGACCGTGACACGGCGATTTGGGATGGCGCCCTCGCCCGTGGCTTCAACAACACCAGCCCTCAGTTCTGGGCGGCCCATTTGAACAACCTCGCCGTGGGTGGTCCGGGTGGTATCCTGGGTGCTTTGGAGAGGGACAACCTGGACGCGGTGGTCTCACTGACGTCCGTTTCGTCGTCTTTTCCCGCGCTCGTTGGCAGTCCTATTATTTCTGTCCCTCTTGGATTCTTCCCGAACGGGACGACCGTGGTCCCTTCACAGAGGGAGTTGATTGCTACTGCACCCGGCATACCGTAAGTTACCCAGGTCTTTCCGTCCGGCCAAATGGTCCAAAGTGCTGACAATGGCTGTGAACAGTTTTGGATTTGCCTTCATGGGTGCGAGGTTCAGCGAGGAGAAACTCATTAGCCTTGCCTATGATTTCGAGCAAAAGACTCTGGCGCAGCAGAAAGGAAAGCCTTATCTAGTCCCTACCACCGAGTTGGCTGACGTGATTGGTTCCTCCTGATTCACGCTGGCTCCGGGCTTCAAATGCCACTCAGGATACACGCATATATAGCCTTCTTGTGACCGAGATAGCAAACTCAATGTTAAACAATGTCTCAAGCCCAGATCTAGCTTCAAGGGGCATGCACGGGAGTCCAACATTGAACCCATGTTCGTGGGTGGTCATTTGGATTTCATTGTGCCACCACCATTCGACAAAGACTTTCCTTATATATACACACACAGGTAAAGCAATGACCAGGTCTGCAGTTTGCACCTCCTGTACAAGTATCCTGAAGATTCTGTATCCATTCGAGACCCTTGGAACACTAGATCCTGCGTGAAACGCTGACAAAGAACAAAAACCTGGAAACAGTGGACAAAAAGCCAAAAACCTGTCTGCCCCATGAATCGAACATGGGTTTCTTCGGGACCGTATGAGTTCTTGAACCAAGACCACAACGAAGTGTACTAACCACTATACTAGGCAGACTTGGAGAGTTATTCAGCGGCTTCAGCGGGGCACTATATCGTGATTCAGCTTGAGTCAGAATGTGGGGGTGGCTGAGGCTGTCTTGGCGCGGCCGGTTCGCGGCCGGCACCACTGTGGCACTGTGGGAAGTGCGAAATCCGCCCCGAAGTCCAGATTGTAGACTGAATAAATGGCTTTATTTGCATTTTCGATGCGAAGCTCCACGTCGCATAGTTTTGCTTCGCGTTCTGTCAAATCTCAAGCACGGAAGTCGCGCAACGTTTGGAGTACGCACAAGTGAATCCCTGGCAAAGCTTGTCAGTCTGGCGCTCTCCGGTTGATAGAGCGCGCTCTCTTTTGAGAGGGAAGCACTTGATTTAGAATATTTTTGTATTTAGAGCGCATTGTATTTCTAGTCTGGTCCATTCTTCGCAGCCGGGCTTAGTATGAGGGACAAGCTGTGAACGAGAGCGACGCGAGACGGAGCAACAATAAAGATGGTATCATTAGCATCGCTTTTCAATTCCCTTCCAAAATGCCAAGGTCTCCTTTTACATAATGACCTCGCTCGAAACATCCTGTGTGGTGGTTAGCATGATTGTCAACAATCTTGGGTTCACAGCTAAGGGGCCTTAGTTGCACTCACCCGCTTCAGCTCCTTATAAGGCAGGCAAACACAGTTCTGCACGCGAATTTCGTCGCGGACACCGCACTCCTTGCCCAGGATGGTCACCGACTGGACCTTGACGCCGTTCTTGACGATGCTGGTTGTGTGGCTGGTCAGCGGCAGGGGCGTACCCTCGACACGGGCCCAGGCGCCGACCTTGCAGCCCCAGCCCACGATCGAGTACATAACGCAGGCATCGTGCTTGATCTCGGCGTCCTCCAGGACGATGGACTCCTTGACACGAGTGCCACGACCGACAGTAGCCCGAGGGCCGATGGAGACGTTGGGGCCGAGCTTGGCCGTGGGGTCGACGTGGGCCGTGGGGTGGATGAACACAGGGGGAATGATGTTGGCGGAGGGCTCAGCAAGCTCCTTGGAGCCATTCTGGCGAGCCTGCTGCAGGTAGAGGGCGTTGGCGGGCACGGCGGAGCCAGCAGTCTTGATCTGGCGCCAAAAATCCTTGGTCTCGTACACAAAGAACTGCTTGCTGTCGGCCATGTCACTGAGGATGTCTTGCTCGAGGCGGATGATCTGGCTCTTGCTCTCGTCGTCGTCGTCATCCTGGTCGAGGATGAAGGAGCTCTCGAGGTTCTCGTTGCTGGCGTAGCTGGCGAGGCGAGGGCGGTCGGCGCGGCGCTTGATGGCGCTCTTAATGGAGGGGAAGATGACGTCTGTGCTGAAAAGGTAGACACCGCAGTTGATGAGGTTGGAGATGTGGCCCTCGGGCTTCTCGACGTAGTGCAGGACGCGCTTGGTGTGGTTGTCGCTAACAATGCAGCCAAAGTTCGTGGCGGCCTCGCTGCTAACGCGTGTGCCTAGGATGACGGCCTCGGCGTACTTCTCGGTGAAGAGCTTGAGCATCTCGTTGAGGGGGAAGGAGCAGCAGACGTCGGAGTTGAGGACGAAGAGGCGCTCGGGCTTGCCCTTGAGGATTGCATCGCGGAAGTGGTACAGGCCACCGGCAGTGCCTAGAGCCTGGTACTCGCGCAGATACTTGACGGACAGGTTTGGAAAGTCGTGGGAGGCATCCTTGAGGAAGTCGCGGAAGACGGACTCGTCATAGTAGCCAATGAGGTAGACTTCGTGTATAGAGGGGACTTTGGAGATGGCGGTCAGGCAGTGGTATATGATGGGGTGGCCGGCGACATCGAAGAGGGGCTATCGTGGTGATGTCAGTAGATGCAAGCAGGCAAGCAAGCAAGCAAGGGAAGCAAGTAGTGGGGTGGATCTGGTGATTGTGGAGGAGGGAGAGGACGACGGTTGCGTACGAACCTTTGGGACATCGAGGGAGAGAGGTCGGAAGCGAGTGCCACGAGATGCACCGCCAACCTGCAGACGGCGGAGGGATTGTCAGTATAACAGTTGTCATTGTCACTGTCTTGCTCATGGGTCACCATGGTGGTGTTGGTGTGGACTGAGCATCAAAATGAAGGAGAGAGGGCTGAGTGAAGCTGACCAGAATGACAGCCTTGGTGGCTCCGTGGGTGTCGCCGTTGGGCCGTGACCGGTGGGGGATCTGGAGGGACATGATGGGCTGGTTACGAGGGATTGAAGAGCAAGATGGGTTGAGATGGCCGAATCAGACCCAGGAGTGGGGATCTAGCCAGAGGATGGATGGGAGGAGTAAGAGGGAAAAAGAGGCTGGTGGAAGTTGGTGTCGGGTGTGACTTTGGATTGGGACGATGCTGTCCTGATCTGGAATCTGGAATCCTGCTGGTGTTTGTGTTACTCCAAACTTCGTTCCCTTGCTGCCGCCGCCTCCCACACACGCGGCCACACAGAGCTCAACTGTCGTAAGAGCTGGACCCCTGCAGCAAACCCCTGGGGACGGTGGATAGGCCTTGTGGGCTGGGCCCATGCAAGTCTGCTGTGCATGTAGCCTGCTATCACCATACAGACCCCGCTCTTAACTCTTCCCGACCTCAGTCTTCTTTGCTTTTTCCTCTGCCGCAGCCACGACCATGACCATGGCCATGACCTTGGAGTTGACTGAACAAATAATATTCATCACCGTCGAGGCACTTCTCGCCAATCTATCCCGCGAGACACAAACCGCCCTGATGTCCGGCTGGGTTCTTGGGTGCATGGCAGGTGGCAGCCCTCGAGTGCTTGGAATGTACCGTCCTTTCTTCCTCTATTCCTTTGTCGCTCACGCAAAGCAGCCCTTCAATTTCTTTCTTTTTCTCATTTGATTTCTGGCTCTTTGATATGCTGTTCAGGAGTCTGGAGAGTGTACACTATGCGTCCAAGATCCACGTGGAGTGTGAAAGGTCACATCAAAGTCTGCTGTGGACTCGTTACGCCTACGATCATCTTTACTGCGAGGCATCCGATGATCCATCTCGATGTCCAACTCAGCGCCTAATGGATTTTGTCAAGTCTTTCAATCTTGCATCGAGTTATGCTCGGTGATGCAACACATTCTGGAAAGGGACAGGGAGAAAGCCGGTCTAGTGGTGCTGGTTGTCCAATTTGCTTTACAAGCCTCCCCTGGCCCTGGACTCGTCTGTCACGCAACCCATTCACAACCTCCTGCACTTTTTATATGGGTGGGCGTGAGTCCTCCCCAAGGTTCGAGGAGCTGCTAGCCAAGGGCACGTCGACCACAATAACACCACCCACACCCTCCTGCCACCGTATCAGTATAGGCACCTAGGCACGTTCGGTAGGTAGCTGAATGCTCTTTGGGCCGGAAGCCCCACCCCCAGTTCCCCCCAGCCACTCAGTTTCGCTCCCCTTGCAGCCTTGTCACAGCTTGACCTTGAGGTTCCTGCACTCGACGCTCTCTCGTCCCAGCTAGCATCTGCTAGCAGACCCACTCGTTCAGCACTACTTGCCTAACAGTTATTGACCGTTTCTGTGTCGCCCGGGTGGAACACCCAACGCCACAGACCTCACCCTTGCGAGCTTTCCATCTCGCCCTCGAGTTCGTCGTCCTTCTCGCGTCGCCTCTCATCCATTCCTTTTTCGCTTGTCAGGCAGCCATTCATCTCCCAGTCGTACACTTTCTCAAAAATTGTCCTCATTGTGCTTTTGACGCGTTCCTCCCGTTTCGTTCAGGATACCCACTTGAGAGAGAAAGAAGTTTGCGCTACCACAATTTATCACACCCGAGCTGCTTGAAGTCGATTGCATCTCAAAGAGAGAGCGATACTGTACCAGCTGGCCACCACTTTCGATAACTTAGTCCTGTTATTTTACTGTGTTGACTCCGGCCTTTTCTGCCTTGCGCGCCAGCGAGAGATAATTAGATGAGCTAGCTATTTATCTACACACCGTTGGTCCGCTCACAGCCCTCGCAGCTGCAATTACGCCATGGCTGGCAGCCGAAGCAAGCACATCAAGGCAGAGCCTGGCCTTCATGCACCAAACCGTACCGCCACGCCTCCTCGGCCCTCCAACTCGAGGACTCCGGCCGCCGTCACCCCCCGGTCCGCCATACCAAACCGACCGGCTCCTTCCGCCGCGTCTAGCTCCGTCGTCTCGCCCGATCCAAGGCGAGCTCAGCGATCGGCTGCCCGTGAGTTTCTAATCGCCTCCATTCAGTCCCACTTCTGACTGCATCTCCTGTCTCCCCCCCTTGCTCACCTCGCTGACATCACTGCAGCAACGGTGACTACCGCATATGCTGGTCAGCACCAGTCCGAGACAGGGGAGGATGTCATGTTAATGGAAGTACGGCCCAGGACTTTCAAGGAGGACCCCGAGGCCAATGTCCACCATAGCCTCCATGTGCCCGAGGCAGGCGACATTGACAAGAACCTGAAGGACATCGGCCAGCATCTGAAGAGTTTCAATGACACCCTGGGCTCCCTTCAGTCCCTCGGCATCCACCATGACACTCCGCTACCTGAGCTCATCCTCGTCGGCGACCAGTCCTCGGGCAAGTCCAGCCTGATGTCGGCTATCTCTCAGATCATACTGCCCCGGAGCGACGGCGTTTGCACTCGCTGCCCCGTTCACATTCGCCTGTCGAGTGACACGACATGGCGGTGCCGCGTGTCGCTTCAGCAGGACTACGCCTATCGTCCGCCCAACGACGAGCCCATCACCGAGGCCGACGTCACAGACCACAACCCATTCCCACCTTGGCTTAAGCAGACGAGGGAGACAAAGGAATTTAAGATGGTCTACAACAAGACAGATCCAATCGACGAAATAGTTCGGTGGGCCCAGATAGCTATTCTCAACCACAACCGCAACTTTACCCAGTACGTGCCCAAGGACTGGGACCTGCGGTCCGCGCAAGAAAGAGAGCCAGAATATGAGGCCCGCCGTCTGGCAGAAGCCGAGCTCACCACTGAGGCCAAGTTCAGCCCAAATACTGTGGCTATCGAGGTCAAAGGCCCTGGCCTGCCGGACCTCTCCTTTTACGACATGCCTGGTGTTTTCCGAAACGCCAAGCACGAGGAGGATCAGTTCCTGGTCAAGGTGGTTGAGAATCTAGTTCGCGAGTACATCTCTCATGAAAAGGCCATCATCTTGTGGGCTGTGCCCATGAACCATGACCCCGAGACGTCCTCCACGTACGCCCTCATACGGAACGTTCGGGCTCAGCAACGCACCATTGGTGTCATGACCAAGGCCGACCTGCTTCCACGTGGTGGCCACCACCAGTGGTTGGAGATGCTGTAGGTAAACCTGAATACTGTCGTCCAGGTCATTTGTGGATACTAACTGAAAACGACAGGGCCGGTCAGCAACACCAAGTTGGCCGCGGATACTTCATAACCTCGCGTGCGCCTCCGTCACTCCAGAACGGAGATGGTCATGAGCTGCAGCGTCGAGATCGCCAGAGTCTCCGGGATGAGCATGCTGCCGAGGAGGCCTTCTTCAACCGTGCCACTGGAAGTTGGCCAGAGGAATTTGGACCATTTGACGAGCGTTGCGGTATCGACCAGCTAGTTAAGTTTCTTGCACAGTCCCTCGCGCAAGAGTTCGCCAGGAACCTCCCCGACCTCGAGAAGAAGCTCCACAAGAAGCTCAGCTTGGCTAAGGACCAGCTGGCTCGATTACCTGACATGCCTGCAAACCCTGAATACGAAGTACGCAGGAGTCTGCTCAAATTCACCCAAGAATTCCAGTCGCGTCTGAAGAGCAAGATGTTCCTGTCCTCATGGGCCAAGATCGCGGAGACGTTTAGAATCAAGGTGATTGATCTCAAGCCGCGCTACCGAGTGATGCCCGAAGGCTTCGCGATCGACAGGCCAATCGGCTCGGGCGCCAGTGACAGGGACTCGGTTTTCAGTGTTAACAACTCACCAAGCCTCTCTGTAAAGCGCAACCGGCAGGTGTTCGATCTGACGAACGACGCCGTTTCCACTCCCTCTGCTCAGCGACGCAGAGGCGAGAACGGCGCGATCAAGGTTGAAGACACCAACAGTTCATTCGTGACTGAGTTGCCAGCTCAAACGCCTGGTCACGCCTCTGGTCCAGGGTCAGACGCTGGTGGTAGGGTTCCTAGTAAGACTCTGGCTCAGATCCGTAACCTGATCCGTTCCGAGCGAGAGGCTGGAAAGCCTGGTGAGGTGCCGTATGACGTGATCGAAAAGCTGTGTGTTGAAGCCGTAACTACCTGGGAGGGACCTTTGCACAAGTTCTTGGACCACACGATGACCCAGCTTCGGCGGGAGCTAGATTCTTCTCTGAATGAGTCGTTCAAGTATGTCAAACCACTAGCGCACTTCTTGACCAGAATCCATTCTGTGTCCAAATCACAGTATTGTAACTGACTTTTGTACAGGGACCTGCAAAAACGACAGGTTTACCGGGATGCTAAGCGGCTGACTGGTGAGTGGCTCAAGGGGCACAAGCAGCGTATCTTCGAGTACCTACACAGAAATTACAAGATGGAGACGGCTCAGGTCTACACCACCGATGATGAATCCTTCCAGCGTCACCGTGGTCATGAGACCCAAATGCTACGTCGCACCCGACACTTTTACCGATGGAAGGCCTACAACAACGATACCTCTCATGAGAGGTTAGAGGACTGGGGCAAGCTTAGTGCCGAAGCGCGCCGCAACGAAGAACAGCGAATCCAGAAGGAGGAGCTCAAGCTCGGTGACGACGAGTACGCCACTGAACTCGACGTGGCCGCTCGCGTCAGGGGGTACTATCTCACAGCCGCGATGCGTTTCATCGACGTGACTGCCATGCAGTTCACATCCGGCCTGTTCCCTGAGCTGATCAGCGATATCGAGATGCACCTCGACCACGAAATGGGCCTGGCCGGCGGTCCGGCGCCGTACGACCCAGATGTGTTTGTGCGCCTCATGGAGGAGGAGCCCAGCACGGCGGCGAAAAGAACAGGCCTCAAGGCGTCTGTGGCGAGATTCAACCGTGCGGTGGAAGAGATTCGGGACCTGAACCAGACTGTTATGCGGGCGTCGGCGAGTGCGCCACCGCACCAGGTGCTGGTCCAGGACCTCGAAATGGAGGACGCAGAGAGCGAGGATTTGTACGATGGTGTGTGATCTTGTGATTTGTTGGCAGTTCTGGAGAGCACGATAAAAAAACGCCCTCTGTCTGACTAGAAACGCGTCCGCTGGAAAACCTTTACTGTCGTATCGGCAGCTGGCCCGTTTATTAGGCGCGTTCCTGTCCATTGAGGGAGAATCATCGGTATAGTCTCGGCCGCGGAACTTTCCATATGTGGATTTCAATACCAAAACCATTCTGTTACTCCCAGGAAAGACTGGTTGCCAAGCTTATTGGTCTGGAAAAAATGATGCCAAGGGTGGCCACGACTCATATACGCATGTATGAAGGAAGTTAATAGGAAAAAGAACGCCACGACGGAATGCGGTATTTTATCAGATCGTAGACTAAGGGCATGAGATGATCTGATAAGATGAGAAGTCATCGAGTACGCCTCTTGCGGCGCGAACCACAAATGCTTGTCAAATATCGTACAAAAACATTGTGTCGACCTCTGCCTTTTCTGGTTCTGCGTGCTTATAGCTTTAAGGCTTATTATGGTATTGCTCTATTCTTCTTCCTTCTAACTCTCCGTTTTAAATATGGGAGAGAACCCAAAGCTTCGAGTTCCCTTAGAGGACGCGGAGAAGACTCCAGGCCATCAAATCCACCAGGTCTCTTCACCAAGTGATCAACCTCTCCACAGCACGGACGACCAAGACGAGACAATACAAGCGATCCCGTGGTCCTACAAATGGATTGCCCTCCTGTGCATCGTCTCCCTACCCATCGGGCACACCTGGACAGGTTCGGCGCTGGGCCCTCTCAAAAACACGCTGCGCAATGAGCTGGGCATCAACAACGCGCAGTTCGGGGTCATCAGCAGCGCCGACGCCTTCGTCAACACCGTCTTCCCCATCATCGGCGGCCTCCTGCTGGACTGGTGGGGGCCCAACCTGGTCACGCTGTGCTGCACTTCTGTCGTGTTGGTCGGCTCTGTCATCTCGGCTGCCGGCGTGCAGGTCGGCCTCTGGAGAGTGCTTGTTGGCGGACATGTGCTGATGGGGTTTGGCATTGCTGTGCTTGACTCCGCGACGCAGAAGGTTGGTTCGATTCATATCTCAGGACTCAAACTGTCTATTCACGGTTGTGGCTCGTATACTCCGATACTTTGACTGACAAAGCCAAGTTCTTTTACCACTGGTTCGGGGCTTCTGGCCTCGCTTTCGCGTTCGGCCTCGAGAGCGCCATATCCAACACGGTCAGTCTCGTCTCAGGTATGGTGGCCATCCCCATCCGCAATGGGACTGGTTGGTACGGCTGGACGTTCTGGATTCCCGTCTTCTTCTGTGGCTTCTCGCTAGCCGTCAACATCGTATACATCCTCTTCGAGCGCCTCGCCATACCGTCCCGCTTCAGGCTCACCTCCGGCCGCGCGCGCGCAATCGCCCAGCAACAACAAGACCTGTCGGAGCGTCGCAGGTTCTCCTGGGCCGTGCTGTTCACCCTTCCGTGGGCGTACCTCATGCTGCCGGCGACGCAGCTGCTACAGAGTGGCGCCGCCGGCGGCTTCAGCACGAGCTCGGCCGACATCATCTTCATGAAGGGCTATACGGAAGAGGTCGCCGGCTACCTGTCGACTGCGCAAAAGATCCTACCCATCGTGTTGAGCCCCGTTGTCGGCCTCGCCATCGACAGGTACGGCCACCGGTTCCACTATGTCGCGACGGCGCCGGTGCTTTGGATCGTTGCGTGCTCGTTGTTGGGATTCACTGACGTAAATCCCACTGCTGCGCTGGTCTTCTCCAGCCTTGCGGGTGTGATTAATTCTATGCCATTGCAGATTTGTATCCCCTTGCTTGTTGCCGACCAAGCCAAAATTGGTACAGCTTTTGGAGTGTGGCGAGCTTTTAACAATTCTGGTTCAACAATTGTGGGTAGAACCTCAGATTTCTTTTGCCTTTCGATGCTTCTCTAGAGACGTATTTGCTGATAAAGTTACAAATTCTTAGATGGATGTTGTCTTCGGTGTACTCCAAGATGAGACTGAAGGGAACGGCTATTCCAATGTGCTGATCGCAGCAATTGCCATTAAGTCATGGGCATTCATCCTTGGGCTGTCATACATCGTCATCGACTACCGCTATCTTGGAAAGGGAATGACTCTTACCCGGAAGCAGAGAGAAGCCAGGGAGGCCCAGATTGTAGACAAGGAGGCGGACCCGCTCACAAGACGGACGTCGAAGCCGTGGTTCACGGCTCTGACTTTCGGCCTGTTGATCGCAATTGTAGCAAGCGCTTGGGCTGTGTTTGTGAGATATCTGATCTGATGAGGGCGGTTTTGCAGCCCGTAAACCCATTATGAAATGAGCAGGACCCAAGGGTGTCTAGATGCGTAATTCAATAGGACATGTGATAGCAATATGGGACGGTTCCTGTCACTGTACAACTGCTGATCGTTGCAGGGTGTATATTCACAACAATTGATGTACCTCGGTATGCCGTGACAAATCCAGCTTCATGTTATTGCCGATCCGGGAAATCCAATTCCAGTACCAGATGATACTTGCGGTCTTTGAGCGATTTTCAGAAGCACCGGTATCATGGTTACTTTCTAGGGTATTGACTATGTTCTCCTTCTCTTACCTTTTCACACACTTACTGGCTTTTCATAGCCACTACTCGATGACAGAGGTCCCCTGGCAAGTTTGGTGGAGTCCTGCCTCAACGCTTCGAATGCGGTATCTTCGGCCTTTTTCAGTGTTTTCCGACCTCGCATGTAGGCCCAGAAGAAGGTTGCGCCGGTTAAGACTGTCAGTCCTACCCAGAATGCCACGAATATGTAAATGTCTTTCGCAACAGCAATACGTCGTTTGCCCTCGACAAAATCGAAGAAGTTCATCCCAAACACCGACTGAACGTGATGAAGTTCAAATGTTAGAGGCAATACACAAATAATCCTTCGAACTTTTGGACACTCACGGTGGCGAAACTGCCTGGCAAGTAGATGGCAGAGACAATAGTGATGACTCGTACGATCTCTCCGCTGTGTGCAGAGTTCTCGGCGATCTGGGTCAGCTTCTTGGTGACGCTGCTCGTTTCCTCCGTGAGTACTTTGAGTTCATGGATAAGTCTGGCTGTCTCCTCTTGGCTATGAATAGTCAAAGTGCAACTTATCTAAGTCAAGTTTAGCTTCAGCAATTTCCACACCTCAGCACTTGACGTATAGTAGACTTACAAGCTCAATTGTGTTATCAATGCGGCCTTTCAGGAGTCTGGAGTTTCTAATACAGCTGTTGACAGTTCCTTCGATAGATGAAAGCGTGTGGGGATCCTTGTTATCCATCTTGGTCTTTCTGCTCTTTTTTATCGACTGGATGACCACAAGATTGCTCGTGCAGTGTCCTGAGGCCAAGTCCACCCGATCTCTCAGCGCCCTGAGCCGGCGCAGCCAGACATAGCTTTGGGCACCAGCCTCCGCGACCTGGGCTACCATAGCTTGATTACTCTATGTATTGAACGATCAGTCTATTGCCCTATATTATTCTCGTTCGATGCTTCGTCAAACCTACCATTTTTGAGAGTTCGTTCCCCCATGACCTCAAGTATGGCTTCCAGTGGTGGACATACATTTGTAATATGAGATCATGGAGGCTCACGGGGTCTTTTGCAATGTCTGCCAAGATGCTGTTCGAGACATGGGAGTTCGTGGAGGCTGGATAGCATCTGCTATATAGTGCACTGGACCTGCTGCAGTGCACCAAAATGTAAAGATCGAAATCTGCCCCGTGCTCGTGGTACACTCCAAGGTGTCTCGAAGACCAACGCTCGCTGACATCCCGATCGTTGGGTTCGATGTAATTCAATTTGTACGATAACGTATCTTGATTTATTCTGTCAGATTCTATCATCACATCCCGTCATATGCACGGCTCAGAGGCCGGCGAATAACTCACATGTGCCGTTCGACCTCTTGCAAAGTAGATCGTTTCCATCACACGCCTCAGCAAAGTGAGGACCATTCCCGAAAGACACCAAAGTTCGGGAGAATCCAGTGCCGACTTTGTATGCTTCGAAAAGTCTTGCAGTCCAGTCGATGCTGATGTCAAGATTGAAAATGGTGCTTTGCCCGCTGATGGAGCTTTTGTGCCGAAATGTCTTTTTAGCAACCTGGCTACAACCAAATCGAGACAGTGTTGTACGTACATGATCCGAGTCCCGCGAATCTTGTTTGATTGCAATAAATTTGAAAAGCTTTCGTTGTTGTCGATCTTCGAGTGTTCAATTTTACCTGGCAAATTGTTTGTTAATCATTAGTTGCTAGGGTAGAGAAAGATGAGTGTGCATGGGGTGGACATTCGGTCTTACCAGCGCTGATATCGGTCACTTGAAAGCACCCGCGCTCCGCGCAGAAAACGTCCTCAGACTCCAAGTTCTGCTCCTGGATCAGCTCTTCAATAACCTGTGTGTTGACTTGACTCATCGCAGCAGCTTCAAACCGCCCATGCAGTATATACCGAGGTAATTGAAGGCCGTCAGAGCAACACAATTACATCAAACCTGAATGCTAAATCATGAACGGACTCTGGCATTTTGAGGGTATTGAGGGCAAAGAGTCCACTCTAGCGTAGGTTACACAATGCTGACCACCCTCATGTTTGCCACCACTTGTGTGCCTAGGGCTCTGCCATCCTGTCAGGCGCTCGGTTCGCCTATCTGCCTTTGTACACATCTGCTCCGCCCGCATCCGCCATCATTCCTTTTCTTCTGCGCCAAGACTCCTATCCTACCCCCTGCAGACCTTCATCCAGGCCTATAGCAGGAGCTGAAAGCCTGCCCGTGATCTTCATTTGTCCTGCCCCGAGCTCGTCAAGTCCGTATCGCCGTTGTGCCTCGTGGCAGACTCCTACTCCGGATGATTTCTCTCGTCATTCTCCTATGCATTGTCTGGTCAGTCCTGCTCCATGTCATCGGATATGAGGTTTTTCTACATGATTTGTTGCTGTGAATGACATGCATCAGTAAATAATACGCTTTTTCCAAAAAGGGAAGTGATGAACGCAACATACATCTGAGAGGTCTCTCGGGCTTTCAAAATGCCAAAGGTCATTGGTATGCTGTTAATTGTGGTCAGCCAGTGAATGAATGCAGGTGAAGGCTGGCATTTCGGTAGAACCTCAATCTGAAAATCATATCCTTCTCCAAATAGACTCCTGAGATACTTGGCCAGGTCACTAGCAGTAACGATGTACCGGCTGGAGTGGCTGGGGACAACAATCTTGACCATCCTGTGCCGTTGGTCGGGAGTTCGATATATGTTTTGTCGGACTTGAATGATTTGGAATCTGAAGATGAGAAACCAGGAGTGCCTGCTTCCACGACGGTGCTGGATTATGCGCGTATATTTATCGCATCGGCTTGCGTATGCCCCATGTGAAGACGTGGTGATCTGGAGTTGCTCATGGATCAAACACTACACTTGGATGCCTGGAAGCTCAACTGGAATCGTGGCTTTGTGCTCCCACGCGTGGTCAGCATACGGTGTGGTCGATTCATCTGATCAATTTGCTGGCTAGGGCGAAACCACATGCACCCCTCATTGCCTGCATACCGGCGCCCTGATATTTCCAGGATCGAGGCATGCGAACTGGCCCCCACGAACCGAGAGACCTTGGAGATTGGCCATTGCTCCTCTGTTGCTGCATGGTGATGTGTTTTCCACCCGGGGCTGATCCTTCAGGCAGCATGATTGGTAGGCTCGGAGTTCGCAAACCTGGCTAGCAGGCTGGCGTTAATTGAAGGATTCTGTTGCTGATAGCTGAGCCATACGAACCTTAGGCCTTTGATGGGCTCGAGGTCACTGCTACCTAGTCGCCTGCAACCTGGTACATAAGAATTGTCTTGGTGCATCACACCACCTACTGCTCGCCTTCTCTATCATCGGCTGCCTAGCACCCTAGGTATGTAGGCGGTCGTCCGCCCATGCTGACCGTCTGCAGAGCCTCAAAATTCCTAGTCCAGCCAATGTCAACGATTCTTCTCCTGCCCACGTTTTGATCGACAGGGTGGTGAGGTTCCCCGCTCTGCGAGCCAAACGATTGGAACAAGCCTCTCACTTCACGCCAGTCCACTCGTTATATTATGCGACATATATTGGTGCGCCAGGGACTCGCCAATAATCGTTCTAAAAGAGCATATCATCTGGGACCCATCTAGATGTCAGTTCTTATGCGAGCTATAAAACCATAAAGCAAGCGCGCTCCAGGCAAGGAAATGGCAAATCTCGAAGATGCGCCGGGAACAGGGCAACTCAGGTCAGAATTTTGTCACCCTCTACTGGATATCATCTGACTGGCGTGCCTTCGAATAGACAGGAGTTGACTGGATTGCAAATCTTGGTAGGTCTGACATCGAGACCACCCTCTGAGATACTAACCATGTCATAGCTTATAGTTCTTAGTGCTCTCATAGGGGCTGGCATTTACATGACCGATGTGGACGCGCTTCAGCTCGTGGGCCCCCTTGGGCTCTTGGTCGCATTCCTGATTCTCAGCGTCATCGCAGCCTGTATTGGTGAAACTGTCAGCCATCTCGTCCAACTTTTCCCAACGCCCAATGCAGTTTTTGAATATGTCTATAACTTTGTTGATCATGAGCTCGGATGGGTCGTTGGCTTTTCGTACTGGTTAGTGGCGTGCCCAAACCTCATTATTCCAATGATATCGCAGCCCTTCGTAAAGCTTAATATGGACATAAATTAACCAATCGAACCATGCGACAGGTATGCCTGGGTTACTACATTTGCTTTGGAAATGCTCACAGCTGCCTCTATCACTGAATATTGGGGCCTTAATCACATTGCAATTGGCGTCATCTTCTATGTTGCAGTCCCGGTGCTCTGCATTGTGATCAATTCGATCAACGTCAAGGTACTTCCGTGCTTCTTCAAGGCCCTTACGTCTGCAATGAAGCTTGGCTGACGGTCACCAAGTATTTTGGCTGGATAGAGACTGCGGGTGGCTTATTGAAAGTGCTGCTCATAATGATCCTGTCAATCGCTTTTTATGCAGTGTCTGGTAAATGTGAGTAATTAACACGAAGAAGGGAAAGGAAAGAAGGGAGATCAAGCAAGGGAATGCTTCCTATTCATCTCCTAATACTTACACACAACAGATGGACTGGGAACCGGAGATAATAGCAGTAAGTGTTCCTCCTAAGCTCATGAGATTTGACTACACTTACACAGTTGATTGTAGCCATTGGCAGAGGTTTCGTACCAAACCCCGACTACACCAACAGTACGGGGACAGCCTTCTGGTTAGTCAGATGCACTTCACTGGGTATATGTCTCTGATAAACTTACCTGAACGCACAGTATGGCACTGCCCCTAGTAGCGTGGAAATTCGGGGGCATTGAGAGCACAACTATGGCTGCTTTCGAAGCAAAGACCGTGGGAGATATAGCATTGGCATCCAGATCTATCCACTGGATCCTCATCGTACTCTATTTCTTCTACACACTCGGTGTAATGTTCACCGTCCCTTGGGATGCTTCAGATCTTACTTCATTTCACCCTTGGGTCAATATCACCAAGGCTGCTAACGACTCCAACAGTCGACTGTTTGGTACTTTCGATAGACTCGACTCATGCAATAAGTCTACGATAGGTGTGGTCAAAGGGGTCTGCAACATTCATAGGCCCCAGGACGGCGGCCCAAACCCAGATGTCAGTGGCCTTGCCAACTTTGTCAATGCTGTCCTCCTATACAGCGTCATTTCTTGTGGCAATGCTGCGCTTTACATGGCGAGCCGTACACTCTACGGTCTTGCATCGAGCGAAAGGGTGAGACGAAAGGGCATCTCGAATCCTGTGATTCGATATCTCGGGTCAACTCGTCCAGGAACAGGAGTGCCCTTCTACGCAGTGGTCTTTTCATGGCTTATCTTTTGCTGGGCACCCTTTCTTGGGTTTGCGAGCGGTGGTGATTGGCCCGCCTTGGCCGACGTGAGTTGTCAGAATCCTCACATACGATAGCTGGCATTTTAATATTGGTGACTGGATTCAACTAATGTGTTGCGTGCTTCAGATGAGACAGTTTCTCTTTTTCACGTCGAGTATGGCCTATATCGTGGTCTGGGCGAGCCTTTGCCTCGCATTTATAAGATTCCGAAGCTGGTAAGTTTGAAGCACCACACTCGGACCGACTGCTGATTCATTGCAGGTGCAATTATTGTGCCAACGGTCTACGAGACCTGGACGGCGACAGCCGTCATCACTACCAAGATTACATTTCCAAAGGCCGTATCGTAACGAAAGGAATTCTCCCTCAGCCCCTAGCTGCTTGGACTGGTCTGGTAGGATGCTTTCTTTTAGTCATTGCTTCGAGCTCAGTCTGGTGGAACATACGACCTCAAAACGGTGACATTGGTGGAATCTCGGACGCCTGGTCAGTTTCAGTGTATTTTCTCGTGAGTGTTTTCCTGTTTCCATTTACACAAATCTTTGGCTGAAATAAGAGTTTCAGGAAGGTTTCCTCCTGGTTCTCTGGGCAATCCTCAAGGTATGGAACGGAAATTGGAACAAGATTTGGTGGGTTCCTAAGGACAGAAACCCTTCGAACCCTGAGATGCTCCGCGATTGTATCGACAACCTGAACTCGGCGTGGAATAAGGCAGCTGAAAGGGAGCAACAAAGAGAAGAGTCACACGAGTTCGTTGCTTGGGGTGCCAACGGTGCACTGAACGGACACGCAGCCCAGCGAATGAGTTCGGCAAGAAGCGATTTGGGCCCAACAGACCGTGGTCCTTAAGGGATAAAGTCCTGCGCGTAGCGCAGTGACTGGGTGCATGCACACGTGTAGGAAGGTTTGCAGACCAGACTTTGGAGACGTGGATGGGTGAGAGCAGTGTTACGAAAAGTGCTGCATCTTTTTTTTGGTACAGTTTAACGGGAAGAATATTAATTCTTCTAGATCGTTCACTTTGCCAACTTTTCGTTAGGATCACATTCCTGACTTCAGGAAGAAGGCTTCATTTGGATAGCTGTTTAATATCCACGCACTACTGGGCTAGAGAAGCTGAGGACGCTGGAAAAATTGTCAGACGACCCTGTAAATGTAGTGAGTCGGTACCTAGCATTAGACAAAACTCCAATATTTGATGGGCAAAAGTGCAGTTGCTGGTCTAGGCTACAAAATGGCCCAGCTGCCTGGTCGCAATCCCAGAGGCATGCGCCGTGTAATTATCAGACTGGTTAGACCGGGAATGACACCCAATCATAGAGGTGGCCAGCAAATGTGGCTTATCTGGCTGCTGACCGCGCAACTGCTGGGCAAATCGAACCAACCAGGCGAAGGGGTAAGCATTGTTATCGAAGTACCATCCTCCCGGTGGCAATGTACATAGACATAGCCTAGGTGCATGGTCATCTGGCATGTCTCAGGGTCACCAATTCGAAGGAGGCTCAATTGGAGCCCTCATCTTCCATCACCTGTCTTTTCCCCACTCAGGCTCCTTCTTCTGTAGGACCTTTGAAACCGCACGCGACCTCACTCGTCTCCAGTGGGTTTACACTACCCTTTTTATGTGAACCAGAGCCGATGCAATTTATGATTAGTCATCATTATTCCAATGAATATGAGGATTAGGTCGTTATGAGATGATTCCAGAAGCCTTGAGGAGGCTTGACTTTATTCTCGCCCGCAAGTAAGTATGAGCACGTCAACAGGTGGACCAGGCCAAAGTTCCATCGATGACAGGGACTTGGAAACACGCATCGAGGACTGTTTGAACAACGTCCTTTCACCCGCTCTTGACAAATGCGCAAGACGCTCGGGTCGGATTGGCGTGGAGGAGAAATCCTTCTTTTGCCGTTCTGATCTGGAGAAACTTTGGAACTCTGAATCAAGGTTGATCGACGTTGTTTTCGGACACTTGAGCAATGGCCAACGGAGAACTCTTCTCAGAGATCTTCTCTTGTTCATCTCTTTCCTAGTCAGCATTGACGTCCGCCCGAGCTTCATTCTCGCTTGTAAAAGCGTGTTCTTCAAGGACCCTGAGTCCACAGCCCTGAAGTTCAAAGATGATGATGGGCCAAGATCACAAGCAGACCTCCATGGGATGGGTCTCACTTTACGGCAAGCAAGATTCTGGAAGGAACAGTACCGCTTCAGACCAGCGAAAATCACTTTTGCCACTGAACGGTGGGAGCCTCAACGAATCGACCCACTTTTTCCCCTCCCGTTTGAGACGGCCGATGATGTTCAGCCAGGTGTCATTATCCATGGTGGATTTGGTGACGACGCAGGTTATGGAGGGGAATACGGGACAGTCCGAGTAGGTTCTCTGGGGAATTTTGAGTACCCACTCAAGAAGTTACTGACCTCTACTAGCTTTACAGGATTCCAAGAGAATATATAGAGAACGAAATAAGGGCATTAGAGACATGGGAACCAGTCAGTCATATATTCGCTCCGGTTGAGCGTCGCCGGATGCTGACTCCTTACTAGACAGGTCCATTGTTGAGAATAGTCAAATCATTCTCGGTAAGACAGTCTCTAATAGAAGAAGCAAAAAATATGGAGCTCCTCAAACAGAGTCTCGTCACACACCTGAACATCTCAATACACGATGCCATCATTGAGCAGAAGCAAGAAGATGATACTGGAATCGTCAGTATTGTGTCTCCGTACGCCAGCCTCGGCGATCTTGCCCAGTTTCTCGCAGGAGGTTATGGTATCATGAGAGGTCACTGGGATCGCATCTACGACATGGATGAAAAATTTCCCCGGGCCACAGATACCCACCAACTACGTATGTGTTTGTTGGGACAATCAAAAAATCTGGCTGAAGCCTTGGAGTTTCTTCACAATGGATTCAAAACCAAGGCAAATGACTGGAAGATCAAATGCGCTCACCTGGACCTCAAGCCATCAAACATCCTGATCTTCGAATCGACTCAGAGAGACGAGGTGGTGGGAAACTGGAAGCTTTGCGATTTCGGAATTTCTGTGTTTGGCGCCGAGCATTTACACGGCTCTCCGACAGCTCAACTTGGCTCAGCTGGAGACTTTTTTATGAAGCTGGAAAGAACCATAAGAACGTCACCAAAAAGAATTCCGGGCGTGTATCAGGCCCCAGAGATCGAACACCCACACCTGACATCAGACGGTAACACCAACCCCGAGCATGGTGCCAGGACCAGCGACATATGGTCATTTGGAGCGATATTCGCAGAGGTCCTGGCTTATGCTCAAGGTGGTGCCTTTGGTGTGAAGAGGTTTGATCAGAAGCGGAGGCGCCGGACGACGATACAAGGTGAACTGGTGCATAACGACTTTTTTTACACAACCTTGCCTGACCATATGAGGAGGTCGTCTTCTACACTCCCATACATTCTGAGACGGGAGGTCTCCTTATGGCTAGAAGAGTTCACTTTTGATCATCAATCTGAATCTGAGCCCTCTGGAGCTTGCCTGAGATGCTGGGCGGAGTGTGTGAAGAACATATTGGAGGTGGATGCTCGCTACAGGCCGAGTGCCACTACACTTTACCAATGGATCGCGGAACTTCGCAGACATGCAAATGACCCTCGTCTCCCGCACGTTAAATTCAGAGGCCATGATCCAAGCCCACTCAGACCCGAACCAGACGATGAAGATTCTGGCAATATCTCAACACCAGCAGAGCCTCCGACGTACACTCCACCAAACACATTAGGAGGAAATCGTATTGCTGAACTGCCATTATCGTCTCGTGATGTGATCGACTACGACTTAGACGGCCACAAGCTGGTTTACTTGACCAAAACGAGCATTGATCTCTTCAACATCGATAGTCCGCGACCTTACCCTGAAGTCGAGCAACTCCAAAACAACCACAACTGGCATGCAATTCAAGTGACAAATCCCTATGTCGTCGTTTGGGGATCCAATGCCTCTAATGAGCCACGGCCATCTGTGAGTTTTTCATTCTGACTTGCAAAATGCACTTTCTGACGCAGCTAGTTACGAGTGTACAACATTTCGAATGGGCTGATATCCCGTGCTCAAAGCTCGGCTAAAGTTATAAACTTCAACGTCACCAGGAGAGTCGCACTATCCAGGCAAGGCTACGTCGCTATAATACACAATGACGAGATACTGATTCTCGATGCTAAGTTTGTCACTCGACACTGAGATGATTATTTGATCCATCTGACCCATTTACAGTGATAAGGCCTTGCCGGTGTTATCCAGAATAGAAATGGTGTGGCAATATCCTGCCGGAAAATTTGTGGACATTGCCTTTGACGATTCGGGCTCAACACTGTACGCTTGGGGTAATCAAGAACTCTATGGAGTCCTTTGCGCATACTCGTTCGAAGGTGCTCATGGCCACGGCAAGGAGGTTTTCCGGGCAAGATACAAGGTACAGCAAGAATTATCTCTTCTCATCCAGGGATCTGTTTGAACTGACATAGGCATAGAATTCATTCGGCGAACACAAAACTCTCATTCTGCCATTTGACAAGCACCGTGAGTGCGTCATTGCAGTTGAACATACACCAAAGAGCTTTTTCCTGGGCAATATTGACCAACACCGTCGGTATAGCTTGACACCCTCCAGGAAGGATTCTTCTTCCACCGGCTCAGAAGGGCTCACCCCTCAAAGAATCTCGGAGCACCCGGACGGGTACCATGCTTGGGCTGCATGCACTGTCGGGGATTCGATGGTCCTCGTGGGAGCCACAAAGAAGAGGCCCTTCTCACATCGAAAAGTCGGAATTTCCGAGCAAATTATTGGCCCAGACGGTAAGCTATGTTTCTCTGCGAAGTCATCAGATCAATACTCGCTAGAGACGAAAACACCATGGTCGGCACTGCACAATCCTGGCCTCAACACGGACGTGAAAGTGGGCACGATTCCCTCAAATGGGGCTGCTGAGGAACACAAAATTGTTGTATATTACAAAAAGGGTATTTTGGAGGTCCTCCCTTTGATCCAGAGCTAGGACGACTGCTGGTACTGGTTTCCTGTAAAATGACAAAATTATGGCTGGCACGCCCCCCAGTCATGTATATATGCAGGTGTGCTCATAGCACTTCACGTAAATTACAATTCAGTATGAAGCTACTAGTGTACCTACACAGCAGATGATGAAAAGCCAAGGTTTGGAACAGCCGGTAGGTCGTCGTTGTAGTATGCGAACCCTTCTAACAACCCATCGCGTTCTGAACCGTGCTGGGAGAGATGCGAAAATAAAGTTCACTACCTCTTTGAAAACTAACATGCACTGCTTCAAAGGACAAATAGTTCTCCCATGAAGATCCATACGGGATCTTGTTGTCCACGAGAGTCCGATGTTCGAGTGATTTAGTGAATGAGCTGGGGCTCATCGCTTCGGGCTCACCGAGTTGCGGTATAAAAGAAGGCATGTTTGAGCTACGAGCTATGCCACTGCAATTCCATTCTTTTCTCGCTCTTGACCATTTTGTTTCTATCTTCTGAAGACTGAAACTCTCCCAATCGTTAACATGAAGTTCTCTTCAGTCTTTGTCGTGCTGATCGCCCCGCTGGCTGCCCATGCTTGGGTTGCCAATAAGTACAATACCTTAGACCAGTGCCACACAGATTGCTCGGGGGCAGTAAGTTGTTCTCTTGTCGCTTAGACACAGGCATGGGAGTGGTACTAGGCGCTGGGTCCTAACAGTCTTAACAGTGCACGTCTGCGGGCGGCAAATTCGAAAGCTGCTCCGGAGGAGTGGACCCTGATTCTCTGTAAGTCTATATTCATATTTGTGTCATGAATACTGAGATACTCTCGACTGATGTGCTTCAAGAGTCTCCTGTAACTGTATATAATTATTTGCAGCATTCATTGAGAAGGTTTACGTCTTACGCTCAAGGGGGAAAAAGCACTATGCTGTTTGGACCAGGCCTTGAGGCCAAGCTATGCAGGAGGGTTTGTGTGGGGGGGGGGGGGGGTAGCACAGGTTCCACCTGTGAACAGCCTCTCATGAGCTACCGTCAATTCAAATACACCTTTTGAACGACTGACTATTTATCGTGAAATGTTTCAAGAAAGGAAACATGCCGGTATATTTGGCTATACCCCAACCTAGGGACAGCAAGTAAGCCTTGCCCCGCCATTCCACATCACCATGTCAGTAGATTTACATCATCCGGATGCATGTTCCTGGGATCCCACTCCACCATTGGCTCCAGGACAATAAATACGTCTATAAAAGTTCAATAAATCTCTCGATGCAAGACCTTATTTACTAAGGGCTCATCAAATACAAGTAACTCTCCTCCCATTACCACCAGAAATGTCTTCCATCACAAATCAGAGCACAAAGAAGTTGGAACAGGGCACCAACCAGGCTCTGCCAAACACAGAGTTCAGCAGCGGAGTCTTTGAGTCAGGCAGTCAACCAAACGAGGTATGAGAAACACAACAGTCTCTCTCATACCTCCCGGGCGATAACTCATCTGTCACATATCAACAGGGCCTCCGAGAATTAAACAAAGAGGTCGAAAACACACCAGTCGCCAGACAGCCCGCTACCGAGTCACATCACTCCGGGGGTGGCAGCATCTGGAGTGATGAGATCAAGGTTTGTGTTTGATATTGAGATTAAACATTGAACTGGTCTAGAATGTTATCGCCGTGCGAGCTTTGCTAACCACCCGAGTTACATTGCAGCCTCACGTCCCCGGAGCATCAACACAAGAGGGCAAGGGTTCTTGAGTAAGAGTGGAATTACGGCACTCAGCCGTAAAGGGGTGGGTTCAGGCTGCATGCTTGAGAGTTATTTGACAAGCATGAGGTCAACGCACTGTAGGACAATACACGTCAGGGATCTAGCGTCTGGTAATTCATGTGAGAGCGAGCATGGCCACAGAGGGGGGCGTAGACAAGGTTCAATAAAACAATTGGGCACCAGTTCGGCCGAAAAGGCACCATGCGTCAGGTGGATTGGATGTTGCCCGCATGAAGCAGGGTCACCGACTACAGTGGAACATTGTAAGGTCTCGTGGGTAGCGTTGACGAGATTGTCTGCTTGAAGCACAACTCCTTGAGGTTCATCTGTAAACAGAACTGGTTTCCGTAAAACAGTCAGCGTGATTCTCAATTTAGCACACATCATTCTCACGTGAACAAGGTGGCTGATGTTACACAGGGTGTTGCTGCAGGAATGATGAAGACATGAGGTGACGGTGAGGTGAAGTTCGGATAGACGGATAACAAAGGTCCCATTATGCTCTTAACCGTTCGATGTAACTCACCTGCATAATACATAGTCTACAGCACCCCTACTGTGGTACAATGGGCCTAGACTCGAAATTAGGCGGATCGGCCAGCGGGTACCAAGCTGAATGACGCACGTGGACTCCTTTCGAAGTTCATCACCACGAGGCAAGGCCAAAAGATGCTACGAACATTGTTCAAAGGAGCTCGAAGACGGTGACTAAGTGTGCTGGCGCCGCGACACCTCGGACAGCCCTCGGATGAAGCCTCGATGTCGTCTCTAGCTCGATTCTGGACGGTATGCATACCACAGCCCCCGGCGTCTCCATGATAGCTTCCAACCGTGGCTGTACAGCTTGGCTAACCTCGTCGCAGCGGTCATACGCACCAGACTATGTCGGCTTCGTGGTCCTGCTCGCCGCATATGCTTTGGTCAGTTTGATACGCACTGCCGAAGTCTACAGGCATATCATTCAATTCATCCTTCCAGCGCTAACGCCCGGGCGCAGATCGTCCTCCTCGTCGAGCCCTTCCACCGCCTATTTTATATCAATGACCTGGCGATTTCCTTCCCGCACGCCGAAGTCGAGCGCGTGCCCGTGACCCTCAACGTAGTCTACGCAGCCGCCGTTCCGCTGGTCCTGATCATCCTCACCAACAGCCTGACGGGCGCCTCGCGGCACAAGCACCACGTCGCGATCCTGGGGCTCGCGATCGGCCTCATCCTCACGAGCTTCCTGACCGACACGGTCAAGAACACGGTGGGCCGCCCGCGGCCCGACCTGGTCGCGCGGTGCAAGCCCGCGCCCGGCACGCCCGAGAACACGCTGGTCGGCGTCGAGGTGTGCACCGAGACGCGCCACCACGTGCTGCACGACGGCTGGCGCAGCTTCCCCAGCGGCCACAGCAGCTTCAGCTTCGCGGGGCTGGGGTACCTGAGCTTGTTCCTGTCCGGGCAGGTGCGGCTGTTTGTAGTTGGCGGCGGCGGCAGGAAAGATGGCAGCTCAGGTCAGGGGGCCAATGGAAGGGCTGGCGTGGACGGTGATGACAGGGCGGTATATGCCAGAGGCGACCTCGCTCGGGCCCTGCTGTGTCTGGCTCCCTTGCTCGGAGCTGCTATGATTGCGATCAGCCGGTGCCAGGACTACCGCCACGATGTTTATGATGTGTGCACGGGTGCGCTGCTGGGCTATGTGGTTGCCTTCTGGAGCTACAGGAGGTACTGGCCACAGCTGACCAGCTGGCATTGCCATGAGCCGTACCCGGGCCCTAGCGACGGTGGAGCAGGTCTACCTCTGTACGGTCGGCTTCGGGACGAGGAAGAGGGCATCGGGGGCGGGAACAATGTAGGCGTGGAACTGGACTCTCTCCCGGCCAGGCACTGAGAACCTACCTGCTGACCTTACATTCTTAATAGCCAAGCTGAATCAACTGGTATACATGTGGGTTTCCATCAAGTCCAAAGGCAACAGAACTCTAATTGCGCTTTTCGCGGGTGCACCAATACTGATGTAAAGTCTGCAAGCTGGCTCTGGGGATGATGTTCTGGTAGGCTCCTGGTGTTGCATCGTTCCGAGTTCATCATGTAGAGCCTGGGTCCAACGCGGTCATCGACGTCTATTGATACACGGGCATTATGTAGAACCATCTCCCAAGTCATCTATGATCATGATGCAGTCATTTCATGCTTCCGTTCACCTGTCATCAGTAGTTTCCTCCTTCGCCAGGTCGTGTTTCTTCAGCAGCGCATCGATCTCATCCGCATCCCACAGCCGGTGGTAGATCTTGCCGTCCTTCGTCTGTCCCACCGTTGCGAACTCGATCTTCTCACTGCTCAGCTTCGTTGAGTCCATCGTCTTGCTCAGCACCTTGACCGCCGTACCGCACGCCTCCTCCAGAGTGCAGTCCTCCTTGTAGTCCTGCTTCAACAAGCTAGACGCACTCGCGTTATTCGCACCTGCGCTCGTGGCCTTCCAACCTCCGTAGTTGCCTGATGGGTTCGACAGGTACAGCTGGAACTGGCGCTGGGGGTCCCAGCCTGCGTAGATGAATGAAACACCAAAGGGCCGTAGTCCACCATGTTGTGTGTAGCCTTGCTTCAGGTCGCAGAGCCGGCGCACAAGTTGCTCGCAGGGGATGTCCTCGTTGTAGGTCAGGAGGTAGCGCTGGGCTGCTTGTCGGGCATAGTTGATAAGGATGTTGGCATCGGCGGTCATTCCTGCGACGGCGCAGATCATGTTGCTGCAAGCGAGAAGATGTCAGCATGCATCGCATCAAGCAGGAGCTGACATAGACAAGCAGAGTAAAGACAACGCACTCATTCAGGATATAGAGCTTCTCAGCAGACGTGTCTTGCTCAAGCAGCTTCGACGTCACCTTGCGCTCAGCGGCCAAGACGATGCCATCCTTGGCCAGGATTCCAATAGCAGTTCCAGCATGGGAGATGGCTTCCAGGGCGTACTCGACCTGATAGAGACGGCCTTCTGGCGAGAAGATGGTTGTCTGGGACGAGTGTCAGCAATAGTCAGTCCAGACGGCTCTCCATATTGGAAGCTTGCACACAGCTGGCTAGGTCCAGCCTCAGGTCCAGGTCCAGCCTCAGCGCAGACTTACTCGGGAATCGTATCTTCGAGACATTGTTGCAAGTACCCGGCCGAACCAGAGTCAGAAACTGTCGAGCAGGAGGAAGAATCTACTGCTTGTCGGGTCTGAGAAAGAGAGTGCTGGTGGGATGGGATGGGATGGTCGGCGTAGAGAGTTGGAGGTTGTTTGGAGAGGCTGCTGGCTCAGTCAGTGACGGCAGGCAACTGGAGCTTGACGACGGTAGGAGCTCCAGGCAAGCGAAGGCACGCGTCAATGGCCAATGCTCAATGCAGCTGCAGTGGCTAAGAGCCCGGGACCCATGTTGATGGAATCCCAAGGTCAATGGGTACTTGACAGGTCGCAGCCTAGGCTAGTCCTGGTTAGTGCGGGGCGAGGTGCCGTCGCCGCCGACGCTTTAGTCAGCTCATTAGGTGAGTCAGACCAATCACGGAGCTGGCTTCTCTTGGCCGTTGGAGATGCCTCTTGCAAGTGCTAGATGAAGTTCCCGCCGACTATTGTTGCTCCCCCTCGCCTCCACTTTTCGCGGCAGTCTCCTCCAACCTCTTCCAGATTTCTTCTACAATTTCCTCGACTCCCTCGCCAGTACGTCGAGATATCCCGCCAGAAACCGTGTCGCATCTGTGTTGCGACCATACCCCGACCTGTCTCGTTCAACTCGCGAGCTTCGTGCCTGTAGCGTCGCGTGCGCCTCGCCTCGGCTCGAGCTTGAACAAACATCCCACTTCGCGACAGCTACGCGCGACACACCCACACCTTGTAGAATTTGTCCACCCTCTCTTCTCCGTCTGCGTAGGCCGATCGACTTTGCCTCATCTAGTAGCCTACCCTGTCAATGACTGTATGACACTGTCCCATCCCACTTGCCGACAGCAACACCATCGGTATCCCACTGCCGTTCAATCACAGCAAGAGCAGCAGTCAGTTGAAAGTGCCCAGTTGGCGGACAGACCAGCTGTAGTGGGAAGAGACCCAACGTCCTACGCATCATCCGCTGCCCATCGGCGACGAAGGCAGCAGCTCCAAGCGCGACCTGCGCGTCTCGACGCCGTACACCAATCAATCACAGCCCAACCACTCGAGCCCTTCACTCCAAAAACACAGCACCATGTCTGAAGCAGAGCCCCGCCGCTCGGTACGGAGTACCAAGGGCCAGCATAAGGCCCTGGATGCCCTCGACCAACCCCTCGAAACCAAGCGCCGCGGCAAGAAGTCATCCAAGAAGCAGTCCGAGCCAGAGCCCGAGACCGAGGAGGACGAGCTCATACGCTGTGTCTGCGGCGCCACCAGCCAGGATGGCTACGCCGAGGACGAGCCATGGATCGGGTGTGAAGGCTGCGGCGTCTGGCAGCACAATGTCTGCGTCGGCATGAGCATATTTGGAGAGGACTTGGAGGACGTGACATATTACTGCGAGCAGTGCAAGCCAGAAGAGCACAAGGACCTCGTCGAGGCCATCGCCCGCGGCGAAAGACCATGGGATGAGAAGCGGCGCCAGTACGAAGAGGAAAAAGCGGCCGAGGAGGACGAGAAGAAGAAGAAAAAGGGCACGAAGAAGGGCAAAAAGCGCCAGAGCGAACTGTCTCAGGATGATCCTAGGTCCTCCCAGAAGTCTGCCATGTCTTCTGCGTCTCCAGCACCCGAGAAGAAGGCTTCCGGTGCAAAGACTGCAGCTGGAAAGCGCAAGGAGCGCCACGACTCGGCCGACACTACGACCACAAAAGTGAGTTCCCTATATTGTTGCCCGTGTACATCTCCATTGTTGACTAACTCAGGATCAGGAGCCGTCGAAGCTGCGCAAGGTCTCCGAGAGCGAGTCCGTGCCTGTTGCTGCCGACTATGAGCCACCGAACGACCTGCCAAACGCGATAGGTGACCTTCCCAGCGGCCGCCAAGGGTCTGCAAAATTACTTCAGAAGGGTCTTGCGCATGCCATCAATGTCTACGAGAAAGAGGGTGGATACAATCCCGCAGATGGCGTCTCGAACGACTCGAGAGCGGAGCGTCTTTCCATTGCCATCGAGAGAGCTGTCCACGATTCTCACCCCAATGTTCAGGAGTACGCGAAGCAGTGCCGGACCTTGTCTGCCAATCTCAAGAGCAACTCGGAGCTTATTGTCAGACTGCTCAATCACACGCTTACTCCGCCGATGTTGGCTGTTATGACATCTGATCAGCTAGCTTCGGACAAACAACAGCAGGAGACCGCTGCGGCTAGGGAACGCAGTATGCGTCAATCGATCATCGCCACCGAGGAAACGCAAACCGGGCCAAGATACAGACGCACGCACAAGGGCGAGGAGCTGATCGAAGGAGATGGTTTTGCTGTGCCCAGTGAGACACCCTCGTTCCCGCAACGCCAGATCAACCGGGAGTCCTCAGCCCAAGCCTCCAAGGCCGGAGCACCGACCCGGACCGCTGGTCCAGGTTCACATGCCCGTACGCCATCTGGGGAGCCCATGAGGATTGACACTCAGCAATCACCCAGCAACCCCAACTTCGACATCAACAAAGTCTTCTCTAGCGTTAAATCCCCAACGGGTTCGCAGCGGCGTCGGCCATCAGCTCCTGCTCCTGTTTCCTCGCAGGGCCCTGGGGACGACCCTGACGTTGATCGACTCCTTCAAGATGACGGGAATGAGTCTCCTCCTTACTCGCCAACCGAAGAAACCGACCCAGATGTCGTGTGGCGTGGAAAGGTGCAAATGACAAACATTGCAAACTTCCAGGCCAAGGCCAAACATGTCGGTGGAGCAGACCTCGCAAAAACCCTGGGTATCTCCTGGAAAACACTGGTCCCTCAGGAGCTCGTCATTGGTGGCCGTCTATCCGTGGGCACTGCGACCGAGTACCTCTGTGGCATGCGGTGGAGCCCTAGTGTGGACGTTGTCGTTGCCAGCTTGACAGCAGCGTATGATGACGGCAAGAAAGATTTCGACAGGATTTACGAGTACTTCGACACTAGACAGAAAATCGCCGTGGTCGGTGACAAGACCCTTGCAAACGTCAAGGACACGTACCTCATCCCAGTGCCAGCGGGCACAGGGAATCACCCCGAGTTCATCTTGAACCTCGAGGACAATTACTTGCCCCAGACTAGGGACGAGAACATGTTACTCTTGGTCATCGTCTTCCGCAATGACAATTCCACAATGACCAAGCTCCATGGCTCAGAGTGGAACAACAAAGCGGTGGCCTCGCCATCAGCGCAGGCCAGTGCGACACCTACACCTGCGCCTTCGAACTTTGCGCACCGGAGCGCGTCGCTGTCTGGCCCAAGCTTCTCCCCAACCACGCCTCATGTCGGCCCCGGAGGCTTCCCGCCGCCGCAACAGCCTCAGCCAACGCCGGGCCGGCCACTGACGCAAGAGGAACTCCAGCAGCAGGGCGAGGCCGTGGCTCGAGATATCCTTGGCGAGCACATATCTTGCTCGACAGTGGCTTTCATCCTGCCTCAAGCCCACGCAATGCAGGCAAGCGAATGGCACATAGTGCGTTCCATTCTTGACAGGGAGCCCCAAGCGCGGGATAACCTCAAGTATCTTGGGGAACTCATCGAAAAGGAGGGTCAGGCGAAGCAGCAACAGCAGCAACAACAGCAGCAGCAGCAACCTCAGCAATCGGCCCCTCCTCAGCCCACCCCACCAGCGCCATTTCCTCAACCGGGACCTCCACACCCAGCTGCGCAACAGCCGTATGTCCAACAGCAAGGAGCTCCACCGCCAGTGGCCCCAAGTGCCTCGCCCAAGGCACCCCAGTCTGCGTCACCCCCTACTGCTACAAGACAGACCCCTATCTCACTGCCGTCGATTCCGGGCATGCCAGCGTCTGTGCACCAATCCTACCAGGCGGCTCAAGCCCAGGCTCGTGGAAGGGTGACCGAGTAGAAATTGTGGACGGATAGAGCTGGCAGCCTGCAGCAAGGACAAGGGCTGGGAATGTGCGGAATCAACATTCAGTGTAGCTAATCCAAAGGACCGACTCGAAGGGTACCCAGTTGATAAACAGGCTTCGTGATGATTGGTACGGATGGTGGAACATACTAATGGAAGGTCGTGGAAGAAATTGTCGAGTGGGCTTTCGTGATACCAATGTTGGAGTTTCTACATGCAATTTTGCCCCGACACCGGGGACAAGGGAAGGGGAAAAGGCGTTGTGCCTGGCCTGTATGCTTTCTTTTTTTTGGACCTCGAACAGGGACCTGTGGCTTTCTTTGCCCGGTCTGTCTGTCATTCTTATTGTATTGTAGGTGTATGCGTGAGAGAAATGGGAAAGTAGTGAAAGGGCAAAAAGGAAATGAGTTTTCTATCTCGATTATTGTCCGTGCAGAAACTTTGGTGAGAAATGAACTGGACAACTACGGGTAGCTACTGCTTACTGCTGGGGTTCAGGTGTGTGATGGCTGCTCTCGTAGCGCGCTTACCATAATTGCCGCCTCTTGTTAAGTCCAATTCATATCGTTTAATTTTTTTGAGCCTTCTCTTTTTAAGTTTTCTTCCCCTACTGCACGATACTGCATTGGTGCCTCTCCCGAGCAACTCTATCTCGACGAGTTTTGCGAAGTTGGTTTGAAGACCCTCGCTCTGCTGAGATGACTCGAAAGATTTGTGCGCCATTTCCCCTCTGTTGTGTTGAATGTTGACTCTCGAATGTGTGGATCTGCCAGTTTCTAGTTTGGATGGAGATACACTGTCCGTGTTGTGAAATAGAGGTTGGTGATCACTCTCAGTAATGGACATCCAGTCAACAAGCAACAGGAGGAGTTGAACATCAGTATTGTGGCAGGAGAACGCATTCGACATCCTCCCTGAAATGACCCGAGTAAATTGGTCTAGTATCCAACCATGTTCCTTTCGTAGATCTGGAATTAGTATGGCCAGCGGGCAGCTTCAAATAATGCTATCCCAGTGAAACATTTGAGAGCAGCGTCCTGCTTCGCTCCGCTCTCACGTCCACTGCCACCACATAATGCAGTGTCTAACTTTCTAAGCCTTGTATTCGACTATGAGAAGTAAGGTCAGAGGCACAAAGCAATAGCTTTCAGGGAAGACAGCAGAGTATCTCGTAGACTGTGGTGCTTCGGAAAATGTACCCGGCAGGCTGTTCATTCAGGGCTACATGATTCTCACATAGAACTCTCTTAGTAAAAGTGCTACTCTGCGCTGTGGAAAGGTCCTGAGCCAGTAGCTGAGTCTGGGTGCTCTGAAATTGTTGACAAGTCCATTCGCAACGGGAACCTTTCAGAGTCTTCTCTGAAGAGACGAAAAGACTTGGAATTTAGGTAATTCGTCTATGACAAGTATTTTCTTTGCTTTGGATAGCGTACTCAGGAAAACGATCGGCAGGTTTATACATACCAATAAAGCTCCGGAACATTGGGTGGTATCCGTCCTCTCGCCCTTGGCCTACTTCATTCCCGTCCTGACCATCTGCTTCACTCAAATGGCCCGAAGAACCTCGCCTTGTTTCAATATTACTAGAGTCTTAGCTTCATTTCAACCCAGAGCACTATATAATATAGAGGTGTATTCAAGTGTGAAAGTATTTATTCAGGTGTTTAGCCAGTCACTCGGTCATTGATATAATTATACCCCTACTCAACCACAGGAATGTCCAAGAGTAGAAAGATAATCCTGTATGATAGTCATGGTCTGATTCCGTCACGAAAGCCATCACGTTACCATCTTACACTTCCCCCCTGCCGCCTTTGCAGTTGACAATGCCCCCTCGAATGTGCCTCGACCACGTAGCAGGTCGTACAAAGTAGTGAATGCCGATCTAGAATGCACTGGCCAATTGAATTGCCTGGGAGCCAATAATTTGCACCCAAGCAAGCGTAGCAGGGCGATGCTGATGTGCGTTTCGTCAAGCGTCAGCAGTACCACATCGGTAACGAGCAGGCTTCAGGAAAATACTGCTGCAAATCGCCACCGTCGCCCGAATAGATTGTGGCTGCTCGTTCAGTCGTTAAATCCTTCATATTTAAAGTCAAAACTGCACACTTTCAATTCTCGTCCTCGGAATAGGCACATCACCCGATAAAACTGATCTATCGGCCGAGCACTCATTTGTCACTTCCTTTGCAACATGGATCCCGCAAGTATTCTTGGCATTATCACAGCGTCCTTTCAGTTTGCCGAGATTGCGTTGAAAACAGTCTCAAAGCTCGTACAAATCTCCCAGGCACTGGAGAACGTGCCGAAGCGTATGAGAGATCAACTGCACGACATCAAGAAATCCATAAATCGCCTCCGAGATTTCAGTACTGAAATGGAAAGAGACCTGATCACTTCATCAATCAGCCCTGACAGGCTCGTCAGCCTCAAATTGGCAGTTGAGGACTGGGTAGCCACCGCTGGCGATTTGGAATCAAGGCTAAGTCATCTCTTGAATCCTCCGACAATGTCAAATAGGCCTAAGTGGAAAGATTTCAAGATAGCATGCAAGTCCCTAAGTCAGTTTGATGACGTCCAATGGAAAATTCAACGTCTCGAAAGCCTCAGTCATCGGGTGTGGGAAGAGCTCCTTCGAACACTTCTCGAGAGTCAACTCCAGGTTCAGGCCCGAATTATCGATGGCGAAGCAAAGATTTCCTCGTGCATACAAGAGGCGTTTCGTAAACTTTGCGATGAACGGACGGACTGCGAACATCGTCTTTCCACCACACTTAGGGAAGAAGGGGCTGTGACACAAGCGGCAATAGGCGACCTTACAACATCAGTGAATGCCAGCTTCAACCAGCTTAATCTGCGGGCAAGCCGTAGTTATGTCCATATGGCGAACAAGATTAACGATCATGTTTCGGAAGAGTTCCGCCTCATGCGTACTTTCATATCCTCCACCCGTCTTGGAAATGACCTCGCATTGATGAATGAGCAGCAGCTCCAACAGAGCCTATTAGGACCGGTTCATGATGGCCTTCTACGCAATAGTCAAGATGACATTGGGTCTCGAGAAACCAGTTGGGTCAAAGAAAATACTAGTGTTGTGAGCCATCAAATGAGTTACCAGGCACATACCGAATCAAATAGATTCCCTCCTGCGTGTTGCTGTCCAAACAGATCTGGGCGTACATGGCGAGTGTCGAAGAATCTTCGTTTGCGATACCGTGTTGTGGTCCATGCCGCCTCATGCCCGCTTGCCCCGACAACCCAACAGCTACGAGCTCTATCAATCCATATTGGACTACCTAGGTTTCTGGGACCCGCTATCGAATTATCATTGACTACTTCGTCGCAAAGAAGCGGGTACACTGTTGCTCAAAGCTTGAGGTACTTTCCGACCGTCAAGCGGCTAAACTCTCCCATCTTCGCCGAATTTGACATGATAAGCGCCTTCTTGAACAAAAGCGCATATACACTGTGGCAGCAGAATGATATTGATGCGTTCCGATCAGTGTTGCGGGATCTGCCGAAAAAGTTGCAAAATATTGCCGCATCAGGTGCAGGCTCGTGCCGTGACAAAGATGAAGTGGGCAACACGTTACTTCTGGTGCGTGTAATACGCGAGTCTGGTGTTTGACCGGGTACTAATCTCTCTCCAGGAAGTGGCTTATTTGATGTTCCGCCTCCAGCACCGCCTCCACGATCTTTCGCCTGAGCTCACCCAGATACTGTGCTTCCTGCGGACAGTGGGACTTGACGCGTCTGGTATGGGAATACTAGTCCGGAGGAGCTTGCCAGGCGAGTCTTTTGACCCGGAAGCTCAGCCAATGGATGGTTACATTCCCGAGATAGTTCTCATTGAGAACTCGAACACATACCGATTCACGCAGGCCACTGCACAGGGCTGGGCTGTGGTACTGGCTCAAGAAACCGAGGACTCTTTTCCACTTCAAAGCTACTTCGAAAGTTTTGATTTAGAGGAGAATTGTTCTGTCGGCCCTCGTTCTCCCTTCATAGTCGCGCCATCAGGCTGTACAAGAGCAAACCAACGTCAGAAAGCCGTTTCGGTATACTGCCATTACACCGACTTGGCTTCAAGTAAGCTAGCCAAAGAACACTTTCCTCAAGATATATTGATCCTCCTGATTGATACCTGAAGTTGCAGACCTAGGCACCCTTGAGGGAGCCGTAGCCCGCCGTGATATCACAGAGCTAAAGCACCTCTTGCAGAATCAAAGCTTCGATCCTTGCAAATACACGGCAAAATTGATACTTTCAGGCCTTGATCTTTCTGTTTTCCAGCTTGCCATGGACTGGCAAGCAGGACTTGAGGTACTCCTCACAAGACTTTCACCCACGAGCGACGACATCGAGTTCGCAATTTACATGGACAAGCCACTTTCCTTGGACAAGCTATGGAATAGGCTGCGCGAGCCTTTGGACTACCCGAGAGTATTCGATATCCTGCTAAGGGCATCGGACGAATGCCAGAAGCGGATTTTGGGCCTCTTCCAAGCATCACGACTATCGCTTCGCCGTCTCGCCATAGCCTACCTGGATGCGCATGACACAGAGGGGCTGTCTTCAGAGTCGAGCTGTATGGCAGGTTGGAAGCACTTTGATATCTGGACAGCACTGCTAAATCAAGGCTGCAGCGTACCCCAAGGCTATAAGCCAATGGGGGAAGACTCCCTCCTTGCGTTCATGTGCATGGACGAGACCGTCTCGAATTACTGTCACGAAGCTGGCCGCACGGATCGCAAATCGAGTCGTTCGGCAAGTGAGCTCCTGCAAGACTTTTATGATCTTGACTTTGTGGAGCTTAATTGCCACCAGGCGCACCGATCCACAATGTTACCTCTTCACCACGTGGGTGATGCGCCTCTTGTCGTGTTCCTGGTCTTTACCAGCTATATATGGGGCGATAGCAATCTTTGGTTCACAAGATTTGCGGATGTTTGCCGTTGGTTCCTCAAAATCGGAGCTTCAGCACAAATGTCCGGCCATTATATTTGGCCAAACATTTTATTCTACTTGTCTCGATTTGTGGGCTTAGACTCCTGGCACTTTAATCATTATCACAATGATTGGGATCATTTCCTAGATCTAACTAAGCACCAAGACCTTTGGGACGCTGCTTTGGCAGTGTTCTTTTGAGCAGAGCGACACCTGTCGATGCTTCTGTAGTGATTCCGGATGTCTTCCATCGAGAACATTCCTGCAGCCTGCAAGGATGAAGTTGGACTGGTCGCGGCGATATCGGTCAATCGTGCCTAGAGCTGTGCTAGACAAGAGACTGCTGTCATGGTTCAGATTGTGTCGACTCCCCAAAGAAAACGAGACAAGGTACGTGAAAGATGCCGTTCGTTTAGAAATATTCAACCGGCTTGGCATGACACACACATGCTGTGAGCTTGTGGAAGACCATGAACTTGGGGAGGACTTTGACCTCGTGGAGCAATTTGAGCTCGAGGATGAGTTTGAGCCTGCGGGCGAATTTGAAGACAGACCCTGGAGATTATCCCCCAATGCTGTTCTGGTCACTTGCAAAAGAGGCAGAGATGCAAATGAGATTCAGATCGAGGAATCAGAGCTGAAACTACACCTAGATCTCATAATGGAAGCGTATGTTTCTTTCAGTGGTGACTTTGAGCACTGGGACGTCGGTCTATCAAAATGGTGGCTGCTGTTGGACAGGGTTCTGCCAGACCTCTCGGGCGTAAGGACACCTCATCCGACGCATTTCGAGACCCCGGATGCATACGAATATGCATTTCATCACATGGAGCAAGATCGGGCGATGAACGAGGCACAGACGCTAAGGTCTAATGGTTATGGGGATATGAACTTCTTCGATGTCATTCGACTGCATTTCGGAAAATACCTGTAGGAATTTGATGAAAAGTTATTTGGGAATTCTCAGATCCGGACAGCAGAAGATGCCTGAGATTCCATTCTTGGGTTTCAGGGTGTGTTGTGGTGAGCCAAACATTCATATAGACGTTTCAAACACAAAGCGCTTGCTGCCTCGCTGCACACAAGTTGATAGGGATTCTTTGCCAGTTCATTAAGTGATTCAACCAGAATATGATAGGGCCTGATTCGCTTGCGTTCACAGAGTGCTTTGCAGCTCTATCTGGCCAAGGCATCGTTGCTTTCTGATGTGCCAGACCCGCAATTTTAGGCATCTTCGGTCAGCAAGCCTTTTCATTGAATGATGGTTGGTGATCCTTGACGCTGGCGAGGGAACAGGTCGATTAATCAACATTTTGCTTGGCTCCATTTGGGTCATTCTGGGCAAATACGTCAGAACCCTGTGGGAAAAATCCGAAAATCATCACTTCCCTTTGCTAAACCCCGTCTCCCCTTCTCTCCATTCGACTTCCTGACTTCTGATGTATTGATTTTAAAACACAGAAACCGCGGTTCTGCTGACGGCATCACTTTATTTCAAAGGCTTGTTCGTTCGGGCATGCTTTTACCCACACCCTTCTTTTTCAACATCATTCTATCATGCACAATCGCGGACTATCTGTTCAGATCTCAGCTGACTCTTTGTGATATTAAGGCTGGAATACTTGACAATTCTTGGTCCTGTACCCTCGAAGCTAATATGGCACCACAAGACGAGCCAGAAGACTCTTTTGTGAAGATCTTTCTTCTTACCCACCTATGTGAAGAGGAGACTGCAGCGTACTTCGGAAGGTTCGAAGATCGTGACGAGGGTGGTCTCGAATGGGTCAAACCGGAGTTTGTTCAGTGGTTTTCGGATCAAGGGGAGGGTACTATCGAGGGAGGTGACTTGCTTCGCTTGTTCAAAAAGACTACTGCCAACCCCGACGAGGCTGAATTTCAGTACTTTGCCGACCGTCAGAGCATTGAAACCGGCACCATCATTCTAGCACACCGCGATGTATACACTATGCTTCATTCCCCCGAGACCGCCCAGGACATTACGGAGCTGGCAGCGGAGAGCGGAATCACGCTGCCAGATAATTGGATCAACATGGAAGGCGCCATCTATAAAATGATGGGCGAGTTGACCGACCGCGGCGTGGCATGGGGCCGCATACCAATCAGCGCATGGAGGTCAAGCTGGTGCAACGCGGATCTCGGCGAGCTGCACGAGCACGAGTTCATAGAGGACTGTGGAGGGAAGAATCAAATATTGAGAGACCCTGAATGGGACGGAGCCAACTTTCTGGAAAAGCTGAAAGAGGAGATTCAGAAGATGAAACGACAAGACGCTTAAGACTTTTATGTGCGAGAAGTGACTCAGTGCACGTCTGACATCTCGAAGGTAGGTGCGCTGGTCCGCAGAAAGTTTCAAGATCAGAAATTATAGTGATGTACAAAGACGAATTTTTTTTGGCCGTAAATTTACCTTCAATGTATCGGATTTGTGACAAGTCTGAAAGTTGTATGAAGTCTCAGCTGAGTTTGGGCAGAGCCGGGTGTGTACAGACTCATTGATGAGCTCAACGAATCACGGTTGGGCTTTCCACCATTTGGCTAGACAATCATATTAGGTGCATGCCTTTGAGAATTCCTGCTATCGAGCCATGCCAAATAAGACTGCTTACTATCTTATCACATATCCAGACAAGTGAGAACTTGTTACATATGGATTCCGAATATCTTGAGAAGCATATCCGACTGCAAATATCAATGCTTCTCTACGAGAAGAGCGTTAACTTTTGAGTCAAGTGCAAATGGTTTGCATGCCTTAATTGCGACCTGATATACAGGAATTTTCACTCTCTTGATGGCCGTGATCAATTTCAGGATGAGGTACTTGGCAGTGTGGTAAGAGCCCTGGAGTACTAAAGAGGACGAAAGGTGCAGGAGTCGCGAGACAGTAGGGTCAAATCAAATCTTGAGAGGTGTCTTTGAGCTTTTCCAAAGCCATTTATAACTGTACTCACTCATGTCAGAAGCGGTAGCTCGGTTCTTCCAGCATTTGCAGCAATACTTTTAATACAGCAGCATGAACGACGGACCCAGCGTTGACGTATCCAACATTGCATGCCGTGCCAGATGACAAGAAGCTAGTCCACTGTGTCTGTTTTCTGTTGCCTGTGACTTGGAATGTTTCGTGATTCAGCCATCGTCGTCTTGGTCCGGCTCTTATATAAATTTGTCCCCTTCAAATCAAACTTTCCCCCGACGCCAACAACACAGCATCTTGAACACGATACCACCGTGAACGGGGCTCGACAGAAATATTGCTCTATCAAAGCAAAAGCCCACCCTCCACCAAGGACTTGCACCCTCGGTCTCGGCAGCAAATTACATCCACCACGAATACCGTCCTTCGTTGGCCGCTGATCCCTCTAGCATCGCCAAAGAATACGAAGCCTCGGCAATTTTCTATCCAAGACGAAGTGGTGTTCCGTTACCAGTGCTACGGGCAGTGAGAATGGATAAGGCCGCCTGTCCATCTGCATCAGAAACATTTCAATCAACTCATTTTCAAAACATGGCCGGTTACGAAATGGATGCGGCGCCGGAGCAACTCTTCATGAACACCTTCATTGACAACTTGCGCAGCGAAAAGACCAGGTTATGGATCAAAACCATAGTACTCTCCTTTCTACTGGGGCTTTTTGCCATTTGTACAGCTGTGTTATCTATCCTGTATGGTATGACGCCCACAGGCCACTGAAACTTTTGGAGTTACTTTTGATGACAAACATTTTAGGAACTCAAACTTGCCCTGCCTCCTCCTCTGGCGTGAAGACAGTGACAGTATCGCCAGAGCCAACAACCGTTCCCAGCACTGTTTGGACATCTGTCACTGTCTTGGAATCTGCTTCAGCCGACCCAGATGGCGATGAGATGGAGACGGACACCTTGACCACGACTGAGTTCCGCACCTTAAGTATAACTTATATGGCAACAACCACCAGGAGGATCATATCCACAACCATGGCCACGGAAACGGCAACAATGATGGCAACAACGATGGCGACGACCACGGCAACGACGACCTCAGTCTCTACTAAAACAGTCACTGCGTCCGGGCCTCCAGGGTAAGTTCGGCCTTTACAACCAGAAAGAAAATGCTCAGAGGATCGAGTATGATAATTGACGAATGCGCTCCAGACACAAAGCATGCGAGTCTGGCCGCACCATGGGTGGACAACGCCTGATCGACGTGGACTCAGACTATTACACAAAGTGGATGAATTTCATCATGCGTAACCAGCCGAACTCAGCGCACAAGGCCGAAGATGACATGGGGTTCAAGAAGCTGGCGATATCATCAATGTGGCGGTGTGGTGACAATGGCTGGATTGCGTTCGAGAATTACTGTGAAAAAGGGTGGACTCTTAGCGACGATGGGAAGTCTGATCGCTGTAACGCCCCGGCACCAAGTGTGTCAAAGTCGGTCTAGATCACAATATCGTCTACAAAGGTAATGTTGGCGACCAGTTGAATATTGAGATATCAAGCCAATGCAGTCAGAATCTTGTCCTTGGCCATACGGTGTGCACAGTACCACCTGGTACCGCTCGTGATGCTCTGGTCTACACAGTATATTGCTGGAGTGAAGAGCGCAGCAAAGCGCAAAAAGGAGCTCTCACCACGCCAGAGCCTAGAAATTTGCTGTGACTGTTCTAGGATACTCCGTGATCCCCTGTCATTCGTGTCTTCTTCGATGAGGAAACACCGCAGTTTTCAATTGGGTGGGCGTAGGAAGTTGGCCAAAGGCTCAGCCGTGGCACTGCCGCCGCCAAGAAGCTGTACTGACAGATGAGGCAGGGTGACACCCCCACAATTGATCCGATGGCACCCATGACGAAACAGGTACCAGGTACGGCGATCCCTAACCTTGGAAGCAGCAGGGCCAGACACTCTCCAGACTGACTGACTGACTTGACTTGACTGCCGCCTTGCTATTTAAACAGGAACACCGACCGCCAATCTTGCCAAGCACAGAACATTCTTCGACCGACAACACCAAGAGAAGACCTATTGCCAGTGATAATCTGACACCATCTTCCAGCCGTGTAAGTCATCGTCCGCGCTCGCTCTGAATCCACTTTCCCCACACACATTGGTCTCAGGGTCGCACGGCCACTGACATCATACCCCTTTTCGCCTATTAGTGACTGACCCCTTAATTCCGACAGTTGACAAACATCACCATCCAAGAATAACCTCAATCACCACCTTACCATCACCGCAAAACAAGATGCCTAACGGACCCGGCGCCGCCTCCATCTCGACCATCGAGAGCATCATCAAGCCCGCCGAGGCCACTGGCGGCAGCGGCAAGACCAAGTGCATCGAGTGCGACGGCTACGAGTGCTGCTGCATCCCAATTCCCTGTGTTGTCATGTAAGAGTACTCGGGGAATACGAGGTGTTATATGTCTTGGGAAGATCTGAAGAGCGTGGGGACAGCAGGACGGGCAGAGGTTGTGACGGCACGTACACGTCTGCCAAAGAGATATTCAGGTGTCCCAAGCAGCAACACCAAGAACCTACGTACCTACTTGTCAATGCTTGAGAGCGAACGATGATGATATCCAGTTTATGAAATTGAATACGAGGGGCCGGCATTAACACACGCAGTTCGGTTGCTCGTGGGTAGCAATACAACATCCTTATTACACAAACCCCCACTTTTGCTACGTGAGGCAGTGCTAAGTGAGCCGAAGGAAGAGCCAGCAATGTAAATCCGTAGGCTTGCTTTCCTGTGCTACAGACATAACCGGGTAGAATCTAGCAGACCAGACTCGTGATACTCCTAATGTGGCGCGAAGCCAGCACCCATCTCCTGCTTGCTTACCCTTGCCACTCACAATCCTGGTCCATCCACAAGTCAGCCGTCGATGTGGAGGAATTTGCCTGCGGGACCCTCAAGGGCGTTCCTGATCTGCCCTATCTAGGCACAGCGGCTTCACCTCCCCACCACGACAGGACGAATATCAAGACCGCGGTCCACGATGCCTTCTCACATAATATGTAAACACCTCACGTTGCGAGTCACACGGTCAAGCCTATTTGGAGCACATTCGTACGTATGAGTGATCATGATGCATCAATTATCTTTCTAGACGTTACCAAACACAAAAAGGAGGAGGCCGACCATACCGACCACGGACCGGGCCGATCAACAATAATAAGCAGCAGCAGCAGCAGCAGCAAAACTAATGGATGATTTCTGACCCTGGGGAAAGAAAAAGAACCAAGTAAAGTGGCAGAGCATGCAACCTGACCAGCCCAGCCCAGACCAGAAACGCCCGTAATGAAATTGTCCGTCCCTCGAGGAAAGAACAAGACACCAACAATCTTGACCGATCTTGAATCGACGAAAGGCCTAGACTCCCGGAAGGTGAATAGTGGGAAGAGTGAAGAGATCAATAAAGCCACGAGAACCGTCCGTCCGTTCGTTCTTGGGGTATGCATGAACAAGACATTGACCTCCCTTCTCCCTCAATGACATGCAGACAACAGCAACAATAAGAACAAAAAGGAACAGAGAGTGAGAGACCAGAACGCATACATATGTACCTTATTTCTCCGGGAACCCCAAGCCTATGGACAGCAAGTATAAAAAAAAAGAACTTTTTGTGTGTTTGGTCAGTGAACCCCGGCCAGTTTTCCGTGTCGTTTGTGTTCATGAACAAATAGTAAATAGTAAAAGGCCCAGCATGCATTCCTTCGCTCCGTGAACAATGAAAATTCCAGGCCATTATGCATTGCGTCAAATTAGACAACCGCTGATGCCTCGGGTTGGGGAGGTGTATCCCCGTCTCTGTTTATGTCTCTACAGCAAGGTGTTATGACAAAGAGTGGGAGGGATCAGACCTCCTCCTCGATCAAGCGCTGCACCTCTGGGCCGTTGAGCAAGATGCGCTTGCCCAACTCCTCTGGCGGCTTGCCGTCGCGGACGGCACCGAAGTCAAGAATCTGTGCACGATCAAAAGTCAGTATAATGGCCAGATTTGTTTAAGTTCGTGAGAGTGTTCTTGAATAAACATACCTCAACATAGGTCAGGTTGTCCCTCTGCACAGCAGCAACACACCGCCGCTCGTCAAACTTGACCTGCCACACGCCTCCCAGGTCGGTGAGGAGGTCCTGGATGTGGTCGCCCGTCTGGACATCCCACATCTTGACCGTCTTCTCGCTGCCCGAGATCACCTTGCGCCCATCATGCTGGAAACACGTGATGGCGCCGGTATGTGCACTCAGCGTGTGCTTGCACTTGCCTGAATCCGGGTTCCAGATGCGCAGTGTGCTGTCGGCGGCAGCCGAGACGAGAAGCTCGTCGCGCAGGTCGAGTAGCCCGACCAACAGGGTGTGGCCCTCGAGGCTGTGCAGGCAGGCGCCTGTATCGAGGTCCCATATCTTGACAAAGGAGTCCATAGATCCTGAGATGCAGCGGTTGCGCTTGTGGTCAAGGACAACACTGTAGACCTTCTGGGTGTGGCCATGAAGGACGTGAAGGGCTTCCCCAGTGCTGATGCGCCATACACGGACGGTAGCATCGTAGCTACCAGAGACGAGGACGTCGCCGTGGGCAGCAATGGAGCGGACCGAGTGCGTGTGGCCGCTCAAGATCCTGACGAAATACGGGCACTCAGCATCATTGGCAGGAGGGCCTGTCTGTATGTATCGACGAGACCCTGCCTCAGGCAGCCTCCATACTCGAAGCTGGCTGTCTCGGGACCCAGTGATGATGAGCGGGTTCGGTGGCATCATCACAGGCTCGCCATCTATACCGACCTTGCCAGTATCAGTGGGCATGAGGATCTGCAGACATCGCACGGTCGAGGTGTGCCCGTAGAAGACCTGCGAACACATGCCCTTCTCAATGTCCCAAACACGAACTGATCGATCGGTGCTGCCGGATACTAGCGTGTTTCCCTCATACTGCAAGGCCCACACACCGCCCTCATGGCCCTCGAGCTTCTTCCGTAGCTTTCCAGTTTTTGTGTCGTAGACGTGGATGAGAGTGTCGTCGCTACCGGTGATGATCTTGTCATCGTCAAACTGCAGACAAGTGATGACGTGGCGGGGATGTGCTGCGAAGGCAACATGTCCAGGCTTGACCTTCCCGCTCGTCCAGCTCTGGCGGATCATGTAGTGACGACGGTATAGTGATTTGAAAAGGTGCAGTCTTCGGAGGCTAGGCAGACCAATCTGGGGATCGGGGACGGATAAAACCGCCTCATTTGCCGCCGAGATGGGGCCCTCGGCCTTGAACTTGGGCGGGGAAAGCGGTGCATCCTCCTTGAGTGACTCCTGCAGACTGACTCGTCGCTTGCTGCGCTCGAGATTGGCGTAATTGTGCACACCCCGCTTCCGCTTCGAGCTACGCAGCTTTGGCATTTCGGGCCTGGGCGACCGCAACTCAGCCTCTGTCGAAGTCAGGCGGTTTTGCAGACTGAGGTCGAGCTCAGCGCCCTCAGCGCCCTCGGGATCCTGCCAGCCCCAGCCCTGGGTGATGGCCTTCCTGAGTTCACCAGGCGAGAGCTGGAACCCGTCCCGGTCAAACAACTCCTTCCACCCAGTCTCGTTGCTGTCGATCATGGTTCGCCAGTGCTTTGAAACCTGTGCCGCGCGGCAGAGATCCCGGTGGTCGAGGAAAGAGAGCACGTGCAGACCAAGCTCGGTAGGCAGCTGCTTCAGGAAATCGCACTTGAGAGCAGGGTTGACAACATCTGCGACCATGTGCAGCGTTTTCCTCGGGCATCTGCGAAGGAACTGGTACATCATGAAAGTCTTCATGTCGTTGGGCATGGAGTCGAAAGATTCGAGCATGGACCGGGTATCTAGGAGGCCGACGGCGCGTTCGAAAGCATGTCGGTCGCGTTGAGTGGGTGAACCATCGACCATCATGTCCAGATCAGTCACGTCCAGGCCTAGTGTAGACTGAGACTCTTGTTCCTGGCTTTCCTCGGGCCATCGTCGCCGGGTAGACCTGGTCAGGCTTCGCGAGAAGCTGGAGCCCTCGTCATCTTCTTCAGGCTCATCCTCCTGAGGATCCGATGTATGCAACTGTGCGGCGGCCAGGGTGGGAGACAATCTAGGACTTGGCAAGCTGGCATCCGGATCTGCGACCGTGATGGACGGCCGGGGTTGTGATATGTCGTCCAGGGACTCAGCGAAGGGCTCGACATCGGCATCAGTGATGGGAGGAGTAGCCACATTGCTGCTGAACACTGTTTGAGATTCACTGCCAGCGGGACTTGCCGCCTCGTAAGCGGCCAGACTTTGGCCAAGGCCAGCAGTTGGGTCGGCGTGCAAGGGCCTCAACCTCTGCGGCACTTCGCTCGCGACGGTGACTTCAGACCTATCCGGGGTGGCAAGATACAATGAAGATGATTGCCGAGTCGTCCTCTCCCGGGCACCATGGGAAACGGCCCTTCGGAGCCTATCAGAGACTGATGAGCTTGCATGGCTGCGGGATGACCTCTGAGAGGACCTGTTTGATGTGTGCTGATTTGTGGCGGCGTGTCGGCGGGATCTGCGAGTATGCGACTCGGTAGAAGGTTTGGAGACTTGAGGTTGTGGTTCAGGCGCAGGCGTGCCACGATCGGAGTTTGACTTGACACTGTCCTCGATTTCGAGGGGTTTGGACTGGACAAATGACTAGTTAGCACAGTGACAGCCCACACAACATCCACAACACGTTTCTCAAAGCTGGACTGACCTGATTGTCTCCCGATGTGAAGGATGGTTCGCTAAAAGACCAAGCAAACTCGTCATCGTTCTCGGATAGATCAAGCGTAAACTTCCTCAGGTCTGGCGGGGTAGGGCCTTGGGCCAGGGGGTACTCCTTGACATCGAGGGTCTCGAGGGGCCTGGGCTGTCGGATGAAAAGAGGGGGGTATGATCTCTTGGTGGTTGTCGTGGTGGTAACGGTCTTGGTCTCGACGCACTGAGCCAACTCGTATTGAAGTTTTGCAGCACGTCCTGATGTATCGCTCTCGCTGTCGTCGAAGCTAACGGTCAGCCTCTGGTTGGCCCTGGGCCTTCGAATCTCGGTAGTCTTCTGGACGGGCGGCGAGCCTTTTGCAGGAGGCACGAGGGTCATCTTGGCGGTCGAGGGACGAAATGATTCGCAACACTGGAGTGCCGTAGGATAGTGATGCAGCGGTCGATGAGGGCGTGTCGAGGTGGGTGGCCGATGTCGAGGATGCACACGGAGGCACGTTCGGCGTCGGTACTCGTACCCGGGACGGACTTCCTGCGATATTTACCCGCGAACCAGGCAGCCAACAACTTGGCCTTGACCCGAGAGACGCGTTCCTGTCCTTTTCACAGCCTCGTGCAGTCGGCTGCAACGCGTTTCCCGTTGGCGGTGGCAGGGGGGGCGTGCCACACCAGGCAGGGTCGGTGGAGTGAGAGACGGAAAGTCCGAGTCAAACGAGGCTCAAGCGCTGCACAACATGTCCTGCTCGTGTTGATGAAAATGTTCTCGGTCGGTCTGTGTCCGGTGTCGAGGTGAGGTGAGGTGAGGATCAGAAGGCGGATGTGGAAGAGGGGATGAGAGATGGTGGGCGTGGCTCGATGTGTCGAAGTTTTGTCAGAAGTAAGATTGAGTAAGACGAGGCACGAGGCACACGAGGCACACGAACACACGCACCCGCTCGGGGAGGGCGCACGGGGCAGGCAAAGGAGGGACGGCGAAGGCGAAGAACGAAGGCGGGCGAAGGAGGAGGCGTCGGTCAACAACGCCAAACCTTAGTTAGGGCGGATTTGGAGTGTACCAGGGGTCATCCGAGGCCTGCCCGTTAGGAGGCTAGACTGGACTGGCAGACTGGCTGGGCTGCTTGGTTACGCTGCACTGCTGCAGGCTGCAGGCTGGCCCGACTAACAGTAATGGTCCGAGTCGAGGATAAAGAGACAGGCCCTATCTGGATTTGGATCTGGATCTGGACCTGGACCTGGAACTTGAAAGGACAAATGCGATGGTCGTCGTGTCTTGTCGTGTCTTGTGGCTTGTGTGCAGTCCAGTGGTGGTTGGACTCGGGAGACGTGAATAGAAGGAGGATTTGGATTGAGATTTGGATTTGAATTGTGCCCGTGGGTTTGTTGTTCCAAGATCCCCCTGCGGTTGGTCGTCTTCCCCCTTTCGAGAGGAGCTGGGTGCCCAGGTGGAGGAGGAAGAGGGGGTCTGTTTTGCCGCGGGTGTTGGGCTCTACCCAGGCACGCAGCACAGTGAGTGAGTGCAGTATGCAGTCTGCAGACTCAGGCTCAGGCTGCAGGCTGCTGGTTGGGGTTCGAGGGGGGACGGGGAACGGGGATAGGATGGGATGTGACGGAGTGTGACGAAGCGAGCCCACTGCAGGCCCTGGTCCATTGCCTGTCTCCAAAAGCACCCAGCACCAGCACTCACTCAGCCAGCATGCAGCGCACCTGGGCAGTTGGCGCAGTGTCGCAGTGGGTGCGGGCGTGCACCGTACTGGCCTGCTGCTTACCAACGAAACGGGTCCCCCAATGTTGGAACCTCCCAAGCAGCCAAGTGGACTGGAAGACCAGGGGGTTCGATCTCGTGGCCGTGGACCGACACCAGCGTCGAGCCGCTAAACGCTAAACCCAACCTGACGGTCTGCAGTCCGTCTCCCGATCTCTCCCCCACCCGCAGCCGCTCATCCCAGCGTTTTGGGTTTTAGGACCGTCAAAGCCTTTCATCGAATCGACAAAGACGCACGGAAGAGTGACGCCACACCCGCCTGCGCACATCGGGTAATGGCACCAAACGAACCTTGGAACATTTGCATTTCTTCCAACAGCAATCCCTGCCTCGAACTGCCCGTGCCCGTGCCGTGCCCCTGACCTAGACTCAGACCCAGATCCAAATTCAGACCCCGTGGGCACTGGGCATAGGCTACAGACCGTCCTTCTTCATTTCCAAGAGTGCCAAAGTCAAAGAGCCCACATCCGCCGCTGACATCGGTTTTGCCTCATCGACAGCCGGTGCAGGTGCCTGTGCCTGGGCTAGCTTGGCTAGGCAAAATCTTACGGCCTAAGCAGTGGCAACAAAGCTGATCATCAGCTTGTCCTCGGGTTCGCACGTTCGGTACCGCTGCCTTGGGAAATCCCGTGTCCAACCAGAATCCTGTCTGTCCGCTCTCGGCCGAGTCCGCCTGCCTGACAACCCTCTTCTCCCGCGCTGAATATACTGAATCTGAATGTCAACTACTATGCACAGCAGAAGCCTTCTTTTTTATCTACTCAGTTGAGTTAGGTAGCTCAATGGGCAGGCAGGGTGGCAGGCAGGCAGACGGCCATGTGAAAGGAGCTGGCTTATCACTGTCGCAGTCGAGTCTCCACAAGATCCCTCACTGATTCTCCCTTCGCACTTAATGTTTCAAACAACCTCTGGAATCTGTGCGTTCTTCAGCTGCGAGATCAGAATAATCCAGCACTCAAAGAATAATGGATTGTGTGGTCTACCTCTGCTGCCATAACAACCCAGTCCCACTTACACACAATAGCCTAGATATATCTATCCATGGTAAAATTCAGGGCAAGGCTTGCCCTCTCACCATCAATTGACACATATCTAACACGTCTCAAATTCTGCTCTCTTCAAATGTTGTCGTGCAAGTATCATGATCGAGTCGGACCTCGAGGGTACAAGATGCTTTCACCTCGAGTTGTCCACAGATGCAGGAGCTATGGCGGTCGCCGTTCTTTCCTAAGTCGACTGCGAAGATGTCAACTAAACTGGGTGTGGCAGCTCCAACCCCCTCAGCCCTCCAACCCTCCTCCATCTCTTCGATCCTCCCTCGACCGTCGTTATTCTTCGACTTTTCTCTTGCAGGCTTGTGAATCCTAGCCCTTTTGATTTCGAGAACACTCCAACATCCCCCTGTCACGGCCTCTCGACCCAGTGCTATGGGACTCGCGGTTTCCCAGCACCCAGTTGCCCTTCCCCGGCTCTGCACCTTGGTCTTGACCTTGAAGTAGGCCCATGATGTTTACAGCAACAAATCGACCACCTGATTTCGACATTGAGCTGGCCAAGATGCTCGTCACGGCCACTGTACGTGCTGCTGCCGCCGATTTTGCATCGCTTCAAAATGCTATGACTGACTGCTCAGCGTCCCTGTAGCTCAGTCTCATCTTCTATGGCAGGCAGGTGCCCACTCTTCCCACCATGCGCAGGTCTTTTTTTGGCTTACAATTCTATGACTTTCCAGAAATGCGTTTTCCGAGGACTCTTTTCGAAAGCTATCAATGCGCGAATTGGAGGATTCCCAGGTCACACACGAGTCCCTTCTCAGATCCGGACGGCCCCTTTCATACAAGGTCCATCCTCTCTCCATTCTCTCCCCGGAGAGTGAGTCACTAGTATACATGAGAAAGAGCAACAACCCTCGTCTAAATGCCTTCCTCGCTGATCTGGTCTGTCAAAGCCCAGCTTAAAAAAAATGTTGGCACTGCAAATACTGACAAGGCCTAGGATGAAATCTTCGAGGCTCTCAAGTCTCAACGAGTGGGCAAAATCTTCATCTGCTTCAACGAATCGAAGAATTGGAATATGAACGGCCTTCTCGAATGCTATACTCTCAAGTTCAGCTACACTGAGCTTGGTAGTTTCCACATTTATATCGACCGGACTGGGATGATTGACGATCCCCTGAAAGAAAAGGTCTCGCCGGACGCCTTCAAATCTCTGAAACAAATAATCAATGGCTGCCCACAGCTTCCGGATGTCTTTTACACGCACATGTTTGTTTCCCCGGTCGACAGCAAGACCAAGCTTGATGGTGCTTGGGGTAGCAATGGTCATGGCGTCAGAGAAGCAGTATTGCATCTCAAAGAAAGGAAAGGATCGGACAGTAGTCGTATTGGAAAGTTCAACTCAGAGCCCCCATCGGAAGTGGCCGTCGAAGAAGCCCACGATGCACACAGTGGGATGCTTCCGGCGCACCCACCGCATATGACAAGCGATGGATTATCACAAGCGCGTTATATCGATCGCGCTGGCACACAGGCTCAAGTCGCGTATGCGAATCACTCATCCAGCTCGACCTATGCAGAACCGATCTTAGCCGCATCGCCAGCCAGCTCGGGATCTGAGACAGGTGTCAATGGGGAGCAGAGAAAGCCGCAGAAGTCCCTCGAGCCTCGCACCCACCAGCAAGACACTACTTGGGCTGCCTTGTATCATGACCCAAGGTTCTACTCATACGATGGACAATCTGCGGATGGTAATCATGGTGGAGATGAAAAGGCGCACCCTAGCCTGTCTTTCACATCTACGCCGGTAGACCAATCCCTCCGCAGGAGCTCGAGGAAACGCTCGGCACCACAGGACCGCTCTGCGTCTGTCATCCAGCAACAGGGAGAAAAGACAAAAATTATACCCAAGCTTGATTCCCGACTTACCGTGATTGACGAGGTCGCAGAGGATCTGCCTCCTACACAGCGTCTGGACACCCCAAGCCAAAGCCGGCAAAATCGGGGACCTGGATGTGTGCAACCTATGTTTCTCTCCTCCGACTCTGGAAGATCCGTTTCACCTCCAGCAAAACGCAAACAACCAACAAAATCGATGATGAGCATTGCAAAAAGGCTGAATCAGAGACATTCGTACACAAACCCGATGTTTCTTTCTTCTGACTCTGAAAAGTCTCATTCACCTCCAGCGGAACGCAAACAGACCGCGAAACAGACAGGAAATGCACAGCAGCAACCAGAAGATGTTCTCCAGCTGGTGAGCAGCCTAGGATCACCTCGAATATCGAATCAATCCTGCCTACACGGTGTCCCGTCGGGCCCATAGTCACTACCGACTATGGAGCTGTTTATCAGTGTCGCGTCCTTCCTTGAAAAGGATACATTGTCACACAGTGGGGGGAAAGAGGCTAGTGACGTGGCTTTGAGACTCGATAAACTTTGGCTTAACACTACATGCTACTAAATGTCAAGACTGGTGTGAAATATACCCAAAGAGGGATGTGCAATCGGTTGCGAGGTGTGGTCACTGATTCTGTAAGTCAGCAGCTGTCCTATCTGCGGAAAGCCCTATCTACTCAGGCGATGAGGATGAGACTTTAATACTAGACCACCTTTTGTCACAGTACCGTCAAATGATCTAGATTGAAGATCAAATATTTTGCAGGGTCAATTGCTATGGTGAACGAACCACTTCTGCAGCTCTCGAGACTTTTGTAGCTGAATCAATTGATTTTGACAATTATTAAAAACTCTTTTACACATCATAGTTACATATATGGTTGGCGCCAGAAATGGAGCAAAAGGCTCGGTGAAGCCTACGGCGAAACCCTCCCCAAGGCGATGAAAAAGAAAACTAACACCAGTACTCCAAGACCCCTTCCCTTGATCCTGCCTCTGTCGAGAATAAAAGATTGACGTTCTCCATAGACTAACCAACACCCTCGACCTATTCTACATCGACGTCATTGTCACCCTCATCATTATTCACCGTCGCCGCCATACCCAGGGCGCCTTGTCACGGTGGGCTCGGGCTCAGGCTCGGTCAACGCCGCCGTGGTGCGAATGGTGACAGTAGTCAGGGTGGGAAGGATGATGGGAATCTCAGTCGGGGTGAGGAGCGGGTCGGTGATGATCTCCGGGATTGTTGTTGGGAGAGCGGCCGTCGGGATAGGCTCCCTAGTGGACAGCGAGAAGACCTCGCTCGTCTCGCTCTCGGTGGCGACGGCGGCCGAGGAGCTGGGGCTCTCCAGGGTCAGCGTCACCGTGTCGATGACGGTCTCGGTCACCTGCCCGCACGTCGGCATGGTTGGTGTCTCCGTGGGGGTGCCTGGCGTCTCTGTGGAATTGCCTGGTGTCTCTGTGGGGATGCTTGGTGTCTCTGTGGGGATGCTTGGTGTCTCTGGGTTGACTGGCGTGCTGCTGGCGCCTGGGGGGACCCCGGTCGTGGTCTCGTTGCCGTAGTGGGTGCCTGGGGGGGTCGTGACGACGGGTAGTGGAGACGGAGCTGATGGGGACGCGGAGGCCGGCGGCGCAGACGTGTCTGATGGGGGTGGACCAGATGGCACAGGACCGGATGGTGTAGGACCAGACGGCTCTGGACCGGATGGCTCAGGACCAGACGGCGTAGGTCCAGATGGCTCAGGAACAGATGACACAGGCACAGACGGCTCCGGAGTCGGTTCTCCGCTTCCTGGAGTAGATTGCGGCACACCGGGCTGGGTCTGGGTGACAGTGATCGTGGTCCCGGGGACGGTGATGGTTGAGCCTGGGACGGTGACGGTTGAGCCTGGGACGGTAACAGTGCTCCCAGGGACGGTGACAGTGCTCCCAGGGACGGTCACAGTTGTCCCTGGAATGGTGACAGTGCTACCTGGAACCGTGACAGTTGAGCCGGGATTCGTCACAGTCTCGGTGACCGTCAAGACGGTGCTGCTATCCCCATTGCCTTCATTTATGGTTATGGATCCGCCAGGGTTCGAGGGGAAAACTGTGGTGATGCTTCCAGTAGGTGTAGGAAGGAGCACAGTAGAGGTATACTCTGTGACAGTAACTGGGGGCGGAAGCACAGTAGTAGAATAACCCGTGACAGTGACTTGGGGCGGACACTCGTAAGTTATTGCGCGAGCGGCGTGGCCGTTGGAGTGAGCGTCGTTGTTTCTGTTGTGCTCAGCTCGTTGGAAGCGCCCGAAGGCTTGGGCCTGGGAGGCAAGCAGGACGACAGCGAAGGCGAGAAGGCCACTTGCTTTTGTGTGGGCCATTTTGGATATAGAGCGAAGGAGTCCTGCTAAAGAATGAAGATGAAGGCGCTGTTGCTGATGAGCATATCACAGGCTGGACGGATCAGTCGAGAACTTGACCCTCTTTATACATCACATTATTTGCATTCAGATATCTCAATCCCAACTCCACTCCTGGTAGGAGCATCGTGAAGGGAGGCAGATAGATTGCTACTATCGACCACGGCAGCGTTGTGTATCACGGCCGAACCCAACTACATCCGTCTCAACATGAGGCTTCTCGGTGTGTTCATTGTGAGGCCCAGGTGTGAAGGGATGTGGATAAACTGCTACTATTGATACAAGAAACCGAGTATATCACGGGAACTCGACCATAAACGGCCCGGCAAGAGAGTCAAGCGAGCGGGCGGCCCGTTGCGAAGGGATATAAATGACTACCTCCGAAGATAGATCCATGGACAAAACCGGGTTATTGACGAGCTGGTGTTGATTCGGGGTCGAGGGATGGAGCGCACGTCCGGCACCGCCTGCGAAATGGTTGTGAGAGATATAATACCGTGCCCCTCCCTACCTATGTAGATGGTGTTTGTCTGTTGTTGACTCGGTTGAGAAGTCTCTCGTCGGCCTGTCCAAGGGATGGATGCAAAAGCATCAAGGATTCAGGGGTAAGTAGTGTGGTAGTGTCAGTGTCAGGCTCAGGCTCAGGCCTTCACTTAGACAGGCACTGACAGGCCGACAGCTTGGGTGCTGTGGTTGCATTTGGCTGGTTAGTCAGCGGGTCTGTGCCGGTGGATCTACCTCGGTACCAAAGTACCTAGGTACACAGTTGGGGGCCCTGCCTCAGCCTGCCTTTGCCTGCCTGCCTGCCTGCCGGGGGAACGCGAGATGATGGGAAAGTGCAATTTCGCATTGATCCAAGATCGCATCGCATCGCACCATATCACAACAGCAGCGCGCCTGCAACGTCGGCACGGCACATTGTTTGCATGGACGCGATCCTATCATGAAGACTCATTCTCCTTCCTATTCGCTCTTTATGCAACATTTCACCCATTCCCTGTAAAGGGACCTAGAGAGAGGAGAGACACTTCAACCTTGCTGCGCCCGACTTTGCTTTTCTCAACAGTCTTCTCTACTGCTTCTCCTTTGTCGCGCTCATCATGGGCAACTGTGCATCATGCCTAGGCCAACGCCGACGGGACTCTGTCGTGGAGGTAAGAGAGACCCCTTTCCTTCCTTGCCGCTGCCCTGAAGTCCTTGTTTACCCGTGCTGACATGCCGGGCCGATGGCCAGGACGAGGAATCGCGCCTCCTCTTCGATGACCCGAACGGTATCCACTACGGCAGCTTTGGCGAACAGCAGATGACGAGTCAGAACGATCCCATGGAGGCTCAACGAGAGATCGAGGCTCTTCAGCGGGTCGTTGCCCGAACCTCCGAGTGCGTTCCCCCTCCGCCCCCGGACAAGAGTCCAACATGTGCGCCTGAAACAGCAGCAACTGACCCCGTGGTGGTGCAGCAACATGGTGGATATCTTTGAAATCGCGCCCCCGAAAGACGCACAACACAGGGCACCGCCCACCCCATACGGCCTTGTGGGTCAGGAGGCACGTCACATGCGGTATCAGTCTCTGCTGAGCAAGCTCAGCGCGGATGAGGAGGACTCGGCTGCCGGAACCAGGGTCGACTGGACCCCAGAGGAGGAGGAGGGTGACGATGAGGACGCCGCAGGACTGCAGAAGGGAGTTCCACAGATCAAGACCGAGCCCAGCGACGCCCTGGTCGGCAACTTTCGAGAAGCTGCAGCGGCGATGGCATGATGCACGAAGCAGGGACAGGGGCTTCACGCAGACCGGGATTTGGACGACACATCACATCACAATCTTCTAGCCTTTCCTTATTTCAACTTCATGGCACTGACGAGCATGCGCCCAATGTCATGTGGCTGCCACCTGCAGCTGGGTAAAGTGTCGGTCACCGATGCTCGTCTTGCCCATATTATCACACCTCCTATGATGACACACAGGACCCGAGGCAACGGGAGACCCACCGTGTCGGGCAGGGTGCTGTGCCACAGTACCAACTCGGGGAGCCGCACTCCGCCGTGGGCGACGGCACATCTGTATTCTTACACAGTCAAATACCAACAAGCTTTTCTTCTTTTTTGTCCACCCCTCACCGGTCTTTCCCTCCCCCCCTCGACAGCTGCGAAGTATACTGAGCTTGGATCTCCTCTTTTCAGACCCGGCCACCAATCATCGAAACCCTCATGGAGAAATTTCCGAGGGCCGCAGCCAGGTCAGGCCCATTGAGCAGCAGCCACGTACGAACTCTCCCTGATGTTGCTTTGAGGTGGAGACTAGCATCGGCCGTCGCACGATTAGCTTCAAGTCAGCTGCGTTTCGTCAGAATTTTCTTGCAGTGACTTCTCCGGCTTCGGTGCATGTTTCGCCCGGCACAAGTCTGGGGCCGCCATTGCGACGCTGGAGATCCAGGGCCCTGTTTTGAGTTCCGGCGAAGATCAGGCTAATGCGGGAGCAAAAACCCGAATCCCAGTTGATTGGCATCGTCCGAATAATTGCGGCCTGCCTCCGGAGGCTCTGCCAGACGAAGAACAGCGCCACTGTGGGGGACAGGAACCCTCGCGGCGCCGCTTCGAAAGACACCGACGAACTATTGATCAAGGGACTCGTGCTACTAGACCGACCAGTGATCAGCTCGGCCAACCACCCCAAAATCTCTCCTGCACATTCAGCCTAGGCTCAACGCCCGCTACTAGCTCTGCAGGACGCGGCATGGTCGCATCGTTTGCACGCGGCGCCTTGAACGTGGAGCAGGGCGATGGGTCAGCAAACTCGGGGCTTAATGTCGACACCATAGACTAGTCTTCCTGGCTCCGAACAACTGTTCTCTGGGGCAGACAGGGGCCTTCGGCGGGATTCGCCGGTACTGTTCTGCCCGGTGTTTGGCTTTGCTACCAACCATGTCGTCACTAGACAGGATTCAATGTCGCTGGTGTATGGTATGGCATGGACGTCCGTTCTGTTGTCCCGCAGATGTACTCCTCCATGGTGCCACTCAACTCCCCCTCACCTCTTGTCTTGACCCCATTCGCCGGTCCGAGAGTCCATTTCGTACGGCTTACATGCTCATAGGGACGCTTCCTGCCCCGACGAGCCTGTCAGAACCTTGTACGGGGCCACTATGATGCAAGTCAACGTGGGGGAAGAGGCCCCGTCGACTCGGCTCGCACGCATCATAGTTTCCACGCATGACCCGGCACCTTGAGACTGCATGTGCTCGCTCGTCAACCGTCTGTTGGGATGCGATTCGCAGATTCCCGCAGAAGGCCTTTGCTCTCGGACTCCACCTAGCCTGCCATCAGTCACTGAATCGATATGGTGGCACTTGGGTTCTAACACGGCTCAGGTGAGCTTTCGGAAATTGAATTTTGTTTGCAATTAGTGATGGAGATCTGTACACTTCCCAAACTTAGCCCTATCCACTGCCCCTATTCCAGCCCATGCTCAGAGGCGTGTCCAGCAGCTTGCGACAAAAACCCGCCCCAAATTGACCAATCCTACACTGATATGGCTCCCTTACAGTTTTGCCCTTCCCTCTCTGTCTTAATATCTACAGGTTGTTGCTTCTTCCAGCTAGCTTCTAGACCTCCAATTGCCTGTCGTCCTTGTCGACGGAGCGTTTTCCACCGGCGGCCGCCCCCTCCTCCTATGTGACAGTTCTAAGTCTATCATCATGCTCAATCCATAGTTTCTCTATCGCTTTTCTGACCTCTTCCATGTCGATCTCTGTTTTCTCGATGGTAGCCCGGCGATTACCCTCTCTCCTCCAACGCTCCACGTCCTGAGCCATCTTGTTGTAGCGTCGCTGTTTCTTATCTGACTGGTCGCATAACTTGCAGTTTCCAGGCAAGTAGTTCGTTTCGTAGACCAGCTTTAAGCCACAGGTCTCGCCGGTTCGGTACTCTTTGTTACATTGTTGTCTAAAATTTCCCCATTTCCAAAACCCGCATTGCCAGCGCGATTGCTCGAAATAACACATGACCGAGCAGGGGTGGTAGACCGACGGCTTCTTTATTGATGAGGCGCGTTACCCAAGACTAGCGAGATGCGTTAGCCCACATATTCTCTCTTCCTTGCTCAACGACAGGGCTGCAATTTTGTTCTCTGAAGTACACGGGATATACCAGGACGGGGTTGACCCACTGAAGGTGTGACAGGCTTAAAATATCTTCGAAACCGACGTGATATGTGACCTTGAGATGTAGACTTGCTGACTTTGGGGTCTTCTAGACTTCCCCTGAAACAATTGGTGCAAATCGGTATGGACTTTTGCGACTTTGAAGCAGGCAGACACCTGATACGATTGAACCAAGAAGACGTCGAGCAGGCATCATACTTATACCGTGATGGTTGGCCCTGTCTGGCTGGTCTGGGAAGGTGGACCGGAGCCATTGCCAACGCACCACCATCTGCAGCATCTCTGTTGACGAGGCTTGCTTCTAAGGGGACACAGCAACTTGTCTGCAAGCCCCAATCTGCAACCGGTCAAAACCCACAATCAATGGACAGAATGCCCAACTGGTACATGGAAATGTCCGAACCATCTCGAGTAGGTACCTTTTCACGACCCCAAACGGGCCCCGGTTTTTGCTTCGGACACATGCCATTACCGGGTTGCAGACCCCTGGCATGTATTCTTTTTTTCATTCATCCAGACGCATGCTTCCCAACGTCGGCCTCGTGCCCTGGGCACAGTCTGGTGGAGCCACGTTGTTTATGTATGATCATATTACCTCTGTTCAGTCTAAATTCACGCTCGCCACCGCCATGGGCATGTCCATGGCCGCTACATTACTTCCTCTTCGGCACGTTCGAGGTTATATTACCCCCATGCGGAGGATGCGCATGCATGTCACGCCGGTTCGTCTTGTGAAACGGCAATGCCTGCTCGTCCATGGAATGGCCACCCAGCCGGAAAGGTCCGAATAGGGTATGGGCCTGTTGACGGCCACGGTGCCCACACTGCCTCTTCTGGTCGTCAGCACCCTAATCCTCAGGATTTCTCGCTCACTACCTCGTGCAGATCACCATGTCAGTACCCCACCCTGTTAAGCAACCAAGACCGAGTAGAGCCCGGCCCACCAAAGTACATCACCATGACCCTTGCCAACATCCTCCTGGTCTCACGGTTCCATCCCGCCGCCACATGAACTGCCAAGTGAATGGCAACCTGCCTGCTCGTTGTATTTCCTATGCGGCCGTCACCCAAGCTGAACAGTTCGTACCACATGGCACGACTGGGCAGGTCGGATGCCTTCAGGCTAGGCCCGCCCCGCCCACCAGGGGCAAGGACCGGGAAGTCAAACATGCAGCATGATAAGGTCAGTGACATACTACAGTACACAGACTCCTAGCCCTATAGGGAGTGTGGTCCAGCACCCTTGAAGCTTTTGCGGATGTCTCACACACTCCTCGTAAGGCTGAACTACTGGCTTCATCCGTGTCGAAAGGCTGTCTTCAACGCTCCCGCCAGTACACTTACACTCAACCACAACATTATCTTCTGAGGTTGAGCACTTCTCGACCAGATCCCGACTTCATATGGAGGCACAGGAGATCTGTCACTTGCATGGCAAGTAGGAGTAATGCCATTCGGCAGGTAAATCAGCCCGGGCCCATCAGCGTCCACTGTATCCCGATTGGGGGCTCGTCCAGCAGGCCCGTCTCGCCTACGACTTGGTGGCCTAGACACTGCACGGTACCGCATTAGCAGAGACAGACTTCCCTCAACCGCGGGCGGTCGAGCTGTGAGGAGCATCCACTTCCTTGGGTGTGTTAGCTGTCTACCTGGCCAACCGAGCCGGCCACAATAAGCGAATGGGGGAAGCAGCCGTGAGACAACACATCTTGCATCTCACAAGAGTCACAGTACCAGATGATCCAGCAAGCCGGCCCACCTCCATGATGCGGAGCCACCAGCCTCTGCCGTGCCCGGCAGGCCTATGGGCGAGTGAGGATCAGGGCAGGAGACGAGGCGAGCGGCAGCGGTAACAATGGCACTGTAGACGCATTAGGTTCTGACTTTACCCAAGGTAGGCTTCGACTTGCCTGAAGAGGTTGGGTCCGCCGTTGCCACATGTGGCCATCGTCGCTCTATTGTGCTGACTGCCTGGGATCAATTGCGCTACGGTGGCCGTTGTGGCATCCACACCCACTAGCCGATGGGGATATAGCACCAGCCGCCGACGACTCCTTCTGCCACCATTCCACCACCGTGTACAGTTTTTGTGGAAGATGGGACGACATGTAGCGTGGAATCAGTATTAGAGTGCTGACTGCCATGCCAGGGGGGGAGGCCTTCCTCAAAGGGAAAAGGAGGGTAGCTCAAGCGGAACAGGCCGTCGACGTGGCCGTGACTGACTTGCCCAGAGGCCAGATCAACCATGCAAGGTACTCTACCGCGCATACCCAGGTGTGCCCCGACAAGAGGCTACCGGCACAGGGATCAAGGCAGCGGCGGGAGCAGGGCCACGGCGATCGGATGTCAGCGACAAGAACGACAAGAATTCCTCAACGGGCAGAAGGGCTCCCGCGAGCGCCGCTCCCACGCTGATCGCGGCTTTTTGGACATTTTCCGCCGCGTAAAGCGCCCCAGACGCGATCACGACGTGACTCCGTGGCCGTGGTGGCCAGATCAGCGGCCGTCCGCGCCAGGGGTGGGTATAAATGGTGCTGTCGCTGGCTGCAGGACTTGGGCCGCCTTGGTGGCCGCCCCGTGAGGTAACCTGTCAGGGGCCGAGTCATTGTTCAACCGAGCGACATTGCGAGCGAGATGATCCGTGCCGTGGGGCAGTCGCACACAACGACATCACGGCGCAGAGGAGGGGGCGGGCATCCGGAGACAAAGAGCGATGTGTCAAGCGAGTGCGAGGAATAGAACACTGACCCCCACAGCCTGTCTCTGTGAGAACTGGCCTGGAGGCTCCTAGCTGATCACAGGCGGGGCTTGGGGCGCGAGGGAATGTTCCAGACAACGTCATCCACTTTACACGTTGATGGTGAATATGTTTTACCCCAGTTTCTTGATGCCTCGTCCAATGGAACCCGTCGGGGACTCGGGGCGCAGAGTAAAAGTACGCTCTACGGTGATCCTCCACGGACTCGACATGGGCAATGAGCTATCCCGATTTCAAATCCGGCTTCGCGATGCCACATCGCAGAGAAGACAGCAACGCCAAGGCCTCAAGATATAGTTGTCATACAAGCTACTCAATTATACGATACCTTTCGGCCATCCTAGTACATCGCATGCCGTCGCTGCCCGAAAATTAGGCACATCATAGCCAAAAAGCGGCCAGACGACCCGGGCACCGGTCAGAAGATCGTACGATGATGAAATTTTGCTGCTTTTACTGAAAAGTGCTTTGCTAGTTGGGATAATTTCTTAGATGAAGATCGGGAGCCAGGCATGGAACACCATCAATACCCACTACACCAAAGGGCCTCTTGGGGGCAAATACCCTAGCCTCGGAAGCGCTTACACTACACACTACACATTGTCGGAATTCCCGGAAACACATCAGGATTCCGCATCCGCAAACATTTCCGAGAAGGGAAAAATGGTGTATATGTCCCAGCAATATCTGCTGTCTCTATGGCCAGAGGGGTGGAGATAGCTGAAGCAATATCTCAACAAGCTGTATACCCACCTAGTCTCGGCTTAAGGAAAATTTTCTTCGGTCCAAGGGAACGCCGCTCCGCAAAGTGGAAACATTGACGGCAGAAACTGACCGGACTGTTTGCCTGCGGCGTAGACGCTCGGTGGAGAGGCATTGGCGTTCGCGGCTGGGCTGTTTGTTGGGCGGGTCGCGACATATGGCCGGTCGTCTGGTTGACGGCCCGTTCCGTGTGTGAGCTCATGAAACCATGTATGCAGGCTCTGATTCGGCCGCGCAAAAAAAGGAAAAGCGAGCGTCAAGGAATTGGGTTCTACAACGCACATCAATGATGCAAAACCTTATTTCCCCAAATCCAGCGAGGCATGCTATATACGCACCCAGGCTTCAGCAGGGAAAGAGCAAGCCCATCGTCGACCAGCCTCGTCCGCGTGTGGGATCCGGAAGTCGATCGAGCCAGGGGAAGACGGGCACCCCGTCCACGAATCATGTGAGGACCTAGGCATGCGAACTGCCGGAAGAGGCAAGTCTATGCCGAGCATCCCTGGGGTGCACGCCCGGAGAAAGGTGAAGCAGCCAATGGCATAACACGAGGCTCTGGTGGGCTCTCTCTTTTTTTTGGGCTCCTCTTCACCTACCTGCCCGGTGGCTACCCCCCACAAGTAACCCATCCTCGGGCCTGCGTCTGCTCCCACTTGACAGCCAGCCACTCTAGCCTGCAGGAGGGTTTCACTTCTTTTTCGTAGCATCAACGGGTAGTGTGCAGTGTTCCATTTGCCTGCATGATCTCCGCAAGGACTAGACGCGCAGTGCTGGTCTGCGTGCCATGAGCACTGCGCGCTACGCTTTTATCCAGACGCGGCACGGGAGAGCAGGCCACGTGCATATTACCCTCATATCGATCCCGAGTGCTGTTGACTCGGGTGGCTGTTTTGTCTCCCATGTTTTATGGCTTGTGCCGCAAAGACGCGTCTCAGGTTCAGCCTCCTCGGTGCATCAGATGCGGCCTGATTGGTTGGGCATCACTCACACACACATGGGGGGGTGGGTGGACGGTGGCCTGAAAAGCGGCCACCCTCGCACAACATCTCCACCCGGGTATCGACGCGAAAGTTTACTTCCCCTCAATGCGAGCTAATTCTGAGCGGCTGCCGCTGGACAGAGGGGTTGGTTATGATACAGGAAGCCTGGTTGGTGGTGGTAGCGGTGGTGGTAGGGGATAGAAGGAGGGGGATGGGGGCGAGAGCCAACGAGACAATGCGCGGGATCTGAGGAAACACAGATCACGATCTGTATGTCTCTCCTTGTCGGAATTACAAGCCGAAAGAAATACCTTGTCAAACCTGCCCCAGTTCTCCCGGCGGCGCGGCGTTGTGCACAAGGCCTACCGCCTATCTGGGAAAAGCCTGCAGATCAGGACGGACCGGAAAAGCATACGCACGTACATACTTCCATATACCCATACATCAATGCGTACACACAGACGTGCCTACATGCATATACACAAGCAAGCAGACATACGGACACGCACGTCATATGCATGTACGGCATGCATACGGAAATCGTACCCGTTGGCTGGCTGTTGATGGACTGGAAAAGCCACCTTGCTCTCTCATGGCAGTCATGGGAAATGATGCTGTGTCTTTGTGTGTGACGAATTCTTTGGCGGGGTCCACGGCTACGAGGGCCGGAGATGATGGACTGAGGTTTTGTCGAACTTGGTAGAGGTGGTGGTGGTGTGTGTGTGTGTGTGTGTGTGTGTGTGGGTGTGTCACAGCGGAGTAATAGTTGTGTCAGTGAAGGGCACAAAACAAGTTACAAAAGCTGGTATGGCTCAGTGACGATAGTCGGGCGCGCGATACGACCTCGGTGAGCAAACTTGGGCAGGGTGGCATGCAATGACATCTTGGGTGGGAGAGTTCGGCTCTTTCACGGCTGAGCTGGGCGAAAAGTGATACATGATAGACGTGCAGTTTATGTCGATGTCTCCGCCTTGCTTGCTCTCTCCTGTAGCTTACAGGCAGACATGTGGACAAGGCAGACAGGGAGGCAGACGGCACAGAATATCTGGACGGGAGATAGTCTATGTCTTGCAGACGGGTGAAGGTGATTTGTCACCGTGCCGAACTTGCATGTGCGTAGATTGTCGTGCAGGCAGGTAGGCCATTCTCCTTCCCAGCCTACATGTTAGCCCGTGATGAGTGTGGCTCTCTCTCTCGACGAGCATGAAAAAAAAGCACATTACATACAACGGTTGACTAAATCACTTGACTGATAAGCTGACTGACTGACACCTGCGGGAAGAAGACGGGACACAGGCAAACACGCGGTTCTATGTTGACGTTGTGTAACTGACAGATTCTTCTGGTGGCTGCGGTGGTGGGTGAGATGATAGTGTTGATAGAAGACCATACGGAGAATCCCATGTACCAGCAGCCTACCATGTTGTGGACTATGTACACAGTATCAAGATCATAAATGATCCAATACATAAACCGAGTCCCAAGTTATCTAGATGATACGAAGACTACCTAAAGTACCTTGGTGAGCAGCACACCATCACTGAGTACTTGTAGATACGATACCAAGCACATGGCACCCAGTACACGGTCCCCTTGAGTACGTACTCCATTACCCCGCAGCATCGCCGTCACCACATGTGGCAGAACCCCACCAGTCATTTGCCTTGTCCCATAATTTCACTGCGGGCCGTCGCCAAGCGAGACGGACTGGGGAAGGCGCCAGAGCAGGGAACAAGGGCCTGGTGTTCTTCCAAATACGGCGGTGCCACAGTTTAGCACTTGACAGCAAGTAGCGCAGGTGTGGACGGGAGGAGTTGGAAAATCTACCAAGGCTTTTAGAGACTACTGTGCACGATATAGAGCCAATATGATGAGTTGTCATGCATCCGTAGCCACAGGAATCGGACACCCAAAAAAGACTTGGACCCAGCTGAACCAAGGATCTACGTCCAAGATACATATTATGCCCAGGTACGGTGTTATAGATGCATACTATGGTACAGAGATGCTGTTCGGTACGTACCGGTGTAACGATTGGCGAGATCGAAACGGACCCAGCCCCTTGCACCCCTGCACCCTCGTCCCCTGGCACGCCCTGGCTACGTACGTGACGTGACGCAACGCAACGGGCAATTGTCTCAACGTCCCGACCAACGTCCCGTCCAACGTCCAAGCCGGGCGGCTCCAGGTCAAGCCCCGCGACGAGGACACCACAACACCAACACCAACGCCACAACACAACACAACACACAGCACCAGGCACAACACCTCGTAACTATCACCTGACACCCTATCCGTGACCTAGACAACTTCCAACCCCCACAAGGCTTGACTTTGACACCTGCTGCACTCAGTGTTATCTGCCTCCGTCACATGTCCCCTCTCTCCTCCAGGCACCAACATATAGACATCAATAGACAGACACCCTAGAACCACCACCCAGACAGGCGTTTACACTGTCTCAGCTCATTCAGCTTCGATCTGTCTCACCCTAGAGAGCATCATCTCTTAATTTCAATACCTTATGCGCTAGTCCAAACTCTATTCGCACGCGCGTATCTGTTTCCGGCCAGGTGACTTTTACAGTAGGTTCGTGACGATCATCTTACTTTCTCTCCTCGTCCTCGTCGTCACCTCCTCGCCTCGTCCAGCTGAGATGTGTTTGAATGCTTGTACCCGAGTTGACTAGAATCTAGGCACTTCATTTTTGCATCTTTCTTTCTCGTCCCGTCCGTCTTCGGCTGTTGCGTTCCTCATCAAATACCGGCAAAAGCCCGCTACCCACCCTTGTTCCCGACTCGGCCATGACCTGTCACCTTTTAGCCGCTCGACATTCTCAATCTTGATATTGAACCACCGACCTACCTCTTTTGTCGCGCGCGCGTCGCATTCACCCCGGCGGCCGACCCACGCGAAGTGACGAGTCCCCTTGCTCCTGTTGTCACGCGCCTGTAGTTCTCCGAGAGACATCAGGCGTACCTGCGTTGATGACATCCGTACCCAAGTCCCCATTCAAAGCGCGAGCGCACTGAGACGGCCAATTTCCCCCTCGACACCTGACGTGACTGCGCTGCAGCCGGACAACCCTCCCGTGCCACTGCACGGCGCAAGCCTCGGTACCCAACGGCGAGAGACATGGACTCACCGACGCCTCTTTCCTCCCAACCGGCTCCCACCTCGCCAACCCTTGCTGCTGCAGGAACGGTGCTCCCACACGACGACACACAGTCCACACAGCTGGCCCACCAAGCGAGCCACCTCACCCTATCCACACAAATGCCACGGGCAACGACGCCAACGGCTGCTGTCTCACCGGTCGTACCTCCGCCTGCCGAGCCCCCATATCCCGCCCCCAAACGCACGCGAGCCTGCTCCGCCAGCTGTACTGCCAGCAGCGATGGTTCCCCGCCGCTACAGCGCCCGCGGCAAGCTTCCGCGCCGATCGGACCATTTCTACTGTTGCCTGCCACTACCCCATCGAACCCTGGGTCGGCCGGCGATGCCCAACCGGCTCCACCGATATCACCACCACCATATGAGCACTCGCGCGACAGGGGCGGGAACAGCGCAAGGAATGTAGGAGACGCTGCGTGCCAGCAGGTGGTGGACTGGCCCAAGCCTATGCTCGCAGCCGACCATGCACTCGGTGCCAGTGATGCCCTGATCCTCAGTCCAGCACACGAGGACTTTACACTATTGTCTGCTGGGCCTGACGACAAGGTGACGCTGGCCGTGCTTCCGAATGAGGTGCTACTCCACGTCTTGGGGTTTTTGGACGTGTCTGATTTGCTGTCCACCTCGAGGGTGAGTACATGTCTGTCCATTCTCAGACGACGCAGAGACTGCTCTCTCTGGGTATACCTCCACATCCCCACGAAATGGCCCCATGACGTGCCTGCCAAATCATCTCAGGTTCCTCTCTGTGGGCAACCTTCGCGAGAGCGTCCATGTGGGAACCTTCGTGCCATCTTGCCCTCCTGCTCCCCCAGCATTCCCCCGACGCCTGTTGATCAACATCCAGCTAACAAGTATCTCCGCCCAGACCTCCCACCAGTTCCGCTCCCTGGCCCTCGCGCCGATCCTCCACCGCCTCCGCCTCCGCCACGCGCGCAACGTTCTCCCACCGCTGCTGACCAGCCCCTCGCGCCCGACGCTGAAAGACCTTATGCACCGCTCCATCTTCATGACCAAGACGACGGTGGTTTCGCGGCGACTCTCGCGCTCGCTGACGGCGATCCGGCTCTCGCGCCGGCTGGCTGCCCGCCCGGAGCCAGAGGCACTAGTAGCGCGGTCCGTGCTGCCGCCCGAGTGCGTGCCGTTCGGGTCGGTGGCTCCTGGCCTGGTGGCCAAGAAGCGGGCTGTCGAGCGCGAGCAGGTGCGCGATGGCATGCGGCGGTGGGTCGGCGGCGTGTGGGAGCGACGGTGGCGGGAGAAGGCTGAGGATCGCCGCCGGTGGGAGGAGCGCAGTGGCGTGGGCCGCGTGTGGAGGCTGCGGCGCTTCTGGGAGCGGGTCGGCAAGGGAGAGATACAGGCGGGCTGAGACGTTGACCGGCTTGTTGCGCGGTCGGGTATGCAAACTGGTAAGGACCCGAAACTTTGGTGACATGAAATGATGGCATGATTTGCGATGAGACGATATGACAGTAGATGATATTTATTGACGACGGCGTTTTGGCATGGCTGGCGTTCTTCCCTGGGGGCATCTGCTCTGGCCCACAGGCACGCGATGCTCAAACAGCGTCGTGGCATGACGGCATCTGGTTGCAATGCTACACACGATAGGATGCTGAGGGACTCATTGCAGATAGCGGGATTGTCTGCAAAGTACCTCCACTGGCTTTTCTGCCTGGGACTTGCATTGGACGTTCCAAAGAATTGTGGTCTTGATAAAGTTGCCCACGCAGCATCATTGATCGCATACATTATGTATACATTGGGATAAACCGACCATATGTTTCAAACAGCGTGCCCCCATAACGCCAGTGTTGGAAAGAAAAAAAAAAGCCCTCCAGAGATGCTAGCCACCGCCTTGAACCGACCCATCGCCAGGCCATGCATGCAATGCTTTTCACAAACAGCCATCCCTTACGCTCTAAACCTGAAACCTGCCCAGTCATCATCCTCCTCTTCGTCTTCCTCGTCCTCTTCGTCGTCATCATCCTCTTCTCGTGCTTCTGCTGCTCCTCCAGCTTCCTCCGTGTTCACCTCCAACTTGGTATCCTCGCCCTCCGCCGCAGCCCCTGGGGCGGCAGGCACGCTGCCCCGCCGGATGGCCTCCCTTTTCTCCTTGAGCCTCCTGACGCGGGCCTCGAGCTCCTCCATCTCCTCGAACTCAGTCTCGAGCGCCCGCGTGGCCTCCTCCTTCTCGTCCTCGAGCTGCGCCTCCGCGAGCGCCCGCCGCCCCTCGCGCTCCTCCTCCCGCGACTTGGCGGCGACCTGTTCGGCCGTCAGCGGCGCGGCGGCTATGACCGCGTCGGCGGAGTAGCCTGCTGGTCCTGATGTTGTCGGCTGGGCGGCGGCGGTCGGGAGCGTTGGTGGTGGTGGTGGAAGGGCGTTGACGACTTCTGCTTCGAAGGCGGCCCAGTCCTCGTCCTCTTCGGCCGCCGTGCTGGTTGTTGCCCCTGTCGGCTTTGTGGCTGCCGTCACGAATGATGCCCTTGGGGCCGATGTTGTCGCGGATCCTGGACCTTGGCCCTCCTGTGGTATAAGTGGGCTCCTCCCAATTGGGGCTGTCCTCGGAGTCGAGCCCCCAGATGCCCCGTTTGCATTCGGAGTCGCTGGTCTTGAAGGGATCTGCAGCTCTACGCCGTGTGATGGAGTCCCCGAGGTCCGGCGCGTGAGGGCTGGGGGCGTAGAGGATGGCGGCGTCTTCTTGCTCGCATCGACGTCCGCTGGCGAGTCCTTTTTCTCATTACTGTTACTGCTGCCGCTCGGTGCGGCGGTGTTGGACATGGCGGCAGCAGCCGCGGAGGAGGGAGCTGTCGGTGAGCTGATGTCCTGCTTGCTTCTCTTTGTGCGTATGGTGTCCTCTTCTGCGTTATCCACATCGTCCATTTCCACATCGGAGTCAGTGTCCCCATGTTTACGCTTTTGTCCTCCACCTGCACCTGCACCTGCGGCCCCTGGCCCGCCAATGATCTGGGCCAGCAGCGCCTCGTCGCTCAGGGTGTCCGTGCTGCCGGATTTAGACTTTTCGGGCCCGCTGCCATTGGCGCCGGTCGTGCTGGCCGGCGGACTGGCCTGCTGCGGCCGCTGCTGTCTCGATTTTTGCTGGGCGAGCAGCCGTTGGCGGTGGCCGACGCTGCGGGCGTGGCCCTCCCATAGGGCGTCGCTCTTGAGCGGCTCGTGGCACACGGTGCAGGTCAGCTTGCCCGTGTCGGTGTAGGAGGCATGGGGGTGGTTGATGCGACGGGCTGCGCGCTGCTGGCGCAGGAGGGAGCGGGCGTCGGACATTTCGGAGTCTTGGGATCGCTGGACGGTTCGGATCGAGGCTTGGTGACAGACGCGAGGGGCAAGAGGGCGCAGTGCCGGTCGAGGTCGTTTGTTGTCGCTGTTTGTCGAGGAAACAGTCTTGCTTCCCTGCGTATTTGTTCTGCGCGGCTCAGTCGCTGCCACCGCTCATGCTCGCTCACTCACGACCAGGCACTCAATCAGAGAGAATGCCGTCACAAATCCAATGACCGCATCCACCTGCTTGTCCGTGACGTATAGAGGCGTTGGTCTGCTGAGGAAGGAGAGGTCTTGATCGTCTCGTCTCATTCATGCTTCTCGACGCTCCACAGTGCAAAAGCAGAGGTGGAGCCATTCGCTGCCCACCGCCCATGCACCGCACAAGGGTAGCTCCAAGGTACGTACCGAGGACCTAGACAAGACCCGGCAGGCATCTTTTTGACTGCTGGAGCCGAACGTCACTCCTTCAGCTGTACGCCTGTGGAGTTGACTTTCGCTTAACTGACGTCCCTTTGGCAAGTCGACGACGAAAGGTGATGTGAATTGCTTTCAGCATTACAATCGACGCCTCTTCCACTTACCGCGACAATCAAGAGCCCAGGTTCACCGGCGAGGCGCATGGATCGCCAGCCTCTGAACCCTTGGCCTCCCTCGTGGGAACGGTGACATACAGACGTCTCTTCTCTCATCGCCCTTAACCTCAACCTCATCTCCACCCTGGCTCTCACTTTCATTTCCACTACGGCCACGCCTCCGCCTACGGTCCTCAGCCTTCCTGCTTCCACATCAGACTGACTTCAGTCGCACGGTGGAAGCACCCATCGGCAGACGACAATATGGCAGACCCATCACAGCATCAGCCTCCAAACATCTCATCCACGTATCCCAATCCTCCTGACTTTCTCTGGCGCGACTTTACACCTGAAAACATTTCGCGCTACGACGACCTCAGCAAGAAATGGCACGAGGAACACCCAGAAGCCGACACGCAGGCCGTCACCCTCATACCCGACCTCCCAGTGGACCTCAGACATCTACAGCCACCGCCTGAGCCTGCGGAAGGTGCATGGAAGCTCTATGGCGATCGATTCACCGTGAGTCTCAAAAGGATCCTGCTTTTGAGTAGGCCAGCTGCTAACAGATCGCCCAGCTCAAAGATGAATTGCCCACCCTCGAGGAGATGGGCGTGCCTCGTCTCGTGCCCAGCGCGTCCCAAACCACGCCGGCCAACCACTCGTCTTCAGACGCAAACCGCGAGCGGGCTTTGAATCTGAAACGGCTCGCAAAATCTGTCCTGCTCAATTTCTTGGAACTCATCGGTGCTGCTAGTATCAACCCCGAGGGAATAAATGAGAAGGCGGGCGACATCCAGACCATCTTGTTCAACATGCACCACGGTATCAACGAGTACCGGCCCCATCAGGCGAGGGAAAGCCTCATTCAAACCATGCAGACCCGCCTGGATCAGATCCGTGCCGAGACGGCCGCTGTGAATGCGGTCACAGACAAGGCTAAGCGCGTCCTTGAGGGACTGGGTAGTATCGAGGTACCTGCACCGAGCAAAGCCAGTCTGGTTAAGGATCCGGCCGGCAGTACTGGAGATGTGGCGTATGACCCAGAAGATGAGGAACTGTGGGACGATGCAGCTGAGCTTGCATGACCAGGCTCTCGACGGCTTTATGAGGAGAGTCGGGTAGGCTCAAAGTCATTGGTTTTCATTGAGGCTCTGGTGGTAGTCGTGGCTCCTATGGTTTTGGAGCTCGTATATACCCCTGATATTTTAGCAATTCAAATCTGAACTCTACATTTTGACCATTTGAATATGTTCCGATGAAACAAAACCCCAAGCTTGCGCTTTTTCATTGTTGATCGTAGGCCTACAGCGCCCTTCCTTAGCTGTCTTGACCTCAGCCTATCAAGCCAGAGACGCAGAACTAGGAAAGCTAGCAATCTTTTAAATCCGACTTCAATCCAACTATATTTGTTCATGGCATTGAATCGATGGGTGAAAGAAACGAGAGAGGTGGGAATACTCAAGTGCCCCATTTCCCCATCGGTGTCAGAGAATCACAATTGATTCACACTTGCAGTGCTCCAGTCCCTATGCCTCGTTTCCAAGCTTGAAAATCTCACTTTGGCAGCTGAATTCACATCATCGAGCTCACCCTCCCATACCTTCCAGCAGTCTGTGACAAAAGGCCAACAGGAGCTGAGGCCGATGCCCTGTGGTGAAGTCTGACGCCACGGTTCCTTGCGACTTGCAAATGGTAAAATCAAAATCGAAAGTAATGAGCCGAGCTCGGTAGTCAAAATTGCCCCAATAGGTTCAGTCAAGCGAGTAAAGTTGAATGATCTACGCTGTTTCAGGTGAAAGCGATACACTAGCCAGTAGATATTTGAAGCAGCACCGGGAAGTTCCACACCATCTTCCATATTCTCCATGAATTCTAGTACATAGTACAAATGCATAAAAAGAAGCATATTTTGAACAATACTGTTACAGCTACAGAACTATAGTCAAAGTACCGAAGAGCTGGCAACCCAGAAAGCCCAACTGTTCCCTGCGCTGATCTCTGCGGACGGTGGTTCCTGTCACTCATTTAGATTTTGAAATGGCATGAACTCATCGCGAACTGGGACAAACTTTACGTGAATCGAACTTCAAACTTCAATCGTTAAGATGCAGAACTTTCACATCTTTGAATGGACGACTGGAGATTATTCACGACTCCGGGAGTGCTTCGGTGTGGACTTCGGACTTTGGGGGCAGTTTGGATGGAAAGCTAGGGAGAAAACCATCAGTAACGATGTCCATTAGCAGCTAAGTGAAGGATTTAATCGTAGTCATAACCGCTATTAAAGGATTCGCTACATTGGAGAAAAGAAAGAAAGTATAGCCCTCAATTTCCATTAAACCTTCCTGAACATCCACAGAAAGAAAAAGCCCAATGCGCCCTTTTCCTACTCCGACATCTTTGACGATGCTCAGAAAACGCCCTATCAAACTCCGCGTTTGCTTCGAATGAGTTCCAAGTTTGGCCCTCGCCCTCGCCATTCCATACCCTCAATGATCTGGTGCAAACGGCACTTCGTGTGCCGTGTCGAGGCATTTTCTATTGCAACCCTCCTGGGATATGCCTAAGCATGATGCCGACTTCGAAGGAGATTGGACTTTTCCGCTCGTCCTCCTTTCTGAGACGACTAACCAGGTTTGGACGGTGGTACGCACAACACAGACCTTTGAACTCCACACCAAGCCGATTGACTATGCCATACTGACAAACCTCGTTGTCATCGGTTGTTACCACCAGATGGTGTTTCGCCTAGTCCAAGCAAAGCAGATCCCCAATCGAGTGGAGAAAAGCAAAGACGATCGACGTACGGGATCTGATAGCACAGGGTCCACTATCTTGGAGCTACCTTCGACTGGGGTTCGATCAAAAGGGGAAGCCTTCACAGGGGTACCATCTCAATATCTTGCCTGCCACCTGTTCTCTGATACTACTCGGCCCATCACACGGGATCAACCGCCTCATTTATCGATCAAAATGCCTTGTCTCCCCAGAAATAGACCCCGCTTGCGAAAATGCTTGACCCGTGACCACAAAGTGTAGGAGATGCTGCGATATCTGGCGGGGTTGATCCAGGTTAGGTCCGAAGCCTATCTGCGCGGGTGCGGTGTATGAGACACATATCCGACCTCAAGTGCTTTCGCCACCTAACTTGGAGGGTGGGCTGCGGCTTTCTCATGATGTTTCAGGCCACATCGTCGGTATCCGTGAGCAGCAGGACCTGCAGTAGAGCGTGCGGGAATCGACGCTTCGGATCGGAGCTCGTGAGACGGCAAGGCAAGACCCGTACATACGTACAGTATATGATCCTGCCATGTGAATGGGCGCTGTATAATGAATCGCCGGGCTCTTTCAGGGATCGCAATGCGCCAGTGCCCTATCAGCGGCAATGGTAAAAGAAGCTCATATAAGTGATGTATATTATATATTTCATATGTCATGCCTTAGCCTGCCTCGAGCCTGCATCACTGGGATGTCGACTGTTATTCTTGACCGAAAAGCGAACCAGTGACCGCGATCAAAAATATATCGGCCGAAAGCTACGTGGACATGGATACCCAGGACAGGAGTGTGCTCGATAGTTGCTAGATCGCATTCTCTTAAGGATACCGCGGCTCCGCCCAACCTTATTGAAAGCCACCCGGCGGGTTTAGTCTCGATACTCCTGCGAACTCCACTTCGCGCGTGCGTCGTTAGTGCCCCGGGACCTTCCCCGTATGTGGGTGTGTTACGCTACAGGGGATGATAGAGGACGTACAACACGAATATGGCTTTCAGATACTTTGCCAAGGCTCAATACATCGCAACAATAGCGTGCCAGAGATCACCACGTTAAAAACAGGGTCTCTACGGATGTAGCCGAAGTCTTAACAAAATCTGATCAATCCGTCCAAAACCTCAACTGTCATGGAATAAGATTTAATGGCGGTGGACGTAGGAGACCGTACCCTAGATATCAACGTTGTTTCTTTGATTGGCCCGGCAGTTCGCAGGAAACACATCAGATGAACGAGACGATAAAGGCTTCAGTATCAGCCTCCTTTTGATATTTCTCCTTTCAGATGTGCCATCTATCTCCAGCTATGCGCAGAGGTCGTGTATGAATGGCGGGATTGGAACAGAGTGATAGCTCTGCGCACTGGCAAAGCTCGGACCTGGATGGGTCCGGAAGGTCTACACATTGACCCCCGATAGGCGAAAAGCTCCTGGGGACCCTCGCTAGGCATTTCGCATTGCATGAAGAGGCGCGACGTAAAGGGCCATGCTCCTGCAGCTGTCATCTAAAGCGGTACTACAGTATCAGCCGGAATGCTGCCCCGGCTGCTCGCTACCGGGAATAATGGCTAGCGATTCCCGCATTGTAGATTCGTCACGGGATTGTTCTACCACCTGCCAGCAGTAAAAATGACACCGAGAAGGTTAGACACTACTGAATCTGTCCTCAAGCCTTGGAAGCAAGCAGGATTTGGCAAAAAGATTTCGGCCCGCTTGGTGTAGCTGCGGTGCCCAGAGCGCAGGCCGTGCTGATCTTCGAGCCCTGCAAGGGGCAACGATGAACCTTTTAGTTCGGTCGATCAAATTGATGTGGCTTGGCCGCGTGTGCTATTTGATACCAATGCCGCGAACAAAGGAAACCGTAAAGGAGAGCTGAAGACCAGTCGGTCTCGCTCTTCTATCAGGAAGCGCTTTCTGTCGTCGTTCCAGCGACCTGTAAACGTGAAGTTCCTTCGGTTCATGATATCCTACTCATCAATGTCTAACTCGATTATGCGAGGTTTCTTTGACAAAGCTCAACCTTCAGTAACCTTCTCGACGGTCTCAACGATCCGATGGCGCCACAGTCGACCTTCAACGCGATAGTGGGCACCTCGGTAGCGTTCTCGTTAATCGCCTGTGCGTCTGTGGGTTTAAGGTTATACGCCCGAGTTCGTATCATCAAATTGGCGAGGCACGACGATGCTGTGCTTATTCTCGCATTGGTGAGTCTTCTTGATTGTCAATGAACCATTTCTGCATTCGATATGACTGTTTGGAGGCTAATGAGGTGTAATAGATGGGCATGTTAGCATACACCGTGTTTGTTTGCGCACGTAAGTCAGGTTCAGTTTTATTTTAAGGCACGACACTGATCATTCCCTAGAATTACCATACGGCTTGGGTGTTCCAATACAAGAAGTGCCGCTCGAAGACCTGTCCAAAGTGCTCATGGTTAGTACAAATCATCACAGCAACCAAGATGAGACTACATACTGACCGTCACCCATCATGTGCAGTACTTGTGGGCAAGCATTCTTTGCTATGCCGTATCACTGGCCGCTATCAAGACGTCGATCCTACTCCAATTCCTCCGTTTCCTAGTCGGCAAGAAAGTCACGAGACTCTGCTGGGTTATGGTCGGCGTGTGTATATGCTATGGGATATCCTCGGTCTTCGCCACGATTTTCTTCTGCGTTCCTGTATCAGGGTTCTGGAAGCCTTCACCCACAGACAGGTGCATCAGCAGGCAAGGACTCTGGCTCGCGCACTCGGGCATCAACATCGTCACTGATGTCATCATCTTCCTCATACCTGTGCCAACGGTTCTCCAATTGAACATGAATATGAGGCAGAAAATCGCTGTGATTGGTGTCTTCTGTATTGGAATCATGTCAGTATCGATCGTCATGAACAATTTCGAGGAGAAAGGCCACTAACATCCCTTACAGAGTGTGTTTGATCACTGTTCTGAGACTGGATAGTATAATTACTGTCGCTAGAACCTCGGATGTGACATGTAAGAAAGCATTCTCAGACCTTTAAGCATCAAATCACTGATCATATTCTTTTGCAGACGACAACGTTAAGGTAGCTATATGGAGCAATGCCGAGCTCACAACGGCAATATTCTGTGCTTGTTTAAGCGGCATCAAGCCATTTGTTCAATGGGTCTCCACACGAAAATCACTTTCTCGTTCTCGACAATCCTACATTTTGAAGATCCCCGGAGACATTTTCAACTCGGGCAATAACCGCAACACGGACAAGAACCTGAGGAACACGAGGCAGGAACTCGGTTCTGGACAGAGCAGTAGCCGGTTACAAAAGGATACAGCAGAAGATGCTGCAGTATCTGAGCTTGAACTCAGCTCGAATTCTGTATGATGAGATATGATTCTGTTGGATTCTCATAGCGTTTGCCCCTGGTATTGATTCCCATAATGTTTAAACTTGAAGAATAAGGCGCGACTGATGATACCCAAACACCCCAAGAGCTGTTATTCATTGATTGTTTTGTTAGGCAGATGGAGATAGTCGAGCTCGAGTTGATAGACCGTGGGCAAATTCCATCGGATTGAAATCTACATTTTCCTGCTCGCTTGCTGCCGATGATTATAGACGAGAGTAACTATCGTGAGGCAGTAACAAGATCTAGCTCCGCAGAGTCTGAATTGTAGACTTCTTTTTGTAGATTCTTGTCGTTGCTTGAATGCTACGTACATGATTTATGCGGGGGCAACTAAATATTCTCCCTACTCCATACACCTGAGCATCGAAGGGGAAGAGAATTGGCGAACGGCGATATGGGCACATTTGCGTGTACAAAAGGTTTGTGAATATGCAACTAGAAGGAACCATGTTTCAATCTCGGCATTCATTGATATATTGTGCTCAATGGAAAGATATCGAGTATGGAACATGCAGTGATTATTATAACCTTCCTTAGGAGCTTACTGTCGTCTTACTGCTTCACTGTTTTAATTCGGCATCGTTGCCAACTTCCGCAAATGGTACACGCAGTTTGATCGAGGGCTGATTAGCTGGAGAAGGCGTAAAGTCTGCACAATACGGTAGCGGCTTCTAAGGGAAATCGGGGTACATTTTCACGATTAATTTGCGATTTAAAGAAGTCAACTGCGTGCAAAGAGCCTTGGAGAGGAAAATATTGGAAGTTGATCAAGCTGCAATGACAGTATTCGAAGCAACTGGCTTCTGGCCCTCATGACCAGCGATCTACAATAATTGTGCAACGAATCGGAGAAAAAGAGCGGGCCACCACCAATCCGAGTTTGTTCGTATATTTAAGTCCTGTCGTCCATTCAAATAAAGGGGCTTTCGATTCGAATTGATGATCAGAAATTGGTTGCCTGGGAACTGCGGAAATTGCACATCGCATCATGAACATTCGAAGTCACATTGGTGAGGAATTTTAGATTCAAAGGGAGGCTCTAGCAAACATTCCCGCACTGCTCGCAATGCTTGGCTAGCAACCACCGGATTCTCATAGGATTTGCTGCCGAGAATAGAATATGCCATCTCATCAAACAGATCATTGCAAATGACGCTGGGACTCTCAACCTGAGCAGTAACCAACTTTTGATGGCTCGCAGCTGTTGCTGCAACCATTGTACAAGGTGCATGGGTGAGCGGCGTCGGTGCAGACGTTCTTCAGGGTGCAAGTATCACCGTAGTTGGAGTTGATGCCGCAGACCTCTCCTCCACCATAAGCTGTGGTGCCCTCGATGTAGACATTGCGCTTGCATTGGCTGGAGCACTGTTGTAATATAGATAGTCAGCGGGTGGGCCTGGAACGAGGATCTAGGAGTTGGAGTGGGGATGGTTTCTTACGTTTCCGCACGACCTGTAGACTTTCCCGTAGTCGTTCGCGTAGAAGTTGATGATCTGTTTCCATTTCAGATTCGGGTCACGTGCGAGTCTTTTGCCTTGAGACTGCTTGATTCAAAGTACTTACGTTCACGGTGCCACAGCCATTGTGTTGAACAATCTTGTCACTCGCTTTGTATGCTCCACCTCCAACGATCCAGGATTCTTGGCCGGCCTTATCTCCTTTCTGTGGATGTGGTCAGGAAACCATGGTCTTGAAGTATTACAGAAAAGTTATGGAGAGGAGACTCACAATAGTGATGGCATCTTCGCAGACATCCTCAAACCCTGCAGAATGTTAGCATTAAACATATCTCATCGTCTCAGGGGTCCGAATTATGGCGTCTGCTACTCCAGTTTTGGTGCGGAATACGAGACTTACAGATGAAGTTGAGGGTACAAGCACCCAAACAATGGACTCCCTCCATCTGATTTTTCCCAATGATACAGTTCTGTAGCGTGCCGCCGGCCTGCACCAGGAATACAGCGTCGGCATCGCCGCCCTCGCCGTCCTTGCACGCGCCTGAGCCGCGATCGTACTTGGCCCAGCCACAGTCAAAAACCTCACCCGACTTCACTGTGATAGGAGATGAGATCGAATGTGATGCTGTGGGTGTAGGCAGCCCGCCCTCGTAGCCCAGACATGCCAGGGCCACAGGAAGGGCTGAAGCCAGAGCGAGAAGCTGAGTTGGAAAGACGGTCATGGTGAATTCGTTGGAACCAAAGCTGCTGGTAGAATCTCGGTCGCTCTATGGCTATGAATCACTGGCAGGGTTGAAACTGTCAAGCATTGCTTTCTCGATGAAGAACACATGGTATTTATGCTAGCCAAATTTGTGCACTCTCTTCGGCCTGGTCCACGAGCTGACATTAGAAAACAACAGCCGCGTTCACTTCGTATTGCTGACTGAGATGCCATTGGCGGATATTCCTATCTTTCTCAACTTCCACCACTGTCAAGTATTTGTTCCACTCATTTCCTTGGATACACTTCAACTCGACCTTGCCAGGCGGGCGAGATCATAGTGGAGCACCTCCGGCTGTTCGAAAAATATGCTTAATCGTACTAAGCTTATCAAGGACGTCGGAACTCGGTCGAACACATGACTTTCCCATTGTCGACTTTTCTCCGGGCTTGGCTTTTGTGTCCTGGTATGAAATCGCGTGGGCTGGGTCTTATCGCGCTCACCTGCTCACCCGCCAAGACGGCGGATGGTACTCGCTCTGCAGCCAAGCTTTGGGACTCTCGGGACTGGATTTCGCGTAAATCAACGCGCAGCTTTGGACAGAGGCTTCCCACTATGTCATGAAAAGAGAAATGTTGGACCAATCGTCTAAGTTAAGCGGAGACGGCTTGGATAGGAGGTCGTGTTTCCATGGAGATACTGGGCAACACAACCGCAATAATTCAAATTTATTCTGTCAGCATTGAACGAATGCTCCATGGAGGCCGCATCGGGCTCAGAAGACATATCATTAGGCACGCAAGAATCCCAACATATCTAATGAACGGATGACTTTCGAGTTCGAACAATCATCAGCTAAGCACCGGAAACCGTAACATTTAAATGTTCGAGACGTCTATAGCCCGGGTGATTCAGTAAAATTCTGCTACATATGTTTAGATTCTCGTACAGCTGGAATCACCGGCCGAGCTTTTACCACCAACGCTTCGAGCCAAAGACAACAGCGAGGCTGCAGCTTGCAGCGCAAAGGCGGCACAGGATACATCTTGGCAATCCTCGGGACGGATTGATCAGGACAGCTGGATGATATACCAAATAATGATTGCGAAATTGATATAATGCTAATGCATTTTGCCCGCTTGCTCCGGTCAACTAAGAGTTTCCGCCGCCGCGAGTCAGGCCATCCACAAATTCTAACCGGCTGGTGAATGCCCGTCGTATGAAGATGATCCGATGCGAAATCCCTGAGCCAAGCAACCAGCGGCCATGATTCCTTCACGCGTGCGAACCAGAAGCCATCGCCCAGAGTCTTGTTGACCAACATCTGCTTGGATCTGGTCCTCAATAGGAGGATTTGTATTTTCCAGCTCCGCAAGAATGGTGTTTTCATAATTAGCTCATTTGTCAGTACCTTACATTTTGCAATGAGTTCCATTATCTTCTATTACCTTGTGAAGAGATGTCTGGACTTCTCCATGACCTTAAAACCCTGGCCTGTGCCCTCTAGACAATATGACCAGACGTTCATGATGTGTTCTGATGTGCATTCTACAATCAATCATTGCGAATCTCTTAATTTTATATTTATACCTGTATGTTGGCAGAGGTCGGTTTTCACGTTTTACTAGCCTTCAAACCCACGAGATAATTATGAAGCTTTACTACAACCTGCGATTTTATAACAACCGAAATAGGATCTATGATTACCAAGCACCCGAGTCGCCAGAAAGCATACATACAAGTGCATCGTCTCTCTTTAGTGTTCGAATTTTGCGGAGAGGGGAATATCCTGGTAGTGAGCGGGCAATGCAACGCTCGAGAGCGGAATTGGCATTGGGGAAACTGGGAAAGGAGCTAGATCCTTCGTCTGTTTCTGCAGTACACTAAGGCTACCACCAGTCCGCGTCCAAGACGCACAGCGCAGCGCGGGAAGGATCATCTTATCTTAGGGGTGTAAGGGGCGCGTTGTTTAATATAATCTTTACAGGCTAAACTGCACGCGACTCTAGCTCGTCCAATGAGCCTTGGGTTATCCCTTACACTTAGCCGTCTCTTGGGGGCCATAGGTGAAGGTATCTGATGAACTAGATATCTACCACCACGTACCGTCCCGGTGTGCAGACTCCGCTCCTAGACCCCAGATCCTGACGTAGATAAGTTTTGACCGGTCACAAAAGAGGCGTTGATCCCCTCCGAAGATCGAATTTGGGAAAACAATTGTCTCAGCGACTTCCAACCAAAACCACAATGAACTCTGTTACTTTGAACAGGGCAAAAGGTTCAAAATGCAACGATGGATTTTCGCGCGAACATGGCGAGTGTCACGAGCGCTATGGAATCCGGCATGAGCCTCTGTGGTAAGACGAATGCTGTCATTGAATCATGGAATGATACCCCTCCTCTCATGTACGCCCTTCACAACGAGCTCTCGGATCTCGTTATTGTTCTCGACAACGTACAAGCAGTCAGCGAGTCCACGATATCCGGTCATAGCAGGGAGCATGCTGAGCTCTTTGCAGACCTTGAACGCCCTCTGGCCGAAGCATGTCGACTCCTGACGACAGTTGAAGTCCTGGTAGCAGAATTGCTGGAGGCGCGCGATGCTAGAACACGATGTAGAGTCTTGTCCAAGATTGGACATACGACAAGCCTCAAGGACCGCTTGAGGGATGTAAGGACAAAATTGGATAGTTGCCTCCTGCTTCACAAGGCGTAAATTGTACCGTATCCTTCCTAAATTCGGCCGAAACTGATGTAATAGCCACAGCGTAACCTCTCAGACGCAGCTTGATCTGAAGGAAATCCACGGGATCACGAAAGAGAGGAATCAAAAGTCACTCATGGAGCTCGACACTCACAAGATCAAAGTGGAAACAAAGCAAGAAATTTTAAAGGAAAGGCATGATAGGCCATCAAGTCGAGAATTGGCGCTGGGTCTCGCATTACCTTTCGTGGAACGCGGAAATCATAAGCATATGACAGCAACCGATATGGAAGATCAGAAGAATAGCGTTGCCAAAGTCTTGGAGAGGATCGATGGGCATAGGATTGGGTTTGATAACAGCACAGTTGTGCAGCCCGCGGAGTCTTCATCGCCCAGAAAACGCCAAGGCAATGCTGTAACGAAGAATGTGGCTCCTGCTCCAGCAGTCGCAACAAGCCTCCATGCCGGCGCAAAAGCACTTGGGGCCATATCACCCGTCAGTTTCGTCATGCAGAGTCGGAGAAAGGCAACATGCTCATCAGCCTGCCCGTGCGCATGTCATTCGCGGCCAGCTCAGCACATTTGGTTCCGGAGTGGGCTTCTCGGGATGCTTTTCATCGGCTACTCGGGCCAGCCAGCAAAGGGACCGCAGTGTAATTCTATCAACTGCCTTGAACAGGGAAGAACCTCATTGGAAGTCAAGTATGTTTTCCCGGGCTGGTTCGTATACTATGCCATATCAGCAACGTTCAGCAAAACAGTCCAGGGAAGCCCAAGATTCGAATTGGTGTTTAAGAGACGCATCGACTTCTTCCCGGGCACGATCATGCTCGCGGTCAAGACAGACGACCTAGAGGCACTGAAGCTATGTCTTAAGCTTGACCCAGACGCGATCAACTGTGTTGTCCCTGGCTCGGGCTGGGGCCCCTTGCATATTGCGATAGAGTTGGGCTTTATCAAATCTACCCGATTCCTACTTCAACAAGGTTCCGATCTCGATCAGGTCGACGACTACGGGAGGTCTGCCGGCGGTTCTTTCATTTTAAACCTGCTCTCTGGCAGATATAATGCAGAACAGCTCCGACAGTTCAGCGAGCTGATTTCTACGTCGAAGTACCTAGATGACCTCGAGCTTTCCCACCTCAGCAAAGTAGTCGTAGGCATCTGCCAAGGCGACATCCACAAGCTCGTCAGGACCCTCACAAAAGAGGAACTCGACCACAAAGACGCAATCTTTCAGATGACAGCAGTCCACTGGGCCGCTGTTCGCCAAGACGACACCACCCTGCGCGCCCTCCTCGACGCCGGCGCCGCTCCCGACCTGAACAACCTGACAGGCGTCCGACCGCTATCCCTCTGCCTCAAGAAGGGCGAGAACCCGGACGCAATATCTTGCTTCGAGGCACTGGCCAGCTACGGGGCAGACTTGAACCACCGCGACCCCGTGATCGGATGGCAGCCCATCCATTGGACCTGCAGGACGAACTGTGTCCAAGTGGCCAAGCGCCTCGTCGCCGCCGGGACCGACGTCGACTCCAGGGCACTGAAGCCAGGCGTTAATGACACACCTGCAGCGGCGCTGGCGGCGTGGTGGGGCAGTTTTGACGTGCTCAAGTTCTTGGTGGACAATGGCGCCGACATCGAGGCTGACAACGGCGTTGGCCATACGTCCCTTGTTGCTGCGCTGCTGCAGAACCAACATTCTTGTTTGAGGTTCTTGCTTGAGAGAGGAGCCAATTATCTCCTACCCGAACTGCCAGGGGAGAATATTCTTCATCTAGTCGCACAGCTTGGGGATGCTGAGACGATGTCCATTTTCAGTGCGGTTGGCATGAGGGGTGTTGACGTTGACGAGAGGAATAAATCTGGGCTCACTCCAAGGGAAATATTTATGAGAAAACCCGCGACGGACAAGATACAGGAAAATGCGTTTGAGGAGCTTTTACGATCAGTGGAAACACTGCGTGGTAGTGAAGATGATTTGCTTGAAGAGGATGAGGATTTGTTCTTCGATGCGGAGGAAAGTAAGTGATATTTAACATGACAAACGGGTAGCAATCGTAAACGTTAAGCAAATGGAAGAAACTCGTATGCTGAATCTACACTCCATCCTTGGGTTGCCCTTGATGGGACGTTTTAAATTACCACCCAGCCAGGACTAAAGGTCACGAAAAACTCAACCAGACCTGACAGCATCTGGCTGGAACAGTTACCTCGCCCTTGAGTTCGAATCACCTTCATGGCTTTTGCAAAAAAATAAGTGCGTAGCCGACTTGTTCATTAGGAACACTTTTACTCTACAAGGCATCTATAATGGTATCGAAGAATCTTACACAATCTGCCCAAAAGTCCAAAGAAACAGAGATGAGAAAAGAGGAGGGACGCGCGGTGAGGGTGAAAAAAGAAAGAAAGTACACGATGATTTCGGGATCAGATCCCTCCCCATCAACACGGTTCAAGACAGACCTCGGCCCTTGGGTATCAGACCTCAGCATCCGCTTACCATCTGGTTCAACGCCAGAGATTCCAAGGGCGGTAGGACTCTCTGTGATGCGCTGCCAGGCAGGTTTAGCACCGCGTCGCGTGAAATCACTCCAAGGTACCAGGTCGAGTGAATCACGTACAGCGTGCGCCGTCTTGGCCAGCCAACCTATTTTCGCACTGCGAATAACGCTGGAAGAGTTGTTGCCCGCCATACCAACTCGGCCAAGAGGGCGTGCTGCTGTCTGGTGTGTGATGCGTTCCCCCTATGTACCTTTGCCCAACCAATCGAGGTTTTGAAATTTTGCACTTTTGCACTGAAGACAGCATACCTCGCCAACGTTTTCTGTCCATTGATCCTTTCTACGATTGGGCTTCTTTTTCTACTCGTGTTTCACGACGAACAAAACGTGGTGCCTCACCGCCAACAATAATGTAATTTGCTGGAGCTCAATACCTCCACGAAGGTTCTCGTATGGGATGTAATACATTTGACAGGATCTGAACCAACTTTACAACATTAAAAAGTCCTCCACAACAGAATTTCGCCCCCACATGTCCGACTGCTACCTGCGATCGTCGAATTCACCTCAAAAGTGGACAATATCTTGACCCTCAACGTTGCCGTCGTCTTTCGTTAAACTCTTCGTGAACCTGGCGGTAGCCGCTCGTGACTCCTTGGAAGCCGTCAATAGAGGCCGCAGCTCCCTCCAGAAGGAATGGCAGCGACATCCGGACTGATGGTATCCCGCCGCCGCGGCACCAAACTCCCTGATCATGTCATCTGGCAGCGACCTAGCAGCCTCGTTCAGCGCATCACGGACTGCGAATTTCCAAATCAAGTCCCTCAGCTCACTAGGCAGCCTGTTCAGCTTGACAAATCGGCGTATTGAATCCTCGCCTGAACCTTGACTGGCAAGTGTAGCCCCAGACATGGCGTGCTGCTTCCCGGCAATCCATTCGCCCCAGTCTTCGAAAACCACGACCGCTAGCTCTGACTCCTAATCGTGCTCAATGAATATGCCGTCATCTTTCGTTTGGATGTCCTGGAACGCCTGCTGAATTTCGTCGAAGGGGTCGAAACGTCCTAGAGGCCGACCACCCCAGCGCAGGTATTTCGCCTTGGCCTCGTGGACTTGAAGATCTTCACAAAGACGCCGCCTCGTCCTTTCCCATCGCGAGAGCTTGTCTTCTAAGCACCTGATCTCATTGGCAGCGGCAACATTTTCCTTTTGTCGCCCAAGCCGAGCCGCCTTGTGCTTTGCACTCTCGAGGTCGCGTTTGAAGAGAGCAACAGAAGCCTCCTCCTCTTTGGCCAAGTAATCCTCTTCCTTGATGGTGGGCTTCATGTTTGATGGGAGCTCTCCTTCGACTCTGTCGAGCAGACGCTGCACGCGGCCACAATCTTGGGGTGCGCACCACAGCTTTCCTCTCTCCCAAAGCATTCTCAACTTCTCCTGGACGAATTCACCACCATGAGCTCCATCGGGATCAGGGGGTGTGTTTGTAGCATTAAATGCGTAAAGGTCGATGATCTGCTTGATGGTCTCCACCGGCACAGCCTGCCATCCTCTGAGTTTACCACGTTTTATCAACCTGGCTTGGACATCCTTGTAGGCATCTTTAGGGAGCGCCTCGCCAAAGCGATTGTCCACAGTGCGCGCTACAACCTCCGCGTGCTCAAAGATTTCAGACGCCCGGCCAAGGCATACGTCGGAGTTTCTGTTCGAGGCGGCTCCTCTGTCGGCAGCGATCATGGCTCGTAGGGCAAAGGGGATTTCGGGGTGCGCTTCGCATAGTTCGGCGACGTTTTCGGAGTCAAATTTCCAGCCAGCGTTGCCGTCAACCGTGAGGAAGCCATAAACTCGTTGTTTGTCTGCGGCGCTCAGCGACCTCCAGAGAGCCCTGGCACGTTCTGCGTACGTTGGCATTGTTGTCTTGAAGGGGTTGTCAACCGACGAGGGGATTGGGAGGATTGCTTGTCGACGAAGCTGCTTGACGAGCGAAGTGAAGAGTCGCAAACAAGCGGATGAAAGGTCGCAAACAAGCGGAAGAAAAGTCACAACAAACGGATGAAAGATGCAGTCTCGGCGTACATTCATGAAGTCGCCAAAAAGTCAAAAAGCGACACTGACCACAAATGATGAATTCACGTGCCTTTCTGTGAGCTTGTAGAGTGCTCCATGAGAGGCCATACAAATCAGAATTTCGATCAATATCGTTCTTGTTTGGCTGCGTGGGTGACCACCGTCCCACCAAGAAGGATCAAATTATTATCATCGTCAGAAGAGCCATATGTTAAGGAGAAAAATGAATTTCTGACCGTAAATCTACCCAAAAATCATGTAATCATCATGTGCCTTGTAGCCGCAAAGAAAGTCTAGCTCAGCACTTGAGCTCCTCTCCTCTCAGTGATTCACTCCAGTAGCCAATGCATATGCAGTAAGGAAAAGACAAGACCCTAAGGAAAGTCATCAATGTTCGTTAAAAAGAAAAGCTTCATCAAGCCACAACAGAAACAGCCACGCTTTCCCTTCCATCCTCGCGAGCCTTCTTCTTGAACAGCGTCTTGAGCAGACTAGGCTTCCTGCTCCCAAGCGAAGGCTGGAATACCGACTCGAGCGAGTCCTCCTCCCGCTGCCTGCTACCGTCCTCGATGGCCTTGGTTTGGCTCGTCCGCACAGTAGTGGCCTTGGACCGGGACGTCTTCCTGCTGCGCTCGCTGCCCGCCTCGCTGGCGGCATCTGTACCAACCTTACTGGCCCGGCTGCTCTTGCGCTCCGGCACCTCGATGTCGTCGCCGCCATCCTCGGTCCTCCGGCTGCGGTGGCTGCGGTGCGACTTGGACGAGCGGTGCGACTTGACGGTGCGGATGGAGCGCCCGTCGTCGCGCACCGAGCGCGCCGCGTCCGGCGTGATGAGCTCCAGGTCGGCGCTCTCGGCGATGCTCCGGGCCAGGTCCTCGTCGTCGACGTCCGACGGCACGATGCCGCGGCGCCACGTCTCGATCGTGCTCAGCTCCTCCTCCAGCACGAGCGCGTCGTCCTCGCTGCCGGGGCCCGGCGCCCCGTACCTCGACCCCGCCTCGAAGCCGGACTGCCCGCTCCGTGGCATTGGCTGGTCTTGCATCTCGAACGCCTGCGCGCTGGCTTCCTTCTCGGCGGCGACGGCCTTGGCCTCCTTGATGCGCTTGACGATCTTCCAACCGCCGAAGCACACCACCGTGACGCCTACGGCGACGCTCACGCCTACCAGGAACTGGGGGCTGGCCAGCAGGGCAAAGATGGCGGGGGACCCACCCTTGACAACGCTCAGGAACCCGGGGCCCAGGGTCTTGAGCAGGGTGCTGAGCTCGGCAAGCAGCAGTGCGACAGCAGCTGCGGCCTCGGGCTTGCGCTGGAGGTGGTCGATGATGCTGGTGGCCGAGTGCTGGACGGCCTCAGCCTCGTCGAGGAGGGTGTCGATGCGGTTCATGAGGGTGCGGGCCTCCTGCTGCCTCTTTAACTCGGCGTCGATGCGTGCGCGCTCCTCCTCGGCCTGCGTGACGGGGCCCAGGTCGGTGCGGGAGGCCAGGTCCGGCGGGATGTTGCCGTAGGCAAGGTTCATGTCGATCTCCTTCTTCTTCTTCTTCTTCTCGCCAGGTGGTGGCTGGCTGGGCCTGATCGTCGACAGGTCCGACTCGGACGCGACGTGGTGCATCATGGCGGAGCTCTGGCGCGGCACGAGGGCTGGCTCCATGGTCATCATCGTGGATGGCGGCGCGGTCGGGGCGCGCGCCAGGTTCGGCCTGCTCATCATCATGCTGTCGCGCGGGGCCGTCTCGGCGTAGGGAGAGCGGTAGACAGCGGTGATCTGGCTGGGCGCGCTGGACGACACCTCGCTGTGGGTGCGCAGATTGCTCGCCGTCAGGGGCGGGCGCGTGCTCTTAGCATCATCACCGTCGTGCGTAGTCCTCCTGGACCTGTGAGATTTGTGAGACCTGTGGCTGCCGTGGCTCCTCTTTGAGCTGGCGACGGACCTCGCCTCAGTCCTCGCATCGTCAATGGACCGCCTGCGGTCGCCTTCATCTATGCAGCGTGGCTCATGGGTGTAGTAGCTGCCCTCCTCGTATGAGAGGAAGTGCCTGCGTTCTGGCACTTCGTAAACCTGGTCCTCATAGGTATACTGGGACGGGGCCGGGCCGGCATAAGTCTGGGCCTTCTTGATACCAGGTCGCAGCTCGGCGGCAGCGGCGCGTTCGGCCTTGAGAGAGGCCTTCTTGTCCTGATAGGCTGCCTTGGCCTCCTTGAAGATGTTGACAATGTGCTTTCCCTGTCAAGTGGGGGGACATCCCGTTGTCAGTAGTCGATCCCCGGGTGTGAGTGGGTGTGCAGCACGAGTAGAGGAGGGTCTTTCTTGGGAACCGGATTGTGGGTTTGACGGCGGGGTTGAACAACAGCACGGGAGGTCACCGTTTGACTCGGGGCTGGAAGAGCGACCATGTATGACTGGGACAACAGCTGGGATACTCACATTGCCAATGATCTTGCCCGACTTGTTGATGATAGTGACCGTCTCTGTGAGCTGCATCTTGACAACCAGTATATCCCTCACACCGTCCTAGAAAAAAGGCCGACTATCCAGAGCCAATTACCGATCTAAAATGAGTTGACGAGAAAAAGAAGGAAAAAGTGCGTATAAATCCAGGCCCTCGGAAACAACAGGAAGGGCTGTAAAGGTCGGTGTCCAGCCTCCTGAAGTCACTCTGTCGACAGACGTCAAACGGCGAAGAGGCGGTCTGCGAGCCCCCCTTTTCTGCGCTATGTAAGTACTGTGTGTGCGTATACTGCAGTAGTGGCGAGTCCCACCCACGCAGTAGACCACTGGATATCGATTCTCCCGGAGTGCAGAGATCTGAAACAGAATCCACAATCTTTTAGTTTCGACGAGACGAGGAGGAAGAATTGAGTGAGGGTGGTGCTGTGTAGTTGATCGAAGGTGAGAGAGGGAGATCAAGAGATAGAAACAAGCAAACAGAGACACATCAGCCGTTTTCTTTCTTCCTTTTTTCTCCCTGTCTGTCCCGCTCCCCCTCGCATGTGTCAGTGGTCAAGATTCAGCCAATGCATGAAGGCGACAGTGTTCTAGTTCCCGGGATCGCCTCCCGGACAGCCCCAAGACCAGCCCAACCTTGTGCCGCCTTTCGACCTGATTTAACTGATTTAAGGCTTGTGACAACCGCCCAAGAGGCCGCCCTGGCGCCAATCGAGCAACGCCGTCGGGAAACTCCATGGATGCAGCCGCTCCAGCCGCCCGGCGGCCATTGGCCCAGTCTGCCCAGGGCGGGGCGGGGCCTTGCAGCTCCCAGATACCAACTCGGATTCTTCCCCTGGGAATTCCAGCTCATCCTGCATGCAGCAGCTCCCCACGCCTTATGCAGCTATCCCGTGACCTGGTTCCAGGAGGTCGGAACTGTCGGCAACGTATCTGTGTACTGCAGCCTGTCTACACTGCACAGTGGGATGGTGGATTCCAGTGAGCTCAATAACGGCTTGGCTGCGTTTCTAAATTCCACCTGGAGTTCCAAGTTTGGGGTGACGGCAGAAGGCTATAGCATGCCACCATATACCAACCGAGTTCATGCGATATAGTCACAACAGCTGATAGTAACCTCTGTCATTGGCCAAGGGCAAGTCAGAGCTTCGGTTTGAGAGGCAACCACCACCACTAGTCGCAGTGGCAAACATATCTCAATGAACCAGTGGACAAAGCATGCTTTGACTGACAGGCCTGGGCAGCTGTTGAGCATTGCTTAAGAGCTCACTCCCTGCTAGGAGCTGCTGGAACACAAGGATAGGGCTGTCAGCTGCAGAACACGCATGGAGACCCCTTCAGTGCATCAGAAAGTGGGAGGAAGATCAACAACGAGGTTCGTCGAACGAGGGCTCAACCTCACCACCAATTACAAATACCACGAGTGAATGGATACGCACACTTTCCGGATGAGCTACTCAAAATGTCGTGGTTATATAACTCATTAAATCGTGACTAGATAGCGCTCAGGAGCCCAAGCTGGTATTTAACTGCTCCGTATGTAAAAACAATAGTCTGTAGATACAGACAGATGCACGCTCAAGATCGTAGGTCATATATCATATGCCCAGCAAATGCACTTCTCCACCATGTACGCCCCTAGTATATGCCCCAAAATTCATGCATGCATGAACACCCTCCTAAGCGATGTAAACCGGCAGCCGACTCCCGTACAGCTCACTCTTGCTGATCTGCACGTCCTTCTTGTGGAAGTCGTGCAGCAGCAGCCAGCACAGCATCCGGAATACAAGCGTGCACCACACGTTGCCCGTCAGCTGCTCATGCAGCGTCGTCGACATCCTCTTGAGCCGCGCCATGCCGTCGGGCGGGTGCGTCGGCGTCACTAGCAGCTGCGGCGTCGACGAGCGCCTCGGCTGCATCTGCACCGTCGCCTGGTCCGCCTTCTCATTCAGGTTCGGGCTGCTGAGCTCCGACCCCACGCTGTCGCGCACAATGGTCGCATCGTCGTTGCCGTTGGTGTCCGCCACGCCGTCCCGCAGGTCCACCCTCGACTGCGACGGCGAGTGCACGTACTTGGTGCTGTTCTTCTTGCGTAGCACTTCGTGGCAGTTGCGCGTCACGGCCTGCGCGACGGTTGTGAAGTAGATGTCCATGAACTTCTGCTGTTTCTCCTCAGGCCCAGCCGAGTTGAGCTCGTCAAACGTCTGGCTCTCCCTCGAGGACAACGTAGACTCATCACCGCTGTCTGCGCCACCAGTAGCACTGGACGACGCGCGGGTATTGAGCAGGCGCATGACTTCCTGAACATGCTCGCGGATGACTAAGGACACGAGGTCTGAGCCTTCGTCCTTTAGATACTTGTCACACTTGCCGATCGCCTCGTGCAGCGCCTTCAGGAGAACCATCGGGAACACGCTGTCGTCGCGCCACGCCTTCTTTGTCTCAAGGTGCTTGGCCACGTCGTAGACCCATTTCTGCAACTGAAGCAGGTGGTCGGTCTCTGGTGCGATATCGTCGTCGTTGACGGCGCGGTTGAACTCAAGGATGAGCTTGGGGAGGGAGAAGTTCTTTTTATTCCAACTGTACGTTGTTGGGTTGGGCAGGTAGCGATAGTACGTGTCGGGCATGTACATTGACTTCGCAAGCATGCCAAGGATCTCGAAGGGAACTGGACGCAGGAATTAGCAAAGAGGTGGATGCCAAGTGCTGCTTGCAATAAGCGCTGCTTACCAGGAAATAGATGCGCATGCTTCTTTTGTGGATCACGGAAGTAATTTGTCGTCTTGGAGTTGCAGCCGAAGTGGGTGAGCGATTCGACCAGTTCCGTCGTGCTGCCGAACTGCAGCACCCAGGTGTTCTTGGGGTCCTCGTGGTCGTACGGCATCTTGCCGTCCTTGCCTGCCTCTGGTCTGTAGATAGTGGACACATTTCCAAAAGCCAGCAATTTTATCTCATCGGTTGGGATGATGCGGTTCTGCTCGAACTTGTTGCCTCCGTACATCTGGAAGTTAAACCCGATCCCCAAGTCGTCGACCTCATGGCCAGTGAGCAGATAACCATTTCCTTCAGCCAGGTACTTGTGGTTGGAACGGTCAAACTCTCTCCAGTGCAGGCCCAGCATTGCTGCTATCTCGACGATATGGCAAATGGTTGTGGTCGCATAGGGCTTCTTGAGTGCATCGGGCATGGTGTCCCAACTCTTCAACTTTGGCTGTAGGGCGACTACGGCAGTGTGCGTTTCCCAGCCAGCGACCGATTCTGGGAGCACAGCCTTGGGCCCGGAGCGTGCCACGTCCTGCTTCAGCATGTCAACCTCCCACTCGTGGCTCTTGTATTCCATCTGCTGCAACGCCTGCAGCAGGACTGCCCAGGTGGCGCGCTCATTGTCCGCGGTGTGTACATGCGTGTGGAGCTTGGACGACCTGTGCTGCTTCCCCGCCTCTTGCTGCTCCGCCTTGTGCCTGTCCTGCTCTGTCCTGGCAAGTGGCAAGGACAAGGTGTCTACCTCGCTTTGCTCTGTGCCCTGAAGAAACCTGACCTCTTCCTTGGGGACGGGTCCCCTTTTATTTCCCGGTGGACATACGAAGAGAACAGGGGCCTCGAAGCGCACTTCGAATCGAAGTTCTGACCATCGGAAGATCCGCCTCCTTGTGCCGGCCCAGGGTCCCATCACCCGCTCACCACAACTTGAGTACCCTATCGCTGAGGCATAGTATTGTTGGAGGAGTTGCAAGATTGCACCGATCAAAGCAATGACCGAGATGACCAGAGCCACGATCGACACAATGTCATTGCTATCCATGTTGACGGGGTGTTGCGGAGAAGAGACGGAAAGAGTGTGTACCACGGAAATTGGCTGCCGTTGAAAGGGAGGATCAGGCTGGCGGCAGTATAGAGGAAAGGAAGATTGACGGAGAACTTGGTCGTAGGATCAGTGCCTCGTCAAGGCGAGAATGGCGGTCATGATGGATCTTTTCTATCTGTCGGAAACCAAAGCCAGGTCAGCATATCTGGAAGAGGACCAACAAGAGACAGGGAGTTGCGACACAAAAAGGTCTCAGACGAAGAAAATTGCTTGGGCCCGTACAGTATGACGAGAACGGCGCATTCGATTGGACTGGAAGAGCCTCAGAATGGCGTTGGTGGACAAGGCTGAGGTCGAGCTGACGGTCAGATGGAGCCTCTTTGTACAGGTGGGACAGCCACATCTGGGTCGAGACGCCGCTTGATGGACACAAAGGGTCCGTCCCAAGGGGCTCGCTCCCAAGCGAGTTGCTGTGCCGCATGGAAGGATGCAGAATGGTTCGAATGGAAAAGAGCGGTCACAGGATGTCGATGCCTGCACCAACCGAGCACCGGTAACGCGAAGGACCCGTCGCCGTCCAACCGTCACGGTTGAAACTCATGACAGCACGGATGGGTGTGTGGGCGTGCATCGGGGCTGAATCCTCCCGCACCTCCTGCTCCTGTCCTGTCTGGCTGTCTGTCCCAACAGCGCGGCACAGTCGTCGCATTGCAACCTTTCAAACAATTGAAGCTTTCATATCCAAGGCGGGTGGTTAACGCTAGGTCCCCACCGGCAGCCCAGATTAAGTTTGGCGGAGGATTTTGGTGATCCATCAAGTGCCCACCAAGCTGAACCCTGCAGTGGGGTAAGGCCCGCAGGCACTGGAAGGATCACCCCAGAATGTTGCCGCCTTGTGCCCATGTCTCACCTCTCAACTCGACAACACACGACTTACACCACTTGCTGTACCTCAATTTGCCTGGCCATGCTCCCTCATATTGTGCACTCAACCCGACAATGCAATATCATCTTTGAGCAAGAGGAATCAACTACACTGCTATTCATCCGTGTTCCATGTAAAAGTCTCTCAAAGGGAAAACATGATGTGTACCAAGATGGCACACTGGATGCCGCACTAGAAATCTGCTGCTTGACTTGGACAGCATTGCTGCATGTCTCACCCCTATTACATCATATTGTACGTCCGTACGACTACCATCATTGTGAGGAGCTTATCTCCGAAATGGTCCCCCCCCCCCCCCCGCCTATTTGGTGCCTCAGCAAGCTTCGTTGAACGCTCAAAATCATCAGATCATGAAGTACACATCGCCACAGATGGCGCTCAGTAGACTCTAACTACCACTTTAACATCCCTCCCATTTCTGCACTTCCTCTCTGTATCCCGTGAAATCAGAACCGTGACACCACTGAGCTGAACCGGGATGGCACGAAGGAAGAACCCACGCAAGATGGTACGAAAACGACATCGCCCAAGTCGCAAGCGCAAGGAACTCAAGCCCTTCCGCTTTGACTCGCTGCCAGGAGAGATCCGCCTCGAGGTCTACAATCACTGCTTCGTCTTCCCCATCTTGAATACGAACGTGCACGACGGAGATATGAACAAGGAGGACAAAATATTATGTTGACCATAGATTTCAGTCTATTATCCTGCCATGGCCAAGATCTTCGACCCCATGACTTGACTTACCGAAGTCCGCAGCAGGAGAGAGCCATCGAAGTGTTGTGAAAAATCCGGCGCGGATCAAGGCGACCTCGAGCCCGGAAAACATGAGAAATCATACCACTCGGGCGTATAGAACTCTTTACCTGATCCTACCCTACTTGAAATGCAGCCTGATGATACAGCCGACACCACCCAAAGTCCAAGCATGGGCATAGGCAAGGCGGGCTCTGAAAAAGATATCTGGACTTCTTGGGTCACGAAAGGAGAGTGAAAAAAGAAGAGAAAAAACAGAGGCTTGATATATCCTGTTGTCATCACACACTTAAGCACTCTCTTTCTTAAAATTGAGTGAGGAATAGACGCAATCAGAGACGACTCAACGTGAAGCGATTGCAGAACTTAAAGCTTGAATAAATACAGCCTTCCACAATCTTCTGCGGAATCTGTACGCCAGAGCTCATAGCCTAAAGAACGGAAATCACTACAAACCAAGCGACAATATAGAACCAGCCAAAACGATTTACAGTACAATCCCTAGCGCAGTCAACATCCACTCAAACTCATCATGCATGAGATATTGTTGGCTCCTGAGGCATCTATGCCGCCTATGGCGCCTATGCCTCTGCCCTGCCCCATCCCCAAGATGATGCCGGCGGTCATCACTACCGTCATCGGAGTCGTCCGAGTCGTCCGGGTCACCTGGGTCGTCATCGCTCCCCCCTCCCGAATGGCGGTCTCCATTGGCGTTGCTATGGTTTTCATCATCATCGTCCTCCTCTCCGTCTCCTGGGGCGGCTGGATCGACGGGTACGAAACCTCGGCACGGTAACAATGACGGCGGTGGCGAACTCGACGTGGTACCCTAACACGACCATGGCCGCCACAATGTTGGGCGTGAATTAGTCGGTTTTATTAGAGCAGTTGCAAAAGTTTTGCGTAAAATAAACGAACATCCATGCATCATGGTAACAGGCACATGTTTCGTATGCAACAGGGAAGATTATTAAGTCACATATTGATATTGGACTCGCCGCCTGTGGACAATAGAGCGTTTGAATCACTGTATACTGTTATACTTTGATCAAGCCATTGAGCAGAGTCCAGCCAAGCCTTGAACGAGTATAGTCTGTCCTCTTCGGCAGCACGGCTAAGCAGACTGACTTAGGAGCTGGTCTTTTGGTTGTGGAAGATTACAATACATTTGTTTACTACAAACAGAACTGTCGTTTGCATTCTTTGCAATGAATCATTATAGAAAATTTCATTTCAAGCATAATATGATATATGGGTGTCTAGAACCTAAACTTGATGAAAGGCGGTATATGTAGAATGAACAAGACCCAACCCTTAATGATGGCAAAGGGTCAACTATCGGGGTCCTAAGCTCGATGTATCGTACGAAAAGTAATTGCCTTTTGAAATTGGCGTAGGCATCTCTTTCGATTGTATGTCATAATTTGTGTCAACTTGTTGGAACCTTTTAAAAAACTGGAAAGTGTAGAGAACACAAGGGGCACACTTCATGGGAGCTTGTCTTATAGTAATCCGTCGAGCTGGTCAGTATAGACGGTAGCTTGACGAATCGTAGGTCCAACGTAACACCAGGCTTCGAATTCACTCAGTCCTGCTTGTTGCCACAAAGAAGCGACTGAGGACTTGAGATGGAGAGCCGGCCATTGGCAGTTGTTCTGTGGCTAGAATCTATTCAAGCCACGTTATGAATCGTTGACTACAGTGAATTGATTGTTCCATATGAGACTCATGGATTATTTGGTCCAAGTCCGGCCATTCAGATGCTGGAACCGCTTCAATATTCAGACTTGAGGATATTCACCCCAGCAAGATGCTTTGAATACGGAAGAAGCAGTGAATATTGACGAGTTCGAGAAGTATATCAACTTTTCGCAAATGGGTTTCTCTCAGATATCATGGCAATCCCTCGATTGTCGCTGTCAGCCTTGTCGTGGCCTCCTTTCCACGCCTTTTCGACGTCTTCTTTCGTTGATCTAACTTGCAAGACATATTCAAGATGTCTCGACCCAACACCCCAGCTTCCTTCTCCTCCGTCTCATCCTTCCAGTCTTTCCTCTCTGACGACTCCTACCTGGAGAAGTTGAAGCCTGTAGATGTGGGCTTCGCTGAGATGTTGACGGAGATCAGGGCTATTGATACGAATCGAAGCATCCTTGCAGAACGCAAACTCCAATCTCATACCCAGAAGCGCAGAGATCAGGCTGATCTTTCTCCAAGAGAGGACTGGACATCGAGGCAGACCAGCGAATACGAGGCGTACAAGGACATGGTGAAGTCGCTTGCTGCTGCGAACAAGAAGGCGGTTGCATCGAGCAATATTGCCAAGGCTCAAGATGACGAGGCCAGCTGTAGGAAGGCATTGGCCGACCAGCAAGCTAGGTCCACTGCTGCCATTCGGTACCTTCAAACTCTTTCCAAGAAACGAGTATAGATGGTGCTGGTACTAACTTCATGCCTCAAATCTAGAGCAGCAGAGGCTCGACTTGGCTTCATGACCAGATACCCTAATGCTTATAGCACCCCTTCCCACGCAAACCACATCAAAGCGGTGGAGGATAACCTCAACTCTGCCAAGCTGGCACAGAGAGAGGTCAAAGACCTGCTGAAGAGTAAGTACAACGCATTATCACGAATGCTAGGATGACTGCCAGTTTCTCTTCCAATGATGCCTAACACGTGTATTTACCAATAGGGCTTACCGCAGCAACGAAGCAGAGGCGATGAATTCCAGTTCTCATCAGATGTGTGACTCCCGAAGGGATGTCCTCTTAGCTGGAAGTATCCAGGCACTTTGAATACATTGGCTTTCTACAAACAGATAGTCGAGAATGGATGATGGCGGTTATTCAGCGCCTTTTGAGAGCAGCGAGGCCCTATTGAGGTGCTCTGGAAGAGTGATCAGACACTGGCTCAGAGAGAAATACAGGACAGACAAGGATGAGTCTTCTCCAGGCTCTATACATCTATGCAATTTTCCAAGCGAGCTTGATCATGCCTGGGTCCTTCGTAATTTTGCTGCTGTTGTTTCTCACAATACCATTGTTGCAGCTCAGGCTCCAGGGCCGCTGTAATCAGGAAAAGGGTGGAGAACGACGGAAATTTTCACCGAGTCTTGAATACCGGCCGTAACTAGGTACTAACTACTTAGATGTTTAGAGGGAAATAATTGCGGCCGACGTTGCTTATCTATGTCTGCAGTGTCCAAGCCCGGGAAAGACGTCGAATATGTCCCTGCCAGCTCCAAATTGGACCACAGCCGTGGCCATTGGAATGTGGATCGGTCTTAAAAAACGTAGGCTCTTTGTGACGAGGTGAGCTACAGGCTGATTTGGGTTCTTCTTGGACATCGGGAACGGACTCTACGGACTCTGTTCAACTCCGTCTTCAACGCAATCGCAGAATGAGTAGGTCACACCATATCCCGGTATTCTGGACACGACGATACGGATCATACCTGTGTATGCTCAGTCGAACGTGGCGCAGTGCTTACTTCAGGTCAGCCAGTTGCTTATAGCGATAGACCGGGATCTGCATATGGCTCATAATGACTCACCCCCGGCCTGTCGTAAAAGGGTAGCCTCACTCCATGCCACGCGTTCACAAAGAAAGGCTCATGGATTCCACCTTCGCAGCCTCGGATCAGTCGCAATTCAATAGATTATGAAGACTAGGGTGTCAATATCATTCAGATACGAGTAGAAGAGAATTTAACAGCGCTATTCAAAGCGGATTGATCGAGAAAGACTTCTCTCCGGTCTTATGATAGAGTCAAACGGGTAGCATTATGAGATCGAGTTGCTGTAGAAACCCGCATTGTGGGCGAGGAAAGTAAAATGGGGATCGTGAGTCCTGGAATTCCCTGCAGGTATAGATACGGAACTGTGAATCCCGAAACACTCCCTCGAATATCACCGACACTACTCGGGGATTACATTCTCTGGCCAAATTCTTCACATGTGATAAGGCGCGTACCAGAGCCCATGCTGTGTTACAAGTCCCCTTCCCCACAAAACCCTACCAACCCGGTCGACTCATACCGACCAGGAGTTTTTAAGAGTGGGGGTCCGCATTCATCTTGGCGTTGTAGACTTTCACCTCACTCCCTTCGGCCGGAACATATGAGTAAGCGCCGAGGGAGCTTTTTCTTGCTGGATTTGTTCCCGATCCGTGATTCGCTCCCGAGCATGCCGGTAGAGTTGTTGAAATTACATTGTACTAGTATTTATTATTTTCGTAGCTGGGTACAATGTGTACTCGCGTACCGGCGTATCGCTTTGACGCCCAAGACGCAATTTGCGGATGAACAGTCCACCGCTCGGGCAAGGACATCCGGGGTGATACTTGAGTGTAATTATCTCAGTTGATTACGGTGAACTCGAGCACGAACATGACGCGGGCGGGAGCCATAGAATACAGTTGCAATACTATACACCTAGAGGCCTGCTGTCTACGACTTGAGGAAGTAGGCACGCTAATTTGCTGGACAGAAGCCACAACATTCCTGAGTAGCCATGCAATGCCAATATCATTATCAGACAGAGGATAGCCATCGAGCTTACATATTCATGCAACGCGGTATCACCACAAACTTTCGACAGGTCAAGACGCGACAGGAGGGGCAACGTGAGATCTAGGTCTGCCCCTGTCGCAATACACGTATAATGGGGCTACGATTAGTGTGTCGGACTAGTGCTTCGACAGAGAATCTCGGACGGTCTGACGGCTTGGAAGCTTCTAAACTTCTTAGCTCCACAGGATGACGATAAGAATGGCCACCCAAGTGCCGATCAACTGAGTCGATCCAAATTCCAGCCGGGTGGTGCAGCACACCCCCAAAGTCTTGGAAGTCAACGAAAAGGTGGCCAGGCAGATTAATCAGCGCCCAGATGTCAACACCCACACCGCGCAAATTGTTCAGCCATGCGATCTAATCTTATGTCCACCCTACCTCCGATACGACCGGAAGAGCGGCCCAAGCTGCAGTGGTACGTGAGGCTCATGAATCAAATCGTCGAGGCGGTGACCCTTGCCTAGATGAGCTAGGTTGGGTTGGTCCGCACCGACTCAACGCATTTGTAATGTCAAATAGCAAAATGAGGCTCGCCGATGACGTGTGATTCGTCCGTCTCACCCGCCCGGGCACCCAAATCGTGTATTGTCCTCCTATTTGCTGCAGTCATGGGTAACTGATCGTCCTCAATTCTTTTTTCTCTATTTCTTTCCTCCCCGTTCGCTTTTAGAGTCCTGCCTGAGCAAGGAGTGTAAAGACGAGCAACCTACGAGGTGAATCGACCTTGGAGCTGTTGAGGTACACTTCGAGGACCTTTGTATCTGCAAGCCAGTGTCGTGATCGACTGTGCCAGTTCTCGCATCCGACAACATTCACTATGTGGGGCACGACTGTAGACGAGGCGAAGCTGTCAAACGCGGAGAATCGCCAGCTCAACCAGTGGCATAACGAGGTCCAACCCAGCACGACTGGCACACGTACACTTCACGATGCACCCGGTGAATCTGGGTCAAGTTCCGATGAGGTCCGCGAAGGGACATGGGGAGAGCACGATGTGACTGTGCCCGATGAGGGTCGGGCCATGCATGACTTTGAGGTCCTCAGGAGGGAGCTCACCGGCATTTCCAGGTCACGGTCCAGAGCGAGCCAAGCAACACGAGGGACGAAAAGGCCAGCATCTCAACCACGGCAACCTTCAGCTGGAAAAGACGACATAGAATCACAGGCTGGAGACCTCGACGAGAAAGAAGATGACGACTTCGAGCTGGAGGAATTCATGCGGGAAGGCCATTTCGAGAAGCGTAAGGATGGAAAGTCGGCTAAGAAGGTTGGAGTCGTATTCAAGAACCTCACTGTCAAAGGTGTGGGAGCCTCGGCCACTTTTGTCAGGACCTTACCACAAGCTGTTCTCGGCACCTTCGGCCCTGACCTCTATCGACTCATCTCTCGATTCATCCCTGCCCTGCGACTCAAGTCTGGCGAGACTCGCACCCTCATCAATGACTTCACTGGTGTGGTACGGGACGGCGAGATGATGCTAGTACTTGGAAGGCCTGGATCTGGATGCTCAACATTCTTGAAGGCTATCGCCAACAACAGAGAGTCCTATGCGTCTGTCACAGGAGAGGTGTCATACGGTGGCATCCCTGCTTCCAAACAGAAGAAAAACTTCCGCGGAGAGGTTAATTACAACATGGAAGATGATGTCCATTTTGCGAACCTGAATGTATGGCAAACATTCGTATTCGCTTTGTACACAAAAACAAAAAAGAAGGCCAGAGACGAGATACCCATCATTGCAGAGGCACTGATGAAGGTCTTTGGGATAAGTCACACGAAGTATACTCTCGTTGGAGACGAGTACGTGAGAGGCGTATCTGGGGGTGAAAGAAAGCGTGTCTCGATCGCAGAGACATTGGCCTCCAAATCCACAGTGGTATGCTGGGACAACTCCACCCGTGGACTGGATGCATCCACTGCATTGGATTACGCCAAGTCGTTGAGGATTATGACCGATATAAGCGACCGCACGACACTGGTCACCCTATACCAAGCCGGAGAGGGAATTTTTGAATTGATGGACAAGGTGTTGGTCATTGATGCAGGTCGCTGTATTTATCAAGGACCAGCAAACGAGGCCCGGCAATATTTCACCGATCTTGGCTTCAAAGCTCCAGAGCGTCAAACGACCGCCGATTTCTTGACAGCTGTCTCCGACCCGAACGAGCGTCAGTTCCGTGAGGGTTGCGAGGCAAGCACGCCCAAGACGCCAGAAGAGCTCGAGAGGGCCTTTCGGGAGTCACGATTCCAGAAGTTGGTAGAGGAAGACATCCAGTCTTACGAGGCTTACCTTCATGAGACCAATCACGAGGATGCGAGAGAGTTTGAACAGGCCGTTCGCGAGGACAAGTCCAAGACTGTCGCTAGCAAATCCAGCTACACCGTCAGCTTCGTCCAGCAAGTGCTAGCTTGCACGAAGCGAGAATTTTGGCTCCTACTCGGAGACACGACCACGCTCTACACGAAGCTCTTCATCATTATCAGCAACGGTCTCATCGTCGGTTCTCTCTTCTACGGACAGCCACTCACAACGGAAGGGGCATTCTCTCGGGGTGGCTCCTTGTTCTTCTCCATATTGTTCTTGGGCTGGCTGCAACTCAGTGAGCTGATGAAGGCCGTCAGTGGCCGAGCAGTTGTCGCACGCCACAAGGACTACGCTTTCTACCGACCCTCAGCTGTAAGCGTGGCCAGGATTGTTGCAGACTTCCCCGTCGTTTTTGTTCAAGTCTGCATATTCACTATCATTATGTACTTCATGACTGGTTTGGATGTCGTGGCTTCGAAGTACTGGATATATCTTCTCTTCGTATACACGACGACTCTCTGCATTACTTCGCTGTATCGGATGTTCGCCAGTCTGTCTCCGACCATCGACGATGCCGTGCGCTTCTCTGGTATCGCACTCAACCTGCTCATCATCTATACCGGCTACGTTATCCCTCGCACGCAGCTTTTGTCGGACTACATCTGGTTCGGATGGCTATACTGGGTCAACCCAATCGCTTACAGCTTCGAGGCAGTCATGGCGAACGAGTTCTCCGATCGCAATATGGAATGTGCTCCCAACCAGTTGGTACCACAAGGTCCGGGGATCGATCCCGCCTTCCAGGGTTGCAGTCTCAGTGGCGCTGAGGTAAATGCCAACTCGGTCAGCGGCGCATCGTATCTGCAGACGACGTACAACTACACTCGAGCAGATCTCTGGCGCAACTTTGGGGTAGTCATCGCTTTCGCCGTCGCGTACATCATTGTTACCATTTTAGCTACCGAGCTCTTCTCGTTCGCTACTAGTGGTGGTGGTGCCATAGTGTTCAAGAAGACAAAGAAGGCGAAACGTGTCTTGCAGAAGCAGCAATTGGCAACAGCAACAATCGACGCTGAGAAGAATTCCGGTGGAGGAACGACACAGCGTCCGAATGGGAATGGCACCATCACTGCCACCGAGGAGAATGAAGCGCTCGAGTCGATCTCCAAAAGCGAGAGCATCTTCACCTGGCAGGATGTCGAATACACGGTGCCTTATCAAGGCGGCGAGCGCAAGCTGCTGAACAAAGTCAGTGGTTACGCCAAGCCAGGTGTTCTAGTAGCCCTCGTGGGCGCCTCGGGCGCCGGAAAGACTACGTTGTTAAATACCCTTGCCCAGCGTCAGCGCATGGGTGTCGTCTCTGGAGATATGCTTGTCGATGGCAGTGCTCTGGGCCTTGAGTTCCAACGTGGCACAGGCTTCTGCGAGCAGATGGATCTCCACGACGGGACAGCCACGATCCGAGAAGCGCTCGAGTTCTCCGCCATTCTCCGCCAAGACCGAAGCATCTCGCGCCAGGAAAAGCTTGCCTACGTGGATAAGATCATTGACTTGCTGGAGCTCACAGAGATGCAAGATGCTATTGTCAGTAGCCTTGGTGTCGAGCAAAGGAAGCGACTCGCCATCGGTGTTGAGCTGGCCGCCAAGCCACAGCTCTTGCTGTTCCTAGACGAGCCCACCTCTGGCCTTGACAGCCAGAGCGCTTGGAGTATCGTGCGCTTCCTCAAGAAACTGTCGCAGGCTGGTCAAGCTATCTTGTGCACGATTCATCAGCCGTCCTCGCAGCTCATACAGCAATTTGACATGATTCTGGCTCTGAACCCGGGTGGTAATACATTCTACTTCGGCCCGGTTGGAGAGAACGGCAGCGCCGTGACCAGATATTTTGCGGACCGGGGCGTGATTTGCCCGCCGAATAAGAACGTCGCCGAATTCATCCTCGAGACGGCAGCCAAGAAGCCGAAGAGGGAAGATGGCACACGCATTGACTGGAACGAGGAATGGCGCAAGAGCCAAGAAGCGCAGGACGTGCTCTCTGAGATCAACAGCCTCAAACTCACCAGGAGCAAGTCGGCCGGTGCGCACAAGAAGAAAGACGACGAGACGGAGTTCGCCGCACCGGTGTGGGAGCAGACGATAATGCTGACGAGGCGACTGTTCACGCAATACTGGCGCGACCCATCTTACCTGTACGGAAAGCTGTTCGTGGCCGTCATTGTAGGCATCTTCAACGGCTTCACATTCTACCAGCTCGGAAACACGGTGCAGGATATGCAGAATCGAATGTTCTCTGTCTTCCTGATCATCACAATCCCGCCGACTGTTGTCAACACCGTTGTGCCCAAGTTCTTCCAGAACATGGCCCTCTGGCAGGCGCGCGAGCATCCCTCCCGAATCTATGGCTGGTTCGCTTTTACAACCGCCCAGGTTGTAGCCGAGATCCCCATCGCGGTGGTCTGCTCCGTGCTCTACTTCCTACTCTGGTACTTTCCTGCAGGCCTACCGACCGATTCGTCGACTGCGGGGTATGTCTTCCTCATGACGATGCTGTTCTGGCTCTTCATGAGCAGCTGGGGCCAGTGGATCTGCGCCTTCGCGCCCAGCTTCACCGTTATCTCCAACGTGCTGCCCTTCTTCTTCGTTATGGTCTCGCTGTTCAATGGTGTCGTGCGGCCGTACTCTATGCTCCCTGTCTTCTGGCGCTACTGGATGTACTACATCAACCCTTCGACTTGGTGGATTGGCGGCGTGCTGGCTGCGACGCTGCACAACACCCCCGTGCAATGCGCGCCGTCCGAAACGGCCCGTTTCGACGTCCCCTCAGGCCAGACATGTCAGTCTTATGCGGGCTCTTTCGAAGGAGCAACACATGGCCGTCTGCTGAATCCGGACGCCACTGCGGACTGCCAGTATTGTGCGCTGACCAGCGGGGATCAGTACTTGGCCCAACTGAACGTGGCGGCAGGGGACAAATGGAGAGACTTTGGAATCTTTTTGGCCTTTGTGATTAGTAATTGGGCGCTGGTTTACTTCTTCATCTACACCGTGAGGATCCGCGGCTGGAGCTTTGGATTCGGAAGATTGTTTGGCGTGCTTGGAAAAGGTGTCGACGGTTTCAAAGGTTTGTTCCGGCGCAAATCCGTGGATGAGCGGGCATAGACTGACAAAAGACGGGATTCGGTATTTTCAAACCCCACGAGATGCTTTGGTAGAGTTTTGCTTCAAAAGCGTAGGGTCAATTATTGGCCTTGTTCCCTGGTCACAGTACTATTGTTTGCCAAGATCAGCGTTGGATGGTACTGCTATGGTAGAATGTCACTTTGATTATATCACATCAATAGAAAAGCTCAGTGCTTATGAAAAGCATGACTCGTCCTGTCCACATATCGTGATAGCCGTGTAACCATTTCATTTGGTCTGGCCATCCTTTGGCCTCTTGCTCCCCCGATTAACACAGCCCAAGCCCATTCGGGCTTGGAGTACCTTGCACCAACACCTGCAGTAGCGTGATCCTTCTATGGGTCCCATAATGGTATTAGAGTGCAATAGTAACATTCCCTCGAAAGGTCACAAACCAAAAGATGCAAAGGCACTTCAAATTTATCCCCATGCGCTCTTTTATCGATCGACCGGAAGCGATTCCAGTAGACCTATTTAAGGTTCAAGTGCTTGCCATGTCAAACAAGAAATGCACATATATATATACAAAAAGAGGGATCGAAGAAGCCTCTACTGTACTAGAGAAAAGTGGATACTGTTCTGAGCTTGTCGATTGTGGGGCCAAAAGAGACCTCTGACTGCGGCGCAGTTCTAAGTTGGGACGTAGGAGCACTTACAGGATCTTGGGCTAGTGGACCTATGCACCCTGCATTTCGTTGGTAATAACATCCGATAACTGCTGGAGCCCCAGCACCATCACGGTCGGTTGCGTTTTGGTATTTTGCCCTCTTATTTTGTGCTTTCCGGGTCGTCTTGCAGCTGCTACCAGAACCTGCATTCTTCCCACGCCACTGGATGTACCCCCGGATTTGATAGAGCTACAGTCCTTTGCGGTAATGAGCGTCTTTGGTGGCCTTGATCTTTGCCTCTTCCCGGCTGGCACCCCACCAGATGGTGTGAAGTCAAACTTCACGAATCCGCCAACCTACGCGCCGGTCGTGATCGCAGTCACTGTAGTGGTGCTATTCTTTGCATCTTTATTCACGGGATGTCGATTGCTTGCAAACTGGAAAAAGCTCACATGGACGGATCGTACGCCTTATACTCTGCCGTGTCCCCAAGCTGATTCACGCACGTGGCTAACATGCTACAGACTGCAACACGTTGGCCCTTATATTTTCCCTCGCACAAAGCGGTTTGATGCTTGCTCGTATGTTTAAGCCACTCTTTTCGTCATTGGTATTCTTGACCACATTCATACTTCACTCAGGTCTAATGTAGCTTAGAACTCAGATATGTTCGGCACCAGTGGGACATACCAGCGTGTTGGTTTTTCGGAGATTATGCCAAAGTAAGTCGCCCAACTGTCTTGCCCAGGTCCAAGTGTCGACAATAATAGTCGCTAATGGCTCCCCGAATACGGGAGAGCCAGTAGAAATTGGCGACTTTGAAGATCATTGCATACTGACATTAGCTACTAGTTGATTTTCAGTCAGCAGATGATGCTCGTGCCGGGTCTCATATTCTCCAAGGTGTCCCTCTTCCTGCTATTCCTTCAAATATTTGATATTCGGGATGGTATGAGGCTTGCTATCCGCATTGGTATTGCAGCTACCCTTATTATTTACTTTCCAAGTTTCCCCATGGCAGGATACTACCAAGCCCCAAGCCCAGGACAAAGCTGGGAAAATGTAATGATCACTGGCCGGCCACAGAATGGCATTTACTGGGGAATCGTGCAGTCTGCATTAGGGATCCTTCTGGACCTATATATGTTCGTACTGCCGCTGCCGATTATAACACAGCTTCATATTTCAAAAACCAAACGCAACCAGTTGGTGCTAGTGTTCTCCACAGCTTTCATGTAAGTTATCAATGTTTCTAATGCCACCAGAACTACATAACTGAGCTCAGAATTCAGGGGCGTTGTCGCCAATATCCTCTCTCTCGTTTATCGAGTGATCGAGTACAAGAATATGAAAGATGCCACTTGGTTTCTTTACGTTCTTTTGCTCTGCACGTAAGTTACTCAACCCCAGAATCCGCCCAGCTCATCCTCGATGCTTACATTGAGGCCATCAGCGTCGTGGAACTCAACATCGCTATCATTGTTTGCTCAGTCCCCGGTTTAGCAAAGTTCTTTAGAACTTACGCTGCTGACTGGACCCCGATCGAATCACTCCGGTCCAAGTTCTTCAGCCCTGGTAACTCCTCAAATTCTTCTGGCTCAAATTTATACAACAAACACGGTTGGCCAGCCGCGCGCCAAGCTGAACAGAAGCCTGACCCGCACGTGGAAAGTGCTACTAGCCAGTCGACTTCAGCATCGTTGCATCGGGGTGGCATAGACGAGTCTCATGAATATGTTGACTTGCAGGAACGCTGGCAAATCGACCCTTACTTGGACACGCGGGGCCCGGAATACTCGTGGATGTATATGAAGAACGAAATGAATGGTGTCTCCATTGGAAGAAGTTCTCAAGAGAAAGCCCATGCATTCCATTCTGGACAGGGAGCTTGAGGTACCGCTCGCAGGTCGTCAATGGCTCTTTATATGTATCAGGGCAGCGTTTGGTATTTTAATAGATGATTCTGAAACATGTATCTCAGACTTCTTTATAGTATGGTAAATAGAACAAACACATTTGTATAGGCTGGCATAGGAAATGACTGACCCGGTATAGCGATACCAAGCTAATACTGTATACCCAGGTATTATGCGGCTATGTAACAATCCAGTATCAATTGTTTTTGGTACCTTATGATACACGTGACCAGAGCAACCCATTCAATTGACTTTCACCGATCCTTCAGTCTTCTGTAACTCACCCCAGCACATTGGTGCCGTCTTGAATAGTCAACCTGCCCGGCCCCTTGGGTCACCATAGCCACCTAAATTGAATCGCTAAAGGTGCCGAGGGCATGTTGACGAATCGACTGACAATGCCATGTGACGAATCTTTAAGATGTCGACGCGCACCGTGCGGGACATGCAATGACCTCGATTTCAGAGGACACCAACGGACAGATCTTGATGAGAAAGAGCTCGTCCTAGATTTTGCATTTCAAAATCTTGACACAGGCTGTCCGTTCTGCCGTTTTTTGACAGCGTCAATAGAGTCACTTGTGAATGAAGACCATTGGAAGGCTAGAGTTGTTCTGCAACATGATGAAGTTGCGCCAGGGCAACTTACCTTGAAGAAGGGCGAGCCAATTGTTTGCAACTTCTGGTTCAGATATTATTCAAAATCTAGTGGGCGAGATGATGCCTCACACCGCCGCATCGAAGATGTTACACTAATCAGTGGAGTCCGCTTTGTTGTTTATTCAGAGGAAGATGTGAGCATAAAACCTTGAGACGGATGCTATCAATAGATCTTGCGACTGACTATAGTACAGGAGTGCTCCATACTCCCTTCACTGGCCACGCTTCCGCCCTTTCAAAAAAACGTCGAGATGGCAGATGCAGTGTCATTTGTGCGACAAAGCATGCTCCACTGCTCTACCTACCATGAAGCGCTCCAATGTACAAGAGAGGGTGGTAGCTTCATGCCAACGAGAGTCATCAGTATCGACCCAAACGATCCTCCCCTTCGACTGGTTGAATCGGCCACGAAGGCTACATCGTATGCTACGCTGAGCTATTGCTGGGGAGGTACTGTGCCGCCAAGCACGACCCGGGCAAACATATCCGACATGTTTCAACAGATCACAGAGGACGGCCTTCCAGTCATGTTCCGCCAGGCAATTCAGCTTGCCCAAAGCCTCAAAATACCTTACATATGGATCGATTCCCTGTGTATTGCTCAGGACTGGCCAGAAGATTGGGAGGCTGAGTCAGAAAGAATGTGTCTGTACTATGAGAACGCATCCTTGAATATCGCCCCAGCATCCTCCGACAATCCTTATGTGCCATTTATAAAAGAAATCGATAAGATTTGGTGGCCTATCAGCCTTGAAATCCGCGACTTGCAGGATAAAGTGTCTCACATCACTGTGAGACGGGTTCCCCGCCTCGACACTCAGAACAATGACTTGGGGACATTATTTGGTCGAGCTTGGACCTTCCAGGAGTCAGTCTTCGCCAGACGTACGATTTACTTTGCTCGTCAGGGAATGATCTGGACGTGCTCCGACAGCATCACTTATAATTATTTAGACACGCATAGCTGCTTGGGACTGACCGAGATTGCGGTATCCCAAATCCTTCCAGAGACTGATACCGCTTTCGAGAGTCCAAGTACAATTGGGGAATTTTCAAGCTGGCAATTTCTGGTCCACGAGTACTCGTCACGCCGGCTCACCTTCGCCACGGATAAATTACCAGCTATTAGTGGCGCTGCAGCGAAGTTCTATGACAGAGTCAAGTGCCGTTATCTGGCCGGGCTTTGGGCAGACAATCTTCCCCAGGCCTTGATCTGGAGATGCTTCGGGGCTCTTTCAGAATTGCGACCTTCACCCAGAGAGTACGTCGCACCATCTTGGTCTTGGGCCTCTGTCACCCGAACTGTTTCATACCCTTTGTGGGGTGGATATACACGTCCAATGTTGTTCTATTCAGGAGTCAAAGTCCTGGATTTTGATTGCGATGTTCCTGGGCGAAATCCCTACGGCAAAGTGTGTGGAGGGTTTATGCTTTTGAGTGGAAAGACCGTTCTGGTGAAAATCAAGGTAGATGGCCACCATCACAGCATGGTTTCACGTAAAGACTGGGACTTCTACCCTGATTTTGCTCTTCAGCAATCTGGAGAAAGCATATTCCGCTCCATGCTTGAAAAGAGTCCATCGCCATTCGAAGCCAACGTTCATTGTCTCTACCTGGCTACCGCAAAGGAGTCCGGACACGTGGGCATACCATCTTCACGCACGCTTTTCACTCATTACGCGTTGGTCTTGGGTCGCTCTGGACCCGAAGAGGAAGCCTCATTCTGTCGCCTGGGCCTCATGCAGTCAACTTCAGACAACGCAATGAGACTTTTTGACGCCGCTACTGAAAAGACTGTTCGCATCATTTAAAATGTATCTGGGCTCGCAAGCATATTATCAAAAATATGATGAATAAAAGCGGCTTCTTCATAGACTATACTCTTAATAGGCACAGCATTCACTAGCGTTGATTTGTACGGTGACGGGGCAGTGTGTCCTTCGCTATCGAAAATGCTTTTTGCGAGTGTTCATGATCAGCAAGGGGGTTCAGATCTCAGCTGTTGCTCTCACAATTCAACTAAATCAAGTCTTGGGCCACCGAGAAAGGCGGAAGCCCACACTAATGCCCGTTCCTACCAACAACAGCGTCAGACTTGAAGGTATTCAATTCAGGCGTGCATCACGAAATACCGTTTTTGTTAGCTTGATACCACAATTAGACATTCTAGAGATTTCTTTTCACTAGTTCAGCGCTTGCAACGTCATGTAACAGATTGTCGATCACCTGCACCATGCAAAGTGACAGGCCGGTCGCATCCACAATAGCAGGAAGTGTTCGTCAGCATGATAGTGTGTCTCATTGCCATTGGGGCATGGCACATAAAACGGCACCACTATGAAAGCAACGCAAATTGAACCCCTCCTTTTCGCGTAAGCATTTAGTCTCCTTACGAAGGGAATCGTGCAGACCTCTTCTTCCTTCGTCTGTCCAAAAGTAAATGTCTAGAATCTACAACTGCTTAACTCTCCAACCCGTGCAAGAAACGATATCCCATAGAAGAAATTGAGACTTGGACTAGCCATGGCGACTGCAGCATCACGAGCCGGGTATAGCAAAGAACAGCATGCCCATCAAACAGATGGATACGGGCAATATGTGGACATCCCATTCAGTACTCTCGAGCATCAGCTTCATGCCTCTGCACTGGGCGACTGCTCAGGCATCACTGTGCTTGACCTCGGTGGCGGCCAAGGCCTTCGGGCCCGCCAGGTCATCGACCACGGTGCTGCCGCCGTCGATGTTGTCGACTGTAAGTCTTTCCACGTTTCTTTGGTAAATTCCTGGCTCGGCTTCCGAGTTACAATTCTAATCCTTATCAATATAGTATCTCCGGAAATGATGCAAGCCGGCCAGAAGATCGAAGCGTCGCTGGGCAGGGGCGACAAAGTCATACACTGGTTCGAGGGTGACGTATCCAAGCCCGAAAGTCTGGCGAGTGTTCCTCTGAGATTCAAGGAGGAGGGTTACGACATGGTCATGGCGAATTGGCTATTCGACCATGCTGGGAGTATGGACATACTGGACGGTATGTTCCGATCCGTCGTCGCATACTTGAAGCCCGGAGGACGTTTCGTTGGCACTCGGGTCATTCACGGCCACACTTCCCCGGCTGCGACCACTGGCAAGTATGGATACATCTATGAGGATTTTGAAGAAATTCCTGGCGGGATGGCATACCGTTACACCTTGCACGTCAAACCTCCGGTTCAGTACGACGGCGCGAGCATGGAGGTGACCTACGACCCAGCTCTGATCAGCGAATTCCACGCTAAGTACGGATTGGTGGACACAGAGCTTGAGCCATCTGAGAGTGCAAGCTGCCTTCAAGAAGACCCGGAGTACTGGAGTCTGTTCATCGAACGCCCCAGCATGGCGGTGGTGAAATCCAAGAAGAAGCAGGACTAAGCCTCGGCAGATGAGTGCTTATTACAAGGGTATTTTCCAAAGCCGTGTGTACCTACCAGGGGGAAGGGGGGTTTCTGAATGTATTACAAAAGCATTGCAATAGCATGTCGCAATAGTATTGAAATCAAATCAATCAATTGATATGATTATAAAAAGATTTTCTGTCTTTATGATGTCGTGGTTGATAGCATGTCAACCACGACATCATGTCACACCATGTCAACCACAACATCAAAACCAAAAAAATGATATATCACTCGTCACCCACCCAACTACTTATCAGGTATCTTTAAGCTTGACTATATACTATGGGAGGGTCTACGGATCTACGGAAATATCTAAAAATAGGACCGGATTTAAATCTTATAACATTCAATTCAACGGACATGCGCTGACATGATATCGATCTTGACATGCGCTGACATGATATCAACCTTGACATTATATTGATATGACACAACCTTTTGATTCCATTTTCATTTAACAAGTATTTCTTAGTCTTTTGTAAGCATTTCGTTATCATTTTTAAATTTTTGATTTAATGTTAATATCGTTGCGAGAACGTGTGCATTGCGTGACCCAATCAAAAACCCCCCCTCCCCCTGGTAGGTAGTTGATGTCAACAAAGACTGGGATTGCAAACGTAGTAATCTTGTGCCTCCTTCAAACCAAATCAGAATTGAGCTCTCCTGTGCCCGCGGATCATAAACCGGTTGTGTACTGGCAGTATGCGTGCCGCAGCTTGAAGTACGTTCGTGTCCGAGAGACTGACTACGTGGTGGTTCATGTAATCAAAGACTTCATTGGATGGCTCGAGCGGGTGACCGTTAAACATCTTCGAGTCGCACATACCTAGGTTCTGCTCTTACAAGCTAGTGTTTGTTACGCCGCCGGACCTGTGTTACTGTTCGATGTCCCGATCCGCTACCCTAACCCAAATGTACCGGGATTTCCGAAGATCTGGCAACGGTCTTGGCGTTTGCGGGGTATGATGTGATTATCCGATTCTGAAGACTCCGTTATGCCGGGAATTCTTGCCATGATAACACGTGGAGAAGCTGTGCCAGCTCACGCCATTTGATCATGCTCCGATACACTTTGAAGATCATCAACATCTTTTAGGAGGGAGCATTACTTAGACACACGTTCGATAATCGAGGAGTCGCGTCTATAAGTGCCAAGCGGTGTCAGAAGTAGGCTCCGAAGCTCGGCTCAGTTCGGATTTACGTTTCACGGGCCTATTCGGAACTTCCGCGGTTACGTTGTCTCAGCCATTGACAGGACCGTCAAGGTTATAACAGGCTGGCAGACACCAAGGAAGGAGAACATAGAATTGGTGATCTACTTGATATCTGGACCACTTCCTCGCGGAAATACGCCATATAGCCTGGAAGAAAGACCCGCAAGAGACCGGTGACCATGAGCTCCGAGGCAGCACAGGCTCAGCATGGCGGCGAGTACCGCCAGTTCCTGCCCGACTTGAGCATTCCCAGGTTCACTACCATGCAGAAACAGGATGCTCATGTATACGCAAAAGAGTTTAAGGAGGGGGGCAATCCTCCATGGCTTCACGCTCTGTATTTGCACTGGCTCAAGCTGCTCAAAGACCCATTCAAGGGTATCACAACAGACGGTAGGTGTATCTTATCCTCTGCTACCAAAGTCTGCAAATCGGATGACAGCTGACATTGCATAGGCAATGTGAGACCAGACTTGTTTAAATTGCAAGACGAGGAAATCCCGATTGACGACATCGTGACTGCTACGAACGCTGTCGTTGCTTTGCTTGACCCAGCTCAGGCCAAGCGGGTGAAGTATCATGTTGATGCCCCTGAGTGGCGCACATGGAGCAACCCTGAGTTCCTGCTCAGCGACAAAGGGATTCGGCTTGACGAGATTAGCTCCGAGTTGCGAGAGAAGATCTTGCTCGTGCTGAAGACAACACTATCTCCCGAGGGATATCAGAAGGCATTGGGCGCGACGCGTGTGAATGGGTTTCTCGGTGATCTCGTCAAGTCACCAGCCATAATGAATGAGTTCAGCTACAACTTCGTCCTTTTCGGCGAACCATCGGTAACGCGGCCTTGGGGGTACGCCTTCTATGGCCACCACCTCTGCCTCAATATTTTCTTTCACAAGTCTCAGATTGTCATATCACCATGGTTCACAGGCGCCGAACCTAACCTTATTGACGAAGGGAAATACAAGGGAACACGGATACTTGAAGAGGAAGAAAAGTTGGGATTGCAACTCATGCAAAGCCTTCCTGCCGATAAACAGTCGAAGGCACAGATATACAAGCAACTGAGGGACCCTGCCATGCCTCACGGCCGATGGAACCATGACGATCAGCGCCATCTCTGCGGGGCGTACCGGGACAATCGTATAGTGCCTTACGAAGGCATTCTTGTCTCAGAAATGACACCTGACCAGCAAGAGCTGGTATTGGGGATCCTCAATCAGTATCTTCTCTATCTACCCGCCTCAGCCAGGAAGCTCCGCTTGGACAACATCAAATCATGGTTCCATGAGACATACTTCAGCTGGATTGGGGACTATGGCGATGCGGATCCCTTCTACTACAGGATTCAAAGTCCCGTTATCATTGTAGAGTTTGACCACCACTCAGGTGTCTTCCTCACAAACAAGGAGCCAGCGAAGTTCCACATTCACACGTTGTTGAGGACACCAAATGCTGGTGACTATGGTATGGCTTTGAGGCCGTTGATTCCTAGCAGCGAACAAGCTTTTACTTGGGACGGTGAGAGAGATTAGGACAATACGGTTAAGCCCTTCGGATGAGGCCAGAAGCGCTGAGTGTTGACACATTGGATGTCATCAACAATTATTTGTCCCAAACCATTTGAAATTCCATCAAAATTACACGGGCGAAGTGATAGCCCCTACGAGACGCTGTTCAAAACCGACGATCTACGTGGGGCACCAAGCTCGCTTGTCGATCCGACGCGTGAGGCCTGGGTTTGGCTGTGATATTGAGATATATCAAACCATTTGGTGGTCCAATGCACGAGCTTATGCTCCATTTTACCCTTCAGGAGATATGACATATTTCAGGAACCCGCTAGGACGTTTCGGGGAGCAACAATCACGTGTTGAGGATTCCGCGCAAAGAATCTTGTTGTCTTAACAATATACTTTGTTCTGCTGTATTATGGAAGTTCCCGACACTTTGAACGACTACTAAGCCTCGATTGAAAGGTATTTTGATTGACCAAATGCGGAGATGCCGCAGATGATTGCTCGCTTTAGGGCCACGGCAACGCTCCCCCCTGGCCGTTTCCTTTTTTTTTTTTTTTTTTTTTTCGACACTGAGTCCAGACATTGTTCACCTAAACTTTGCAAAGCCCGATTGTATTAATTAGCCGATTGGGATCAATGTCATTGTCTGTCGCATAGCTCTAAGGTGGGCGTTGAGCATGGTTTGAAGCTAGGTCCTTTGCCATCTAATCATACGCTGTGTGTGATACGTCGCAGTGAATTCTCCGCCGTTCTTATTTAATCAGCCTTATTACCATGCTTTTGAACGACCCATAGATGACTCAGTCCAATTACCAGAGACTCCGTTCTCTTCATTCATAAAGCCACATCACTTTGTAGCAAAAGTCAACCATTCGACATATGGAGAACACACGGCCGAAGGGCCGTATCCCTCTGCCTAGGGTTCCTGGTCTCAGGAACACAACAAGAAGAGTGGCAGCAACGTTCAACCCCAAGGCCATTCTTGAAAGGGTTGCAAGTAGAGGTAGTCTGCGGGATTCTGTTTCCTCTGTGCCAGTCGAAGGACCAGAAGACCCCGACGAGCCGGCAACTATTCTCACAAGCTTAGCATCCCAGCCCCCAAGCCCGCTTGCAGACCTCTCATCTCTGTTGCCAGTCGAACATACATTTGAGGACAATGACGGTTTCACAGCACTATGCAATGATCTTCTAATCCTCAATGCGCAGCAGCACAATGACCCCAACGTCCGCAGTATCAATATTCCCGGCAGTAGAATCTTCGTCAGCCCTTATCAGCTCTATCATGGTTACCATCTCTTAACTCAGCGTGGGAGGGACCTCAATGGCGGTATTTTAGCTGACAATGCGGGAACTGGTAAGACTTTTATTTGCCTTACCGCCTGCCTCCTACGAGCACTTGCGTTTGAATCTCAAAGAATGGTGAAACTATATTGGAACGATCAAACAACGGGAAGAAGAAGACGAATTGGTCGATCAAATGAGCTTCATCTTCCAGAAGGGGCTAATGGACGAAGTTGTCCTAGTCAGAAGGCTGGAGCCATTGTGTGTTATTGCGTCCCAGGCTCGCTCACCAGAGTCCTGTGCGATTCCACGCCTAGCGGTGTGAGCACTCTCTATTGCGCTATCGAGACATGGCCAGATATTTTAAACATAGTTCAGACAGCTGCAGTGAGCACCTCAATGTATCAGGTCTGCCTAGTACACAACGATGCACCGGTGCGTTTCATACGCCCGCTGCAACCTTTGGTCAAAACGCTATCCCGCGGGGTTGAGTCTGATCTCAAGAACCCTTCACCGGCATCGTTCATCTTCATCACGACTCTAAACTCTCCAAGGCTTTGGAATGTTTTCTCACAATATTCACTGCACATTGGACTATCAGTCTTCGATGAAAGCCATCAATTCATTAGGACTAAAGACTCGCTGACGATGAAAATTGCCTCTGCGTACTCTGGCAGTGGTGCGGATGTGTGGTTTGTCACCGCGACGCCCTTTTCCGGGTGCACTCTTGAGCACTGGGCTCCTGCGATAAGCCTCATAGCTCCGAATCGAACAGAGGCCATGCGGGACTTGGTGATTGCATTGAAGACTGCTAAATCGTCCGCAGAGGCTGATGACGCTCAACGCTTCGGTAATCTTTGGGACGCTGTCTTCGACAAAAAGCTCGTCGTTCGGCATTTTGCAACATCGACTTTCTTTGGAAAGTCTATTTCAGATGTTCAAGACATCGAGCCGAGGATCATTTCTAGACAAACACCAGCCCAGTACAAGGGGGCTATTCAACAACTCGCGAACCAGATTGCTCCAAAGGATCCGAAACTACGAGACCCAGGGCAACGTGGTCTGCTTTACTTTGTTTCCCTCTTCCCAGCAGCGGCACAGATGATGATCGACAACCCTATCGCATTTGACAATCTTGCTATTCGCGATCTCGTCCGGGAATCGAAGAACAGATTGCGTATCGAGCAGTCCGAACCCCTTCAGAGACTTGCTGATCAAATTATCAAAGAAAGCCCAAAGTTAGACTATATCCTCGAGGAGCTCAACCGCATGGGTCTGGACAAACGTGAGCGCGAGCCGACTGGCAATTCCAGCACCTCCAAATTTGGTGCCGGCGAGGACCTGCAGCTCAAGAAGATGGTTATCATCACCCCCACAGCGGTTTCTGCGATATTCCTTTATTTGGCTTTGGTCAGAAAGCGTAAAGACGTAGTCATCGTGCACAACTGGATTTCGAGCGCCGATAAACAGCAAATACTTACATCGTTCCAGAGCCTGAGCGCAGCCAAGCTCGTAAAGCACAACCGCATTCTGATTGCGCCCTACGCCGCTGCTGGCACTGGAGTGAATCTCCAAGTTGCCTCGTACCAGATTCTGACCTCACCGCTTCCGGAAAAGTCAAGCCAAGTGCAGGCGTTCGCGAGGACGAACCGCGCTGGCCAGCGTCTCCGTCCCCTGTCTCACAAAATCCTGGTTCTTGAGGATAGCCCCGTAGATCGAATTATGCTGGCGCGTCATGCTACACGGGAAATCGAGAGCAACCCTTTCCAAATCAGCGAGCCTCTGCGTCTCGCTGGAGATATTACGATGGGCAATTTAGTGGAACCCGTGGGTGTGGTTGATGAATATTTGTGTTCCAACCATGATTCCAGCCTGGGCGTGGGAGATCTGTCATTATTGCCGGAATCAACCAAAGACGAGGAAGGTATCGATCAGACAAACTTGCAAAGTACCAAGAATGACACGCCCAGCCCCCCGTCATTGCACACTGTGAGGGAATCTAGCTCAGGCACGCCTGATTCTCAGGCTGAGCAGCTCACGACTCCTCAGCGCCCCAGAACCCCAAGTCAGGATGACAATTTGAACAGGTTGAGCTCCTCTAGCTCGAGTTGGCAGCTTACTTACACCCCTCTGCGACCCGGAGTCCACAACCTTGGCCCTAGGCCCTTGCCTCCTCTACCAGGTCCGGAGCCTTCGTCTGATGAAGACCCCTTCATGAACACAACCCCAATTCCTAGGCGTTACCGAATCAATGTCGACCAGGATGACTTTAAGATCTGGGTGAGCGATTCTTCATCCCCATTGTCAGAGAATGACTCCAGCAGGCGACCAACTGGGCCCCTGACCGTCAACCTGCCCGCGGACTTCTCCCCATCATTCGGGAACATCGCAGCAATTGTGGACGATATTCGCCGAGGTGGTGGGCCAACTCAGCGAGGCAAGGCCATCAATTTGAGGAACAACGATGACGCCCCGTCCTCAGATCTTGAAGAGAATGAAATGCCGCAAGATGTTCGTTTTCCTGGGCCAATTGAGCGGCCTCACCTTGTACGACAGTATGGGGATGACATGGATCCTATCCTGGAAGGAGGAAACAGACCAGTCTCGGTCGTGGACCTGCCACGACCCATTGGGACTTTCTCATACCACACGGAGGAAGCCAAAGACCAGCTTGAGGAAGACGCACACGACGCCGGGACGCTCGCCCATAGACGCCGGGCTACTATCTCCGACGGCGGATCCAGCCGCAAGCCTGGACAGGAGTTTCACCGGACTAATACATAGAATAAAATCAGTGGGTGGAAAGGGGATCGGCGTAGATACCGCATCGGTAAGTGTGCGCAAGCGCAGGAATGAGTCAGGAGTTAAGGGTAGGTAATTGAAATATTTACTACTTGGATTAAGAGAAGGTGATCGCTGTTATTCATTGCTCAGGACGTCTTGTTGACCAGCCCCCACTTGAAATTTGAAGATGCCAATGTGTTAATTGTATGAATTTGTTCAAATATGAATCCATTGAATTCTCAAAATATTAATTCCATTCTTTGTATCTCTGTGGCAAAGACAATTGGCGGTATCTTTAGATAGTGCTCTGTGTTTAAGGCCTTTGGTAGGCAGGTATGGACCCTTAGCAGTACCCGGATGAAGCCCTAAATGCGGGTGGTTTTGTAACTGACTCTTACAATTTGTTTATAGTGGACGTCGCCGGATACGTATTTCTGACCTCGCTTACCGTACGTTTGTCAAGACCCTCCTGGCACGTTGTGGGTCCATTCTCCCACCATGAGTCAAGAAACATGACCTGAAAGGGAGGATTCTCCGTCTCTCTCCTTTATCCTAACATTGTGGTCTACGAAGAAAACTGTGAGGTACGTTATAGCTCAACACTCTTTCCACTTCGTAACGATGAATTAAAAATAATACTCATCACTCGTATCCGTCTCGCTCAGTCCACTTCTACGGACCCTGTCTCGCCTTCCTGCAAACCTCGAGGGTAGCCATGGCTTCAAAGCCCAGGTCCCAATGCTTTCATCTCGTCATCTATCCTTTCTCCTGTAATCCATTCTGTTCAAAGGACTGAGAATGTCGCTAGTCAATAAGCTCTGTTATCAAGGATTGGGTGGTTTATCACTGGCTGGAGCGTTGGCCAAGTACGATTTGAGACGACTGATTGGCGTTTATTTCCTACCTAGTGCGGAAAAGATTAGTTCTTTCTACCAAAACATTGAACTCACCGGTTGAAATGGTAAGATTATCGACAGTCATGAGAATATTTTACAATCAAAGGGGAAACAATTCTGTAGTACTATGTTGCTTGAAAGCTATGTCGTTTATTCTGGCCCCAGGCCCATACATTAAGCTAATTAATACATTACGTCAATAGAAGAACGCTTTCCTTAATATCTACAAATGAAATGCCCATATCCATGTGTCGTGATGTTGATTACCGGTTGTCTATAAGCCGGAGTCGTCTTGGACTAGTTTCGCCGTGTTGGCATAGGCATTCCATGCGTCGCATGTCTCATTCAGCTCGTCGCTGTCGATGAGGCCTGCGATTTCGGACTGCCTTTCTAGCATCTGAACAGCCAAACCCTCGGATGTGTGCCAAGCAATGTGGCAGTGAGTGATCCACACCTGGAGACAGAGAATATTAGTATATGATTTGCAAGGAGTAGCATGAGATACCAGGATATGTGAACTTACTCCGGGGTTGTCTGTGACAAAGGCAAAGGCGACCCAGCCACTCGCCGGCAGAAGGACAACATCGCGGCGGGGCACATTGACGGTCTGGAGGTTGGCCGTGGAAGCGTCATACTTGCCCGACCCTGAGCCCAGGACCCAGAAGTCATGGCCGTGCAAGTGAAGAGGGTGTGCGGCGCCAAGGCTGGTCTGGACGATCCAGTAGACCCATTCGTTGGCATTGGGCAGCTCGTACATGTTCTGCTCGGTCGCCCATGTGTTGTTGTTCTCATTGACCTGCTGCAAGGAGGGGTAGTTCCACTGGTTGATGAAGGTGCTGTTGCCCATGGACCAGTAGAAGCGGCCGGCGGACGCGGCCACGGCGACGGAGAAATCGACGTTGACGTCGGCCAGATCCGAGGCGTCGACCTGGACGTAGGGCACCAAGCTTGTCTCGTCGACACACTCGTCAATGGCAGCGTTGTCGTTCGCCGAAGAAGTAGGGTCTGCTGTCGAAGTGCTATCGTAGCGCACAATGCCCTTGATGTCTCCTGGGTTGGCGTTGTTGGAGCAGGCCGTTTGAGCGATGGCGCGCAACCAGTAGTTGTCAGCTGTGGCGTTGGCAGTCACAATGATGTCGTACCGCTGGCCAATGGCGATATTCACGACATCAGTGGAGTAAGGGTTGACGGAAACAAAGTCGCTGGCAATAACCTCCATGGTGTGGTTATCAATGGTGAACTTGAAATGAGTGTCGGCAGCTGCGTTCACCAGCCTGATACGGTATCGAGTTCCGGCAGTGAAGACTGTCTCATGTCGTGATCCAACAACAGTTCCGTCGTCCTGAGTGAAGGTATTGGTGCCGTTGATGAGTCCGGTATCCATTGTTGGAGGACCACTGACCCGAGACACAAGAGCCAGGTTATCTGCGGTGTCGTGGGACCAGTCGGCCAAGATCATGGAGCCCAGGTCAACGTCATAGTTGGCAGTGGCAGGCCCGTTGATAATGATGCCACCAAAGACACCATCCCAAGCCTGGACGTAAAAGTGCGAGTGCCACCATGATGAGCCGTACTGGGTCGCTCTCCACTTGTAAGTAGTCGTCTGCCCAGGTGCTGTAGGGCACTGAGTGATGGCAGCAACGCCATCGTTCTGGTTGGTGTGGTTCTGGCGAATTCCATGGAAGTGAATAGATGTTCCATTGTCCTGCATCGAGTTTGTGACATGAACGATGACAGTATCACCCCAGTCTCTAGAAAATCAGGTCAGCACATGCACAATGTGTTGAAAGAGTCCAGGAGTCATATCTTACGCGATGATCGTTGGTCCTGGGATCGTCCCATTGACAGCCAAGACAATCCTCTCCACTCCGTCGGGAGCAGCGGTGGTATTGACGATGTTGAACCAGTATTCCCTGGTCACACCGGTGTCAGGAACCTCATCGTAGTAGTTGGTAGAGATATCAAAGTCTCCCCAGCAGTTCCGTGCGTCAGGCGAGTTAACACATCGCTTAGACAGCGAAGGTGACGAGAGACCAGGAGCTGCCGCAATGAGTGGCACAAAGGTGAGCAGGGAGAGGAAGGCACTCTTGATACCCATGTTGACTGAAAGAATGTTGTACCGGTCTGGGTAGAAAGGGGAAAACGAAGGTTGTGGGGCGGATTAAACGACAGACCAGCTTGAGTGCAGCTGTGTAGAGTTGAGACGACTATTCAGTCGAGAATAGAAAAGAGAGATGCGCTGAGGATGGAGATGAGATGAACGATTCAAGGAAGACCTCGTCGAGGCTTTATGAACTATTGTGAGGCTAACATGATCAACACCACGAGCCTATGCATCGGCCCACATCGTCTCGGAAAGATCGATACCAAGTCCTAAGTCCATGGCCGAGTCAGATGTGAGCACTCAAGCCTCCTGCCGCCTGGCCTCGGCCGAGCTGGAGTGGATCTCAGGAGTTGTCACGGATAGTCGCCGTGGCGTGTATGGGGATGACTGGAGTCGTATGGACCTTGCTCGTAGCGATTCCGAAATCCCACTGCAGAAGTCTCTCGTATTCTTGTGGGTGTGTGTGCGTGATGATACCGCATCATGCATTTTGCCCGCTAGGTCACCTATGCCCAGTCAGGTGGACACTAGACCCATGGGCGCCAGGGCAGGAATATCTGCAAGCACGGCCGTATCAGCGTAATACTCGGATCTATTGAAACTTATCCGAGCCCGACATCCCTCGTCCGCGCGTGCCGTCCGGGGGGTCAGATACGTGGGTTCGTAATTGGCATGTCCCTTTTGGGATGTAATTCCCCACGCGGTATCTATGCGGCTCAAAATGGCACGATGCAACACCTGGGATATGCCTGCAAAGGGTAGCATGCACGAGCCTCCTCCAAGGTTTGTCGCCATCGAGCACGGCATTTATTTCGCTCCCGCAAGAGTGACGTCCGGCAAGACGGCTCAGAGCTTTGTGAACGTATGAGATGCTTGTCCCTAAGCATCAACTCCTTGATGATGCATTGGCGGGTAGAATTGATGGCGCTTGCAGGATGTGCCTTGCTAATGTGTAGTTACCAGAAAAGCTCAAAGGTTTGGACAATGCTACTATAGTGCAGCATCGAGTGGATGTATCTCGTGGCACAGACATCCTGGCTTACGCGTCAGACGGAGCCCACATAACAAACACCAAATATTGCTCGGCGGCTCAACCCGAAATTCAGTTAACGATATTATCATTGACAACACAGGAAGATGCAGCCACTCGGCGAGCGTCCGTGCCGTCATATTGGCTGGGATCATCCGCCTGCATGCGTGGGCGGTGTCAAGGGTAAGCTTGCGACGAAATGTGGATATTACTCCATAGACGAGAAACAGGAACCAACTGCCGCCCAGGCCCTGCCAGGACATTCGCAACACCACTCTGGTGGCGATACCTGTGATGAGAACGGGCTGTCAGGTTGCATGTCGCTCTACACGTGGAGATGTTTCGTGTTTTAGCGGAGGTTCGCACAGACTTGAAACATGTTCATCCTTTCTGGCGCAACAAAAACGCGTAAACGGCCTCTCCACAGATCGACTCGCCAGTACTCCTGGATCTGCATTGGCACTTGATGCCTACGAATACAATGTTTCGCCTCTACCGTCTGGACTGATGCGGTGCTCAATCGGTCATAGCTCCTGCGCCACGGAGGCGCGGATGACAGTCAAATAAAAGGCACGGCGAGTGCATGCAGTGTGGCAGCCATTAGTATCGATAGCCCAACACATCACACATTTTCGGCATGTCTCCTCTTTCAGGGGAAACGAACTTGCAGAAATGCAGGTCCAAGAATACGAAAGGTACACAAAGCTCTACTAGGGCGAGAATATGCAGGAGAAGCTCGCGTGGTGGAGTGCCTCGTGTACTTCTGATGGATGGATTCACCGTTGGTCTGCATCCTGAGGATGGGCGCCTAGCAGCAAAAAGTCATTGATAGGATCATGAGGAACACATGTAGGTTGTCTATCACAAAAAATCCTGTTTAATGTCAAGCGTTCCTTCGGATATTTCGGGACGGCCAACAGAAGCTATTGATAAGACGTTGAAAATGCATTCAGAGTTATTGGATCATCGACCGTGGAGCTTTTCGTCGGAAAATTTCAACCCTATTATGAAGCTTATAGCTCCATAGGTTCCATGAAAACGGGCGCTAGTCAAAGGAAAGGAGTCCGCAAGCCAGGATTGATCCGCGTAATGCAGTGGGGTTATGTTTGAGAATATTGAAAATTAGCCCCACCCTCCTTTGTGATAAACAACGGTTGTGTAGTCTCGATAAGCCCTTGCTAGAGGCTACAGAGTATTCTTGTGCGCCCCTGGAGGCGGCTCAGACACCCCGGGGGCGCATAATCTTGTGTATCCACCGGTATCCATTCCGGCCTGGGTACCTAGTTGGCCTCCGCTGCAACCTCCCCACCCACATGGTTAGCCAAGACTCCCAGACCTCGACACCAGCAATCATTTCCGGGGCACACAGACCCTTGACAATTGATCACTTGATGCACGTCCTGTAGTATTCAGGTACGAGACTGAGCCGCGTCAGCACCCAGGGGTTCACCAACCATCTCGGTCGCTCGGGCGAACACCTTCAAGGTCCGAACCGAAGACATGAATAAGTCATGAGTAAGGTAGAGCGCGCGCAGTGTATATCTCCACATTATTTTGAAGATTTGTTCGGCTTGAACATTCCTGATCACAATATATACTATACTTCGTGCTTCTCCATTATTCTGCTGGGCCACATTCCCCAATTCTTGTCTTCACACTCGTTACACATCACCATTCATTCGCTCTCTTTGTTCGCACCATGTTTTTCAAGACGCTCACTCTCCTTCTCTCGCTCGCGACTGCCGTGACACCGCGGTCTGTCAAACGCGATGAAGGCACAAAGCTATATGCCTACGGCAAGGGTATATCCGGACTTGAAGTGTATGCTGGGCTCAATGGTAAGTGTGAAATTTTTATATCAAATATCGTGAGATTAGAAGGCAAAAGGAGACTACTTGGCTGACCATGCAACCAATATCCAGGCACCGCGTACATTGCAGCCTCAGCTGGATCCAACCTCACTGAGCTGACTTGTAAGACTAATATTTGTTTCCCTTAGTCTACAATGCATTTGGTGTGTCTCAATTTCCCAGTTGCGCTAACAAATACTCAGGGGCCTCCCCATCCATGGACACTACCTGGAATGTCACTGCGAACAGCACTGATCCAGACTTACCTGTCGATACCGGCAGAGTGTTCTACATCATCAACTCAGAGACTGCCTATGAACCATGCGGTTTCAAGTCCCCTAATGAGACTATTCCCGCTGACGCCTCCACTACTGGCTTCTTCTTGTTCGGGAAGCAAGCGTTCTGGAGCGATGGCTCCAGCTACGAGGCTCAATTCTGGGCTCAGACCACCAGCGAGACGGATTTGTACACTCTCAACTGGAACAAGGCCGGTACCGATCAGACTGACAGCGTCCCTGTCACTCTCAAGACCGTTGCACCTACCACGTTGGATCGCACCCGGCACCGCCGTTAAACGGCTCGTTGTGGGAAGGGAACCCCTCGGGGAAAGGACAGAGTAACAGAGAATTTTGCGGGCTGATGACGAAACTATGAGAAGGACAAATGGTTGATATTTTTGATTCTTGTAATATTAATGGCAATTTACTTCGTTCTTTCTCGACTTTTCTGTTTGACTAAGTGAGTGATGGTTTATTGTATTATCGAAGAGCATAAATCAATTGAATTTCAGTTCAGTTTGTAACTATCAAAAGCAGGCAAGCCAAAGACTAGTCAAGCTCGGATGTTCTTAGTGATGCCTGGCTGAATGCCTTCCAACACTTCCATCAGCTCCTTGTAAACTCGCTCCTGAACTTGCGCTCCCTCCTCACTCAGTACGAATTTACTTGGATCTCGGAGTATACAGTTGTCCATGTATCGACCGTGTGTCTCCCTGCTAGCAGCTGCTGCAGACATCAAAGTTCGAGACCCCATTTCTGACGTCCTTCCTATTAGTCGTACGGCAACTTGGAGCACACCCTGCAGAAGCCAGGGTGCATGACGGAAAATAGTTGAATTGCAAAAGCCTGGGCTGAGAGCGTTTACAATGACAGGATCATTGGACGCCATCTCGGAAGCGAGCTGCCTAACGATGAATACCTCCAAGAGCTTTGATGTATTGTATCGGTCTTCGTTCATGTTCTCCTTTCCTTTGAAAGCCTCAAAGATTTTGGGCTGATGCCGCTCGGAGAACTTTGCCTAATATGGTGAACGTCAGCCACCCGGATATTATTCATGTAGGAACTGTATGAAGGATTCGCATACGAAGAAGTGAGCATCGGAGGACACCACCACTAGTCTCGGCTCGACATTGTGCCTTGCTGCAGTCCTCCTCAGGGCAGGCAGCAGAAGCAGGGCCATCAAGAAAGTCGATACGACATTGACAGCTATGCTGCTCTCGAAGCCTCCGTCACACTCAACGTAGGTCCCGATTGCCAAGCCGGCATTCTCGACAAGGACATCCAGTCGGTCCAGCTCGGTCTCCGCGCGGCGGCAGAAATGCTTGACGCTCTCGAAGCTGCCGAGGTCGACCTGCCAGACGTCAACGACGCCATGTGTTGATGTAGACGCTTCGATATCGGCCGCGGCGGTTTTGCCTTTCTCGAGGTCGCGACAGGCCAAGACAACCTTAGATGCCCCCAGACGGCAGAAGTGACGCGCGGCTTCCCGGCCGAGACCCACATTAGCGCCGGTCACGATTACTGTTTTCCCATGATACTCGGTTTCCGGGTAGGGCAGAGCACGTAGTTGACTGGTAAGAAAGTATGCCGGGTACCATGCAGGTCTAATATGTAATATGCCGGTCAGTTATTTCCACGCTTTGAAGCGCGCGACTCGCGTGGCTCGACCGGGATGTTGTCTTACATGCTGAAGTAGTTCGCATCTGTCAGCCACGACAATGCATGCCGTGTGGGCGGGGACGCGTTTGCCATGTTGGTTGGTGCTATTCTGGTAGCGAACTATTGAACAGCGGTGAGGATGGTGCAAGCTGAGGGTTTACGTGTCGGCAGACTTAGACGTCAATAGCGCCCTGACGTTGAAGTCAACCATGAAACACTCTGCTGTGACAGCGCTACCCCTGATAGATCGTCCGAACACCGTCCCATTATTGGGCTTGGCAACGTCCTCTAAACTGGCAAGCGCCTCTTTCACGCCACCTTGGTGATCTCCCCACACACAAGGCTAGTTGTTTGGCCCGGTGCAAAGGAACGCCACCTCCCAGAGGAACGGATGCACCCGTTTTCGTGCACCTAGCTATGCTTGTCATCTTCGTGTTGAAAACTACGGTCCCTAAGCTGACGAGAGTTTCGCCACCGCAGTCAATAGCAAGAGCAGTGCCACGAAGGATCATGCACCATAGAATTACAATTATCTCAATACGGTCGATTGGGTCACACATCCCTCGCTATCTTTCACCCAAATTCCAACTGTAAGACCTCGCATGGAAGGAGGCGCCGGGCTTCCGGATCAGAGGCTCTTCGTCTCTGCATTCAGGTGTGCATGTGAGCTTTGCGATGGCACCCTCATTAGTTCCAGATCTCCATCTTTCCCATCGAAAGGCTTCTTCCGTCCCGGAAACAGGACCGTCGCACCGGTTGGTGCAGGACTGTCCTTTTTGCGAAATCCGAGCCCTCCACGCTCGTACATCCTAAACTGGACATGGTTGTTCATGAAGGCATGGGGGTCGTCGATGCAAAGCGCACAGAGTAAAGCGATGACACCGAATGGAATGGTTGCGCAGAAGAGGATCCTAAAACTGTAGCCGTAAGCGCCACGTAGCGCTTGCCTTAGAGCACTCCGTACTTGTGGGCTCAAGTCTGTGAGTTTGTCCGGGGTCCCGACATTGTAGGCCACAGCATCGGCGAGTAGTTTGTTGAATGCAGCATCAGTCGGGCACGCGCCGAGTCTCTCGCAGACAGGTCGGAGCCTCTGGGCAGTCACACGTTCAGACGTGGTTTGAAAGATATAACGGAAAACTGCATTCCCGACTGCTCCACCGGTTGATCGGAACGTCCCTAGGAATCCAAGCGCTGTGCCGAGTTGGGAGTGAGGAACATGCATACCAGCAATCGCGTACGATAGGACCGTGACCCACGTGAACATTGGCACTCCGAGGCCAGTCAGAAGTATGTAGGCGTAGTAATTGTTCGGGTCAACGGACGCCGCTGAAAGTGCGAGGAACACAACCTGCATCGCCATCGCTACCACCATTTGCCACTTGATTGTGCAGCGTGGCACGTATTCCGGAATCCTGTGGGAGATGATAGGAAAGACGACACCAACAAGGAGCTGAGTCACTGTATTTGGAAGTGACATGACTCCTATTTCCATCCCGTCTGTAGTGAACATGAGCAGAGAGCCTTGAGGGAGCAAAGTGCTCATGGCGTGAAAGTTCATTCCGCTCATGAATAGAACGACGAGGATGGCGACATAACGGCGAAACATCTTAGGCTTGAAGAGATTAAGTGGGATCATCGGGTTGGCCGCCAGCGTCCAATCGTAGATGACACCTAAAATCAGGGTGGCAGGGCCGACAGCGAGAGGCGCAACGGTAAAAGGATGATTCCAAGGGAAGGTCTCTCCGCCTAAAGTGAGGCCGCTGACAAGAATCACGAGCCCAGCAGTAATGGAGAGCAGACCAATATAGTCCAGCTCTTTGAATTGCTGCCGACGAGTCTTGTGGAAGTCACCCCTTGGTCTTGAAACAGGCCAGTACAAAAGCGCTGTAGCCTTGAACGCGAGAAAACTCCACAGAATCGCGATGTAGTACACCCATCTCCAGCTAGCGTATCGGGCGACTGCATTTGCGAGAACTCCAGAAATGGTTGCCCTGATAACCAGGAATCTCATGTTAATGCTTCGGACCCAATATCACAGTTCATTGAGAGAGACTCACCAAGGAACGTTGATGCCCGCCTCCACTATGCCAACTGCCAGCGCTCGCCATTTGTTCGGTAGCATCTCAGTTGCTGCAGCGAAGGCGTCGAAGAGAAACCCGGCGCCCATGCCAATTAGTGCCTGAGCAGTGATGATGATTTCGATACTGCGAGCAGTGGCCCCCAGTATGCATCCAATAAAGACGAGAAGATTCCCGACAAGAATGATATTGCGCCTGCCGAATATATCGCTCAGGTATCCTCCCACTCCAGCTGCCGACGCGCTGGCAACGGACCACGCGCCGACAACCCAAGGGATCAAGTTCTGGCCGCCGACTTCCTCAGTGACCACGACCAGAATCGAGTTCAATGCCACGAATGTTAGCCCAAGAGGCGCTCCAAGGGAAATTGCAAGGGCCTGGTGAGATGCCGCTCAAGTTAGCCATGCACACGGGTTGAGTGAGCGCGGTGACCAACGCACAATCATTGCTGCCCATGTCTTCTTTCCAACGTACACAAGTCGTGGGTTATCGAAAAGTGCCGCCCTGTGCGGATCCTCTTCGAACTCGATAGCCGCCTTCGTCTCCTCAGTCCATTTCTCCCAAGAGTCCTTCTCGGGCTCTCCCCCAACAGCCCCAGCCTCATGCTGCTTCATGTTTGTGTCCTAATAGACGGCAAAAGTGTCAGAGCAATCGGCCAGCGAGCGTTCTTGACACAACATAGGCACGATGGTTTGCAATAAGGGAACGATAGTGCGGAGCCACGTGTTGAGCAATTGGGACATTGAAGTTGGACAGCTTCGAATCCGATCCCAGGACAGCATATGAATAGGTGGACCACATCGACCACATATTGTACCTGCATCAACCCGACTTCCATAGCCTGAATATGTCAGCCATTTGACCGTGAGCAAGGGTCTGTTAAACTTAATTGTAAACGAGTTTCAAAAGAGTATCCTTTGCTCGTGGACACCACCCCGAAAGTAAACCTTCTTTGCTAGCCAATCGCACCCGATGTGACGGCAGACCGGGATGCCCACATCGTCCCAAGAAAAGCAAAAAAACCTTAATTCTGGAGGTAGCTCTCACGACTGTGACGGAGATCCACGCTGATCAACATTGCGACCTCCTGACAGGCTGACACTGTGACTTGTGCGTGGAAACTGCTGGCGAGACACTGGCACCACACAGACTCGCCACCACGAGAGCTTAAACAACGCTGCGTCTTGGCACCCGTACTTCTACAGATCGGAGTTCGACGTTTGCCCGCTTTGCTGGTTCATTTGGCATCTTGTCCTGCATTGCTCCTTCACTGGATGAACAGTTCTCGGTCCTAGCCACGAGAAAGCGAAAAGGATGTGCATATGCATTCGTAGCGCGCGTTGCCTAGAGCTCATCCCGAGTGTTCCGAAGAGGGAACTGCCGCTCTTAATATATTGCGTGACGATCATCTGCTTGTGTCTCATAGTCAAATTTGACGGCACAGCTACCGAAAGCCACCGTCATATTATGTGCCTAATATTGCTTCAACTGCCAGAAATCATCCAATAGGACGTGGCCACGGAAATCAACGTCAGTTATGGATGATTTCTCATGCCATACGGCGCCGAGAAGCGACTTGCCAATCACGACACACATCAACATAAACAGCCTTGCACGAGTGACTTTTTCGTTAAGCTGTCCTTAACTCATTACACCACGCAGGTAGGTTCTGGAAGCAATCTCATGTTGCTCCAGTTGCCCTACGATGGCTGGTGTCGAGAGTACTAGCATGGGGGAAAAGAGACGGGATGCAACCAGATGTTGCGTCAAGGCATCGGGACTCGAAAGTTCTTACCAGTTCCGGGAACTTGGGAAACTTGGAGCCGTTAATTTTGCTATGGAACAGACCGTACTGTTGCAATTGGAGCCTCATCACGACAGCACTCGAAAGTATGTTGACTGTAGAGTCGCACATTTGCTTATAAATGCGTTCACACATGGGCCTTTTGTCTGACTTGTGAAGATCTGCCGTGTGGCATTTTGACTAACAAATTCTCTGCCACGGTTTCAAGGGGGAGGGGTTGCGCATCTCGAGGTTTCTCACCGGCTGGCCGTAAAAGCTTGATCAGGTTTCCACGTGTGATAGATAAGCTCGATGCATTTGTCGGACAATACGCGGGAAAAAATGCTGTGAAACCTCTCATATTCTTCCGTCGGAAAATGACAGTGACCAAGGGTTCAATATTACCGTACCATTCATTTGCCGCCTCAATAGCATACATCTGAGATTTCTCATTGTTATGCTACCTTGTATGTCTTCTTAAGACCAACTTCGCGCACGCATTATTTTTCCCTTTCTCAGTGTTGTGATTTGTGGAGTTGGTCAGACCAATTCCCAAACGACTTGCTGCTAAGGCGGGCGCAACCTTTCCGTAGGAGAAGCCTGAGATCACAGTTCATACTTGTGCCTCATCTGGCTCAATATGAGCAGCGACGTTGCAATCAAAGTCGCGTTTCGGCCTCGGCTTTGCGGCAGCGACACGGCAAAATCTCAAGCCCGATATCCTGCCATGCTACTTAGTCATATTGGGCAATGTGGTAGTGTTTCAGGGCTCAAAACATGTTTCGACGCATGACATCTTGCACTCGGATGCTGCACTGCTCTTTTGGCAATCTTTTGCTTGAATTATATCTCGCTCTGTTTAGAACCATGTCTTGCCACCGTGCTTGGTACAAAAGATCTAGACCGCTGCCGACCTGGCATACGCAGCCGCCTCGTGGCCCGCGACTCGTCCAAAGACCACGCATTCGAGCAACGACGAACCGCCCAACCGATTGTCCCCGTGGATGCCGCCGGTGATCTCTCCAGCTGCCCACAGACCTTCAACGGGCCTTAAGTCCTGTCCAGCTGCACCTGAAACCAGGATTTGGCTCTTCTCGTTGATGGCAGCACCGCCCATGGTAAAATGCGTGATGGGAGTGACTCGCCCGACACAGACCTCCTGCTCGTCATCTGCGGCAGTGCCTGCCAGCCTCCAAGACCCAAACGTCGTTCGTCCAAATTCGTCTTTCGCCTTGCCAGCCGCAACTTGTGCATACTCGTGGATTGTCTGCTTCGTCGTCTCATCCAGATCTTTGACTTTCTTCTTTGTCAACAGACCCTTCCATAAATAGAACCCAATGTGTGATGACGCCGCGTCACACGCTCCGGGATCGAGTAGGAGCTCAACGTCCCATTGAGTCAATGCCTCGACACTCTCCTGGTCTGGCTTTGCGGAAGGGAGACTCATGATGACATTGCTGACATGCTCCCTCGTGTCCATCTCGTTGACAAAGCGCTTCCCCTTGTGCAGCAGAATTCCTCCCTCACCCCTCAGCATTTCGGCAGCCAGGAACTTTACCCTTGCCTGAGGATCAGAGGGAAGAATGAAACCTGTCGGATGGATCTGTACACTTTCCATGTCCACGAGATGAGCACCTAAATCTGTGAGTATATTGTGTGTTCCCGGCCTGTTGTCGTTTGTCGAGGGGAGACCGGAGAGATCAGGTCGGTATTGCTTCAACAATCCCCAGGTATCACCCGCAAATCCTCCAGTCGTGAAGACCACAGCGCCTTCAAGCGTGTGTGGCGAGCCTTCTTTGGTGTACTGGACCCCCTTCACGGCGCCTTTATCCTCGGTTGCTGTCAGTATCTTGCTGACCTCACATCCCGTCTGAAGTTCGAAGTTCGGGTCCTGTTTCAGCTTCTCCAGCAGCCCAGTGACAATTGCCGCCCCAGGCGGGAGTTTGCCGCCTCCTCTGTGTGTGCGAGGGAAGCTGTGGCCGCCCAGTTGTGCGACCACGCTTAGTTCAACTCCGATCTCGTCCACCAGGAAATCAACTGCCTGGGCAGAGGAGCCAGTCAATCTCGAAATGAGTGACTCGCGCTCCTTCCGTCTGAAGTTCACCGCAGAGTCATCCGCCTTTGCAAGCCTTGCGCCCGCGGATCGGACAGTGTCGCTGTGAAATGACGTGTCAGGCCCCTTTTGAAATCGGGTCGGTGCTCCATTGATCCCCGACGAGGCCTTGATGCTGTTGCCGCCGGGCTTCTCGGCGCGCTCGAGGAGCCGGACTGCCGCGCCGGCCCTTAGAGCAGAGTACGAGGCCGAGAGACCGGCTAAGCCGGCGCCGACGACTATGACAGTCGGGGACTGTGTGTTGGGTGGCATAGTTTGACTGGGCGAGGTTGTTCCTTGCTCAGCAGCGAAAAAGTATTGCCGGTGATACACGAAGACAGTAAAGGCGGTCAAGAGGAAGATGAGTAGTAGTTGGCGCCTCGTCATGCCAGCATCCATGGCTATTGGACTCAAGCAGGGTTGAAGAAGAGCATGTTTTCGACGCGTGTTTTATACGAAAACGGCAGTCAGCGCACGTCGTTCTGGTGCAACCTTCAGGCAGACCAGCATCAGACCATGTTGTCCATCGAGTGGCATGATCTTGGCATTCGGCTCACGGAGAAAGGCCGTGTTTCTCCGGCGAAACCTTGACCTTCCGATGACCACACTCGAAGCCGTCCGTGGCTTACTAGATGTCACATGATATACTGGTATTCAACACGAATGGTACTCCAGAAACTACCAACCTTCGTTGGGGGTGCTTTCTTGCCTTTCAGATCTGAACCCACTTATGTATGCTAGGCCGACGCCACTTTTCACAGACCACCTCAGCCACCTCCTGAGCCGGCGCCACACTTTGAAGTTCGGAATCCTCATTGCGAAAACAAACGAGCCTTTTTGGTGATGGAAATTTTGGATAACTAGCACAAGCTTGCATGGGTCTCGAGCTTGATACGAATGGCACAGATCCAATCAGCACTTAGATACCACGAAGTATGTTCCAAATAGACTCGGCAGTATTGATTCGTGTCGGGGCGCTGGAAAAGTCTACAAAATGATATCGCATTAAATTCAATGCGTGTCCGAATATGGAGGCCCCTGCTTCCATCGACTATTCGCGCGCTGTCCCCCATCAGAGAACTTATAGAATTCGGCATGGCAGTAGATCGTTATCACACAGTGGTAAGTGTCGAAGAAATGGTGATCCTGCCAAGTGTCTCAGTGGTACTGCTGTCACAGTCCTCGATGTCTGCGAGATCTTCGTGACTCTTGCAAGCACCACTGGTTCTCACCTAGTCTTTCAGACACATACAGACAGGCGTAGCAGCTACTTTTTTGAACTCGTATCAATTTGGGCGTCACAAGGTGTCAAAGGATAGCAGTAATTTGTGACATTCGGGAGCAATCCGTATCTTTCGAGTGACATGTTGGTCAAGCGGCAGTCGAAAGCTACATGGAAACTGCGACGGAATCAGTTGGGAAGCTTGTACACTGTCAATACTGACGAGTACCCGCGCCCTGTCAGCCCTAAAGGATGATACATTTCTCACATGCACAGGAAGATGTGTCATTGACTCGATTCAACGCAATGGCAGCCGCACGCACATGTTACTAAATTGGTCATCTAGAAATTCCTGGTTCAGTGAGGAGCTCATTGAACATTCTTGTATGACTCGACAGAAGTATCTAATGTTCATGCATTAACAAAAAACGGACGCAGTCTGTTCTGCCTTGGAATGCCTGAGACCCGACGCCAGACTAAGCATCGCCTACCGCTTGCAGTATGGACGTAGCCTATAGTAGAGATTGACGCTCGAGGGAATAGACGAACAGGATGTTAACGCCTTGCCGTCATATTTATCCTCAATTAGCCTCTCACAATAGGCTGAACACATGAACTTTGCGGTTGAAGATATTGTACTAAGCGAGTCAATGCGCCAAAGACAAATCTGATGCAACCCCTCTTGCCTGACGACCACAAGTTACGGATTACCGGATCGCAGCTCTGAATTTCTATACCATTGATTTTACAGAGTGTTGAGAATATCAAATGCTGAACAATCCGGACATGTATTTACAGACCTAGCTTGAACCCTGAGGACTTTCAGCTTCGGCTCGCCATCTCTTGCTCTACGACCGCGGCGAGTTCCATGTTATTCTCCTCCAGAAAGAAGAAGTGACCATTACCCGTGATTCCAAGGTCACCAAATTTCACCCAAGTGACGTCTTTCACCCCTGCCTGCTGGAGATACGAAATGAAACAGTGATCGTATGTAATGTGAGGGGAGTTGGCAGCGGTGAACATCACGTAGGGCACCTTTGCAATCTGAGGCAGAGACCGAACCACGGTATTGTTGGACTGCACAAAGCAGGAACGGTGTGCCGGCGTGTCCTGGCCGACTTCGACCGTGATTAGGTCTTCAGTGACATTTGCGACCGGCGGCTCGTATGTGATGCGAGTATTGGTCAGCCCCCAAGGCCGACTGCGAGTACGTCCAACGGATGGTACTGTAGAGTTGCCGATAAGGCTTTGAAAGGGAATATTTCCTGGCTCTAAATTGATTGTCGCCCGCACACGCTCGGGACACTCGTCTGACATCAGTGCAGAGTAAGTTGCTCCCGCTGAATGCCCCAACAGAAATGACTCTCCAATGAGTGACAGCAGCTTGCAGCCTGCTGCCCGCATCGAAAGCTCTTGGGAAGTGCTGTTTGACGTCAACGGGACCGTTGAGGCGAAAAAGGCGTCAAAGATTGGGTCTCCTTTTGTTCCATTTCCTGGCCACTTATCATGGCCCTGCGACTGAGGATACGCATTGAGAATCTCAGGGGCAGTGAAGCCGTTCTCGTGAATGGATACTGTTGAACCGAGGCGTAGGGGGTATTTGGCGACATCGTTCTGTGCGCTCCGCCCATTGGCAGTTATATCGAGTATGTAAATCTGATAACCTTTCTCAAGGAAATACGATGCCCATCCTTTGCGATTATCTGGTGTATTAAGCCAAACATTCCCGGAAGGAGGACACATACTCGCCTCCAATGAAGAAGATATCTCGGTGGTAAGGAGGCCCTGCGGGTTTGCAATCGGGCTTCACTGCATTGATACCAACGCAGCTGGAGTTTGATGCAAGAGATTGACCAAAGCCAAAGGCAGCCCAGGCGAGCAGCCCTGCACAGGAAAGATACCCATTCATGTCTGTGAACAGTTCAATCGCTCGATGATGACTATCGTCTAGCTGTTAAGACTAGCCAATTGATTATGCACGTTGAACGTGGTCAAAAACATAGTCCCTGCCATGTAAATGCTTCGGGGCCCAATAGTGCTTTATCTGTTGAGATCCATGTAAGCAGGCGGGCAGGTAAGGCACTAAGTAAAATTGTCTCAGCGGATGTGGATGTGGCCTTGCAGATTATTGGGCCTGTAAATGGGCTAGCAGGGCCGTAACGGCGCGCCTCCACAAATCGCAAATTATTGTTGTGTGGGATTCCCTCAATCAGGGTACCCGGAAGCCCACATCCATCGCGGTCCGGGAAGTCTAGAACTTCGGAGAACAGACCAGATTGATATAGATTGCAGCAAAAAGGAGATTCAAACCGGTGGGTCGGTAAAGGCAGACGGAATCGGGCTATGACCGAAGCCTGCGGTATACCGGCCCAAACCTGGAGCAGTACTAACTGCTGTGGTGCTTCAATTTTGCAGCCTACTGTGCATTATGATGCCTATCATGACTACCGGATTTGCTGACTAAAGATCGTGTCAACAAGGATTTTCGGATGCCCATGTTCAGGTTGGTGTAGAAGAGTGCCAGTGCCAAGTTTGGCAGAAGAATGTCTGTAAGACTTCAGTTCATACTCACCAAGTTGATTTCCGACAAAATGCAGTAGCTCAATGAACATTGTCACAAGCAGAGTACAGTCATACTGTCGTCAAAGCAAGGAATGTCGCGAAAAGTGCAAAATCAGAAGTCTTTCCGTGTACGCACAATCATTTGACAAGGAAAACCCCTAAAGGGATCAACAGTATATGGTGGGCGGATAATCGATCGTATGCCCGGCTTCCTTCCTTGTGACTTGAGTCATATCTTATTCAAATCTTGCTCAAATTTGATGTGAAACTTATATCGTGTTCCCAAAACTTCTTAGGTATGTCCAGGGGAAAGCAGTGTTACTCAGTAAATCTTCAATTTGACCACTTCCAGCCGTTGATGCAAAGGCAAATTAATTCCTACTTATCCAAGAGTCAAATTGAATGAGGTCGTTGAGCCAGATTGCTCGGGATCGGGACTCGGTCGTAGCAGTGTCCGATGTCGCGATAGATGTTTCCACCGGCATTTGTTTCTCAACCCGACATATACTAGACTATCATATCGATACTACACGGCTCAGGAACGCGCACGTGAGGGTGGTGTGGGGTTTTAGCTGCCACGGGATCGGCTGCTGGTAGACCTGCCATCCGCGAGAGCGAAGCCGAAGCACTTTGTGAAGTTACAACTTCCAAGAAATTGGGAACTTAGCAACTGAGCCCAGAGCTGGGCGCGACATCTTTGCCGTTGTCAGGAGTCCGCCCAGAAAACCAAGGATGTAGTGGCCTGTCCAAGCCTTGACTAAAGGACAGAAGCCGAGACCGAACCAAGCGGTGCGGGTCAATAGACCTTCGGGAAGTCCAAGGAGACGGTCCCCTTAGTTTCGCCAAGTTGTAGCCAAGGACACAAGCTCCCTCACGCTGCAGGAAGCGACCGCTTCATCTTCCCCTATGCACGGCAATTGTTTAACTAATATTCGACAAATCTTGCCATCTCTAAGCTCTAGCCGCCTCAGTGGTGATTTCGTGAGCTCCTTACCATGGCGTTCGTGGCATATAAATGTGAGCGGTGTGCCATATGAAAGATTTTGACAGAACGTTTGGCACATAATTTCCATGATCTTAGTAGTAAATTGCTCTCATCAAGTCCAGTCATGGCAGACAATCAGCCAGAACAGAAAACCGAGCTTCCCCTCAGCTCCCTCTCCCGAGCTCTGGTCAGTCGCCGAAGCCACAGGTCACTGGCCTCCCAATTCCGATCAAATAGATCTGCAAGAGATGTCGAAGCCTCGGGAGCCGCGCACTCAGATCCATTGGGACTCTCACCTCTAATAAAAGCAGAGTCAGAAATATCATCTATACAGGTGGAAAAGAGACGCAAAATTTCCATTCACCCCGAGAAGCCTGTCAAAGAATTCTACGAAGTGCAAAATGAAGAGATTCGGTCCTTCCTGACGCCCGTGGAGCAGCATCAGCAGTCCCTAGAGGACACTCAATCCGCCTCGGGTCTCCGATATCAAATTGCCGTCAAAGGCAGCCTTTGCGCCAATGTCTGTCTCTCGGGTCTGCAGCTCTATGCCGCCATCTCGTCGGGGTCCCTGTCGTTAATTACAACTATGGTGGACTCATGCTTCGATCCCTTCTCGGGACTCTTGCTTTACTTGGCCCACCGGACAGTTACAAAGGCTAGCCCAACCAAATACCCGGTCGGCAGAGCGCGCATATCCACAGCTGGCAACATCGTATTTTCTTTCGTCATGTTCACTGTGTCAGTCGTTATCTTGGTCCAGGCTCTCCAGACATTCATCGAAGGCTCTACCGCTGAAACGCGCCCTTTCTTCTTGCCGTCCATCATCTCAGTGTCAGCAGCTTTCTTCACAAAGTTCTGCCTGTTTCTGTACTGCTGGACCATCAAGCATCTGTTTTCACAGGTTGAGATTCTTTGGAGAGACCATCGCAATGACCTCTTCCTCAATGGCTTTGGTATTTTGACCTCAGTCGGGGGCAGCAAGCTGCGCTGGTGGATTGATCCAATGGGAGCCACCATACTGTCCGTAACAATCGCTGCTCTTTGGCTGCACACGGCATATGATGAATTCCAACTCATCATTGGGGTGTCGGCGGAGCGCGAAACGCTGCGCTTGATCACTTATATCGGTGAGTCTTGTGTGTACTCCGGTCTTGAGATTCCGATCAGAGCGGCGAGGTCACGAAGTCCACTGTGTGTGTCACAAACTAACCTGCCACAATCATGCAGCCATGACCCACTCGCCAGAGATACAGCAAATTGACACAGTCCGGGCATATTACTGTGGTCCACGACTGATTGCAGAGGTTGATGTTGTCATGCGCCCGGACGAGCGTGTCGAAATCGCACATGACGTGGCAGAGGCGCTGCAGATCAAGCTGGAGAAACTTCCTTCCGTAGAAAGAGCATACGTCCACATAGACTACGAGACAAGCCACAAGCCAGTAAGTGTTTTCTTAGTATTCCCCTCCTCGGCAACCAATAGAAGTTCCTTGGCACAACAAAATCTAACAGCCCGCAGGAGCATTGTCTGAAAAAGTTGACTTGAGTGATGGAGCTGGAGTTCGAAGGCGCAGTCTATGTTTCACCCCGTGGCTTAGAAAATCCCCAGTCATCTGCGAAGACCTCTGTCATTGAGCAAAGAGCTTTGCGAGTGCATTAACCTTGGGAGGCAGCTAAGTAAACCTGATTTAAGAAGAGTTGGTCAAATACAAGGAACGAGCGAATTAAATACTCAATGTTGCACTATGGTGCCCCCAACTCGTATGTCTCAAAGGACAGGACCTAGGCTTTACGCTTTTCCCCCTTTGACGGACCTCTCATCTCGAATTCCAGTACTCATGCCTCCAACCACTGCAATGAAAGGATTCAAATTCCTTTCACGTGGCTTTGAGAGTGTCGATTCGGTTCCTTGAGGAAACTAGGTGTCGTCTCGGCCATCGTCTATGTGGTATGTGGAACATCACAGGCACTTTCATAGATAGAAGTAACCTGCGACGGCGACGCCTATCATGACGATGGATATCCACTGCAGGAACATCTCGCTCTCGGTTTCCTTCATCCCTTTCGTTATGGTAGCTTCCCACGCGGCATTAGGGTCATTCCTCTCCGCCTCGGTGATCTCTGCGCTGCTTGACTTTTTGTTGGCCATGATAATGTATTGGATAGGTGTAATTTGCTGCCGGTGCTGATTCTGAGGCGTGTGGTGCAATGAGTCGGAAGGTTCGTAAAAGGAAGAGTATTATGGGTTCAGTTTGCCCAATCAGAAATTGACAACGGTCGGGATTGAATGGATCAGATGCGCTAGGTGACGAAACAAAACATTAATTAACTGCCCTCAACTTTCTCATCCTGTGCCAACACAGCGGGTGTTGGTCATATATGTTCTTCGTCGTGAGGATCCATTTCCCGGATCCCTGCATTCCGGACGGGGACGATTGTGGGCCGATGTCTTGTGTGGATCGTATGTTGCCGGCAGAAGTCAGGCGCAGGGCTGGCGGTAAGTAGATCCAACGAAATTAACAATGGAATTTCGCCTATTAGTGGAGCGCTCTCGCCCAAAACTTCGAATCAGCGGCTTGTGTCCGGGTGATTTGTTTTCCAAGAGACTTGATTTACTAGAAAGCCCCAGTTTCAAGGCTTTGTTTTGCTGTAGTTTTCCAATCAGTTCAATCGCATAAACAACCCGCCGACACATCTATTTTTGATTTTAAGTAGCATAATTTAGAAATCCAATTTTTACAAATTATTTCGATCAATTGAGACCGTTGTGGTAAAGCGTGTCAATTGCTATATAATCATTGACCGACCGAATCACAACCAAGTCTGCAGTCACATACGCAAGGCCAGATTTCGATTGCCAGACATAATGGGCAATGCCGCAGGGCCCACATCGCGGATCCTCAACATCGACGTGCGGATATCAGGTGACCCAGAAAATCTCGGCAAAAGACCCGGTACATTTGTCGAATGAGAGGTCCAGAAGGATCGGCATCAATGGTACCTGTGCTGATATATGCAATGCCATACTCACAGCCCTTTCTCGGCATAATTTTAGCCTTTCGTCATAATCTTGCTGACTGACGCCTCATAATGAGGAGACACAGGCGCCCAGGGCTTTGCCGTTCTCGGGCATTGTAAGAACAATTCAATGACCAGATATTATTCGTGACACGTGCACAGTCCATCCGGCCCATAAGTATCAGACATCTCTGAATGCTAGCGAATTGCAGAGTTTCTTCGCTTTAATGTGCGAAGTAACTGTGTTTGCAGGAATATTCAAGTTGATTGGCCCTTCGTACCAGTTGACAAACAATCATTGGTGGATTCCATCATATGGGTAGGATAGAATGGGGAAGATTCTTTTCCAAAAGGAAAAGAAAACACGATTTGAACACCAACGAGCGAGACAACCAAAAGTTCCACGTGTACATGGAAATAATTTGAATTGCAAGGTTTGGTTCAAATAATCGTACAGTCTATATGCATGTTTCCCTCACCGCTTCGTTGTTGTATAAGCTCGTGATGACATGGTCGTGGCATTCGAGTGAACCCTCTTCTTGTTTCTTAGCATACCTGAAGTATAGCAGGCACTCGACGTCGCAGAGCGTGACTAGATTTGATGTGGTTCCCGAGCGACACCAAATTCGCTGAAAAGAAAATCAAGAGTCTGTTTCCTTGTTGTGCGCGCTTCGCGCGCACAGCGTTAGCACGTTATACATTCCTAAGCGGGAGGTTTCATTCCTCATTGCGTTCCAGTGGCGTGGGATCCGCACTCCCACGACTCTTTCCCTCGTCTTCTGAAATCGCCGGTGAAATACATACAGCAAATGCCTTTCACATCTGTATCAGTAATAGAGGTCCTGTGCGCGGTAAATAATGTATAATGACACATTGCACCGCCTTTGCGATTCAGGTTAAAAATGCAACTCCCTACTATTGTACAGTATAAACTTAGAACCCGATTCCACACCTTTTTATCCCCAAGGTCGCCGCCCTAAATTCATTCACATCTTAAGCAATATCGTTTACTTCAAGGCTAAAAGAGAGGGTTCAATCTGAAATCACCAGGATGGTTCTCGTTACAGGAGCCGTTGTTGGGACCGTCGCGACTTGCCCTCCTCTTGTTTCCCTTTTTGGCCAGGCCGGCGCTACCGCTGCAGGTACTGCTGTAATTCCAACTGTCGCAGTGTCAGAGGGTATCGGCATTGGAGGCTCTGTTTTGGCAGTGGGCGAAGGCGCCGTCGTCGGGGCGGGAGTCATCGGCAGCGGTGGTAGCAGTGCCGCTGGCATCGCCCTTTCCACATTTGTCGGACCCATTGGCTGGGCTGTTGTAGGATGTAACAAGAACGGCGATCATAACGGCGACAAGTTGTACACTTGGGATTGCTGGAAGCCTGTGGTCAGGGATGTATCAACGCAACCATCTCACGGGATGACTCTTCACCGCCTGGCTACCCATCCGAACGTTCGATCTATGTCGTACGACCAGGGCGGCCTTTTGGTGGGAAACGTTTTCGGCGAACACTTCCGCCTCACTCCCATCAGCATTAAGGGGACACTGGCTTTTCATGCGTCGGTTTCCTCACCCTGAGGGTCATTTCGATTTCGGGACTGGAATGATACAGGAACACTATGGGGTTTTCCGGAACGGTGAAGGTAGTGTGCGAGATCAAACGATGTTTCAAGTTTTCCTTTTAACCGTGCAAAACCATGCGCAGGAAACATTTTGAATATGGCATTCATATACAAGTCATCGACGTGACCGCATACAAAACCGTCTACCGAAGATCCACTCCGTCGAGGCTGGCGAAGTTGATTGTTTTCCTTCTTTGTTTTCTCCTTTTAAACCACAGACTAGTCTTTCGACCCCGGCTATCGACGACGGAACGATTCGTCGAGATCATATAAGGCGAATGCATTATGACAAACATACGCACAGGAGCTCAGAATCCCATCCATGAGAACCATGTCAGCTACGAGTCTCGATACAGGAGAGCAGAGCTCTATAGCTATGGTGGCTGGTCAATTTGAGGATTATGGCAATTCTGTTTCCGATCTCTCGGACCTCGTTCTATCTCGTGATTGCAGTTTTAAAAAAGCAGCGGCCGAGTTGAAGTCTACGATGATTACTGCCAAGCGTCACCTTAAGAATCTGAATGCAAGGTACAAAACGATGATTCTTGGCGTACAGAAGGCTAGCCTTTGCTTAAGGGCATTCCAACTCGAGCACGTCAACTTGAGACACCCCATCAGGTGGGATTCAAATGCAACGGCAGAGGTCCAGGCGCATGGCAACAGGCGCAGATGCATAACATTGTCGAAAAGCTTGATCACAAAACAGGAATGATTTCAGGCACCAGGGCATGAGCCCAAATTGGCCGTTTGGTCAGTGCGCCACGAAGGAGCCGTCCCTTAACGAATTTGTTCGATTTTGAGGATTCAATTGCATCGGAGTGCGACGCACCATCCGCGGCATTTTCAACACCGGAGTTTCGACCTGTGGGTTCACAAAGCTCAACTCATACTTCCAACAGGGGCACTGTTTGCCCGCAAGATGTGCTTATCAATCGGCCATATTCTGGGGAGATGACGGCGTTAGTACTCTTTTTATTGTTGTTGTTGTTGTTGTTGTTGAAAACGGCGTAGTGACCTGCGCAACAGGCCCTAGAGGCCAATGGGCGGGCTAGTAGCGGCTCTAGTGCTTTTTAGAAGGACTTTGGAAGTGTTGCGGCCACGTTCTCGACCGGTTCGGTGATGGTGTGTGCCCTTCCAGAAAGATGTATCGTCTAGCAAGTCTGCATTTGAGAAGTGGGGGGTCGGTTATGCCGAGGCGTCGCGGGTTTACCGGGACGAATGGAATAACGTGCGGTCACCATATGAACAGAGTAAAGTAGAGCGAAATTTCTCTTCGGAAGATAGTATGAGTGAGAGTGCTAGAAGCGGGTTTTACGACCAGGATGGACTGAGAATACAGCTGACCCAGTATGCCCAGTTTAGGATAAAAAAAGTTTCCATGGTCCAAATTGGGCAATTGAGACAAAACATAAACGTCTTATGAGGGCATTATTATGGTCTTACATTGGTCTGAGTGTCATCAAATTGGCGTTGCAAACTCCAAAGGCGGTGCAGGTTAGTCCTCAAGAACACAGCAAATTGTTTTCGCCCAGCCAAACACCTCAGTGTTCGAGCCCGATCAATCCAAAACACATCATCAGAATACCTTGGGTCTTCGCCGTCGCCCATCTGTGTAGGCACCACGCCCGAAACTGTTCCCACCCAAACGTTCTACCACTGATGTGTAATCCATACCGCCGCACGGACTTGGAGGGTCCTTGATTGGAAAAATAGCTGATGTTTCAAGACCTTGAGCTTGGTTATTCAGACTCATACATAAAAGGGCCCCTAGTACAGACATCGAAATGCCCCTTCCCAAATGGAAACATTTTCGAGGCTGTGAGATTTTCGTTCGATTCCTTGACGAAAATCGAAAAGTCCAGATACGAGGTCTCCCAGGATAGAGCAGACGCCCAGCGACTGCTATCGTCATCACTCCCTCTCTTCTTTAATGCTCATCCCACAGGCTTGCAAGCAGCTTTCGATTCCTTCCGAAGTTTTAGTGTTTTGGTTCCGTCTTGCCTCTATTTGGGAGCAACTTACCCTGTCCACGGCTCTCTAGCATGCTGCACGGCGTGGTTCTGCGGCATAATCAGTCTTCCATACCTTATAACAAGTGTATTCAAGTCTCGCCCTATCGACTTACATCCAGCAGAAGGACATCTCCCTGCTTCCAGGAAACCAATGACCTCGTATTTCTGTATAATCGAGTGAGTAAACTTGCGACTTTAACCATTCTTGAAAGGAAAACCAACTTGATTATTTCCAGAGCCGTGTCCAAATACTTTCGCGGTATAAGAGACTGATCACCGAACTGCTTCCTGTCAGTCGCGAAGACTCAATTCTGAATTCGTCAAAGCTTACTAGAGCTGGTGGCTGGAACGCCCCTTTGCTGTTGATGTGTGGTGGATCCAGCGTTCCTGATTCGACTGCGTGACAGAATCGTGACACTACGTTGTTGAAGAAGGCAGTGTCTCCAGTCCGAGGGTGATCTCGCACAGCTTGCTAACATCAGAAATAGTGTCACTTGATGCTCCATCATTTACTCACCAGGCAAATGTTGCCAGACTCGCAGATCCCCGAGTTTGTTGCTCTCAGACTGGTTCTCCCATGTCGCTGTTGGTAAGCGTCTGATCTCGGCCTCAATCTTAGCTCTCGCAGTTTCTGAATCGTCACTCTGCAGGACCTTTCCTCCGTAAGCTTGCAAGACGGAATTTCGGGCCGACGAAGTTTGATCCTGTGGAGCATTTTCGTAGAAAAGTTGATATTTGACGCCCTTTCAAAGCAGTGTCAGGCTTGAGTTCCGGATTTATCGAGTCAGGAGACATTTGAAGCTGCGAACCTTTCTCTCAATCTCTTTGATGAACTCGGGATGCCTGTCCTTTAGGCGGCGGTAGAGAATGACAGAGTTGTTGATCGGCGTCTCACCGCCTTACAAGATTAGATAAGTCTATCGCAACAACCAGTCACGTCTGGAACCTACCTGTTGTTGGTGGTGAAAGACAATAAAAGAAGACATATGCCGGATAGTGAGGACTTAGGCCGAACTCATTGTGAGGATACACAGGTTGAGTATTCGGCCCCTCGTTGGCAGTAGCAACGTTTCGTGCGTGGATGACACGCCGCACCGGATTACCAATATCCTCATGTGGAGTCCAACCAAAGGCATGTGCGAATTGGGAGAATTCCTCAGCATTTTTCAGACCCAAGCCTTGGAAATATATCGCGCCATGTTGATCCAAGAGTTTTCTCAGTTTGCCACTTGAAGATAGCTCTTTCGCTTCAGAGACGAGCTCTGATACATCCGCATTCGGCTCGGAGGAAGCGAGTGATAGTGGGAAGTCCGTGTTCTCCGGATATGGGTCCGGGAGCTTCACGGAGGGGCCGTACGGGGTCGGCTGAAAAGCGCCGGCGATGGATCCCATGTTGACGAGTCCAAGTCAAAAAGATGACGAGAGCCAGAGGAATGGCAATTCCATCTACGACTACAGTCAAGAGAGAAGTTGTCCTTTCTCAGTCGCCGGCCAAAGTGTATTTCTTTCATTATATTGTTGCACTCATCTAGTGATTCTACTTCTGAATTATGCCATCTTCGACAGCGCTTGGGCGTCGATGTGGTTCCGGCAGATGACGAGCTGTGGCGCCGTCACGACAAATGTCACCATCGCACCCTTGCATCACGCCGCGATGTCGGTCCTATCCGGTCCACGTTCTCAGTAAGAGAGCATGGGTATTTCCAGCGCCGACAGCTTGGGTCATCAGGGATAGGTCCAAAAAACTCTTACGTTGGCTAGGACGGTCTTAAGTAGTACGCTACTTAGGCGAGCACTTCTAACATTCATTTTCAGGAGCCAAGCCCGTGGGAATGAAGGCGGGCCAATCCCATTCTAGATCAGTATCTGACGGCGGACCCCGGCGGAGACGAAGCCGACTTGATGCGACATCGATGGCGTTGAATAACGACTATTTACCGCATGGGCTCGGCAACTGGGTTCATATAAAACACATAATCGAATACATCGGGTTCCCATGCTTTTTCACCTTCTTGCAGTAGAAGATCATCGCTGTGTCGGACAGATGGTCGCTGCCATGTCTACTGATGTCGCGAAACAACCCCAAGAGGGTCAGCTTCAAGAGGTGCAGACCACGAAACCTGTGTCTCGCTTCACGCGATGGTTCCGCAGCCCCCTGTTCAACGTCATCCTCGTGGGCCTCATCTCTTTTACACAACCAGGCATATGGAACGCACTCAATAGTATGTCTACTCGGGTCTCCTGATATGCAACTCTGATCAAACACTGACGAGAACGACAAGATACCGGAGCTGGCGGACAGCAAGAACCCTACCTGGTCAACGGATCCAACGCTCTCACCTACGGCATAATGGTTTTTGGCTGTTCTATCTTTGCGATTCTGGCGAATAAGATCGGCCTGAATAAGGTGCTTATTATCGGGACTTTGGGTTACGCTCCTTACTCGGCATCTCTATATGTGAATAATCGGTAAGACCCTGGCTTGATTATGCTACGCACCACGCGCGCCGTCCAATAGCTGTCATGTTATTCCTATTCAAAATTCTTACTTTATACTCTAGGTATGGCGTCGAGTGGTTTGTCTTGTTCGGCGGTGCAACCTGTGGTGTGGCAGCTTCTGCGCTGTGGGCTGCGGAGGGTGCGATTGCTCTCGGTTACGCCGACATCCACGATCGAGGCAAATTCAGTATGCCAGACTTTTTGATCTCCTATTTGAATAGCTATTTCTAACAGGTTTCTTCGCAGCTGGTATCTGGCTGGGTCTCCGTGAGCTCGGGCAGCTGATCGGCTCTTCGATCCAGCTTTCTTTGAATGTCGAGAATGGCAAGAAAGGAAAGGTCGGCTATTCAACCTATATCATCTTGATCGCTCTGCAGTGCCTCGGTCTTCCTCTAGCGCTACTTGTATCGCCCCCTGAGAAGGTCATCCATCGCGACGGCAGGAAATCCTATGACCCCACTAAGAACAAAGCTGTGCTCAAGGAGTTCCGCAAGTGGGCAGGCTTGCTCAAGAGGAAACAATTCTACCTTCTGGTACCTATTCTCATAGGGTTCAATTGGAACAGTACCTACCAGGGTATCTATCTCACCAAGTACTTCTCCGTCCGTGCCAGAACTCTCGGCGCATTGACATCCGGGATCGCGGCGACAGCTGCCAACATGTTCTGGGGGTGGTTCTACGATCTCAAATGCTTCAGTCGCCCTACTCTCGCCAAGATCACATGGTGCAGCTTTTCGGTTATTATGCTTGGCTTGTTTGCATGGCAAACAGCAAACGAGAAGCTGTATGAGGACACAAAGCCCACCCTGGACTGGGCCAGCCCGGGCTTCGGTCGCGGCTTTGCTGTGAACGTGCTTTTCCGGTCAGCTCCAATTCCATGGCCCATACTTTTTGACAGCAACATCCTGCTAATATAGCCTTCCCAGTTTTATGAATGAGTCTCATTACATGTTTGTATACTGGATAATGGGTACTTTCTTTGACGACATTGAGACTTTAACGCTGGGGGTTGGCCTCGTGAGGTCCTTCGAATCAATTGGCTCATGCCTCGCGTTTGGTATTGGAGCTGTCAAGGTTTCGCCTATGGTGAACCTGATTATCGCATTTGTCATGTTTGTCGTCTGCATACCTGCAACATCGTTCGCGGTATTTCTCGTGCCAGAGAGGCCGGTGGACAACAGAGCGCTCGATTCGGACAACACATCAATTGAGTCCCGGAAAGATGCAGACCCAGTTTTTGTCGCTACAACAGCGGATGCAGTAGATGGACATCGGCCATGAGCCCCGGCGCGCCGGCTCCACCTGTGAACTGGAGATTGTGTGCTCAAGAGGTGGACTGAGGTGCGTTAACTGCATTTGGGTTGTCTCAGTAGCGTCGTCGTAATGAGAAATTTTAATCTGGCAACAACACCATAACAATGTCTTTCCAGGTTCGTTGATGAGTGACTCGTTTGATCTTACCCACGGCATGCCGAACTTCGAGACTGAAATGGTGCCATTGATTTGTAGAACAGTCGACCGGCCAGACTAGGGACGTTTACACGCAGGACCGGGATACGTGACTCGGGCTTTGTTCCGGAGGGCAGGCCCCGAGTAATTATAGCTTGTTCCGTTCCGACAACGAATTGAATGCGTTGGGTTGAAAGTATTCATCCGCTTCGGATTTATTGAATAGTGACATTGCTTACAAAAAGTAAAATTTAAGCAATGCTACATAAAGAAGCAGCTTACCTAGCAGCTCATCAGCTCGCCAATACACGTAGACTGTTTTATTTGTACGTAAAGTGGCAGCTGTCAACTTCGCAAAGATCTTAGACTAGCGCCGGATTTGCGGAATAACGGGGGGCGATAGGGCTTGTCAGCGCCACTCTTTGTTCATGACGACGGTACTAGATATGGTATCAAGTGGGTCTGGTGGAAGATTTTAGAGCAAATGGATTCCGACGCGACTCTGACGTATAACAGCCCGTCGGCTCTGCGAGTCGACACCCCTTTTAATAATTCTTTGTCCTCCGAATGTCGGCATGTCACAGTGCTGTCCATCCCACGCAGCAGTGACAAACAATGAACGACTCGAGCGCCAGAGAAGCAGAACACAGACAAAGCACGACAACAGACGCTGCGACACGGCGAAATTCTGGAATGCGCCAGGATGTGGACGGGGTGGAAACCCTGAAGGAAGATGGCCTAAGGACTCCGCCCTCCGATAGCGACGACAGAGACGAGCCAGAACACCAGGCACTCGCAAAAACGAAAACGGCGCAGTCCATAGCCGAGACACTACCATGGTATCGCGAGCTTCTTTTCGTTGCTTTGGTCTGCCTTGCACAGCTTTATACCCGTGAGTTCCTAGACGTCTAGTCCTCAATCCCGATTAAGGGCGTTCTTGCTGAAACACTATTGCAGAGGCTGGACTCGGTCAGGTCCTGTCCATTATCCACATTATCGCCGAGGATTTCGACCTACCAGAATCGCAGCTGCCATGGTTCCTCGCGGGGTACAGTCTGACCGTCGGGACTTTCATCTTATTCTCGGGCCGTCTGGGCGACATGTTCGGATATAAGACTCTGTACATCATCGGCATGGCATGGTTTTCAATATGGAGCCTGGTCTGTGGGCTTTCTGTGTACTCGAGCCACGTTCTCTTCGTGTTTGGCCGAGTACTCCAGGGAATCGGCCCTGCCTTGGTGCTGCCAAACGGTCTTGCGCTTCTGGGTGCAGCTTACGAACCCGGGCTCAAGAAATCCATGGCATTTGCAGCATTCGCAGCGACTGCACCGGCTGGTTCTGTAATCGCAGCAGCTTTTTCGGGAGCGTTCGCCCTGGCGTGGTGGCCGTGGACGTTTTGGTGCTTCTCTGTAGTCCTTGCTTTGACCACAGTTCTGGCCTACTTTGTGATTCCCCCGGTACCATCATCACACAAGGAGAACCGACCGAGTACGTGGCGCGGCAAATTGCTGCATCTTGATCTCCCGGGAGCCCTCACTGGAATCGCAGGTCTTGTGTTGTTCAACTTTGCATGGAATCAGGCGCCACTTGTCGGCTGGGACATGCCTTATGTCTACGTGACGCTGATTCTTGGTCTGATATTCGTGGGAGCGTTTTTCTGGATCGAGATCAAGCACTCTCCTGAACCTCTTGTCCCGTTCCATGCCCTGACATCCGACGTGTCATTCGTCCTAGGGGCGGTTGCATGCGGGTGGGGATGCTTCGGTATCTGGGTTTGGTATACATGGGAGTTTTTGTTGCAGCTTCGGGCAAGATCACCATTGGAGGCCACTGCGAATTTCGTGCCTGTCGTTGTGTCCGGAGCCATCGCTGCAGCAGTCGTGGGATCTCTCCTACATCGCATTGGGCCACCGGTTATCATGACTGCAGCACTTGTTGCATTTACTGTCGGAACAGTCCTCGTAGCAACTTGTCCTATCGAGCAGACTTATTGGGCTCAGACCTTCGTCTCGTTCATCATTACGCCTTGGGGGATGGATATGAGTTTTCCAGCTGCGACCCTCATTCTGTCAAACGCCGTGTCGCGTGAGCACCAGGGAATTGCCGCCAGTCTTGTCAACACGGTGGTCAACTACAGTATTGCTCTGAGTTTGGGCATTGCAGGAACCATAGAGTTGAACCTCAACAATGGTGGGACAACCCAAGCAGATAAGCTGAAGGGTTACAGGGCGGCGCTCTATTTTGCTATTGGGCTGGCAGTGCTGGGAATAGTGGTCTGCATTGCTTTTCTCATCAAATCTAGGAAGAGTCCCAAGAGGCCACAGGATGATGAAAAGGCATAGAGCAAATATGCATCAAATTCTCTTGGTCAGACTCGGAGTTGACTGAGCATCACAGTCTTAGCGTAAATATGCCAAAATCATGACTTGTTCAGTGACCCGAAATAAGCTGGGGGTCCCATCCATACAAATGCTTCACAAGTCATATGTTGTGTTCGGCAGGTGCAACTTTCGAAAACACCAAGCATTGGCAGGACGCGGCGGGATCGATCCACCGGAGCACAAACTGGTCGCCTTTCAACCCTCTACTGCTATTGTGGACTTCTCTGCCACCTTTGATACTATTTTTGGAGCTCTCATCGGCCTAGAGAATATGTTTCGGCCATATTGTCCGGAGCGGCACATCTTCCTAGATGCACGCAAATGGCTCCGCGAACAACCAGATGAGGTAATTTGTGGCGTCTCAGCCCGAAAGGTCTGGCCGGTCTCTGCCGACTAGTTGGTTTTGGTCCAATTGAAACCAAGCGCTCCCTGGTGTCTAGGAATTTGCACAGAATTCATGTCTTCAAGTACTGAGTTGATCTGAGAGGACGTGCTTGGGCTTTCTTCAAAATTACTTCGAGCTCACTCTCGCAACCGGTGACCGTTGGATGGGGTAGCTGCTGCACAATAGTCACGAATATAAATGGCTGCCGCCCTGTTTCCCCTGAAAGTGAAATTCTGTGGACTATTCGGGTTTCATTTTTCATGCATTCATAGAGAGATTGCACATATTCCGGGGCGGGACGGAGACAACTACTTGGAAGATTGTCAATAGAGGAACAAAGCAAGACTCTGGGAGTTTCTACTTGCCGTTGCCATTGCTGTTGGTTATATAAAAGATTAGAGTAGCGATTGTTCGTGAGTCTGCCGAAAATACCGGATTCATTCGCATGGTATATGATATCTCATTCCTACACTCGGATTTGCGCATCAAGCTCATCCAAAAACTGGTATTCCACTTCGACATTCGTTTTCTCAACACCTCTCCGTTGCCTTCTACCCTGCAAGAAAATACTTCGCATATTTGTTTAAAGAAACAAAAATCCTTTTGGAAAAAGCTCCCTGAACTACACAATGATCAAATTCGTATGCGCGGCGCTTACGCTGCTTATTAGTTGTAATGCCATACAGGTTGTCGACATCCCCAATGATCTCGGAGTCGGAGCTGTAACGGCAGAATTTTCAGCCGGCCTGAACACATATTTAGATGGGCCGAAGCTATCTGGAGCTGCCAACGAATCGTCATTTGAGTGGTAAGTCATCATTTTGATTCTCTAGAATTTCAGCTTACGCAGCGCAGGTGGTACTTTGATGCTGTATCAAGTTCCAGCAATGCTAGCATCGTGATCGTCTTGTACAACAACGGCCCAAAAAGTTTCATCAACAAATATTTTGATAGCCCACTTTCAATTTCTATTAGCGGATTACTACCTAACGGATCTCTTATCAACCGTCAAGTGCCAGCCGCAGGCGCATCAATCAAGGTAGACAAGAATGGTTTATCGGCTGAGTGGAAAAATGCTGGCGTCCGCTTCACAGGGTCCAATCTCGCCCAAGGTCGAGTAACTTATACACTGAATGTGGACTCTCCTAATTACCTCGGTATTGAGGGAAGTATTACCTGGGAATCAGTGAGTACCACTCGCAGTCACCAGCCTTTTTGAGAATGTACTGACCTCTTTTCCCTTATCGCGGGATAGATGGCACCACCTCATTATCCCTGTAGCATGGACAAGCTTGGCGCGACCGAAGAAATCATGCCACACATAGGCTGGTCAAATGCAATCCCCGATGCCAAAGTCAACGTCGAACTAACCTTCAATGGCACTGACACCGTGGCCTTTGATGATGGAATCGGTTACCACGACAAGAACTGGGGCGATCGGCCGTTCTTTGAGAGTGCTGCGCAGTGGTATTGGGGCCACGGGCGCATAGGGCCTTACTCGGTCGTCTTCTTAGACTCCCTCGACACCACCGGTAGAGAGTACGCTGCAGGGTATGTGACTGAGGACGCCAGGGTGCTGCAGGCCAGTTGTACTCCTACGTCTGTCGTTGCTCGTGCTTGGGGTTCCAACAGTGAGTACCCTCCCACTTCCGGAAGCGGACCCCTAGACGGACTGGGTCTTCAATTTCAGTTGGGCGATGGATCAAAGTTTGTAGCGAACTACACTTCAGAGACCCTTCTTGTTGCAATACCTGGGTACCTCCGAACCATTGGCACCGTCGAAGGCGGAATCGAAGACGGGCAGAAATATACAGGACGGATGATATTCGAGCAGTTCACTTTCATCCCCTCAGAGCCAGCTCCTAACGCCGACAATTTGCACTAGTCTCACGATTCAGAACTTCTATAATCTCTGTATGTTATCATTCAAACCAAAAGCCAGTACTGGGTGCTGTTACAATGCTTGTAATTGGTTATTTAGACACTCATATCCGCTCGCAGTGGCGCATCAGGTGTAGTGAAACATACTGCGAAAAGCCTCGATACATTTCTATTCAATTCATCTCCTTTTTCGTGATATATAACGATATGATGTGTCTCTAGAACTACGCACTTTTGAGAATATGGTCAGAGGTGCTTGAGTCCTTGGTTCTGTACAAGCTATAAAAATAGAAACAAAACTAGAGAAATTCTCCTCCCCCGGGTGGGTACGATCCACCAACCTCCTGATTAACAGTCAGACGCGCTAGCCAGTTGCGCCACGGAGGATATCGAGAGCAGTCAAGGTTATTAGATCAAACTCGATTGTGGCAATCCCGCAGGGAGTGAGGCTCTATATACTCCGTGTACTTGACTCAGTCGACGATCTCTCTTCACGCCAAACAAATTATTCTAGCCCGAATATCTTTATCAGCGAGAGAATTCACGAACCTCGCAAATTGCAACACCACGTTCTATAAAGCGCAAGTTCTACTCGAAACCTATAATAATCCTTAGCGGACAACAGTCGCGCATAACGAAAGACTTGTGTAAGGTTGTTCTAGCATTAGAAGCGGATCGTCGCCTTGTCGATGCAACACAACTTGGTTATCTTTGCCTTGTTGACGTCTTGCAAGTGAAACAAAGTCCCGAGTGTGAATCTGATCATGGAATTATATTGTGCTTGCTTACATGACTGCATTTACTAATTTGCATGCAACCATGCAGACAACTTCTTAATACATTAAAGCTCTCAGGCAACGCAGTTGCTTTGTGCAACCTGCTGCACAGTGCCAGCAAGCTGCCCTGCGAGGCTACCTGCGCTGATAGTAGCCCACTCAGGGCTTTGTCCCAAAACCCAAACAGACTGAGCGGCATCAGCCACCAAAGCATTGATGCTGTTGTCATTTACGGTGATTCTGTAGCACTGCCCACACTGACCGCACAATGTTGTTAGCATCTATATGAACGAGTGGCACAAGAGATCTCTATATGTATGAGCGCAGAGTAATTTAAGGTCGAAGTCAAAATCACTTCGGGCCACTCAAAAACTCACTTCAGTGCGGTTGACTGCAAGAGGGGACGCAACAAGGTTGGCTTGAATCTGGCTGAGTGTGGTCCACCCCTTCGAGGCGGCAAGTGTCGAGAAGGGGTTGGGGCCCTCTGCGCCGCCACAGGCCGTGTTCGCGACGGCGAAGTCAGAGTCATATACAGGATTGAAGCTGATGGTAGCCGGGGATTGGGCTAAACAAAGACCCAGAGTGGTAGCCACGAGCGCCAGGTTTCCGAAAGCGACCATTATGGTATTTTCTCAAGTAAGCTGTCTTAGACAGTGAATAGCCTGGAAGCGAGTGATGGGAATGAGAACTTTGTAAATGTGGAAAGATGATGCTCACGGTTCATTGAATTTGCCTGGGTGAACACACCTGTGCATTTGTAGGGTGAACCTCATTTACGTCCCGACGTTGCCGTCCAGGAAGTGTACAATCTGCAAATAGCATACTTCAATGGTTAATGCCAAGACTGGTGCCAGGAAGTCTTCTAGCCTCCGTTCCTCTGATTCGGGAATACCCTCCGTCTTGTTTCATGGATGGCCGCCCGTATTGTGGTGCAAAAAGCTAAACTCCGAAGCTCCAGGCTGGCAGCTTGGTCCGAGACTGTGATTCTGTACTTTTCCGCATCCATGTGCGTATGTGAACAAAATCTTACTCTTCATAGATGAGCCATTGCACAAGTCGAGTTTAGTACATGCCTACGTGGACTGGCCCTACGAGATGACCTCTGCCGTATGACATGATCCCAGTGGACGTTTTCTCCGCGGCAGCTTCGCACCAGACTGTGATTGCACTACCAGTCCCAGTATAAGACGTTGAACTACTGGCCCACCGTCCTGAATGTATGGCTCTGGTGGTTACCATAGCAGCTCTTCATTGATTCCCGAATGGTGTCCTGGGTGAACGTCGCTATGCCCTGACTTGCCCAACTACCCAGTCATTCTCTGGTCAAGAGTCTGTCGATAGTTTAATTGACTTGACCCAATTCGGCGACACGTGAATCATGCGCAGAATCTAAAACTTTGCTCGGCGACGGATACGCGTTTGTCGAAACGAATTTTCTGAACATTTTAAGCGACCCAGGAGGGATACCCTGTCGAATAGACTTCTGTATCCACAAGACGTTCCGTCGCTTACTTGAAAGTCTATCAATTGCGATTCCTGCTCTAGCCACCAAGATTTCGAAGTGGCACCCAGCAATTTTCAATCTCTGCAGATCGAACTGCTTGTACATGCCATACTCATGTTGATGACAGGCTTCCTTCCTATAAGCCGAGCCCTCCGGTGCGACTGCATCTTGATCTCCTTATCTCGAGGATGCACAGAAATCGTTCCGGTTCTATAGAGACTCGCATGAAGGGATCTCGGACTTTCTGCTTAGGTTGTGAAAAGTAAACAGCGTTACGAAGTCAAATAAGATCTCTCGGAATTGCTGTGTCAGAAAAGAAGCTCAAATATGTACGGTCATGATATTTTTAAGCCCTAGCGCATCATTGGCGCCATCAAGGGTTTTGCCAATATTCTCGAAGATGGCTTCGAAGAGAGAGTGAAATATGAAAGCCGGGAATTAGAGAGCTCAAGAGCATTATTGGGCTCCGACGAAGCTTCAAGAGCATCCACAATACCAAGGGGCTCATATACATAGAAGGAATATGAATATTACTGTAGTAAGGACCCAAAATTGTCTCTCTAAGGTCCCCGTCTCTAAACAAACGGGTAGTCGTCTTATCACCGCCCTACCTCTATTGTCCCGGAGAGCCCGTACCAAGCGTAGAGTTGGTCTCTTGACCAACGGTTGCAATGTTTGTCCACCTTGAACAAGGTGGCAGACCAGGTAAAAAGAAAGCAATACATAATTTCACCACTGAGTAAAAACCAGGAAAGATGCATAGGTGGAACAACGTAGGTTTTTCCTCTGATCTTATGACCGCGTTACTGCTACTTTTTGCATGAGTCTCATGTCTCGCACTAACCGGACAGGCCGGACGCTGGTTGTACAAGCAGTGTTGTTGTGGTGTTACTCAAGGTAGACTACTGTGGAATACGAGAAGGATTGCATGTGGGCCCCACAACACGGCAATAACCCAGTTCCAGGCAACCGTTCTTCGTGTATCGGCATACGCGATGTGACCACCTCGATATTGAGCAAGCGCCTCCCGCTCGAGTGTCACGCTGTACCGCCCAAGAGGGAAATGAATTGCCACTAAACACCACGTTTGGCCAGTAGGGTAGCCTGAATGGCTAGGTGACGCTCGTTGATTTGGGATTATGTGAGATAGAAGCAAAGCAAAACATCGCTGCGCAGTTATTGGACATATAGATCGAACGCAAGGACTCACCGGTGCGTAGAGCCCCGTCTCCTGAATAAAGAAGCCATAAAATTATGATCTGACAGTGGTACAGCAGGGGTCTTGAGCAGCTGGAGAACTGAAGAGGTCTTCGGGGAAGGACTCCGAACACCAGCCATATCCACAGGAACACGCTAGACGGCGCCCTAGGCAATGCAGCTGCAGGACAAGTTTTTTTCGACCTCAACAATTGAAGATCGCCATTTATTTAAAGTCTAGTGATTCCTTGATGCCTCTGGAAAAAAACCATCACCATCACCAATTCTAACCATACCCCTGTGTTCCTATCAGAGTCCCAGAGACAAGACGCACCTGTTTCTGGAAACCAAGATGCACTTCGCAACTCTCGTCGCCGCCTCATTCTTGGCTGTTGTCTCGGCTCAAGACACTTCCTATCCAACGATCAACCTTGGAGTCTTTGGTTACCCCCACGGAAACCAATTCGTCGCCTGGTCACCCTTTACACCAACCAAGACACAGGAAGTCGCCGAAGTATGCGACACGAGAGGCGCCATAAAGGGCACGGCGACATGGACCGCAATCAGAGTCTACAACACTTACGTGTTTGACCCTATCTGCCGCAATCCCTTCAACATCACCGACGACACCACCAACACCACCTACTATAACCTCGAGCTGGCGTGTGAGGACGATAACATAGATCTCACTGCGATTCCCCAGGTCACTGCCGTTGTCGACACAGCCACCAACAAGACGATCGAGACATGTGCCCCAGTGCCCTCGGACGGTCAGTATGACTGGTATGCGCAATGCACTAAAGATAGATCGGCAGGCCTGTCGTGGATGTTTTCCTGCTCCGCTCCAGAAGGTCAGGAGTGAATGAGTATTTCGGGGTTGCGAGAGTTGTGGTAAGGATGGGACGTGGGAGCCATTACTCACAATTGTATATATGGGCTCACTGTGAGGAACCATCTTAAGAACACATTCGCGTGTTCTCTGTTGGTCAAAAAAGCCATACAGGACAAGGAATCAGACCGATATAGAATCTTTCAGCGCAAAACAATTCATTGATCTGCATAAATTGGACTGCATGATCCAGAAATCGTTGCAAGATAAATTTTGTCCTGGTACAATATGTTCCTGATAGATTTAGGTACCACATGAGCATTCGCAGCTGGGGCTGTCCACTCGGCTTTGCCGCAGAATTTGAGAAGACGTTTGGGCATATACGTAGAGACTTCAAGTGGCTCTTCGACTTTATGGACCCTCAGCTCAGTTCACAATCCATTTGGACCAGGATAATCTTGTTCTCCGCCGATCTCCAATTTGTAGGTTCACCTGTTTTAGTAGACCGTCATGCCTTTCCAGACTATCTGTGCTTTGCCACCGGATCGACCGAGCTACTCACCAAGCGAAGATGTAATACATGAGATACTGACGAATGTAGTTTACGAATTGTGGTACAAGCTTAGGGGCCTCGTCATGGGCAGCCCGCAGTTGACTGACTGGAAGGGGCTGGCGGCTGACCATGCGACTCTGGACCGATGCCAGCAAAAGGCGCGATTGCCGGCAGATCGCGTTATTTCATGCTGAAGGAATAGAACCTCATTGAAACTCACCGAAGTCGGGGTAATGTCCCACGAAAGGGCATGTTAAGCCCTCTCCGAAAGTTCCTCGATTCCTGTCTTTTCCAATGTACATCCAAGAACAGAGCAAGCTTGTAGGGTTTGGGGTCAGGCCCCTAGACCAGAGCTTGATTCTCCTAACCCTGGCCGTCAGCTAGGTTATGCCGCTTGAATGAGAAAAACACGTCATGGGCTACTGTCTCAACGACACTGCTCTTTTGCCCCGGCCCGTTCCCATCGATGCATTCTCTGCTGGCTCCTCGGCTCTGTTCACATCGGCGAGCATTAACGAGCACAAATCTCATACCACAATGGCGGCGATCGTGCATACACTTCTGGCACTGCTTACACCAGAACGGCCTCCCGGGTCAGACAAAGCTACTTGACTACCAGGAAGCCGCAGTGCCAAACATCGGGCAGAGAGAGATTAGATTTTGGAAAGGATCAAAATACCTAGGGATCTTCCCCGTCCAGCAAATTCTTGACGACTACATGGGCCCAGGCAGAATGCTCAGCATCAAGAGCGACCAATCCAAGTCCGAACGCACCCCAACCCAGGACTACGACTACGAAGTGCGCAGCTTCAATACCACTGGCACTTGGAGGCCCATTAACGAGTTGGTTAAGGGTTTCAAAGCCAAAGAAATCTTTGTGAAGCCAACAGTAAAGCCAGAACCCCTAAAGCACGCCCTAGAGCTGGCATTCAAGTTTCTGGAACGTGGGAAAGCCAAGTTTCCGGTCGAATTCCACATCAAGTCAAAGAAGGTGCTGAGCCACGCGGACCTCTCACTGTTAACCAACACTCGCCTTGACCTGCACCCGGCTGTCATCCTGCGCTCCCTGCCCGAGAACGTGCACCAAATCGTCAAGCCGCATGTCGACATCCAAGCGGGCGATGCTGTGTGGGTCGTCTCGCGGCCAGGCCTCAGAGTGCCCGGGCGCAACGAGTATCTGTCTAAAAGTCCAGACAAAATGGTGAAACAGGTTGAAGAGATGATCACTCAGAGGAGGGATTCGGTAGAGAACCTAATCGACGCCGGCGAACTGACGCGGGATGGAAAGATGGTCAAGCAGGTTGAAGAGATGATCACTCAGAGGAGGGAGTCGGTAGAGAAGCTTGTCGACGTCGGGGAACTGACGCGGGATGGAAACATGGTTGGAAAGACAACTTACGAGCCTCGGCGAGAACCGAAGAGACCGGAACTAAAGTCGAGAGTGCCAGCATTGAAAGGCCTGAGTTGGATCAGACGAGGAAGGCAAGGAGACGGCGATGAGTGAGTTTGATACTCACTAGTAAGACTTTCACCAAATTGGCCCTGGTTTATGGATGGGGCGTTTGGCATCGTGCCTAAGTGGTGCATTTACAACCTTACAACGGCAGCAGTACTAATTCGCTTTCCTGTGTCGTCGACTTCTATCGCCTGACCCGAGTACTGTTCGGCTATTTCAACGCAGCGTCCACTTCGACGAATGACCGATCTTGTCCTTCCGCAGCATACACCATGGTCTATGAATGGTCCAAGCCAATGACCCCTAGAGATTTATGCCAGGCAGGTCACCATTGAAGCCTATGGCTACCCAAATCCCTAGAATTTGAGCTTGGGCTTCGTAAGACACTTACTCAATTGGTGTTGGGCATGCTTGCATTCTTGTTTAAGTGCATGCTGTTGAGGTCTTCGGGCCAAAATTGGGACAGGTGCGATCTTCAGGTGCTTTTAGCTTTTTGTCTGGTTTTGGAGGGTGGTTGTGACAATTCTGATTTATTTCGGACCGTGGACGCAATCATCTGCACGGCCTCGACGAAGTATGTTGGACCTGGATAGCACATTGGCGAGGGGCGTTTATTGGGGGTGTTGATGGCTCAGACAGATGCCACTGACGGAGTATTTTCCTTGGGTTAGGTGGACGGTGGGGTAAGGGTTGTCGCGGTTTCCGACGCGTGCTCCGACGACGTCATGTCTGCCTGCACGCAAAAGGGCGCGTTGTAGAAGCGTGAGGAATAACTTTCTTCGCTCCAACCGGCCAGAACGCTGGTGTAGGATCAATACAATATCATGCGACAACCATGGCGACTCAACAAGATTTACAGGAGCTTCTGCGGCTGCAGACAGCTCGCAAGATGCCAATGAAGGATGCCATGGTTCAGATCAAGGCTCTCCAAAGCGCAGGTCTCAGAAGGTGAGCCCCGCCCTGGCTGTGAATTGGCAGACATGGTGGACACCTTTTTGATCCTTAACAGTGTCCAGCAAATCGCCGATGCGCCACTGAAGACAGTCGAAACTGCCATTAGCGACGCGAAAGCTGCGCGGTCCCTACAGAATGCCTGCAAGGCACATCTCAAGCGCATGCAGGCCTCTCCCACCTCTGCCGGCAAACGCCCTGCGGCCGGGACGGCCACCCAGGAACAGGCAAGCAAGAGGACCAGGCTCTCTGGCGGCGATGGCTATATGCTTGGACCTACCGATATGACCCCTGAAGAGCTCGAGTCCTCCCTGTCCCTACCCCTCGACACCGACCAAGACCGAATCGCCGAGACGGCAATCCAGACGAACCGTGCTCCTCTAGTACTCGCGTTTGCAGTCGAGCTTTTGCGTCACACAATGCCTGAACAGCCTCCCTCTAGCAGGCTGTCCCTGGCGCAGGCCGTGGTCAGCGCCAATTCGCGTTCCAAAGCTGTGAGCATAGGGCTGGATAAGGGGCCAAGTGCAGACGAGGAAGGCTGGGGCGAGGGGCAGCCGAGGATTAGGGTGATGGGCCGGGAAATCGCTGTCCTTAAAAGAGGAGGGTACCAATGGAAGGGTGAGGAGGAGGAGCAGACACAAGAGTCGGGCACAAAGGGCGGCGCCACGGAACCCGAGTCTACCGGGTCAACGTCGACACTGCAGGCTGAAGATGATGCCAACCAGGCAACACCAGTACCACCCAATGCCTGGTCGACAAGCCCATCAGTCTCCTTGAAGAAATCGACCTTTATTGCCCGTGCAACAGCCATAACCGAACCTTCTCAGCGACCGAAGCTTCTCAAGTCCCTCCTTGACACACACCCGGAGCTTAGGACTGCGTCTCACAACGTCTGGGCCTACCGCATCCACGCTTCCGAGAAAGCCATAAGCAATCACCCCCGCGAAGCCTCCCACGACGACGGCGAGTCAGGCGCCGGAGACCTGCTCCTCCGCATCCTCCGCGAGACAAACACCATCGATACCCTCGTCGTGCTGACGCGGTGGTACGGCGGGATTATGCTGGGCCCAGACCGCTGGCGGCTGATGCGCAACGTGGCCACGTCCGCGCTGTCGGAGCGATTGCGCAGGACCGGCGTCGAGGCATCCCTAGGCGGCGAGGCGGTATGGGGACTCGACCTAGAGGGCATCAAGACCAAGTCCAAAGCCTCAGCTGCTGCGGGCGGCCTGCTGACCCACCGCCCCGAGGCGGCGCGCAGCTACCTGCTCAAGAGCTTCGCCAGCGCCCCTGCGGATGCCGGCGGCGAGGACGCCGGGTCGGCTGCCAAGAAGAAGACTATCAAGGCCGAGAACGCGGAGAAGGAGGAGAACCTCGGGCTGCTACTCGGGGCGCTCCGGCTGCTGTTTGACAGTTGGGCAGACTTCTTGACGGCAGAAGAGCTGGACCGGCGGGCGTGGAGCTGGTATACTGCCGTCCGGCCAGAGGTGGACTTTGGGCCGTCTGGCTGGGGCGCCAAGGGAACGTTGCGGCTGAAGACCGTACTGGACTTGCGGAGGAAGGCCGCCTGAGATTGGTGAGAAGTCAATAATTTCTGTGCAGCTATACGGATGGGCATAGGCGTTGAGTGCTTATGGGTGGCGAGGAGTTTGTTTGTACTTTTTGGGAATTTTTCCGGTCTACTTCCCTCTTTTTAGGGAGAATCATGATACCCTTTTTACCGTTTAGATTGCCATGGTGCCCCTTTTCAGTTCTCAAGAGTATTTCAAACGCACGAATCAAAAAGGAATGTGGCATGGAAGCTTCACAAGAGCAGATATAAGGAGACAGGACCTGTGGCCTCTCAATTCAGCTTCGTTGGCTAATTCATAGCCGGCCTGGGTAGCCATGGGTTGGTACTGCGAATTGTAAGACCAAGTCCCTGAGCACATGATGTTCTATTCTCAGTAATGACGAAGTCTCTTTGGGGGCTTGTGGGTGAAATGACTTCCTCACAAGATCCTCGAAGTCGGCTCGCCTGCGTGTGTTCTTTCCTATTTCAGGGTGTTTCTCTTCCAAGCTCAGACATGCCGTGCTGTGCGGGTGCTCAATCCCAGGAAACTTTACCTTGGTGGCCGCGCCTGCTACGGACAAATGTAGCCACTTCGAGACTGCCAACCTAAGGATATGTGCGTGGTGCCTTCTTCCTCCCACCTCCAGTTTCCACTTGGCCCATCACTTTCTTGCCATCCTGGGCCTCATCCCTCCAGCCACCAACCTGACCACGTCGACTTCATCCATCGGAACAAATAAGAGTGAATCAACGTGGCCGCCGCAGTCGAGAACCCGATAACAAAGTCTTCCTCCAAAAAAGAAGCACCGCTTGACTTCTCCTTCACAATGGGGCCCTCCAACGCAAACCGCAAGAGACCGACCGAATTCACACGCAAGGCCATTGGCCAAAGAACTGCCTGGCACAAGGCCTACAAACATCACAACCTATCCAATATTATCACTGGCAAGATCCCCAAGGTCATACGGGCCATCGATAGCGCCAAGGCAAGGCTGAAGAAAGCGAGGACTGAGAAAGCTGCCGATGTGGAGTGTCGACATCTTGAGAGAAGCCTATTGGCCATCAACGACAGCTACACAAAGATCAGAAACATTTTGCGGGAAGGGTACGTCTGTACACATGAATTTTGCCTTTTATGGTCTCTTCCATTCATACCCAACCTTTATGGTGCGGTTCCCATTTCCTGGTTTTCTTAGTATAGGCTGTCCATTCGCCAACCAAACTCAGCAAATTGTTATCGACAACGAACCACTAACGCTATGTTCTTTCATTAGGAATGACATGCATCGATGGAACGAGTTCCCAGGTCTTGAAGCAGTGGTCAACCAAGTCGACAGCATAGTCTGGTCTGATTTAAAAGGCAAAGGCATTCCTGGTGGGCGGGTCGAATTTGATCTCCCCAAATTTGACAACGGCACTTCGCTGAGCAAGGCCAAGGCCAAGAAACCCAAAAGCGTGGCCACTGATATCGTTGACAAGAGCAAATCAACACAGACGCAGAGCCCGAACAAACCAGGGCTGTCGATGGAAACTAAATCCTCAAAACTGCATCCACGACCAGAGTTCGCGGGCCCCGACGACCAACAGCAGCATCTTCACCAGTACGTTTATTCGACCCAATCGGTCCTTGGTGGCGATCCTCGTATTCCGAATTTTCACTGGACGCCTCAGCTTCAACGCTCTTATCCGGCTCATCCTCCATATCCCTGGCAAGAGCCCGTGCAATCGTACTACCATTCCCATGTCCTCTCCTACCATGTCATGCCTTACTACCAGGTCGACAACTGCAAGCCTGGACCCGGCAGATCTGATCATGGGCAACCCGAACCTCGAATCTCAGGCAGTCCTGGTCAACCCCAGCCTCATGCCTTCTCACAGCCTCCCGCGGCTGGAAGGCATCACGGCTTTGCACCTGTTGTATTTCTGTCATCTCCTGCATTTCAACCCTCTGGCCCTCCAGCACCGAACTCAAGTGCTCCACAAAAGCCACCTGTGACTTTGGAGACACTTTCGACTTCAGAATTGGGACCCGTCATAGCGAAGCAGCCTGACAACCAGCAACTATGCAAGAGGGAGTCTCCTGACCCACTGGAGCCTTCAATATCCGATCATCAGCGCTGCAAGAGGGAATCTTCTGACTCAGTTCAGCCCTTGGAATCCGGTCATCCGCGACTCCTCAAGCGCCGTAGGGCAGTTGGAACCGAGACTGTGTCTGAGGCTGATGACCCTCAGTCCAGCAAGCGCAGGCCTTTGCGACTTCCAAATGGCCTGCCAGACTCAGATTTTGGGACTTGGTTTGAACACAAGGTCACTCGCAACAAAAACAAGCTGAGCCGCATACGCTCGGATCTTGGTGCCTCTGGCTCGCCTCGGTGATTATCATCTCGGTAGGTCAGGTTTTATGCTCAGTTCGCATGGCCCTGGAGCTGGACACCACGTGCCCAAGACAGGCTGAGGAACAATCTGGAAGAATGACTGGCTTGATTGAGATCCCAAGAAGCGGGTGTTAAATGAACGTGCGGAGCGGTTGGGGGGGGGGGGGAGAGCGATACGCACAACTCCTTGCGAGCCATCATCAGCCCCAAACGAGTTTCTGGCAGCACAGATTTGCTAGGAATTCCCAGGCGTGTCATCCGAGTGCTATATTTAATGCTTCGCAAGCTGCAGATTAGCTCGGGGATGGACACTTCAAGAACTCAGGAACTCGCGTCAAACAGAAAATGGCGTGGATGTTGCCAGAACTGGGTGCCTAGTGCGATAACAAAACAAAATTACATTTGCCGTTTGCGTTACCGGTTTCTAAGGACAAATTCTTTGGGACAAGTTCGTCCCAGAGTCCAGCGTCAGGATGAAGCGAGCTCCCTGTCTTGATTGGTGTAGCTGAACTAGGCTCGGTGCAACCACATCTATCACGGTCGCAGAAACCCTGCTGGAATAGCGTCAACGGAAGGATACGGTGGCTGGCTGGAGTCCACTTTCGACAAGTTGCAGTCAGCGACTTATGCACCTTGAGTACCTGTGGAAATGATGAGGAGAAAAGATCTACACGTGTTTGACGCCCGAGCCGACAAGGAAACCATGACTTCTGTCACACAAATGAAGAGCTGCAGCAAAATACTACTTACCTAGCCGCCAAACACGTCATTTACGTGCATGGACAGAGTGAACTCCGCCTCGAGTTTTCTGTAACTCTACCTCGGTATCGCTCGTGATCAGGCGAGTCGCTTCAACGTGCAAACACCCATTTCATTTACATGGCAAGAACACGGAAGATCAGCGTGTGGTACCATCATCCCTCGGCAACATGTGCAGCCATTTTTTTTCGCATTGCAAGACCCGAAAGAGCAGGAGCATCTGGGGATGACGTATTCGCGAAAGGGGTTTTACGGCTAGGCAGACTTTCAACCTCTTAAACTTGCTATAGTTCACTATATCTGCCTTGCGTCTCGGCCGGCTGCCCATTCACCGCGTTTTCTGGTTGAGCGTTTAACCGTACGCAAGTAGTATGATAATAGTAGTAATAGCGCCTACGTCAGTAAAGTCTAGCACGTGTCTATGTACTATTTTGACAGATAATAACAATGAGCAGGGGTTCTGTATTATTAGTCCGAGCGGCATAAACTTACTCCCTGCGGATCATCCCGTCCCATGTTCTGGATAGGACTAGATTTCCGGACAAACAAGTCCAATTGAGATGAATTTACCAATAGTGTGATATAAACTGAGTGTCAGCTGAATATATTCTGCGCGGAATGTAACTCAAATGCAGCTCAGATATATCATACAAGGTCCGGGTATCGAAAAATAAACAACAACCTCGCATGAGCTAACTAACGGAGTATACTGCACATTGCCAAATCAGTGGCCGCTTATGGAAGATGTAGACACAGAGTGAAATATATGTCTTGTGTCACCTAGGTTCAAACCTCCTCTCTAAGTCCTGTACACATGTATACTCTTTCGTGCCGCAGCAAATGCTTCAATATGACGGCGGCACGACTTATCATCGCACTGTTGCTATCCTTTGGAGCCTGTGTCCCTGTTTCGGACAACGCAAAGAGACAAGATGCCGCATTTGACTATGTCATCGTGGGCGGAGGCACAGCAGGCCTTACACTTGCGGCCAGGCTTTCTGAGGACCCGTCTACCTCAGTTGCTGTCATCGAGGCCGGCACTTATTACTCAATCACAGATCCTTTGCTAGCTTCGACTCCAGCAGGCGACACAGTAAGCCCCAAACAGTTGAATGTGAGGTTTTTGAACTAACTGAGAAACAATCAAAAAGCTTTTTGCCGGGAGTTCTCCCACTGACACGAACCCGCTTGTAGACTGGGACTTCGTCACTACACCTCAGACAGGCGCAAATAATCGCCCGATTCGCTACCCACGGGGTAAATGCCTAGGAGGCAGGTAAGCAGCCTATGTAGTCCATTGGGGTGCATTGTCGCACGTGCTGTGCTTCCCGGCTGATTGATTGATGCAGCTCAGCCCTCAACTTCATGATTTATCAACGTCCAGACACTGGCTCTATGCAACTCTGGGCTGACGCAGTCGGAGATCAAAGCTACACCTTCGAGAACATGTTACCTTACTACAAGAAGAGCGTGCAATTCACGCCACCTGATACGAACCTGAGAGATCCCAATGCAACGGCCCAGTATGATGCCAGCGCGTTCGATTCAACTGGTGGACCTCTGCGGGTGTCCTATGCCAACTACGCACAGCCATTCTCCAGCTATCTCCAGCCGGCAATGGAAGAGATTGGAATCGCCGCAGCCAAGGACTTCAACAGCGGGGCTGTTATGGGCGCACAGTATTGCAGCTCGACCATTAATCCTGATAACGAAAATCGGGACTCGTCCCAGACCTCATTTCTCAGCGCGGCAGAGTCGAGGCCGAATCTTCAGATTTATCACTCAACTAAGGCGAGCAAGGTCCTCTTTGATGGGAATAAGGCTGCCACAGGCGTGTTGCTCGATTCCAACTTGACGCTCTCGGCCAACAAAGAGGTCATTCTCTCGGCAGGGGCATTTCAAACTCCTCAGCTCCTGATGCTCTCAGGGATTGGGCCTGCCGAGACGCTTGAGAGATTCGACATTCCCGTTCTTGCTGACCGGCCCGGTGTGGGACAGAACTTGACAGACCACATCTTCTTTGGGCCATCGTACCGCGTCAACGTGCAAACGCTCACGTACCTCGCCAACAACCTTCTGTACGTCACTGAGCAGTACGCAACAGCATTTCTTCCTTTCAAAGAGGGCCCTCTTACCAATCCCGTCTGCGACTTCCTCGGGTGGGAGAAGGCACCGCGAGCGGCCATCACTCCCAGCGCAGCCACAGCGCTGGGCCAGCTGCCCGACTCGTGGCCCGAGATCGAGTACCTGACAGCGCCAGGCTACGTCGGGGCCTTCACCAACCTCTTCCTCACCCAGCCCAACGACGGCTACCAGTACGCTACGATCCTCGCCGCCCTGGTCGCGCCGCAGTCCCGCGGGACAGTGACCCTCTCCTCGAGCGACGTGAACGACCTGCCTGTAGTGGACCCAGCCTGGCTGACGGACCCGACGGACCAGTCCGTCGCGGTGGCGGCGTACAAGCGCACGAGACAGGCCTTCGCATCCGACGCGATGCAGCCCGTCCTCGCTGATGCCACCGAGTACTTCCCCGGCCCTTCGGTGCAGAGCGACGAGCAGATTCTCAACACGGTGCGCGATACCCTCATGACGGTGTACCATGCGAGTTGCACCGCTCGCATGGGCACCGCCGACGACCCGACGGCCGTGGTGGACAGCAGCGCCAGGGTCATCGGCGTGCAGCGGCTGCGGGTCGTGGATGCGAGCAGCTTTGCGCTGCTGCCTCCAGGTCATCCTCAGAGTACCGTGTATGCTTTTGCCGAGAAGATCGCCGATGAAATCAAGGCTGGGAGGTAGAGGCCGGAACGACGATGGGACACAGGGATTCTGCAAGCGGTGTAACTGAGCCCATCGAGAATGATCTACCAGTGACAATGAGTGTAGGAGGGAAGGCGACTGTCTGCGTACATACAAGAACCTACGAGTATTTACTAAGCACATGTGTACATACATACCCTCATCACCTTCACCAATCTGCTCACGAAAGCCCAAATAAGTTGTTGCAATTTACATTCCTCCGACGTGGGCGAAGGGAATCGAATGAAAACCCTCGTCAAACTTACATGTACGTATAGCTTCTCTTATGGCAACGAGTTGGCAGCCAATCGCAATGCTTCGCACATCTCAGTAGCAATGGTAATAATTGGACACGGCTCCAAAACTAACTGTTTACAGGTCCTCTTCCTCTTGATTTGTAGGCGAGGACGTGCCGAACACCCAGCTGCAGGATGGCAATATATCAATTGCTTACAGAACACAATCAGTCTAGATTGTCTGACAGCTCAGAGTGCTTAGAGATGCTTATAGTAGTGATCCGAGTCCTATAAATACTTGCCAGTAATGGACTCCTGAATATATACTGAGAGATTCTTTAGCGAAGTTTCGCATTCTGGCAGTCATTTGAAATATTCAGAGTTGGGAGTTCTTTGCCACATGTCACCTTCCACACCCACGAGGACGATGGCAGCCACAGTGTCAATCATTGTCAAGATAGGGCTCGCAGGCTGATCAATACGGATTGGGAAAAGTATCGGCTCTGCAGTTTCAGGGGAATACCTGTCCCAGACCGGTTAGCTTATGACCTAGCAGTCTTACCTGCGTGGCCTATCATTACATGCACTGAAAAGGGGGTCGGCGCCTGACAAAGTGAATACGCCTACTCCAAGGCAGACACGCTTGAGCCCTGTATGTCGCTTTTCTATTCGTTTGGCCCCTCTGCGCCAGCCTGGGATCTTCGCAAGGAAGCAGCTGTGATTTTTCCATCAAGGCCTCCGCGAAGAAGTTCGACGATAGTTCCTAGGAATCGTAGCACCCAAGATCCCACAGTCGAAGCAAATCCTTAACATCCTGCCCCGGTCATGCGGCTAATTCACACCCGGACGCTTGAGCTCTTGGAGTTCTCCGGCGACAAGATACCCGAGGAATACGCCATCCTGTCTCACACATGGGAAGATGAGGAGGTCACTTTTCAAGACTGGCAGGATCTGAGTGTTGCCAAGAAGAAGAAAGGCTTCTTCAAAATCGACAAGGCATGCAAACAGGCTCAAGCGCATGGTTTGAATTACCTCTGGGTCGACACAAATTGCATTGATAAGAGTAGCTCAGCAGAACTGAGCGAGGCGGTCAACTCCATGTTCAGCTGGTATCAAGAGGCTACCACTTGTTATGCATTTCTATCCGACGTTAAACCAATGCCTCGAGAGTGCGAAAGCGTGACAGAGGACTATGTAAAGCATTTCTGCGAAAGCAAGTGGTTTACTCGCGGTTGGACGCTTCAGGAGCTTTTGGCTCCTTTCGCGATAACTTTCTTCTCTCTGGACTGGTCGGAAATAGCCTCTCGCTCAACAATGGCACAGGCCATTTCTGAGACAACCCGAATCGATACGGAATACCTCCAAGGGAATCGGCGGTATAAGAAGGCGAGTATAGCACAAAAGATGTCTTGGGTATCCAGAAGAGTTACTACAAGAGTCGAAGACATGGCATACTGCATGTTGGGTATCTTCGAAATCAATATGCCATTACTCTACGGGGAAGGAACTAAGTCGTTCACAAGACTACAGGAGGAGATTATTCGGCACTCGAACGATCAGACTATATTCTGTTGGACCTGGGTTGACCTGGTGCCTCCCGGATGGGCCAGTTTGCTCGCTCCTTGTCCACAAGCATTCAGGTACTCAGCAAACTATGTCAGCGTCGATTCCAGAATCATCAACAAAGTCACATTCAAGATGACCAACGCCGGTCTTTCGATTGTTCTTCCAGTCGCCCAAACCTGGTCCTACTATCTCGGGATCTTGAATGCTAAGCTTCACTATCATCCCACTGATTATACTTCTCGCCTAGCCTGCGTGCCACTCCAGGGATATCTAGACACGGACCGGATGGGAAGGAGAGGCGCTATGCAAAGAATCCCATTTCCTCCAGGACCGGTATCTGTCTATCCTCCGTGGGTCTTGTGCCAATCGCAGTTATACGTGAGGTCCAACCCATCTCCCGGACCTTTTTTGTCTACTGCCTCGTCTTGCACACCTTCGAGACGCAATCAGTATTCCTTTTTGCTTGTCTTTGACAGCGCTGAGGATCTACTTGATGACAAGACTCGGTCTTCTGGAGTCATGAAATCGAGAATGTTTAATGGTATTTGCCTTATGGAATCAGCGAGGGACATTATTGGCATCAATGTTTTCCCTCCTGACGCTTTCAATCGCAGAAAGAGCTTAATAACGTTCAACAGGATGTCATCCCACTCTGGAGCCTTAATAAAACTCGGGATGAAAGAACAGACACGTGTATTATTTATCGGAGTAAGCTTTCGCTCCCATCGGACATTCCGATGCTGCGGCATTGTCCCTAGGTCCGTTGTAAACGCAACACCGCCTGGACCTGAGCTCCTCGATAGACAACTAAATGTTATGAGGGCTAAGGATAAGGATTGCGAGGTCAGCTGGGGGGATGGAATCGGAATCACCATGGGTGAGGCAGTCCATGGCAATTCTGGCATGATCTGTGTAACTCATATAACTTGCGACCGGGGGAATGTTGGGCTAAACAGATTCGAACGGGGGAATGTCGACCTGAACAGATTGTGAGATTAATCAAACCGTGATTGGATTTCGGGTGGCAATAGTGACGCCAATCTAGATATCGTTGTAGCAGTTGGGCGAGTAGACGCCCTATTAGTAACTGGTTAAAAGACCATTAGTGGAATGACTGTCCTGGATATATCAACGATGCGGTAACAGGGACACATGGAAACAAACAATCCAGTCCTCGTTGAAGTCTTGTAGTTCTCGGCCATGTTCAATTGATTGTCGCACTAGACTACCAATAGAGTTAGTTGGCGTAGTGGAGCCCCACTGGTGCTGAAGGCTTCAATGCATATAATCATGGATAGAAGTGGTGTGATGTAATACCATGACCGCATAAGGGTGACCGAGTCCTGCCGTCCACCTCAAGAGAATCACAAAGCTGCTCCCCAAGCTTTTGACTGGCTGATTCGCAATCCCACGTAATCGTCGCCCATGAGTCCTCCATTGACGGCTATAATAAGGGGCCTTTGCCTCCTGTGCCTACCGTAGGTGTTCCTTCTCTTAGCGCCGCAACAACTCATCTACCTAGATCCCTAGCTCTCATTTTCAATTGTCTTGCAGTGCCTTGCAAAATCATACGATATCGTGCAGCCGAGTACCTCAAACTTCATTGTGGCTTGTAGTAGTGCGCAGATTGCTGGGCATCATTCAAGGTTCATTATCTTCAACAGAAAATTTCACTTGCTCTCTGAGATTTTGCTTACCAATTGAAGCCGCATCAGCTCCAGCCCCATCCTCAAGTTTGAAACAAGTTTGTCTTTGTCTTGGATAGACAGCGTTTCTTAAGTGTTCACTTTGATTCGAAAATTCATGGCTCGATCACTGAAGGAACAGGCTCAATTGCTCTCTGAGTGGCTTCAGAAATGCAACCAACTCCACGGCAACAAGTGCCACGTCTCGACACCAATTGCAGAGAGGTCTCCACAACACATTCCCGACTGGGTCATTGACACTGAGCAAAGCTGCATCGTGCCGGGCAAGGCGGTCAACAAATATGCAGCCCTCAGCTATGTCTGGAGCTCTCCTGTGGATTCCAGCAATCTAACGGCCACGCATAGGTTGTTGCTTCGGCGGGAGACCCTCAAGGATCTTAAAAAACCAGGGTTTCTATCATCATATTCCGTGTCGAAACAGCTTCCCATGGTCGTCCGGGATTCCATGACTCTCGTACTCCAGTCTGGGACGCGATACCTCTGGGTCGACTGTCTTTGTGTCATACAGCACGACGAATCTACAACCGACAAGATGGCCTTCCTACCTGAAATATACTCCGGAGCCTTTTTCACCATCATAGCAGCCTCAGAAGCCAATGGATTGCGTGGCTCTATCGTAGATGTGCAGAGCCCCGCGCAGAGAATCAGCTTGAACACTCTCCACGACGAGCTGCTTGCATCACACTGGGCTTCCAGGGGATGGACTTTCCAGGAACACATTCTCTCCAAGAGATCGATCATATTCCTTGACGAAAAACTGTTTTGGGACTGTTCTGTTGCGTGGGACTCGCGTCAGATGAGTTTAGAGGTTAGAGCCCCGCGCAAAGGTCAAGCACCCACGCCAATCCTGAACAAGATTCACAAGTACCGAGAACTGTCACGGCAGCTCGCGTCCCTTTCCTCTCCTGACTTAAATCTCTACATAGAGATGGTATGCCGATATAACCATCGCGATCTCACATACGAACAAGACGCCCTTCCGGCCTTTTCCGGCGTGCTCGATGCTCTCACTCGGGGTTTCCACGATGGTTTCATCAGCGGACTGCCATCGCTCTTCCTCGACTCCGCCCTTCTTTGGCAGCCTCTCTCGAGGGCGAAAAGAAGAGTGGCGACTCCTTTCGTTCAAAATCTGGCACCACCATCGCCTCTACCGTCATGGTCTTGGGTTGGATGGCAGTGCGTGCTTGATCCGGCGAGCCTGAAAGGCTGCCTGAACTACGAGGCTCACGTTTCTTCCGATGATGACTCGTCTAGCGAACCAATATCTCGGAGAACCATCAACCTTGTCCAGTGGCAAACCATGGATAATCCTTTTCGGGGAGGAAGACCAGTAGTGTGGTTTCGCCAGGCTTCACGAGACGGAATCTACTACCGCTACCCATCACCTATGGCCGATATCTTGTCGGTCAAGGCCCGTTCAGAGAGCATTCCTTTCCTCTCATGCACTACGACAACGGCCGAACTTCGCATACGTCGAGTCCTCTGGCCCTGTGCCAGAATCAAGCCACGTCAGTATGAATCGGCCACTTCCGTTTCAGTCTTTGATACATTTCTCTACAAGAATGATCCGGAAGTGGACACCTGTTGCCCCGTGATCACCCTCGAAGACGGCAAGGGCAGATGGGCCGGCGTGATGAGAGTGATGGACGACATTCCAGAGCTCGCTGCCACGCAATTCATCGACATCGTAGCGATTTCCCGTGGCGATTGTAGCTACTTCGACGCTGCCTCAACGTATGAGGCAACGATTGATAGAATGGGGTGCTACAGATTTAAAAGTTCGAATGGCGACCATTTCTATTTCGATTCCTCTACTAGCACTCAAGCTGACAAAACTCCTGAGACATCGTCGTGGCCTCTGCCATGCTCTCCTGTAGTCACCGAGAACAGACAATCTGGGCGAGACCAGGGACCCCTATTTCCCATCGACGGTTGCGGGACGCATTCGGGCTACGGAAAAGAGCTACCAGAGAATTGGCGTTACAAGTTCTATGACTTCTACAATGTGCTCTGGGTCCAAACTATAAACGGTATCATGTATAGGAAGGCAGCGGGGCGTGTGTCAAAGGACATTTGGGAGACAAGTTGCGGGCCACCCCGGAAAATTGTGCTAGGTTAGTTACTTGACCATGGCTAATTGCTCCACGTTGTACCGAGAGTATATACTGGCATATTGTCTGGAGCTGCTGTCTATGCAGCTGTTTAGAAACAATTCCACCCACATTGGGAAGCACAGCCTTGTAGAAGGCTGTTGACAGTTCGCCACAACCGCAAATCATTGACTCCTGTGAGCTACCTCGGTCGGGAAAATGCCAGATTGAAAGTCACTACGAGGATGCCGGATGACTCACCGGGCTACACGTATCACCATCCCAGGACGCACCCACAGGCAGTGCCTAACTCAGCCTCACCAAAAGAGTTCGTTTCTAATAAATATCAGAAATCTTCTCTTCATAAACCAAATACAAAGCGTTCAAGATGATTGGAACATTTCATCGACGTACACTCATCATACCGACACAAAAGCACGCCCAGAACATCAACATCTCTGATTCCAAACTTCTGCACTTTGAACTGTGAAATAATCACCATGGTGTTAACCAGAGACCAGATGATGGCTCGTTTGAAGCTTGCTCACATAAAAGCTCCTAAATGTAGAGCAGAAACGCTAGGTGCGTCGCCAAGTTATCTGGCAACGTTCACAAGCAGCCCCAAGGTGTCACGACCATGCCCTCGCTGATGATAGTATTGACACAGCGCTGTACGGGCCGTCCAAAGGGGTCTCTCCTGCTGAGGCTATGGATTTCCTTGAGAGACTTGAAGGGCCTAGCAACCCACTTCCAGCTGCTACCACAACTACAGCACTGCCTACGACCAAAAGCCGATTGTAGGCGCATGAGGGCTTGAAAGCTAAAGGATGATTCTCTGAATAGCAGTGCAATCAAAGGATCGAAGAGAGACATGTTTAAAGAACGGTTAGATCTAGTTAAGCTGTCTTCATGACCAGCAAATTAGATTGCTCTGGTTGCTGGGCAGGCAGGCCAAGGCGATGCGTAAAAGCGCGACTCTTTGGCTTGAAGACAAGAATCAAAGGCGGCTACCGAAAACTCCCTGTTTTCAAGTATTTTCTATTAAAATTTAAAACAGTCTACATATGTAGGTCACAACATTAGCTTTAGCCTTGTTATGGTTGACGCGTGATCGCAAGTAAATCCTCTGCGATGGTCGATGTCGAAACCCTAGCAAATAATGAGTGGAACAAAACGAGTACATACAATTATTGTTATTATTATTTTTTCGAGAAAAAAGAAGAAAAGACCGCCGATGGCATTCGCAAATTGGGCGTAACAATGCAAATTTTGGGGAATCTGGGCGTGTCTGTTTGTTACTGGTGATGAAGAGGACATTAAGCTGCGCAGGTGGGCCAGGCATAGAACAAAAAGCAACATGTTACGAAGATTATGCAGGATGGTCAAGAGAAGCCTATCCCGGAGGATTACGCGGTCGTAAGGCATGGTATAAGATCTTCATACCCAATGACTTGGGGATCTGACCATGTTTTTGCTGATGACCACCGTTGTAACTCAGATCGTATTGCCTTGTCACTGTTGCGGCTTCGACGACGACATCTGGACTTCGGGGTAGTTTCCTACGCTGCTGTCAGCTGCCGCGCCGAAGCTCTGTTTTCAGCACTGTCTGAGATCATCGCCAAATCCATGAGGCTGACTCACGTCGCAGAGGCGGCGTTCCGTACTTCTACGCTACATCGATTTCAATTGGAAGCCCCAAAGATGGTAGCGTAATTACTTCAAGAGGCGGTGGATGGCTCCCCTTTTGAGGACACCAGAACTCCGGGTCGGCTAGCAGATAGTGACCATTTTGTTCATGCTACACGCAATGCGAATCACAGCCGGATAGTTGTCCAAAGACCTGTGGGTGACTGGGCGTTGAGGAAGGCAGTCAAGAAAGACCCCCAGGCGTTGGCGGGCGCCGCTTCATACCAAATTGATATTCTGTTGACTTATCGACAGCTCAAAAAATTCCCCATCCATGATTTTATGAACATACGCCTCTCCCACAACAACGAAATCGCCGTTTCCGACAGGGCGAAACACGAAAGGCACGTCTGCACCGGGCAGGATCCAGATCGAGTCACCCCGACACATTCCAAGAGGACCGAGCCCAACATACCCTCTCTCGGATCGGAACGGCCGCCTTTGCAAGAGTTTGTTGAAGGCTACATTGGCGTACTTGACTCCTTGACCAACATCACCGCCCACTCTCACAGCCTGGTACGCCCGATGAGTCTCCACAGACGCCCGGGCTGTTTCCCAGCTGTGCACGTATGCGCGATCCGCAATCGGAGTCCTCCATAGGGCATCATACACTTCCTCTGCCGTCTTGTAGACATCGTTGGGGCACGGGAGGAGAGTGTTGTCGAGATCGTGGAGCCAAGTGGAGAGCCGAACCACGCGTGCTGCGTCGTCCGCAGTGTCACCCCGTTCGGTGAAGGGCTGGCCCAGGTACCCGACATCGTCGACATAGAACCCTTCGAGGTTCATTTTTCCGTTTATTCTGAATGAATTTTCTAGTGTTTGGCTAGAGCCTCGTGCGGAAGAATATGGACAGTACCGCCATCCGCCTCGAGTAATAAAGATTGATGACGTGAACAACGGCTGTGGCAAATCCTTCGACGACCAGTCCGGTGCCCATGACGGCGTTGATGTTTGCAACGAAGGGGCGGCAACTTCGTTCTCAGAGCTGTGGCCGGCAAAGGACAGCATTCGAAGCCCGTAGTAAGTCAAACATGCTTGGCCAACTTCTGTCCGAACCGTCGCCCAGTCCTTAGTGTAATCGACCAAAATATGCGGGCTCTGGTGAGTGTCAATCAAGCTCAGGAGGGCATAAATGTAATCTTTTTTGTCCGAGGCCTGGAGCTGCGCCAGCGGCGCCATCCTAGAGAGCAGGTAAAAGAGCTGGAGGAGGGAGAGGTCGCGCCTCGTGAAGGCGACAGGCGTCACACGGTCCAACGCCCCTGTGAGCACGTCTGCGAGCGCTGAGCTATCCGGCTGGCCAGCGCCTACGAGGTTTAGGTAATCTCGCACACCACACAACACCCAGAAGCCCCGAAAGAAGGGGTACCATGGTATCCAATCCCGCCCGCAGCAGACGATGGCGTTCCGTGAAAGCACGGCTTCCTGGATGACCCAGACGCGCCGAAACCAAGGCCGCTGGTACAGAGAGGTAATAGCGCCCAATCGCGCCGAGTTTTCAAGTCGAAGGAAATCGATCACGTCATCGAGTTCTCTCTGGATGGCCTGCACTCTTGGGTCAGACGAGGTCTTGTTGAAGGAGACCGCGGACCATGAGCGAATACCAAACCGGATCGCCGACGCACTCAGTCCGCGCAGGGCTTCGAAGGCGAGGTCGCTATCCTCGCTGGCCGGGCCGAGCCAGAGAATGGTCTCCATGGCTGTCTCGTAGATATTGTTCATTTGAGAGACCTGGCGGTTTCTTTCTGCCTCGTTATGCTGGTCGATGCAAATGGCGTCGACCCAAAGGACCATGACATTCGGACCGCCTCCCCCATGATTTCGGTAGTTGGCAATAAGATGCCTCAAAGCGTACTCCAGATTCCTTGTCACTCGGACCCGTTGATCATCGAGCTTTATTTCGCACGTGATGCTCGGGTCTCCCCAGGTGTAGGATAACGCTGTATAGTGGGGCCTGTCTTGGAGGCTGACATGCTCTAGCTGGCAGGATACCAGTGTTCGGTGATCAGAATCCAAGGTCGATCCATTCTCATCAAATGGTAACAGATGTATGAGACGGATTTCCTGCTTATCCGATCTCAATGGTCGGTATCGGAAGCTCTCCGCTGGCATCTCGTCTGCAGACTCAAACATGAACATCCTAGGTGCACTCCGATTCAATTATGAAGCTTAGTTGACAAATCATGACTGGATGACAGGATATCCCAGGTGGGGCTTGTATTGTGGCTTGGAGCTGAGACATATCATTGGTCTAGAATCCAGGGAGGACCGAGATACCTTATGAGTGTGAAGTGTGGGGGCACTGATATGATTGGAGGAGCGTGGGCATGTCTTGCTTTTGTCATTGTTACAGCTCTGGGGTGACTACTTCGGTCGCTATACTATGGGAGTTGTGGCAGAGTGGCCAATCTTCTCTATTCAACATGAATGAATATGTATTTCTCTATTATATATCTGATATCTCGGCGGCTGTAAATGTAATCTTCCATGCTCCTAACCTCTCCCTTCTGAACCAGCTCCAGTCCACAGACCTCCTCAGCGAGTCAGTCTTTCCCTACTCTTTCTGTTAATCCATACATTTCTGGCGGGTAATGTATGTGACAGGTATCTGTAGCATACGCACACTAAGAAAGAAATACTGATTACTACAGTCCAGCACAAAATTACACCGATATTCCTAGGCGGCCAGCACGTGGCTTTGTTTACATCATCTGCATGAGTCTTAGCTATTCAGAATCACATGTCCGAAGAAGGGCTGAGAAGAAGGGAACGCACTATTTTATACTTGAGATACTAGGTTCTAGAGAAACGCACCTGCTCTCAGACTCCAGTTCTGATCGGGTGGACTTGAAGACTGTGATTGATTGAGCATCTTTTAACGTGTCAGGAGACGCGCGACCCAGAGATGCGCAGCCTTGAGATAATATCACCAATCAGCTTAAGAAGTTCCGAAGATCCTGTGCATCCGTGTAAGTAATTTATGCCCAACACTTTAGCTGACCACAAAGCACGCACCTGGACTTCCCTTTCCGTGGCTTTCCGTTCCTTGGCCTGGTCGCTGGCAAGGAGCAGGCTTATAAGCTTCTTTTTCCTGCTCTGAACTTGTCGTACATACTGAACCATATGTGTTAGCCAGAAATTCAACCTAGAAGAATGGTTGATGATGGTGTGCTCACTTGCTCGATCGATTCCTGCACCACCAAGCGTATGGTGACTACAGGGCGGGTCTGCCCAAGTCGGTGGATCCTCGCCAGGGCTTGTTCTTCTATTGTTGGATTCCAATGAGGCTCCATCAGGTATGCCCGAGTGGCCGCGGTTAAGTTGAGTCTAGTACAAATGTTAATATTGATCGATTCGCTTGTGATCAAAGCGACTTCAGTATTTCGCACCCGACAGCTCCACATTGAAGGGACATGAGTAGCACAGCTGGCCCTTTTGGGTCTGAGAACTCCTGAAGTATGCTCTTTCTCTGCTTGTTGGGAGTTTTCCCGTCAAATTGGACGCAGTGTATTCCTCCTTGAGCAAGAGCTGCATTGGCTAAGTCTAGGGTTGACGTCCAGGACGAGAAAACGACACTAATGAGATATTGTCAATAAACCCAGGCACATAATAGGTCTATCTATTGAGACAACGACAGTTCTGAGGATAGCTTGCAACTAACCACTTTGTGTCTGAATCCTGGTTTCGGACATCCTCAAGAAGAGCGCCTATCTTTGTTGGCCACTGCCTCTGTTTACCAGCACCGGCTTGCACTGATGTGCATTCCAAAGCTTTAAAGTCTGGCTCAGAGACTTTCTCAACGGATTCCGTCAAATCCAATAGGCATGAGGAGCACCAAGGCTGCGGCCCACGATCTCCACTGGCTTCGGGAATCAAGAATTCGGAATTCGAGATTGATATTCCGCAAGCTTTGCAAACCCCAATCAACGCGAGGATTTTGAGGCAATCGGAGGTCTCGATCCCTGATTCAAAGCCCTCAAGTACATTTGTCTGCCTGGATGACAAGTTTGGGGGCTTCAACGAATCTTGGAATTTGGATAATCTTTGACAGCCGAGGTTACACGCCATCCTCAGGGCGTTGATTTTGTTAAGAGCATTCTTATGTCCTCCAGCCGTAGCCTTCGAGTAAAGAAGATCATCCAGGCATTGAATCGTGGCTTGTGCTGACTGTTGGTATTTTGCTCTCTCCTGAGCGTCAAACTTGAGCAGAATCGTTGTGTCCGTCCGCTCTGGAAGAGCGATGATATCAGCAGAACGCCTCAACATTATATACTGGAGTAGCTTTTTCAGTCTTTTGATGGCATCTTCTCTATCTCCGATTGTCCATGGAGTGAATATATGCTTGTCGACAATGCTTCTGTCTGAGTACGGATAGACTTGAATAAAGTGAAAGAGGCTGAACATATCGGACAGACCATTCTGAACAGGTGTTCCAGTCACGGCCCACCTGCGCCCAGCTTTCAAAGCAACAGCTGCTTGTGCGGTCACGGAGTTAATGTCCTTGATATTATGTGCTTTCAATGATCAGCTTGCTCGTTATGACCTCTTCAGGAATAGAAGCAGTGATTACCTTCGTCGAGAATAACACGATGCCAGTGATTCATGAAGATAGCGGCTCGGTGTCCCTTTTCCTGCCACTCCCTAGCCAAAGTTGAATACGTAGATATCACAACGTCGTAGTGCCTCATCGAGTCCATAAATCTATGTCGATTGGGGCCATGATGGCAGTACCACGAGAGACAGCCGGGGAACGTGTGTCTGGTAGAGTTGTGTCAATGAAGGCTATCAAAGGCACAAAGATAACCTTGAGTTGACATACTTTTCAATCTCGAGCTCCCAATTAGCTAAGACTGGCCCTTGACAAGTAAGCATACACAGCTTGAGGTAATTTACAGAAGCCCAGTAGAGATAGTTCACTCACGCTGAGGAGGTACCACAATAAGAGTTGAACATTTCGTGAGTTCGCTGTCAGCAACGCATTGATCTTTGTCATTTGCAATAAGGGCAAGCATGCTCAGGGATTTGCCCAGGCCCATTTGGTCAGACAGGATTCCGCCACGGAACACTGCCGGTGGTGAGTACTGTTTGGAATTCACAATATTGTTGCAGTACCTGGGCATTGAAGTCAAATGAGTAGTCGGTCTTTATGCTTTTGAATGCCTCACTTACATAGTGGTCCCATTTCTGTCAGCCTCGGCCGTCCATATGTCACCTTCAGGCGTACCTAGCTGCCAGCCTTGTTCGCGGCGAGTCATGAAAGTGAGCCCTCTTTTTTGGTGACTGGGCATGATTCAGCTCATTTTCTTTGGGTTCATTTCTGGTAGTTCGAGCATGTATTCAAAGTCGGCGCACCTTTTCAAGCGGGTTCGAAGCAATGCAGACCCTTGAGTCTCAGGTAAGTTGTCCTCGGAAACAAATCTGTTAAGAAAATCTGCCGTCCCGAGGTCGCGACTGCTCTGAGCGTGAATCGAAGATTGCCATGTGGCCTTCAAGTGGCTCGTTCGCAATCCATCAATATTCTTGAATTTGTGAGGATTCCAATATATGACATCTTTCTCCGCGTGAATGGGGTCTTGGAGATATACCCCGATCATCTGCAAGGTGTCTCCGAGGTCTTCTGCAATCTCTCTACAACCGTAAATCGTCACCCACATAATGCCCGCAATACGCCTGGGCTCTGGTTCCGGAATCCAGTGAAGATCATACTCAAGTCCTTCATTCGCAAGGAGCTGTAACAGTTTGGCGTCATTACTTGCCAGGTTCCCATAGAAAGTTTCTTTCGAATGTCGATAGATCTGGCCCCCGGCCTCCGCATAGAGCTTTGTTTTGCCCTCAATGACCCGCAAATTCGTTACGTCAAAACTTGTGATCTGGGAAGCCAAAGATCAGTATCCAGTTCTCTCCCATTCTCATCACAAAATGCATGTCATGGAACGCACTGATCCGAAAGACACTGTTTCTGCAGATTGAGTACGGGCGTCTCTTGGCGTTCCGGGACTTGGGGATGAAGCCTCAGAATAGTCGCTCTCTGGATCTTTTAGGTTTTGAGCTGATAGGCCAGCTTTGCTGGCTGAGGTGGTGTCTTCACTAGCGGAGACAATAGAATCGTAAACATCAGTCTGACTCTGAAAAGAGGTATCGATGAAGTCGAGTTTGCCTCCAGGCACTTCTTGCATTACCCTACGTCTTTTTTTAGGGGGAGTACTGCTGTCCGTGGGTTCCATGGCAAGGTGGGAGAAACGGGGGAAAAAGAAGGAAATAAAATCACGTTGCTGGGATTCAGGTTACTGCCCAGCCATGGTATTGTGGTGATTGAAGTCAAGATGAGGTCTAACAGTCTTGGTAGCTGCCAGTTCGTCTAGGTAAAGGTGAGCCGAAGCTTCTCACGAAGATCGAAATCGTGACGAGGGAGCGCAGCGCCCATCTTGGAAAGGATGGGAAAACATATTGCTGAGAAGCGAGGTCTGCGCCACCTTGGGGGCGCCCTCAGACTGACGTGTCAGACGCACAAGTCTGCCCGTTCATGCACCGTAAGCACAACTAGCAGGGCACGCGCATGAGTGTCTACAACTTGTGGAGTAAAAATTGGGTCTTAAAAGGCTACATACACAGCTGGCGCCCTCCTTAGGCTAATTTGCCAGTATCTCCATTTCTGCCCCGGTTCAGGAGCGGAGCTGAAAACCTATGTCAGCGTGGTCAGTAGCCTAACGAGAAAAGTGAACGACCAGCACTGATTTGGTCGATTTTGCTCATATTGTATCCCATTCAGCCTCGTCAACTCTTCTAAACATTCCACTTTTCTTTTTCACGGTCTTTCGATGAACGTAGCTAGACTTGACAACTAGCTTATGTTAATATGGCCCAGACACTACTGGAAAGAGCATGCCAAAGGTTTCGTGACGAGCTCCCGCCTGAGGAAGATCACGAGATACAAGCGACATCCTGGCAACACGTTCAATCCGCTATCGTAGATATTGAAAGGCAACTTGCCGCTCGACAATGCCTGAGGAACCTGGATAGGCTTACCCCGTACTTGAAAGCAGTTGAGGGATATGGGACCGTGGTCGAGATATTCTGCAATTCTTCGCCATTTGTTCCTTATGTGTGGGCAAGTAATTTTCTGCGCGTTTTATCCTATTCATATGTTCAATACACTCACCTAGACATCCATAAAAGGGTCCGATCAAATTCATCCTCGTGGTAGGTTTCAGGTCACGGGTCCACCTCGTGAAAATCCAGAATCTAATAGCTATACAGGCAGTTAAGGAACAGACTCAGGCGCTGGACAAGCTGCTGTCTGCATATGCACAACTAGGTCACGCTTTGCCGCGCCTGACAAATCTTCAAGAAGCCTTTAAAGAGAATCACGCTCTTCAACAACTCTTCGTCTTCTTGTATGAGGACATTCTGGAGTTTCATCGAAGAGTCTACAAGCTCATCCGCAAACCAGGTACGCAAGTTTCATGTATACAAAGGGAGAAACATGGATTGTCACTAACTTAAATGCGAATGCAAAGCTTGGAAAATTTCCTTCGCGTCAGCCTGGGGCCGATTTGAGCACCGTTTTAGTGCTCTGATTGACAACATTACAAAAACAACTGACCTGATTGAAAAGGAAGTCACAACACACCACATACTGGATGCCAAAGAATGGAGGCAGAAATCACTTGATGAATCTGTTCGTCGTGAAGAGCAATGGCAGTCAGAGCAACTCCAGGTGATTCTGAATTGGCTTAAGGCCGGGGAAAACGACCAGGAGCTCAGACTCGAGTGGCTTAAAGAGCGTTGTAACGATGGGACCACGTCTTGGATTACCAAGAACACCAAGTTTCGCTCATGGCTTCAGCGAGAACGTGGGAAACAATTGTTGTGGATCTATGGGAAACCAGGCTCAGGTTAGTACCCTTTCAACCCCATTCCTACACCTCAACGGGCCATACATACTGACCCAACGATCAAGGCAAATCAGTTCTCGTATCGCAGATAATATCTTTCATTCGTTTGGATCAAAAGAAGCGGGTGTTGTTCTTCTTTTGCGACTACTGTACTCCAGCACACGATGTCTCTGCCCAGATTTTCAAGGCCTACTTAGCCCAGTCAATTCGCCAAGATGAAGACCTCGTGCCGTTCATCTACGATAACTATGCTGCTAAAGGACGTTCTCCGACGATCAGAGTTTTGAAAGAGATACTCGTCACAATCTTGAAAGAAATGGATTTTGTGCGTTTGATAGTGGACGGAGTCGACGAGGTACAATACACTGAACATCGAAGACTTTTGCAGGAAGTACACGCGGTCACGACGATGGCCGGTGTCTCATGCAAGCTTCTCATATCTAGCCAAGACCTGCCCAGCATCCGATCTTTCCTATCGGCAAGGAAACCACATCACCTATTCTTAGGTGATGAAAAAGAGGCGATCATCAAAGACATGGCTACTGTTGTTCACGCTTCATTAGGAAATCTGGGCGAGATGCTCGGAACTGCCCTCGATAATTCGGAGCGACTGTCCCTTCAAAAACGGATTTTGGAAAAGGCCGAAGGTCGAGAACTACCTATCTTTATCACCCTGGAAATCGTCGACTTTACTAATGCGCTGCTTTGTAGGCATGTTCCTTTGGCTGAATCTGGTTTTGAGCCTCCTCGAAACAGCAGGGAGTTTAGAGGAGTTGAGGTCAACTGTAGACGGCTTACCACGAGATCTGGAGGAGATGCAAGCAGACCCTTGGCTTACCCGGTTGGTTGCGTGCCATTTCACTGTGCTAATCAGCCATCTTGTTTTAGGTACGGCAAGCTTCTTGAAAGAATACAAAATAATTGTGTTGCGTCGAGAGGTGATTCCAAAGTTCGTCGTATATTTCAATGGATTCTGTTCGCGGACAAGAAGCAAGCCATCCGGAAGCGAGACGTCCTGCTGGGATCAAGTATCCACGAGGGGTCGGTCACACTTCAAAGAAACACCAAGCCATTCCCCAACTCCCTTGACATTTGCAAGCCACTGATCGAGGATGGTCCGGGCGGCTCTGTGTCTCTGATACACTCGACACTGGCAACGTGAGTATTCTTTTCATTACTGAAAATCCTAGCATGCGCTGACAAGCCCAGATTTCTTCTTGTCTCAAACAGATGGCCCTCTGTCTCCTCCTGCACATCACACCATGACATCGCCTTCGCTTGCGTGTCGCAACTGACGCAAACGCTGGATTTTGCTCGCGATAACATCCCATCAACCGAATTGACGGAGAAAGTTGGGCTTGGTCTTTTAGGCCTCCAAGAGTATGCTAATGAGTACTGGATATTCCACGTCTTACGTTATATTGAGGCCCAAGATGGGCCGCCTGACCAACGAAGTCCCCTGTTGACACAACTGCTGAACTTTGCAACAAAACCTACAAATGTAGCAAAGACTCAACCCAATACTCTTTCCGGGTTTTCTGAGCCAGCCAGCCCAGCAACAATTCAGGAAAGGATTCCTGACAAGTTGAAGGTTGTACCGGAAATTCACGGTCTGATCTGCCAAGTTTTGAACTTTCGACAAAAGTTTGATGCGAAGCAGGCTTCGGAAGGGCCAGGCAAGTCAAGACAGCGTGGCCGGTCAAGAGAGTGTGCTAATCGTAACAATTTGTGCATAGATATTCTGGCCACGGATTGGGATCCAACAGTCCTTTCCCGCGCAAACTGGAAATACAACATCGCCGTCAAGTCGCTTCTCCATGCTTCGAGTTGCGATGGCTTGTCCCCAGCAGAATTGCAAACTTTCCAGTCTGAGTTTAGGCGGACTGCCTTCATCTGCACAGTCAGAAACTGCGAGCGCTCGCGTTTCGGGTACCCGTCCGCGGTTGAGCTCGAAGATCACAAGACTCGACAGCACAATGCCGGTTTCAAGTGCTATCATCAAAACTGCCGCTACAACGACATCGGGTTCACCAGTTCGAAGAGGCTCCGTGCACACGAGATTAAATTTCACTTCAGAGATTTGCCGGAAATACCTAAGACGCTCAAACGAAAATACCCGGTCGACGGCTCTCCGAAAGACACCGGAGCGACCGAGGCCCCAGCTCCCGTGCCGCAAGGGCCAGGGGACCCTCCTGATGATTTTTTTGAGCAGTATTGCTTCGATTTCATGAATAGTACCCTATATACCCATGGCTGGCAGAGGGGCTTTTCAATCACGGAGCGCGTAAAAAAGGCTCAAGACCTGTGAGTTTCGCCCGTTGGTAATTTCCTTAGTTTATCTTGATTCTTTTTAAGCCCCTGATGATTAGCTAGATAGCTAGCTAGCCCTATTATCTCTGTACCAAATGAGTTCTATTTATATCATTGATCTTTTCTATACGTCCTGTTCAACCATTTTTTTAACATAGCTAATAATCCTCAACTCAGTATTGCAACTACTATTGTTGCGACGCCTGATCAACCACCGCAAAGACTCGCCGATCTTTCCCTTCAATTTGAGCAGAACGCTTTGAGGACATCGCCAGATAAGGTAAGCTATTTTGATCATAGCAAGTCCCTAACCCATCCCTCTTCCAAACCTTTCAGCAGGTATTGACTTTTGCAGACCACATATGAAAATAAAATGCATCGAAAGAGCGCAGAAATGCTTGCTGGACGCAAAGGTCAAGTGCCTCAGTATTGAAAGGTTGTAAATATATAGATAGTACAGGGGTAAATAATTATCAAAAAAATCAATAATGGTAATGGCTGCTCTTATAAGCCAAGAATGTCACTATTGTGACGGAAATAGGATCACAGAGAACCAAACAACGGTATGGTCTTCCCGGCGATAAAAAGCCGGTAGTGGGTTTGAGCCCCTACGGCGTCTTTTGTAACAGACGTGCCGGGCGTAGAGTCTCTGAGAGTGGGTGGATCATGATGAGCGAATGGTACATTCAAATGCACCGTATATAGAGTGGAAGCGACAAAGGCATGCATGCTGAGTACGATGAGAGTGGACGGTGTGTTGTTGCCGAGCGGCTCGATTGGGAGTGATCTTTCAACATGCCAAGCGACATCGCTAACGCACGTCAGACGGGCAGACTTTCCCCTCGCAACCTCTATAATGTAAACAAAATTGGCCATCCTCCCAGCCTTTTCCTATATTCTCCCCGCTTTCAACATCACCAATTGACATGAAACTGTGATCATATATGAAAATGCGTCAATCCGCTCAATTTGCGCTCTGCGCACTATACTCTGCTGTGGCGGCGAGTGAGTCGCAGAAGCCGCTCTTAGATGGCGATAAGAGCGTCGGAGGAAGCCCATTCACCGAGGAGTATGCGAAGCACGTCGGCGAGCTTCTGGAAGAGTGGCATGTGCCTGGTGTGGCGATCGGTATTGTTGACGGGGATGACATCTGGACTGAGGTAGGTTCTGACCTGTCTTACACGGACATCGTCCTTGGAACTTCAGGGTCGAGTAAGAAGCACTGTATCAGTCAAGAGCATGAGAACCGCCGCTATCCTCCATCGGCCCTGAAGATGAGGAAACAATCGGCAGTCTATATGCTGACACTCCCAGGGCTTTGGCATCGCAACCTACCCATCAACCCCAGTGACGTCCTCGACGCTGTTCTACTGCGCCAGCACAAGCAAGGCATTCACAGCCGCAGCCCTGAGTATCATGATCGACTCGGGCAACTACACGGCGCCCGCGGTCTACGGGCAGCAGCTGGCCTGGGACACGCCAGTGCACAACATCATCCCGGAGGACTTCGTGCTCACGGACGAGTGGGCCACGACGCACATCACCATCGAGGACGCCCTGAGCCACCGCACGGGGATGCCGCGGCACGACAAGGCGTCGACGCACCGCGTCGCCTCGCCCGACGGGGACGGCACGCGCACGGCGACGGTGCGCGACGGCGTGCGCTTCCTGCGCTACCTGCCGCTGAACGCGGCGCCGCGCACCAAGTGGCAGTACTGCAACCAGATGTACGTGGTGGCGACGCACGTGGTCGAGACGCTCACGGGCGGCCGCTGGCTGGGCGACGTGCTGCGCGAGTGGATCTGGGAGCCGCTGGGGATGCGCTCGACCTACTTCTCGCTGCCGGACGCGCTCGCCGCGCCGGAGCACTTCGCGGGCGGCTACGCGTGGGACGGCAAGGAGTTCGTCAGCGTGCCGTACATGCCCGTCGACGAGATCGGCGGCGCCGGGAGCGTCATCTCGAACGTGGACGACTACACCAAGTGGATTAGGAGCCTGCTGCGCGAAGACGGCCCCGTGCCTAAGAGCGGCCACGCGGCTATCAAGACGCCGCGCATGATCGTCAAGCACCTCTCTGCGCTCCCATCTGCGGAGGGCCCGTACGATGCGCCTGAAATGTATGCTCTGGGGTGGGAGCTTATGAGCTACAAGGGCCACCGGTTTTGGACACACGCCGGCGGGATGCACGCCTACGGGGCAGAAGTGTTCTTCTTCCCGGACCTCGACTTTGGCGTGGTCGCGTTGGGCAACACGGCGATGAGCTCCAACTATGTGGAACTGCTTCTTGTCTGGGAGCTTGTTGACGAGAAACTGGGTATTCCCCAGAGTGAGAGATTCAACTGGACTGCTGCGTAGGTCTTTCACGACGGCGTTGTGTGGGACAGGTCACTGACATTCATTGGCATAGTTTCAAGGGACAGGAGAATCGGACAGACATGAAGCTCGAACATGCCATCGACAAGTACTATCCAGACCGCCCTGAGCACAGCATTCCGCTCTCTCTGCCTATCGAGGGCTACACGGGTACTTATTATCACCCGGGCTACCTGAACTTCACTGTTGAACTGGCCGACCCCGGCAAGACAACTCGAGCCAAGGCCGCTCTCACGGCGACAAGGCCCTACGCAACCTGGCCGTCCTTCAACGAGTTCGAGCACGTGTCGGGCGAGTATTGGATGATATTCATGTATACGCGAAAATTGCCTATCGGCGTTGTCAACGAGTATGCGCCGGCACAGTTCCGCGTCGGTTCGGACGGGAAGGCCAACGCGCTGGGAATCACGTGGTTATCTATAGCAGAATCGGAGGAAGACAATGTGGAAGGCCTCGTATGGTTCGAAAGGATTGAATAGCGGTAGGAGTAGAAATAGTCGTAGTATCTGTGTCACTGTTCGTTCTGAATTAGCCTCAAGGCACAGTACAAAAAAGCTTTCAAGAAACGAGAAAAGATCTTGTGTGCAAAAATTCAGACTGTTGAGCTTGATATTGAATCAACATGGGTTTGACTTTCAGTTGGCCGTTCTTAATGGAAAGTTTCTTTCATCATTTTGCGAGTACGAGCGAGGAGATGTAATGAAAGCGAGCTTACCTTGACACAAAGGGGATTGTGCGATGCGTGGTCTGGTTGATTGATCCCCGAGAAGCCCTCGAGGTCGCCTTTGTTGGAGTAGACGGAGGGAGGGCTAGAGCTTGAAAATTTGGACCGTCGAGGTAAATATTGGAGAGACGAGTGGGGGGGACCGCGACTGATTACCTAAGTGACCTCCAGCCCCAACCCTGACAGCCATAATCGCCCGTCAGAGCTGGGGGGGGGGGGTTAAGGACGATTCTTCCAATTCAACATTGGAAGGAGTGATGAACCAACACACCGCATTTTCTCTGTTATCAGGTACTTCAGAAAATTTGACCCTTCGATGATGCTCCAACATTGATTTCACATCCGTCTCACTTCACTGAACTAGCAAAAGCCAGCACTGAATTAAGCAGTGAGAAGTAGAGATAATTAGATAAATCGCGACTTACACAGGACCAGACGTTCCGCGTTCGTGTTCGCTTGCGTGCACAAGTTCGATGGAATTCGGAAATTCCCATGCAACTTGTAACGCCCTCAGGAGCCCAGACACAGATCAATCTTTGAATAGCCATGTTCTTGAACAAAGGGGAGGCAGGCCATCATGTTCTCCCAGTGAGGTCCTTTCGGCTCGAGCGTTCAATCAACTCAATCATTGATGCCCAGTAATCTTCGAGCTCTCTGGTCATACCCTCCATGCTCTGACGTGACAGACTCGGCACGATTGGTTGGCTCCCCTTGAGCTGATGTTCGACGGAGATGGGTTCAACGCCCGTGGTGCCGCGTGGTTGGGAAGGCATGATCAGCTAGCTGTCTATTAACTCACTCGGTGTTTGATGAATAGGAATCGTGGAATTTCTCTAGGAAGTTTAGTAACTTCATCGAGTTGAAATGCTGGATAGTGCACTAAGCCCACATTGGCCAGGCAGAAGGATGCTGAGTCCTTGAAGTAGAAGGAGGTGTGAGACGGGAACGATGTGGGAGGTGGTGGGCGAAGAAGGCCCACACATTTGTATTAAACGCAGGAGGCAGCAGCAATGGCACGATCGCCGCCTAGATGTCTTGACTTGCGACGGTCTTCTGAAATATACAGGCGCTTTATATGAGCAAGAATCTGAGAGAAGAGAAATGGCTTGGTGGGTTGTGTGCTCATGTGGCTAGCACAGGTAGGTAAATTAAATTTGCAATTCCCAGACACTCTAAGAGGTTTTGCAGAATATTGCTAAAGCCAAGAGGCTCTGGTCTGACATCCTCTAAGTCAGTAAATGAACCTCAAAAGCCTCGAATATAAGAAGTTCACTTTCAGATCTGACTGAATAACAAGCACTGCTGGCAGTCAGATACACGAATAGTTGGCAAATCATCGCACTTCACTAGAGAGCTGCCAAGTTCTCTATTCGGATCGAGGCGAGCTGCTTGTGGCAATCATCTGAGAATATTATTTAGATAGTCTACCAACCAGATTATTACCTGATTTCGCATGGGAATCGCGTTGAATTTACAGGTTGTTACTTGTACAAGAACTACAAGAGCCAACATAGCGTTTACAAATAGGGTCACTTGCATGATTGTGTTAATCAGAGACATGCCAGGTGTTGGCTATCATTGAGTTCTCGTGCGTACAATACCGTAGCCATGAGGATGACCTCTAATGAAGATGTGTGACACTGCCTCTCAGTACGGAGTCAAGGACGTACACAAATGAGAGCGCCGATGACCACGCTCAGAGAAAGCCAAGCACTCCGCCCACATGATCACGCGGGCCATTCACACATATCCAGCACCATCACGGACAGACGCAGGCCACAGTCACTCAGTCCATGCCCATATATTCAATCACCCAACACCACCACCTCTATCAGAACTGACACGAGACGGACTACTTCCCTGCCGCCTAACGGGCCAAGTCAACCCCCATCAAACCATTCGGATTCGCAGGGGTGTCCGCCTTTTCCCACACAACAAGCTCCTGACCATATAAGTACGACTGGCCGGCCACATGCTTCTGATGGGGCGCATTCCCTATTGTACTGTCATAAGAACAATCAGACAGCCGCCTCTGCGCCATTGTCCCTATAACACTTTCCAGCCGTCCTATCCTATTTCCCGTAACAGCCTCTGTAGTAGTAGTAGTTTTGATCATGGTCTTTCATCCCTCAGGAAGGTCTGCTCCCTGTCCGTGCCCGGTTGGGCGCTCCGAGCCACCAGCTGCGCAGGAGGCAAAACAAAAGGAATTAAAGGCATGCCCTTAATTCAGAAGCATGATATGTATGACCGTGGTCCGCATCCGTGCCTTCTGATTGTGAACCTCTTCCGCCGTTTTTTTAATTTGGTATAGTGGGGTATTTGCATGTGACAGTTTTGTCGTTCTCCGGTTGGAGGTCCCCCATATGAGGGATAGGAAATGTCAGTTCGTGGAGCGTCCTGTATCCACTGCCGATTCCATATCAGTTCGAGACGCAGATGGGCTGGCTGAGTAGTATCCGATCTCGTCCGGATGGCAAGCTGTGCTGACACTGCAGTTTCCGAGGTGTGTATGCCGAGAGCATTCCGCAGCCCTTGTGAGGAGAACATGGGTATCATCGGAACAGTTTGCTAATTTCACCGTCACAAATGTAACCCAAGACCTGGCCTCAAGCCATGCATGCAATGGAGCCATTTCAGCATGACGTTCTATAGTTCCTCTTCGTCCTCGTGTGCCTGAGCAGCCTGCGCATTCTGCGCGAGAGGGGCCGCCGGCGCAGCAGGCGCGGAGGTGGAGGCCTTGGGCTTGGACACTCCCAGAGCGGGCTGAGACGGCTGTCCCGATCCGTCATCCAGGGCGCCGGCGCGTTGCTTCTTGAGCGGACTGCCGACAGCGGCGGTGTCCTCTGACAGGCCTGGTGGGAAGAATGAGGGCGGCGCAAGTCCAGGGGCGCGCGAGCCGTCACCCCCAAACATCAAATTGGGAGGCGAGGCAGCTGGGTTCAGGCTAGGAGATCTTGGGTCCGGCGAGGCGGTACCCTCTGGTTCGGCTGATCGTTGCCTCTTGAGCTTTAGAGGCTGTCAGTACCAACTTTACTCTGAAAGGTAGATGCCATGAATGAGTAGACGTACCTTGATACGATCAACGCCTTCTGCAAGTTCACCCGTGAACTTGACATCCTCCGGCGCGGTACTCGGCTTAACATCCTTGTCGTAGATGTCCTCCATCTTGCCAATAATCTCAGGCTCCTCGTCGTCTTCTTCGGAGTCCTCGTCCATGGCGCCTAGACTGCCATTTGACTTCTTGCGACCCTTCCTCCTCTTGGACGACTCCGCTGTTTGGTCTCTGAAGGCGGAAAAGCCAACAGTTCCAGTGGTCTTGAGAGGGCCGAGGTTGGAGAAGTCGAGCTGGCCGGATCGTCGCTTCGCTGCGGCGGGAGTGGTTGCTTGCGCCTTGGCCGAGGGAAGAACGCCCATCTTTTGGAGTTGACCTGTTCATGCAATTTAGCTGGTGCTGGAGCAATGTCTGGGGAATGTACACTTACGCTCGCCGCGATAGTAGAATGTAAAAGTGGCATAGGGCTTCTCTGGCCCATCGATACCCGTTACCGTCTGTGTGCTGATCGTCTTGGGATCCAAGGTCTTGGGTTTTGCAAAGCTGGTGGTATGCTCGACATCCGCATCGACCCCGTTTGAATTTCCGCCGCCAACCTCGTCATCGTCGTCATGAGCACCAAACTGCGGCGAGTATTCGCCCTTCTTGATTTCACCAGATGCGATCACGCGGAACATGGCGACCTTGATCTGCCCTGCGGCCTCGGGGAACTCATCGTCTGAATCAGACATGGAGTCCTCGTCAAACACCGCTTCGACAGGGCTTCCCTCGTCGTTGCCGTACCGGAAAGTGTCTCGCGGTCCATTTGCAGGGGCGCCCAGCAATGTGGATTCGTTATCTCCTCTCTGCTTCCTGCGCCGGCGCTCGAACTTCTGTCGGCGCTTCTCCAGCCGTTCCTCGGCGTCATGGCCTTTTAGGTCCAGGCCGTTCAGCCATCGCTCCAGGCCGACCTCACGGAACAGGAATTCCCTCTCGGCCAGCCCTCCGCCCTCGGCATCGGGCACTTGAACCCATCTGCTATTAACCCAGGTCTCTTCACCGGGCCTTAGGAGTGTCGCCACCTCTTCCTTTGCGCGGCCGTCGAAGTAGATGTAGGCAGCGACAGTCTCGTTCTCGCTGTTGGTCATGGGAATGTAGGGGTTAACGCCATTGCCAGCCCTGCTGGAGGCCATATCCCTCGCGGCGAACTGTGGTGTGGGCTCAGGATTGTCGGAGCTTGGGCGAGGAGTCGAGTAGGGGATGGGCAGGCCTGGCGTCAGGAGGGTGATGGAGATGGCGAACTTTGCAGGCTCGGTCTTGCCAGAGTCCTCGCTGAGGGTGGGACTGGGCACGGGTATGAAGGTGTTGATCCTCGAGAATCTCGACTGCTTTTGCATGCCGTGCTCGGGGAGCGGGGTTCCATTCGCATGGATGCTCACCGCAATGCCCTTGAAGCAGGGCATTTTGGCGGCGGGGTCGGGCGTTTGCTCGAGGAAAGGTGAGGTCGGAGAGGGGCTCGAGACTGCTGGCCAAGTATGTAAGCCAGTGGTTTGCCAGGCCAGTGGGGATTTCTAGCAAGGTGTCGAGGAACTGCGCTGTGGAGTTTTTGGTGGTTTGGCTGGGCTGGGCGGCGCTTTGGGGGCGTTACTCGAGCAACGAATCTGGGGTCGACCCTTTGAAGGATGTTCGTGGGTTTGTTGTGCACCGGCCCACCGACAGGGGGATCGACAGCCAGAGACACACAGGCGAGCTAGACAGCTAAACAAACGCCCGAAAGCAAGGTCTTATCGCCTCGAATGCTCAAACAGACCCTCAGACCGTCCAGCTCGTGCGGAAGGGCGATAGAAGTTGTGGGCAGAGGCAAGCGGTGGAAGGCGAAGGCAGGTAGTCAAGGTTGACGCTGCTTGGTGGGTTGGAAGCTAGCCCGAGTTGGAGAAGGGCGGGCGGGCGTGTGCACGTCAAGTGGCCGAGTTGGTGGTTTTAGTAGAGATTGTGATTGTGAATGTGATTGATGACTTGACTTGACTTGACTGGACCGGATCGGAATCGTCGCGCCGTGACCAGGAGCACACGGTAGTCTGCTGCGCTTGTCCGACGATGGTCGATTTGGCCCATAGGAGAGGGGGCAAGGCAATAGGAATACGCACGGGAGAGGGACTCAGCGTAGCACTGTACAGTGTGAGGCTGAAGCCAGAGCCATCTGACGACGCAGCAGAGTTGCAGCCGACGAGAAAACAGCGATGGACAGGATGAGCTTTCCCGGTCGGCAGACAGCTGCTGAAGCTGGGATCATCCAGCCCTCGCTCGTGAAAAGTCACTGCCCCGCCGTCTGTTGGTGGTGGGGTACCTGCGAGACTTAGGACCTGGAACCTAGAGACAACATTCCAGCTGTCCGCCAGGGGAGGGGCAGACGGCGGGGTGATGGGTTAGGGTCTAACGAGACCGGACGATTTAGATACTTTCTTAGAACACAACATAGTGCAGTATGTTTGCATTTATTCACCTGGTAATATTCTCCTGAAAAAGGAGCCTATATATTCAGTCACTGCAGCACTTAGAATAAGCCTCTAATTGTCCATTGTTGCTATCGAGATTCAATAGTGACAAATGTCGGGAACTCAACCTGTCTATATCTCTCCCCTTTCTGTTTCTCGGTCTACCCAGGTAGAGTGTACAATTTCGAGGAGTGCAAGGCGCAAGTACGAGATGAGGGCTCTTTTGGTTTAATAGAATTACATTAGTCAAGATGTCTAATATTTGTTGCTACTTGAGCAAAGTGTGGCCCAGTCAAAAGGAAAGAGGTTGACATGTATCAAGTCTTATTTCGTCTGATCTCTATCTGGTTCTCTTTGGTTACTTGACTCGCCTGTGTGACTTCGCGCAATTATGGATCCCTACGCGAAATATTATTGAAGCCGTGATTTCGTATCATGTCTGGATTTCGGTAATCGATATATTCTCAATTTCTCCTCTTGACTGGTCATTATTCTTCTCCTGGACTCTAACGTTCCCTTCGAAGATATCGAATGATGGGTTCGTCCGTCTAGTATACGCCTTGCAGACTTGAGAACGTCCCTGTTTCTGCTGTCAGATGCCGATGCACTGAAGAAAATCGAGGGTAGGTGGGCAATTACCACAATCAGTACAAATCCAGCACGACATAGTTCTGCTCCCTTCCACTTGACTGGTTGAGCCCAACACAATCACGACAGCAGATAATGGAAACCTGCTCATCTCTTTTCGTGAACTCTAACGCAATCCATCTCTGACCGTGCAATGGTAACGTTGACTTTCAGAGAAGAGTATTGAACAAGGCGGTCGACGATAGAAGCCTTGGCAACTTGCGAGACCTTGGAATTTCTCATTGCAAACTTGAGCAGACATGACGGTGAGTCAATGTCGGTGTACGAGACATGTCTCCGAGAGCCAGATGGTCGGACTGTCCCACATCTACATAGACATTCCGAAGCTAATCGAGTGCAGAAATGCTGAAACTGACACGCTTTCATGTACTCGATTGATGAGATTGACCGAAGTTCCGTGCGGCTCTCAAAAAGCAAGACACTTGTACAGCATGCTGCATGCCGGTATCCTTCAAGAAAAGCAAGTTGTCGAAGTCTTGTGCCTGGATTATCAACATACTCCATTCTGCCAATCTAAATACTCTCGTGCCTGGGGGGTATCAAACACACTTTCACACCAAATCCCAACATCTCCCATAAACGCCATGCGGGTGTTTTTCAATAAGCATCCGATCCTTCGACTGGACGACAAGATTTTTCGTACCAGACATCTGCAGCAATGACTTGGCCCGCCACTCACCGCAGTCCGCAACATTAAGGGCCAAGCTTCACCTCCCTTCCATCAGTTCCCAGACATCCTCCGCTGCGAGGTCCTTCTCCTCATGCTCCCAGGGCCGTCCCTTTCGCTGAAACTAGTTCCGATGCCCGAGTCCCGCCCCTGCGGATCCTCTCCCCTGTAATCATCACCCGCCTCCTCGTCCTCAACGTCAGCCTCGCCGCCAATATCGGCCTGCGGCTGCTGCGGAGGGACACCACCCTCGACGCCGTCAGTGTGCCCCGGCTCCGGGTCATAGCGCAGAGGCGGCTGCTGCGAGGAAGTAGGGAACGTCATGGGCACGTCGTCGAGCGCTTTGCCGTGGCTGTGGCCCTCCTGCTTGATCCTCGGGTTGCGCCCTTGCTCCTCCTTTATCAGGCCCGGCCGGGCCCCCGCACCACCCCTGCCGCCTCCGAAGCAGACGCTCCAGAGGACCTTGGCGGCGACGGCCGTGGAGGCGAGGGAGACCACCTCCAACACCCAGAACAGCGAGGTGAACAGCACGAAGCTGGTGATCCACCACCTGTGCATGAACCAGCGCAGGCCTCCCAGCTGCGCCGTGACGGTCACGAGCACGTCGTACACCTGTAGGCTCTGACCCGCCTGCACGTCCAGAACCAGGCTCGTGGGCATCATCTTGCCCGGGCGGAACTCGAGCCGCTCGACCATGGGTACCACCAACTTTGTGGTCTCGGACGCGGGGATGAAGACGTGGTAGCCCAGAAGGAGCAGGCGTTTCGCGAGGGAGACCAGCGGGTCGGTGTACGGCATGATGGCTGGCCGCGTGGATCTGAAGAGTATGTTCTTGTCGTTGAGGACGCTCTGCGGCGCCGGGACGGCCCCTGTCACGGTCGACATAATCTTGCTAGCCGGGTTCTGGGCGTCGTCGAGGAGGTACAGCGCGAGCATGAAATTGCCGCGGCCAAGGTTGGTGGGTGAGTTGGGCAGTTTCAGCGTAACGGTGATGTCGTAGTCTTGGTAGTCTTTGAAGTTTGCTCTGGAGAGGGAGGCTACGCCGTAGGGATTGAGCTCGTATCTGCCCGGCACACAAGGTCATCAGCTCGTTGCTCTCCAAGGTAACAAGACAGGACAGGGAAGGGAATTATCACGCCACATACCCATACTGTAGGTGCACAGGCACGGTCATGACCTGATCGGGCAAGTACTCGTGATAGAACGCCAGGTATCCCACACAGGCGAAGCCGAACAAGATGGACGAGAGGAAGGCGAACAGCACTGTGGTCAGCAACGTGCGCTGCGCCGTCTTGGAGGTTGCGGCATTGTAGACGGCGCTGGTCGTGTCGACAGTCGCATTGTACGTGCCCCTCACGTACTCGACGCCGTCGTTGAAGTAGTCCATGGTCCTGCGCGCCGCCAGCAGACACTGGTGGCGGGCGAGGCGTGACCGGTGAGAAAGCGGGACCTCAGGCTGATTGAGGGTCTCGGCGGGAGACGAAGACGAGGGCGAGGATAAAAGGAAGGAGGTCCCCGTGTTTAGAGCGTGAAATGCATGGGCCTGGGCCTGGGCCTGAGCCTGGGTCTGGTACAGAGGTGGGAAGTTCCTCCTGGGGATTGGGTTCGCGGGCGTCGCGGGTCCGGCTGGGTAAAGAATGAAGTTGGGACGCGGTCGCGAAGTGAAGGGAGTTGGGGAATTCGGCTCGACGTCATTGTGGTGGTCCTGCCAGGGGTCATGGCTCTCGCCGTGTGGGGCTTCCCCAAGCAGCGCCCAGGGCGTCTCGTCAACCGCATCCTCGACCGTTACGCGGGGAGGCCAACTCATTCTGCAATGGTGGTGCCATGATTTCAGAGAGCTACGATAGCAGCATAGAATAGGAAGACCGCCATTCATCTTGTCATGGAGGCAATCATGTGATTATTTAGCTTCCTCATTTCTCTCAGCCCTGCGGTCTTGGAGACTGTCAAAGGGCACAACAGCCTCAGAACATGCACCTGTCATTTCTCTACACCAGTTGTTGAAGCAAACCAAGGCAAGCCATGAAAGAACATATCACCATTGGGACGTGCACAAGGGAGCCTGGGTTACTTTTCGTATGAGAGTTCAACATCTCTTTATTCATGCCTCATCCAACCTTTGTCATTCCTCGTACATCCATGCATGTCCTGGCTACCTATAGACATCAAAAGCATCAAAGCGTCAAAGCATTTCCTTCATCCTCATGAGCGTACTGTACATGCATGGAGCCCTATCCTGAATCAATTCAAACCAGTCCAGGCCAGAGGAAAGAGTCAGGGGGGATCCTTCTCCCTTCCTTGCCTCTGGCTTGAAAGGTGCCTTGCGCCTGAAGAAAATGTAGAGACCAAAGGAGAAACATGACAGAATTATGAGCGTCAACTGAGAAAGACATCCAACTCCATTATTGATGCCAATTTTTTGCGCTGTTTTGACAGTGTCAGACCGTCCTCGATGCTGGTATCTTCTAAATGGTCTGCAGGTAGTTGCTCGGGACCAGCCCGGACTGGCCATTGGCGCCGTGCACTTCGGCCTCCCACCACCCGTCGTCCTGGTGGCGTAGGACGGCAAGAATGTCACCCTTGTTGAATCCAAGCTCCTCCGGGATTGCTGCTTGGTACATGTACATGGCACGAGCTGGAAAAAGCGCGGTTAGTCGAATTGAAAATGGTTGATGGTCAGGAGTTTATTCTGCTTACCGAAATGCAAAATCGGTCTCCCATCAGGAGTGTACTGCCTTCCTCCGTCGGCGACGCTCTTGCTGCGCTGCCTGGATGCGGGCGCCATCGCTCCTGGAGGCTCATAGAGACCCATGGCCCTGTTACCCTGACTTGTTCCTGGTCGCCCACCTCGTCCCCTCGTCGACCCGCCATACGAGTCGTCCGTGGGCGCTGGAGACATCCCCCGAGGCATGTCACCACCTGGATATGCGCTATAACTGCTACCAGCCCTACTGGCAGGCCGTCCGTAGTCGGCTGTTCCGCGGAATGGCTGCGGCGAGGCTGCGCGCGTCATGTCGTTGGGCGTGTTCTGGCGGTAGAAGCCCTGGGGGGAGTTTCTAGCGTCCATTTGAACAGAACCATGACGCGAGTTCGTGCTGCCACGCTGGCTTGCTGCGTACGGGTTGGGGGACGCCGATCGATTGTTCATGCCTGGCAGTGGAGAGGCGCTTCGAGGTGGGGCAGGAGACGCGGCTCGTGGCATGTCATTGCCGCGGGTTGGTGGACGGGAAGGTGACCTGTAGCCTCCTGAGCCAGGCCTGTCTCCAGAGAAGAGGCTACGAGTCTGTTGGGTGTATTTCTGCGAGGTCTGCTTCATGGCCTTGGACGTGACCGCGGGCGATGGAACACCGAGCCTGTGTACCGGTTGGTCATAGGATGGAGGCGGTGTTCCCCTCATACCGGATGCGGCGGCGCTGTTGCCACTGAGTGGTGGCACTGATCGAGAGAACGGTTGCGATCCCGGGGCAGGAGTGGCAATGCCGTGATAGTGGTCCGCAGACATGCGAACGGATGACTGCTTGCCCAACGTAACACCCTTGAGCTCCGCCAGTGCTTGCGCGATCGGGTCATCCTCCTGGGCCTCCGGCTCAGGTGCAGACTTTTGTCTACCGGGAAGCTTGACAGGCAGCACATTCTCCCCGATGTTGATGGCCACATCAGCGTTGGCGTCTATGGGATCAGGGCTGGCAACTGATCTGTCTGGCAACAGATTTTGTGGGATATCCCGATCAGAGCCTGTCATGCTGTTTCCGACATGCCAGGTGTTCCTGTTGTTTGATTGAATCTCTCTGGCGTCCCTGGTGCTCTTCCGTCTGCTGAAAGGGCTTTTGTTCTGGAAGAAACCACTTCTCTTCTTCGCTACCTTCCTGTCTCCCCCAGAGGCTGGAGACGCAGGAGGGATGACCGCGTCCTGCTTGACAGGAGAGGTCTTCCCGCTCATTGGATCTCGACTCGAGTAGGATGTCGGGGCGGAGTAGTCGCTATGTTCATCTCTGCTCATTGGCCGCTCAGAGCCTGATGTTCCGCTGAGTTGAGAGCCCGAAGTTGCGCTAAGCTGCGAGCCTAGATCTGAGCCATTAGGATTGCCAGTACGGCAAAGCATCGTCATACCGTCCATTGGGTACGGATCATGAGGAACAGGTGCAAACTCGTTGGGGTCGAACTCTGGGGGGACTGGCCTCTGCAAATCACGAGGCATGTCCCTGCTATTCCGAGCTTCACTGCTTTGTCCTGGCAGCCTCTGTGGTGTTATCGTCCGTTCTCTGCCGCCAGGCGCCCCGAAGTCATGACCCATTTCTTTTGCCAAGGCGGAAGTGGGATCATGGTGGGATTCGTAGGTTGACGGTTGCGGCGATGATGAGCGGAAGGCCGGGTTGATACTCCGAGGGAACTGGGCTACAGAGTAAGCCTCATCCTCCGTCTCCTCGGTCGGTGTTTCGACGTCCCCACGACAGAAGTTGATGTATTTTGGTGGGTCTGGGATCTCTTGTCCAGTGCCCCTCTCCCTAATGAAGGTGATGATATCCTTCTCGACTTCCATCTTCTCCAAAGACAGTCGCACCTTCTCACATGACGCGTCGTCACTAACACAAACAGTCGAGGCGATGTTGGCGAAGGTCCAGAGGCTACTCTTTGTGAAGTCAAGACGTTCCTCCTCCAGGTCCTGGAATTTGTCGGCAGCTGCCTTCCACTCCCGATTCCACCTCGCAGTGGTCTCCTCCAAGGCTTTAACGGCAGCCTCATACTCAGTATTGGACGTTGCTAAGCTTATCTGTGTCTTCTCGAGCTTGGCCTTGTTCTTTCGCTCCTCCTGGCCCATGACCATGTGACCTTGGGCGAGATATCCCTTGATCTTGAGGCACTCTTGCTCGTATCGGTCTCTTGTCTGAAAGTGTGTTAGTATGTGCCATGCTTTGTGGTGCAGCATGACGAGTTACATACCTTGTTGACAAGCGCGGTCTGTTGTTGCTTCACCTTGAGCAGCTTCTCGATTGTATTTTGTACGATTTTCCGGCGCTCCTTCATGCCGCCTGCGAAAGCAGCCAGTGGCTCCTCAAGCTCTGACCTCATCTGGGCTGCATTATTCTGGTGCTGCTTTGCCATGCACTCGACCTCGCCTCGGACAGTATCCAGGGACGTCTTCAGACTGCCCATCTCCTGGGAGCCGAGCGACTTCCGGCAGAGGGACATCAGCTTGCGTGAATATTCATCCTCGATGGATGCGCGTGTGGCGTAGAATGATCGGAGCTCATCACAAGTCTGCTTGGCGGCATGCATGCGCTCGAGCATGGGTGGGACTCCGGCATCATCTTTGCCCCAGAAGTTGTTGGCGACTGTATGCGTGCGATCGACGTTAGCTTCAGTTGTGAAAGTGGACATATGGAGGGCTGGGAGAGGGTAGGGTGTCTCCATACAAGAGAGGGTGACCGTGGGTCCCTCAGAGGTTACTGACGGCATGATGCCTCTGCGCTACCCAAGGTCCTCTCACTGTGGTTATGCTGCTGCTGATCGGGATCGTGAGGGTGTTTGTATGCCTGTCCGTCTGTGGGTGGTCGAGACGGCGTGTGCCGCTGTGTGTACCTAGCTAGATATGCTCGTTGGTGATGCGGTCAGAGTCCGACAAGGTCCAGTCTCGTCAGTACGGCAGAGAAAGGAAAACTGTGCTTTAATCGAAGTTAAACAGTAACGATTGGGAACAAAAGCGAGTGCCTGAGTGCCAGGTAGCAAGCAGCAGCAGCACTGGCAGCCCAGGCCCAGCCGACCAGGGTGCCAAGCAGGAAGGAAGTATTGGGAGGCTGGGAGCTCCTTCTATGTTTACTGAGCCTAGTTCTGGCGGGGCAACGACCCCTCTCACCTGCCACCCATTGGACAGCAGGCCTGTACGGTTCGTCCCGTTGGCTTTTAGCGTCATTCAGCCGCGCTAAAACGAACTGCAGGATCCAGCCATCGCCATTTTGATAGCCAAAACCGGATTCGATCATGCCGAGCTGGGCTCGTCATTTACATACTACATGTATGTTACAGCTTCTTTGTGTTTTAAAAAAGGTTGAAGGATGGACTCAAAAACCGTCTCCAGACTCCCACAGGGCTGATCTACTATGCCTCAATGGGGTGCTAAGTATATTGGCGAAGGCTTATGCAGCGGCCTGCCTGAGGTCAACCCACTTGGCGTCAAATGGCAACCAACGGCTGGTTTCTCTTTGTGAAATAGGTTTTAAGGCCAATTGGCATTCAAGGTCTGCTTTGGAACGTCTGACCGCCATCATGGTATTCCCGCCCCTTTCCAAAGATGGTTTGACCGTTGCTCCGCTTTTGGGTAACCTGGCAGGGTGAACGCTGTTTTTTCACACATTTCTGGGTTCGGCAAGGTGGTTGACACGCTCGTAAATGCCAAGTATCTGGCTGGGAAACCTTATCTCGATCTCGGTGCCATTGGGTTCCAAAATATGCCCAGTTTGCCATTTCAAATACGAATATTGCTTCCGTCAAGGATATGTTAGTAGTACAGTGTGTTTCCTCTGTTACAATGTCATGTCTAGAGCACTCGCTGCTTTCGGTCCGGGTTATAATGTCTTGGATGGCGATGGAATGCCACCGCCGATCTCCCGCGAGAGAGCACTGCACGCATCCAGCGAATGTAGGACCCCATCTACTACCAGTCCCAACAATGTACCTGAAGCAGTATAGCTTGTGTTTAGCAACGAGTGGACACGAGAAGGAAGGGTAGACACGTGACCATCCCAGAGAAGCGGCATCCCAAGCCAGGAGAGTTGAAACCGACATGGCCCCAGGGATGTGTAAATCCTGTCATGCATGTGTCAGTCCCTTGCTGAATCATCAGCTGTATATCGGGAATCGTAGTGTCTTGAATGCTTTACCTTGCTTGATTCGAAGCGCAGTGCTCTGCAGACCTTCTTCAGAGTTGTCGGGCATGACAACGTCTTTCTGCAGCCTTTTGAACTCGGTCCGTTTCATGTCTCTTGTTGTGGTATTGTCACCAAATCTCGTTATCCTCCAGTGCCTAGACACTGCTTCATATTGAGAGGCCACTCTTGAAATCCATCTGTTAGCTCACGGGAGCAAAATAGAGTCACAAGCCGCCTGCATAGGTCATTGCACATTGCCACCACCATGGCAGGCTGGAGATCAACCAACATTTTACATCTGAGAAGAGGTATATGCATAAACCCAGACCCTAGTCTCCGATCAAAATCACCTGAAAGTATGACATGTAATATGGTGGTTTAGGATCAGTACTCAATCTTTCGGAATAAGTACTGTCCCCATATCTGACAAGTAGCTGCCTGGTCCTGAATGCCCCGGCCTGCTTATGGTTGGAATACTGACCAAACAGAAGAGACCTGGGTAGCTGAGCAAGCTAGCGATGAAGTAGTTTATCTCCTTTGGTATAAGTGGTCTGTAGTGCGACATTAGCATCAACGAAGCAACTTACATTCTCCCCGCACGTCCTAAGCAAGCACTGGCAAGCTTCACAGCTGACGCGAATTATCTTCCACCCAAGCAGGCCATGGCGTCCAAGACAGCAACACACATCCTGTACTACAATGCATTCTCCCTCAACTCCACCATGGCGCGCTACGCCTTCGCCCTGCGTGGGGCACTCAAACCCGGCCAATCCGAGATTACCATCCAAGAAGAACCATTGGACATCGGCCTGAAGCGCGAGCAGCTTACGGAGCATTACTTGGTCGACATCAACCCCAAAGGCGAAGTGCCTGTGCTCGCGCCCGTAAGCGGTGGACCTACGCTGCCGGACAGTGTGGAAATCACGTTCAAGTTCGGCGAGGTGTACGAGGATATTATTCCGGAGACACAGGCGGGGCAGATCAGAGAGTTGTTGGATAGGTTGCATAAGCTAGGGATCTTTTCGTTGACGATGGGGCCGCGGCCGGGTGTTGGGGCGGGGCAGACGGCGGTGTTGGAGGAAAAGTTGAAGGGCGACATTAGTGACAAGTATCGGGCTGCTTTGAAGGAGAAGTTGGAGCAGTAAGTATCTCGAAGCTGTTGGTCAGTGGAGTTTTACGGCTACCTAGGTACTGACCATTCTTGACAGATGGACGACGGTCAAAGTCCCGTCACTGACGAAGGAAGGGCAAGAGAAGTCGGCAGCAGACATGAAAGCTTATCTTGGGGACATTGACAGTTTACTGTCCAAGTCAGAGACGGCGTGGCTGCTAAGCACCACCAGGGCCTCTGCTCTTGACGCTCATGTAGTGCCCCTTGTGGCTCGCATGCTGGACATCAAGCAGGACGGTCTGGTCCCGGAATCTGTGGCGAAGTATGCGGCTTCGGCGATGCAGGGTCAGGAGTGGAATGCTGTGATGCAGGGCAGGACGACTCTGCCACCCATGCCACCGGCGCAGAAATAGTTTCATTCCCTTGGACGCTTACTCTGCCGTTGCCCGTTTCTTTTGATGGTCTGGTCCATAGTTGTTCTACAGGAGCTTGTCCCAACAATAATTGCTTCGAACGAGTTGGCATCAATGACGCATCGTCGGGCGTATAAAATAACCGTTTCGAGGCTATGCTGGCGGCCTCGAGATGGGTGAAGGGCCAAAGGGTATTGTCCTGCCCAGAGCGCCTCGTGTTTTAGAGGTTGCTCGCGTCGCTTTATCCGCCGGACCTGCTGATGCTTGGACCTTCACAGAACTAAAGAGATCGCGTACGTTCGCTGAGGCATGTAGACAAGTTGGACCACAAATCTAGATGATCAAGAGGTATTTGTTGATGTGTAGGCTCAGCTGGTGTAAGGTAACGGCAGGTGGGGCTCTGTGGCCAGGCGCATTCAAAGGAAGCCTTGAGGTACGTACCTAGGCTCGAGCTAGGCAACTCACCACTTCCGTGCAGGTGCGCAGGAGGTCTACAGTTTAGCCGGCCGGCAAACAGACAGAGCCCCCACTTTTGAGGCCATCCAGGCAGCGTGACTGGCCACATACCCACCACCTGGCTGACCACACTGAACTGGAGTGACTGGCTGGCCTTGCAGGTGTGCACGCCCATGGGACAACGCTTCCAACGACCCGCCTCGCTTGGGCAAGCAAACTCGAGAGAAGAGTAGCTGTCACCCCCGACATCCAAGGTTGAAGCTCACAGAAAGGACTGACAACATCGCCGTCGCTCTGCCTCACCTTTTCTCGTGTGACCGTTTCCTACCTCTGTATTCATTGTCTATACCCGGACAGTACATGTGATTCCCCTCAACCCCGCCGCTTGTCATCCCTGGTCCCGTGCGACAGGTCCAAGTCCAACCTCTCCAGCCAGAGCTCCATGAACGTCGACCCGTCCACGACCCCCAAGCTCTCTCACCACCACTTTCTTCTGCCGCCAACAACAACAACCAAGCCCTGCCCACCACCGAGTTGAAGTCAACATCCACCAGCTGCCAGCACCGCATCCAACAAGCTCTGTCGCACGCAATCTTGGTTCTTGCAGTCGCCTGCTGACGGCCCGTCTCGATTTCGATTTCGATTCCATCTCGGCCTCCTCTCTCTCGCCCACTCTATCCCATCGTTGCCCATAGCCGAGGACACCAGAACCCCAACATCCACCACCACTGTTGCAGCGGCGCGGCTCTGTCCTTGCGGATAGCAGAACCGTCTTCGCCCCGCCCCCCCTCCATCCAACACCCATGCTCCCACGATCGTCGGGAACATTTTCTCCCACTCCTCCGCAAGGCCTACAGACAGGAATCTCCCACTCCCCACATCCGTCGCAGGCAGGTGTGCTGAGTGCGGGTGCCAGCCCGAGTACCAGCAGCCCCACTGGGAACTACGCCGTGTCCAAGATCACCATCGCCCAGGTCTATGTGCTCTTGAGCACCCTGAAGGCGAAGAAGGACGACCCGGCCGAGTACGAAAACAAGGTCAATCGGCTCAATAAGGTACGTAACTGCCACCAAGATTCGCATCACCATTGACATCAACAACCCCATCGCCGCCATTCCCCAGGCTTTCAACAGCCGTCCGCTTCCACCTCCATCTCGTTCCTCAGCTTGAGCTTCATCCGCAGCTCCCGCCCTCATAGCCTCCCCCTTCTTCTTTGCAATCATCGCTCTTGCCCATGTCCTCAACCCCTTCCTTCTGGGCTTGTCTCCCATTGCACAGACTGACAACCTTGACCTCGCAGCTCATCGATGAAAACGGTATGGAGGTCTTTACGAAATACTTCACCAAGCTGGTGCATACCAGCGCGTCCCAGATTTTCCCAGGCACGAGTCGACCGATAGGTAGCGCGACGAATACCGGCAGTTACTCGCTGCTCCTGGAGGAGATGCGCAAAATATCTCACGATGTGGATCAAGCGACAAAAATCTCCGAGTCTATCGAGACAGGGACAGAGGACATCTTCCGCGACTTCGACCTCTCTACCTTCATGGAGCATTTCAGATTGGACGCCCTAGAGAAGACAATATTAGCTCTAGCATTCAAGTTGGGCAGCCGGCCTGATTTGAAGACAAAAGGTACGCTGCTGGCCCGTGATCAGAGTACCCTGCAGCAGCAGCGCTGGCAGCAACTAACATACGGTCTCTAGCTGATGCCATTCTCTCCACCAACTTTCCCACCTTCAACGCCATCCTGTCGCAACCGGACGGAGACCATTCCGACCTGAGCCCTCACTTCATTTCTGTCATCATCGATCGCCTCATACAATACCATCCTCCGAACTTCAACTCCGCGACACACAGGGAGCTGTCCTCCAAAGTCGAGACTAGATATGTTCAGCTCGATATGGCGACTCCTTCCGAAGCACTGGCCGCCCTAGACCTCCACAGGGTTCTTGTGGACAAGCCACCCAATGCGTTGGCCTTGTACATCCAAAAGGTCGGTCCTGACTTCACGCGAGACGAGGAATCCTGCGTTAGGCTCTTGCAGGAACGGCCCCCTTCTGTCCAGCTGAGCGCGGAACAAGTTTCGAATGCACTTTGGTACACTGCCATCAGCCAAACCCCAGAGCAAAGCCCAACCGTCCTCGTCGCTGGTCTTCGACGGACCCTGCCCCAGGGCTTTAGATGGCAGGACGTGCTGTCGTACTTTGATCAACCCAGTGCCCGGATATCTCCTCCGCAATTCCTACGCCTGTATAGAGCCCTGCATGTGGTTGCCCTGGAAGATGATGGATCCAATTTCGACATTCAGAGCCTCTGGGGTGGAAACTGGGCGAATGCAGATGCCCACCTGTCTTTCGTCTGTGCCTTTGGCAGTCTTACACCAGAAGAGCTGGACGCTACTACGATACCCGGCCTCCGACCAGCGTTCACCTTGGCCGAGTACGCGCAATCTCCGGCACCTGTGCGCGAAAGGGCGGCTTACGCGGTCAGACACCCTCTGGTCTCGGTTGACGCGCTTGCAGCTGTCTTTGGTGTCGCTCTCAGCTCGCAGCATGCTTCACAAACCACTGAGGCCAAACGCTTGTTCAACGAAGTAGTGGTGCCTAATCTAGACATCTTTGTTGTCTCCGCTTTTGGTGTGCCAAAGCCATGGCCTGAAATGGCGAACGACACCTTGACGACTCTGTTTGAAACCTTCTTGTTCAAGCAGCAGGAAGGTTATCAATTCGCCCTCGACAGCCTCTGGCGGAAAGACAAGGACTTTGTGAAGCAGAAGATTGGTGAGGCGCATGTACGACGACCCATGGACTTGCCGCTGTACCTTGAGCATGCCGAGTACCACGGCTGGCTGGATGAGTTCGCGTATGAGTTCAGTGGAGTTGGCTTGGATCTCGCGGCTTTTGCACACGGGCAAGGCCGGTTCGATATGGACCAGTGGATAAGAACAAATGCCACGAGGGGCGCCGAAGTTGTCAGATCTCTCCTCCAATTTGTTACCATCAAAGCGGACTTGGAGACAAGATACCAGCGACAACAAGGGGGACAGGGGCTTCTTAGAACGACGCCACTTCAGGTGAAGACAGTGTACCCTTTTCTGGGCTTTCTAAACGAGTTCTGCACTGCCGAGCTGCTGCAGGAATGGAGGGAGTGTCAGCGGCAGTGCACGATTGCCTACCCACGCCTCATCAACTACGGCGGCGCCTATGATGCCATAATCGACTTGAATGGCGCAGATGGCAACAATCTTCCTCTCGCTGCCATTAGTAGGATGGAAGATCATTACAAGAGCATGTATAGCGGAGAGACTCAGGTTAGGGACATCGTGGAGGCTCTTGAGCGCTACAAGCATTCCCGTGACCCTCTCGACCAAGACATTTTCGCCTGTATGATCCATGGCTTGTTCGACGAGTTCGTGCATTACCCCAGCTACCCCATCGATGCACTCGCGAGGACCGCAGTTCTGTTCGGTGGCGTTATCTCCAGAAAGCTCATCGATGGCACGCCCCAACAGGCTGGGCTTGAGATGGTATTGGAAGCAATCAGGGATTATCCTCCCGAGCAAAACATGCACAAATTTGGGCTGCAGGCCTTGATGCAGCTCTATCCCCGCTTTCCAGAATGGCCAAGTTTCTGTCGGCAGCTTCTTCAGATTAGTAGCCTGCAAGGCACTGAGGCCTGGAGAAAAGCAGAGATTGTGGTCAGGGAGCAGGAAGAGGATGCAACTCATCAGCGCAATGGCGGGGACGCTGCTCTCAACCATGATCCTCTCACGAACGGCAATGTGGCTGAAGCCAATGAACCGCAATTCGCGCCCTTTTCCTCCATCAACGTGGACCCTGTCCCTGTCAGCGCTGCTTTCGAAGACCCAACAGGTGAAAACCAGGACAAGATACAGTTTGCGCTGAATAATATGGACCAGGCTTCATTGAAATCTCGATTCGACACAATTTACGAGTCCCTCGAGCAGAAGCACCAGCAGTGGTTTGCCACTCACCTGGTTCGTGATCGGGCAAAGGTGCAGCCCAATCTCCACCAAATGTACCTCGACGTGGTGAAGCTCTTCGAGGACAACATTCTTTGGAATGAAGTCCAGAGGGCGACTCTGAGTTGCGTGGCTCAAATGCTGAACTCAGAATCGACAATGCATAGCTCCACCGAGCGAACCCAACTGAAGAACCTCGGTGGTTGGCTAGGCATGTTGACCCTAGCCCGGGACAAGCCTATCAGGCACCGAAACATTGCCTTCAAACAACTACTCATCGAGGCACATGACACGAAGAGACTGATAGTCGTAATTCCCTTTGTGTGCAAGGTACTGGGCCAGGGCGCGTCATCGGTCGTGTTTCGTCCGCCGAATCCATGGCTGATGGACATCATCCACCTACTCATCGAACTCTACCACAACGCAGAGCTCAAACTAAACCTCAAGTTCGAGATCGAGGTACTCTGTAAGACCTTGAGTCTGGATCACAAGAGCATTGAGCCATCAGGCGAGATTTTGAATCGGGTCATCGCGGAGGAGGCTGCCCAGGTCACTGTGGCAGATGGGCTGGAAGCATTCGACAACTTATCTCTGAATGGGATCGGGCAAGGGGTGGTCAGCAATCTTTTGCCTCATGCTGTTGCACCAACAATTCCCGATCTGCATTCACGTCTCAACATCCCTCCGGCGAACGAGATGGTTGTGAGCAACAGCCGTTTGCGTGATATTGTCCACACGGCATTCAATAAGGCTCTGCAAGACATTATTCAGCCTGTTGTCGACAGATCCGTCACCATTGCTGCCATCAGCACGCATCAAATGATTCGCAAGGACTTCGCTACAGAGCCTGACGAGCATCGCATCAGGAACTCTGCCATCAGCATGGTAAAAGCCACGGCAGGCAGCTTGGCTCTTGTTACTTCCAAGGAGCCGCTGCGTGCTAACTTCACCAACTACATGCGCCAGCTCTCGACTGACTTGCAGGGTGGCCTGCCTGAGGGGACAATCATCATGTGCGTTAACTCAAACCTTGAGCTCGCCTCCAGCGTGATAGAAGATGCCGCCGAGAGGCGTGCGATTCCGGAGATTGAAGATTTGATCGAGCCTGAGCTGGATGCTCGCCGGCGCCATCGACTGCAGAGGCCCAATCAGCCCTATGTCGATGCTTCGCTGAACCGATGGGCCATGACAATGCCAGATCCCTATAAGATGGCCCCTAGTCTGACTGGCCTGAGTCCGGAGCAAATGGCGATTTACGAAGAGTTCCAGCGGCAACCACGGCCAGCCACGACCACCACGACTCCTTCCCACATCGCCTCAACCTCTGACGCGACGAGGTCGATGGCCAACGAGATTCTCCAGGATCAGTACAGTTCTGTGCCTTCTGTCCCGACGCCAGCGGAAACACCTGCCATGCCTCCACTGGCTGGACACTCGCAGAACTACCCTCATGCCCACTCGGGCTTGACAAATGGACGACAGCCCGCCCTTAGCCAGGTTGACGCTAGAGTACTGGTCGAGCGCGTCAGTAAGCTCCTTTTTGAACTGCAGCGTGCAGCAACGGAGGCACCCGAGGAGCATTACGAGGATCTGCCAAGGGGGCATACAGTCCTGGACACGATGGATCTGCTCATTTCTAATGTGATCAAAGCGCGTACATCGACAACCGACGATCCCACACCGCACGTCGTTGAGCAGATCTGCAACGTTCTCCTCGGCCCATTAGAGGACAGCCTTGCCATCGAGACTTTTGCTCACGCCCTCAGCACGATTCGAAGGATGGGAGGCCCGGTCTTGAGCGACTTTGCTGTGCAACTCTTCCGGCGCCAAGATGGGTCCACGTTTCTGCGTCTTCCAATCATCAAGGCTTTTATTGGAACCGATCTGCTCGACTGGCGCACCTTGGACGAAGCCCTTTCCACATCCATCAGGTCGCAAGAAGAGGGAAGTATTCAGATGCTGGATCAAATCATTAAAGCGACCGTTCTAAGCGAGACACCGATGGCGCTGTTTGCCAACTTGAGCTCCAGCCTGGATGTTGCTTACGCGTGGATCGTTGCGGATCCTGATGTGCCAGGGGGCGAGGAATTGAAAGCTACACTGGACGCTGCTCGCGAGGCGCGCAGTCAAGTCCAAAATCGCGAGCAGATCGAATATGTGTTCGACGAATGGGTGTACCGCTTCCGAAACACCCCGGTGACTGATAAGCTCGCGCGCAATTTCGTGAAGCAGTTGAACGATCACGGCATCGTGAGGTCGAAGGACGACCTGTTAGTGCTCATTCGCGTTGCCCTGGACAGCTCCGTGGTGCAGTTCGAAGCCGCCATTGCCTCTGGCAGCAGCATTGATGATGGATATATCTGGGTCAACGCGCTGGCAGCCCTAATTATGGCGTTTGTCAAATCCACCGGTTTCGACGATACCGATCCGAAGTCGAGCCCAGCATCGCTGCTCGCCTCCGTTTGGGCGCTTGCTACCATGGTCCTCAACGATCACGCGAGGAAGCGCGGGGAGCTCTTCAACCAGCGAGTCTTCTTCCGTTTCTTCTCTCAACTCTTGCATGAATCCGGAGCATTCTTCGAGCAGCTGGGCCAACCTCATCGGGACGAGATGCTCTTGAAAATTGCGCCGCGGCTCTCCGCTCTTGGACCTTCGATGTTTCCAGGCTTCTTCTATGGCTGGCTTGGCCTGATCCACCACGCAGCTTTCCTCCCTGCCATCATGGATATGGAGGGGGAAGCTGGGTGGGCACCGTACACGAAGCTCATACAGCAACTGCTGGAGTTCGTGGGTGAACAGCTGAACACGGCCCAACTGCCTGACGTGATCCACAAGCCTTACGAGGCCGCCGTCAAACTATTGATAGCGTTGCAGCATGATTATCCTCAGTACGTGGCGACCAACTCAACAGCACTTTTAGCAAGCATCCCACCGCACTGCACTCAGCTCATCAACACAATACTGTTTGCTTCTGTCAGCAAGATGCCGGACCCTATGACGGCAGGCTTGGATGCTGCTGGCAACCAGACTGGGCCTTCACACGAGGCTGGAAACCCGGCTGGCTTCCTCCAGAGCATTGGTCTCCTCGAAATCCTCAACTCAGCCCTGGAGAATGGTCCTTCGGAAGATGCTGTGGCTCACATGACACATGCGATCACGCGAGGAGATGGGAGGACGGGCTTCGGCCCTACCCGCATTAATGCGAACCTAGGGGTTATCGAAGCAATCACGGCGTACATCGGCAAGCACGCGGTGCAGCGCGCCGAGGCAGGGCAGGCGGCATTTGAGCCTGGCTCGTCAGGCCTCGCGACGCTGTCAATGCTCGTGCACGAGCTCGCGGCGGAGCCGCGGCACTTCTTGCTCTTGAGCATTCTCAACCACCTGCGCGAGCCGAACGCGGACATGGAGTTCTTCAGCAAGTCCCTGCTGGAGATATTTTCTCACGACCTGTCGGACCCAGAGGAGACAGAGATCCGCGAGCAGATTGCACGGGTGCTTTTGGAACGGCTGATTGGATTCTGGCCGCAGCCGTGGGGCTTGCTGATCACCGTAGTGGAGCTGGTCAAGAACGACAAGTACATGTTCTTCGAGCTGCCGTTCATCAAGCAGACGCCCGAGGTAAGCAATCCATTCGCCGATCTCCTACTTGATACCTATGTAGCTAACTTCTTGTCACACAGGTCGCCCAGCGCTTTGCGGAGATAGTGACTGCGCATAGCTAGAAGTTGACGGAGGAGGCGAACAAAGGAACAAGAAAGCACGTATAATGATGCCTTCTGGATTTTTGACCATGACGGCGCAGGTACAGCGGGATGGCAAGAAATTTCATCACGTTGCAGAGACGGGATTGCATTGTACGGGTTCTGTAATTTCGCTGCTACACAAAAAGGGAAGGATTGAGAAAAGAAAAGTTCACGGGTGGGCGGAGACGGTTGGGCGGGAGTTGGCGTTGGGCAAGGCTGGATGATTCCATCCATTCATTGGTTCATGACTTCGGAGCGAGAGGGGAGATAGGCTGACCACCACACCTTGACACAAATGGGCGCTGTTGTTTGGCCTGGCGGGGTAACTTCGGCAGCGGACGAGGAAGAGATGAAACCAAAAAGAGCGGGATGGGGGATGTTCATGTGTGTCTCAGATCACGGTGTTGGGTCGGTGTATTGCGTGTGGCATTCATGTATATGTATGAGTATCGGACTTGTAATGAACAACAAACAGCATTGGGTTTCGGGCCGCGAGCCAGCCCTTCACTGATCGCCGCCTCCTCTTGTTCCGTATGTATGTGGGCTGTCCTTCATGACAATTGTGTAGCAGTGTCTACGTGGTTTCTGTCTCCGACCCCCCTAGCGTCGTGACCGAGACTATGTTGCATATGGCGTCTGTCACCTGACAGGTTCTCGTTGCCCGATAGTCACGGCATTCTCTCACCTCTCCTTCGGTCGATGTGTTAAAGTCGTGTTGCATATGGCATCTGTCACTCTACAGGCCCTCGTCTTCCGATAGTCCCGGCATTTCCTTGTTCAGCCTCTTGGTGGCAGCTGAATCACTAGTCATGTCTCAAACAATGTGTTCGCAGCCTACGTTCGTATTATGTGTTCATGTCCTACGTGCCATGTCATATTCAGCTGGCTTGAGATGGGACGACGCCGTTCTTTGTGGGATGAACGCAAGGCCACCTGTCGGAATCTACCGATCCGAGAGGCCTGACCGGGGCACAGAGATCTTGGGTCGCTGCCCTGTGCTGTGTATCCTCGGGAGCGCGATGCCGACAGTCAGTAGGGAATGGATTAGAGAAGGACCAGAAAAAGAAAAACGCAAAACACATAAAAATAACACACTGGAGAGAAAATCAAGAGCAGAGCCAATAGGGTGGAGAGTGGCGCCTGCCAGTCCCTGTGGGCCGCAGCTCGGCTACGCTGAAGAAGACGAGAGACGTTGTAGTTGGACGTCGATGTCAATATAAGCGTCGATGGCGAGAGACGCGGGATGCATGTCGCATGAGATGGCTCTTCAAGGCTAGCAAATCGTGCTGCGGGTGCGGCTGGATGGGCTGTGATGGGTCAGAAATACCATGCAGATTTCGATGTGGAGAAGATGGGCAATTTCGAATTATGATGCTTTGCTTTTTCCCCCTAGCCTTGTGCCCAGCAGCAGGAGGAGGAGGGGGTGTGGGATGAACGAGGGCGATAAGGTTTACACCCACCCATGAGACGAAGTTGAAGTAAAACGTCGGGCGGCTCCTAGGGCCCAAGCACCTGGGGTTTAGGGCCCAACACGGACTGCAAGCTGCAAGCTGCTTCGCTTAGGCATCCAACCGCCGATTTTCTTCAGAGGCGGTCAGTCCCCCACAGGTGGCTGCAGGTGGAAGACTAACATAGCAGCATAGTAAGCTGCAAGGAACAAGGGAGCCAACCAGCCTGGCGGTCGCTCAGACATCCCACCCTAGCCCAGCCCAGCCCAGCCAGGCCAACCCCCGTGGCACCATGCGACATCACGTGTACAGGCTTGACTTCCTGCACCTTCACCTGCAACGCGTGTCGATCCAAAACCGCTCACTCAAGAACCCCCCCGCGACCGCCCACCGCATCGCGCAGGTCCAACGCCTCTCAGATTGGGATTCGCATCCCCATCTGAACACTGTCGGATTCCAGAATTCGATTTCAAATCCTGCAGACCGGTCAGCTAGGGCACTTGAATCGAGCCAATCCAGCCAGCCACTCGCCTTATCTCCCCTAGGTCCGAGTCTACCTTTCTCACTGCTGCCTCCTCTCTTCTGCCTCCTGCCTCCTGCCTCCTGTCACACCGGTCTTCTAGGGTCGATTCAAGTGAATTGGGCTGAACTGCAGTGTTCTGGGCTAGGCTGGACCAGACTGGGCTGGGCTGAAGACGTCCTTGGGATGCGCATCCGACGCCGCTGAAGAGCCTGACTCTGCGCCATGCCCGTATCACAGCATCTGAGGCGAGGCATCCACGCTGCTTTGCCCAGGAGGGGAACACGTAACGAAGTGCCATCGTGGTCAGCAACATGGATTCTGCAGCATGACACAGCGGTGTCATGGGGAACTGCGCGCTGCTCATGGCCGCCTTTGGCAAGACTCGTCCCCGAGACACGGACGATCCACTCGTCAACGGCCAGGTCCCGCGCCAGGACACGACCCGACGACAAAGAAGCAGCAAGACCTCTCTCCGAGCTTGCAGAGACGTACAAGAAACAGCTTGTCGTTTTCGGCCTCGGTGTAGCTGTCATGGGCGCATACATCGCCATGGTCGTCCGCAGCATGACCAGGGACCCCTGTGCCGACCACCGGGTGGATGCTCAACATGGACAGCACGGCGATGTCCCGTCAGGCCGCCCTCTGGAGTTGCGGTCAGGAAAGATCACCGCCTCTGCCTTCGACCGTGAGCAGGACTGGAACGAGTGGCTCATGGGTATCACCAGCCTGCGGAAACTCATGGGTGGGCTTGCAAGAGGTCACGTCCTCGAGGTTGCCGTGGGCACGGGCCGGAACATTGAGTACATGGACTGGGACGACATCAAGAACAGTGCCCCGCGCCCCATGGACGAAGGTATCGGCTTTGCGCCGAACGCCAAGTCGCTGGAGGAGCTGGAGCGGGATCGTGTGAAGAGGAGGATGGAAAAAGGAAAGAAGGGCTTGGTCCTGCCTGGAGACGACGCTCCAGAGGTGTTGAGCTTCACCGGTGTGGACGTATCCGCTGATGTGCTGGAGGTGACATGGACGAAGCTGAAGAAGGCCGTGCCAGAGTTGATTCCTCGCCGCAGAAGGCAACCGAACGAGGAGCATCAGGTGCACCAGCAGCAACACCAGCAGCAACACCAGCAGCAACAGGAGCAGGACAAGGCTGCTGAAGAAAAAAAGCCCATCGCGTTTCGGAACCCGTTGAAAGCCCTGTCTGAATCCAAGACGCCGGCTCCTGCACGACATCCTGCGGCTTCTCCAACAGGCCAGTCCGGGGACCAGTCATTGGCCGCCAACATTGGCAGTGGTCGGATCCGTCTGTTCAAGTCGGATGCTCAATCCCAACTTCCCTCACCACCATCCCTACTCGCACCGGATGCTGCAAGCACCCTTCCCCCACCGCGCTACTTTGATACCATTCTCCAGAACTTCGCAATATGCAGCGTGGCAGACCCGCATAAGCTGCTAGCCAACATGGCCCGCGTACTGAAGCCCGGTTCCGGCCGTATCTACCTGCTTGAGCACGGACGTGGCCGTTACGACTGGATCAACCGCGCGCTGGACAAGTTCGCCCCCTCGCACTTTGACAGGTATGGGTGCTGGTGGAACAGAGACATCGAGGAGGCTGTGCGCAGGGCCGAGAGGGAGGTGCCTGGTCTCGAGATCGTCAGGATAGAGCGACCACTCTGGACACAGGGTGGTACGATGTACTGGATCGAGCTGAAGGTCAACCCACAGGAGTGAAACGGAAGCAGCAGAAGCAGCAGCAGTATCCCGCCAGTGGATACTCCTGAGCGGCCCACATCCCGGCTCGCCTCGTGATCTCGGGGCACTGCGGTGCTGAAGGCCGCGGGGAGGGCCCGACAACAACACGGCAAAATGGTTTCGATGAACGACCCTAGTTAAGCGACCAGGGCGGGCCGTTCCTAGATTCGCTGGTGGATCTGCAGCACCCCGTCAGATCAAGATCGATATAGGGTGTGACCTCAGAACTCATCCCACCAACGGGCTGCAGCATCAATTCGGTAATCGTGCACCCCCGTGCCTCCTTGTCTTTTTTCAACGGAGCACAAATCTCCCATGCCCGCCAGTGGGGAAAGCCTCTGGAGATTTGATGCGGCCGACCGACAGTGTAACTGGACAGAAAACGCGAGAACAAAGCAAAGCCGATGACCGGAAGGAAGTACATCTCTTTGCTTTTGTTTATGTCTCTTGCTTTTTTTGCACTGCGCAGGAGGCTCCGGAAATCAAGACCCGAAACGGTGTCAGACAACCGACCCAGTACCTTGGGCCTTCTTTTTCTGGTCATGCCTGCCACCGACCCTCACCGACTGACAGCTTCCAAGGCTGTTTGTTAATCTAGATGTAACTTAAAAACAAAAAAGACAGCGAGCCATCAAAGGGACAGGCGATTTTCTCCTCCGCACCAAAGCAATTTGTCTTTTTCCAACGCTCAAAACGGACATGGTCTCTTACCGGCTCCAACCTAAGGCAAGTGCGGTTTTTCATGTGACACGGGCTGGCGAATGGGTTGGTCCAGCTCGACGTGAGAACCTCGCTGGGTCCTTAATGATTCATTCGAACACCCGGTGTGAGACAATCATCATACCGCCTCCCCCCCCCCCCTCCATATCCTCATCTATTGCGAAATGACCCGTGGGATACCGCAGGCCTACATCCACAATACCTAATTATCGCCTCCTGAAACGGCGTCGTCACCGCTTCCCGGGCACGGCCATTATTCCCAGGCCCACTGTTGGCGGCTCTGTGCTGTAAGAAGAGGCCATCGTCAAGACAAGACAGAAGCAGTGATGTCCAATGAAGGCGAGGTGAAAAGCAACAATATTCATGACGCTCTCATGATAGGGTGGGCCGGCTGCTCATCTTCAGATCGCAACTCGTCTCTGGCAAATGAGACGGGGTCCACTGACGGATCTTTTCCGGGAAGGCGCTCAAGTCTGTCTCACGGATGAGCTGGAAGCAGAATCAAAAACCAAGTGGCATGTTCGCACACACGATCTGGGCCCATCAGGATGCATACCTGGATAGGCAGGCTGGCCGTCCGGGACGGCAAGTGAGCACATCACATCCCGCTACCGGAGAGTGTCTTCCTAGTCAACACACATATATAGGTAGGCAGGTTGGTATGTACACAGACTCACGATGCTTCCACGATGGCAACGTATCACACGGCAGGTGTGCTGCGCAATGGCATAACTCGTCCCTTCCCTCGCTTCCGTTCCTTCCACACAATATCAAGTGATGCCGGCAACATCGAACCTGCCATTCCTTCTCCTCAGACCATCCGTTGCTATTGTGACCTACCTTCCTTCTCAGACAAGATCCTATCACATCATCAATTCCGAACCAAGCACCTCCAAGACAGGGGCGCAGCCCGACAACACTCGTCCTGAGCAGCAGAACGATTCTCCAAGCCATCACACCTAGATCACTTCTCTCATCTTTTTTGCGCACGCATCTATATCCGCAGCATTTTTTACGTGGCAGGCACCCCAGGTACAGCAAGCATCTCAACCAGGGCTCACAAAGGAAATAAAAAAAACAACGGGCACAGGCACAGGAAAACGACAGCCCCCCTCAGCCATCCATCCTGTGGACCACGGCAGCTCCTGTGACAATGCGCGTCTCCGCGCCCGGCTCCACTGTCCGTTTTGGACAGGTCGAGATTCGAGGCGTCCAGCAAGTCATTGAGTTCGAAGCCAGAGCTAGAGACCATCAATTCGACAGAAGAACGCGCCATGGCCAACAAAAGACTGAGGCAGTCTCGCCCGAAGCCATCGAAGCCATCCAGTCCAGGACGGCCATCGTCGTCCCGTGCAAGGACGAGCCAATCAGTCGCATTGTCAACGTCTGGGCTGGGATCCCGGCAAGCAGCCTCCTCATCTCCGTCTCAGCCTCCACAGAACATGCGTACGCCTGTGAGAGGGACACGCTGGCTCAGTTCTGCCGTGACACTGGACGAAACGGCATTAGCGTCCACCAGCGCGACCCCCAGCTCGGCAAGGCTCTGAGGGAGATCGGTATGACGACGCTGCTGAGAAATGACGGCCGCGCCCACGAGGGCAAGGGCGAGGCGCTGGTCATCGGGATTGCTCTCGCTGCCACTGCGTCAGGCCCTGGGGCTGCCGACGAGACCGACCCGTCTGCCCAGACTCGCATCCATCAGGAGTGCCACGGGCACAACAAGAACGGCGAAAGAAATGGCAGGATCAAGGATCAAGCGCCAAATGTGCGGTGTGGCCGCGGCGGGCCGCGTGGCACCATCAACGGAAACGGGCAGCACTGCGGCGGCACCTGCGCGGCCACAGACAGCGGCACTTACCGTCACAAGCAATCTCGTGGCTACGCCGCCAAGAATGGTGGTCGTACTAGCTACTACAAGTATATCGGCTTCATAGACGCGGACAACTTTGTCACCGGCAGTGTCTCGGAGTACTGCAAGGCCTTCAGTACCGGGTTTCACCTCGCTTCGGCGCAGGATACCATGGTACGTATTAATTGGGGCAGCAAGCCAAAGGTGCACAACGGCCAGATCGTTTTTAAGACCTCGGGCCGGAGCAGTGAGGTTGTGAACCGGCACTTCAACCGATTTCTCGGCCAGCTAGAGACAAGGAGCAAATGCATCATCAGCGGCGAGGCCTGCGAGCGCGTCAACAACGACAATGGCGGAATGGAGCTGCAACACATTTGCACTGGCAATGCAGGGGAGCATGCGATGACCATGTCGCTGGCGCTGAAGCTGCGCCTGGCAAGCGGCTATGCTATTGAGCCCTTCCACTTCCTAGACATCTTTGAGCGCTTTGCTGGCGAGGACAAAGTCAAAACACCGCCGGCCTCATCCGTCCCAGAGATGCATTCAACCATCTCCTCTTCATCTTGCTCTCCATTTTGGGCTACCCCTGACACTTCACCCGTCTCATCCCCAATGTCGGACGCAGCCATGAGTGCCTCGCCGCTGCCTCTTACAAGCAGGGCTACCGCGATGGCTGTTGACCCGCGACCACTAGCACACAGCTCCGAGGAACCTACTGCGATTCCCAAGGTACAGATTCTCCAGATCCGTACTATGAACCCACACTTCCACGATACTGACAAAGGGGAGGCCCATATCACGCGCATGTGGACGCAAGGCCTCTCGGCCATGTACCACAGCCCATTGATGGCGAACTTTCCTGACTTCAAACAAAGCCTCTGGGATGCCATCCTAGAAGGGAAAGTTGGGAAAGTTGGGAACGTTCAACAGGACAGTGGCACAAAGCATGACCACTTCCCACCCACCCCGCCATTCACTGCATCTGTGTCTTGCTCGATGAGTCCTCCCTCTGACCACGACCAGGTGGTGGCTAACGGGGCCAACTTCGAGCCTGCGGAATGCAGGATCTATCCGCCCGCCGGAGACTTTGACTTGGCCAGGCTGAGGGACATGCTACTGCGCGACAGCGAGCTCTTCTGGTGGTCGGGTGACCCTGAGGACGACCAGGAGGACGTAGACTACATCGAGTACACTGATTCATATGCACAGGACACCACGGCTGGCATCTTCGCCAGGGATGAACCTGTCCAAGAAAGGCCGCTACAGCATGTGTCTAGGAGAGACTCTGGTGTCGACTTTGGCATGGACGGCGCCGAGCTGCACGGGGCCACTGATAACAACAGTCTGGGCATGATGCATGCCGGAGATGTCTTCCTGAGCAACACCAAGAATAACATCAGCATCAACGCCTTTCCTGTCCAGGGACCCATCTGCTAGGCGGTGGGTCTGAGTCTGACGTCAACAGAAACCGGCATTAGCAACCCTCCAGCTCGCACCGAATGCTCCGGTGCTGTTTAAGATAGGGCACACGGCTGGCGCATCAATATGTTCCGCGGTGGCAGGGACGACAGCTACGATGGTGAGCGATGCCTCTGGCGGTGCGTTAGAGGTTCGCGCAATGCATTCCGGAATAGGGTGCCGGGGTTATGGGGATATGCGGCCCACGTTCCCCCGTCGCAAGCGAGCAGATCGGTCTTTGCAGCATCGACGATGCATTTTCTGGAATAGTGGCTTGCCTGCATGCATACACGGCAAACAGTTGGCGCACAACGACTACTGCAGTGCAGGTCCCTCCGTACAGCCGCTGGGGCGGATTGATTGGCAATCGACAGGGTCACGCTGGAAGAAAAAAGTGACCAGGCACTGCGTGCAAGCCACCACAAAACGGGTCCCTGCTGCATTGGGTTTCCTTTTCTGGGAGGGGGCTGGTGTAGCTTCTTCCTTTTTCCTTTTTCAGTTCTCTCTTTTCTTTTTGCATCACGCGTTGGTTCATGTTTCACGACGTCGATGACAAAACGAAATGCACTGTTAGATGGATGGATTGATGGGGTTGAGGGTTTACGGTTGAAGAAAAGGAAGAAGTTGTTGCATAGAACACGGGGGCATCAACGCTTCATTGGCATGGGCATTGGTAGGACGTGTGCATGGGCATGAGCATGGGCATAGCATGGCATCGCATGGCATCGCATCGGCGTGGCGTGGCGTGGCGTAAACGAACACGACAAGATTGGGAAAATAGGACAGAAGGAAAATTACATACAGGGATGTTTTGGGGTCTGGTGTGCTATGAGATTTGGGTTTCGGGTCGGGTCGCCACGGTACGGTACGGTACGGTGTTGGACCTAAGGTGTTTCTTGAGAGTCCTGGGTGGGAATTACGGGGAATACGGGAGAGTTGTTCACGGACACAACAGGACAGGACTTGCACTTGAGATACAATTGCACAGATGGTGAGCTCGAAGCAATGAGATTAATACGGACGCTCTTTTTTCGTGGAATATTTTATTTAACCTGTGGCTTCTTCTGCTTAGATGTGTGTGATGCTGCGCTCTCTGGCTGTGTGGTGATTGGTCTTGGCACTGGGTGTGGCTGGTGTCTTTGAGCGTTGTTGTACCCTTTGTTTCATGATGCGAGTGGCAGCCACTTGGTAATGATTACCTACCTATTATTAGGTGGGCTGATCAGAACCACGGACGTGATATGCGCGTGTGGAGGATACAGATGATCCCCCTGCTACGTATCTATGTCTATATGGACTATTGTGAATATGGAATCTATGCATGGATCTACTTCCGCCATTATGTATTTCGATCGTAACACGCAGCCAGACATGTCTTGGTTGGGGGTGGGGGTTTTGGGCCGGGTTCAACTGCGTCGCTGTCGAGATGGCTGAAGAAAACGAGGACGCCACCAAACGCATGGTTCGTACAACACGGTGGTTGAGTGAGCGGGCTGGATTGGTTCGAACCCACATGTTGTGACGGCGATGTGATGTGTCGCCTGTCAACGCCCTGCGCTGTGGTACGTGCGTGCTCCTCGCTTGTCTTTTTCTCCCCTTACCCAAGGGTCTTTTTTACCTCATCCTGATCCATCTCCTCATCGTGTCCAAGGATGGGCACTGGGGCAAGGCCCGGGCAAGGACTTCCGGGCTTTTCCTATCTATTGCACGGCACATTGGTCCTCCCCTCCTCCCCCACGACGGCTGGCGGTGAAGGGCAGGGCATGGCAGGGCAGGGCAGGGCATTGCATTGATGGCGGGGAGTCGGGGATATGTACAATATTCCCAGAAAGTGGATCCACCAATGCAGGCGGTGGTTCGAGCTCAATTCCGCGTCAACAGAGACAGCGAACACCAAAATCCCCGGTTACATGAACGAACGACGCGGCCGGCCCGCTTTGGTGATGAACTGGCTGGCTGGCTGGCTGTTCATGGGCACAGCTGGGTTGTATGTGGGGGATGGGATGCTCCATACTATCACTCTGCAGAACGGATCACTCACTCTATCACGCTCACGTTTCTATGGTTGTCTGCCCCGTGATACGCTTTTCTTTTCCGGCGGGGCCCCGGCTCGCGCGCAAGTTGCTCCAAGGGGAATAACAACAACAACGGGACTGATCCTAAATACAACATTACACGCATGCTACGCAGTGGTGTACACTATCATGACTGAGTGGCTGAGATATTGTGGACTCGGGCGGGCAAAATGAGTGAGTTGTCCCTGCACTCGCCTTGCATGATCCCATCTCGAAACTGACCGCCCTGTGCCTGCGGTGGGGGTGGGGGCAAGCGCTGTTTCTGTTGTCTCTGGTCTATCTTTTTTTTTTTTTGCCGTGCAGAATAAAGAGGGGAAAAGATGGAAGTGGAGTGAGGACCCTTAGGATGCGTTGTTGTCAATGCGTTCGTGCGTGGCTGCAGCCGCCGTCACGATGACTGCTGAGGAGGAGGAGGGATGGGGCGGGGCCGCGAACGATCTGGAGACTTGCACGCGACCATCAAAGCCGTTCATCGATCGTGGCGTGGTGGCGACGGCTATGGCGATGTTACAGAGACAGGAAGAGTAGAGAGAGACAGAAAGAGGGGTCCAATTGTTCTGGACCTCACTCTCGCACTTTCCACCCCCCGCCACGAGTCAGTCGCAGGCCTTTGCGCCGCAAGAAACATGCTTTCCCGCCTTACTCGGGACGGGCGAGTGTTTTCTTTCATCTCATCTTCTTGGGGGGAGGGGGGGTTGAGGCGTAATAGATGGTCTGACACCAATAACCAAAGAGCCTCTATCGCAGGCGACAGACACGAACGCGCGCTGCCGGCCGCAACCTCGATGTGTGTAACCTCGATGCTTTTATCCCCCCGAATTCCCAGCCCCACGGGTCAAATTGCATGTGCCACGGCAAAAGATTCCACGTACGTGCACTACTACTGCTGTTATATACAGACAATATCAAGAAGGAATGAGCATGACTCTCAATTGGGGCTTGGAATTCCGCACCGTCTCCCCCCAGACGTGGACGATGATAGGTCAATGGCTTGCTCTCCAAATTGAGACGGATAAAAAAAAGGGAAAGGATAAGAGAGGGAATAGTAAAAAGAAAACATGGAAAAGGCCGGGTCGGTGGTCTCGGACCCGGGGTCTGTGAGCGGAACCAAATAACAGACAAGCGTGACAAGACAGAGGAAACTCCAAGCGCCCATCTAACTAACCAACCCATCTTTTTCAGCCCTTCCGCCCGGTCTAACCGCCCGCCTGTCAGAAAAAAATGAATAAGGGACGATCGCCGAGTGAACGGGCGGGCGCTTACAACACTAATTAACCCACCGTGGCCCGTGAAATAGACTATCATACACGTCTCTCTCGGATAGATTGACGAGGAGAGCGGCCGCCGCCTGCGCAACCGATTACTATGGTACACCCTAGACTTGGCGGAATGGCCAAGACAAGGGAAAAAGCTTAGGGCTCGTGGTGCCCGAGTTAGTTTGACTCGAACCGCCCTCCCATGAGCAAAGATTGAAACCGGCCGACCGAAAACCTTGAGCTAGAATGATGAACTGTAGTAGTCAGCCAATGCATGTCATGACCGCGCACGTCCCGCGCTGTCTTTTTTGACGGCCCTTCTCGCTAGGCACGTAACCTTCGTGCCTAGGGGCCTGCAGCCAGTAACAGCAGACCAACGCGTACAAGTCTCCATCACAACGTCGTCACCAACACGCCGGATCATCTGGAACTCTGAGTAGCGTGATCGTAGGCATGATTTTGAGCGCGCAGATCCTGATCTCAAAATGCATAGTGAAGTAAAGTAAAGCGAAGGGAGAATTCTTTGCATTGGTTTTATTGCGCCGTTTTTTCCTTCTCAGCAGAGCCCCAACTTTTGAAGCCTTTTTGTTTTGCCTGGTGACCTTTTCGTTTGACCCCCCTGGTTCCCCCTCCCTCTCACAAGCATCTACATCTAAAGGGGTAATCTAGAGTGCCAGAATGAGTTTGTCCCCTCCCGAACCCCGAATGTCTCGCTCAAATCAAGTCATAATGTACATATACAGTAGCTTCCAGCCCAGTAGCATAGTGGAGACATCCCCCCAGGATTATAATCGTTACATCGTTCGTAGAATAGATGAGCAAGTAGATGGCATGTGATCAGAGATTGTCATAGTAGACAGACAGGCAGCCCCAGATCTCTGTATACCTGCTCTTCAGGAGTGGTGATCGGACCAATCAATGGTGATACATGACGATACTCATTTGCTCGGTCGCACGCTCAGAAGTCGTCTAGGAGGCAGTCGAGCTCGTCGAGCTCGATTGTCTCGGGGCTCCGGTCCCACTCCAAGAGGCTGTCGAGCTTGGCCCAGCCCTCCGCCTCACCCTCCTTCTTCGTGTTGACAGAGAAGGCAGGGCGCATTGCCGGGCTGGCGAGGAAGGCCATCTGTGGTGGGTGGCTGGGAGTTGCGCCGGCCTTGGACTCGCCGAACAGGCTGTCGTCCTTGGCATGCTCGTCCAGCTCCGTGCTCTGGACGACAAGCTCAGACTTTGCCGGCAGAAGCTCACCGCTGAGCTTGCGTTTTTGCAGGCCGTCTGCCGTCTGGGTGAACTCCTTCTCGTCCTTCTCCAGCGGTGGCGACGCTCCACGTTGTGTTTGCACGGGGAGGGCCAGCGTAGGAATTGGGCGCCCAGAGAAGGATCCGACAGGGGTGGCCGGCATGGGCATGTCGTCGTCGACGTCGTCGAACTCGGGCGACGACAGATCCACCTCGGGCGAGGGGCTGAGCTCCCTTCTCCGTTCGTCATCGGCATCTTCCGAGGCCGAGGTCGCGCTCGGTGTGACGAGTGTGCGCGCATGCGCCGCGGCCAGAGCTGCCATCGTCGGCTCAGGCAGGGGCCCGTGAGGGCATGTTGTAAGGTAGAAATATGTTCTGCGCGGGTGGACTGTCTCGAGCTCCTTAGCCATGGGGCAAGGGTTGTTTGCGTTCCAGCAAGAGCGCTTTAGATAGGTAGACAGCCGGGACGAGATGATTGCAGAAGGATTTGCGGATCTGTGAGGACAGTGTTAGTATTATTAGTGGGGAGTGAACCATGGCGCGTGCAGTGTGGTGTGGTGCGGTGCGGTGCGGTGCGGTGCAGTGCACGATGCAGGGAGGGAGGAACGTACTGTTGGACGATCTTGAGCTGTTGCATCAGGACGGGGACGAGCTCCTTGACGATGTGGGGGCGGTTGCCGGCATTTTGGAGCTGGACGATGACAGCCTCGACGATCTCGTCGTTGACACTGCTCAGGTCGATCTTGGAGGAGGAAGAGTCGGCGGCGTCCTTCATCTCGACCGACGATGCCCTTGACCTTGGCGGGGATGGAGGCAGCTTATTTGCTTCGGACTGGTGGCGTTTGGCGGCAGGCGCGTCGTCGCCGGCATGCGAACGTTTTATCTTCTTGGAGACATGGGTCTGAGCGTCCATATCGGCGGGGCTGGAAGGACTCCTTGGGGAGTGCGAGGAGGGCGAAGTCGTCATCGATGAGGTGGAGGAGGAGGATGCGCTATGGCTATGGCTGTGGCTAGGCGAGAGTCGACTTGCGGCGGCGGCAGCTCTGGCGGCGTCGCGTTCGGCCAGAGTGACGGGAACGTGAATTCCCAGGGAAGGGAGGGAAAGCGACTTGCGACGAGTATTGTAGGGCATTTTGAGGGCGGCTGCGAGTCGGGCTCTAAAACGTCGAGGGTATCTTGTTCAAACGCACGAGGGAACCCCGGGTGTCTAGGCGTCCGTTTGTCTTATTTTGGTCCGAGTACCGTACGCACAGGAGAGCTGAGTTCAGGTGGGGGGAAGGCTGGCGCAAAGAGAAGATGCAGGCGGCAGAACAGTAACAATACAGGATGATGGTACAGAGGGATGGAGGAAGAGAGTGAGATTGATGGGTGGATGGATGGTTCAAAGTTGGGTTGTGCAGCGCATGTGAAGGGGAAGTGTAAGTTGCAGCACACGGTGAAGGAGGACGAAGGGATGGATGGATGGGATGGGATGGTAGATGGTACGGTGCGGGTGCAGTACGGCAAGGTATGGGTATGGGTATGGGTATGCAATGCAGGTAAGGTGGTCTGTCTTGGGTCTGGGCTGAGTTTGGGTTGGGCTGCTGGGTCAGAAAGAGGCAAGGCGGCAGAAGCTTGGGGGGGAGGAGGAGCTAGGAGCTGGGGGGTGAGAGGTGGGTGGTGGGTGGTGGGAGAGGTGGGAGAGGTGGGAGATGGGTTGAGGGACAGGGACAGAATGTGGGTGCACAAGCGAGAGAGAGTCGTCGACCTGAGAGAAACTTCCTTCGGTCACCCGTTTGTTCGTTTTCTCGTTCGTCCTCTGTCTCTCCCCCCAGTTCCCCCCAGTCCCCCCCCCCAAGGGTTGCCACGGTAGTAATGTTGGTACCTGGCATGACCAGCACACCCAGGTGGCGGCTGTATGTACCTTGCCTCGTAGCCGTGGCAGCAAGGCATCGACCAGGGAGCAGGGGGGTAGGTGGTGGGAGGGAAGGAGCAGGGCTGGGATGAGACGGTCGGAGAGACACGGACAACAGTCTGGACGCCTGGATGTCTGGCTGGACCTGAGCGAAAGAGTGGGCAAAAAAAAAAAAATAGTGCGAGAGTGTGAGCCTGCAGACCCGACAGGGGGCCCCTTCACAATCCATGACACTTGCATTAGCGCACCTGCATCTTCCATGTCGACCCCAGTCGAGAGCCCCGTCACCAAACTCGATCAGACCCACTCCCTTCCTGAACTGGTTTGACGCCGAACACGAAGGGGGAGGAAGGGGGACGTGAAGAGAAAAAAAAAGATTGATGTCGGATGTCGAACAATGCCATGCCCCCCCCCCCGGCTGCCCGGTTGGTTTCTGTGACGATGCCTCGTCTCGGCTTTGAAAAAGGCGGTAAGCTGATTTCGCCGGCATTATTATCGTTGTGTATGTTGTCTGGGTGTGGGTGGGATGGCCTCGGTTGAGATCAGAGACATCGAGTACATGCAATCTAAATGTCCGCGTCGAGGAACCCGAGGACGAGGCATCAATCAGTCAATCAGTATCAGTCTCTCGGTCTCTCACTCGCTCCATGAATCCATCGATGAATCAATCAACGAAGACGTGTGTGGCTACTGCTGACTGCTGACAACCAGACTATAGACTAACAAGCAGGCCATACCACAATACCACAATACCACAGTACAGAGGATGTTGGGAAGTGGGCACGCCAGCCAACTGCCGTTGTTTGAACTGTCGACCGGTTCGTGCTAGTCGTCCGTTTGCTGTCATCCTGCCTCTCTCCCGTTTTGGAGCTGGCCATTCCTCGCTCGTTGTGCCACACCCACATCAACTGCCACACCACTCATCGCCCATCTCGCACATCACCCATCGCACATATCATATTACGGTGCACATCGCATTCATCACAGTGAGTAATAGACCCAGGTGACAGCACCAAGGCTGCACCGGTCTGCACTCTTTCCCAAAGAGGTTTCATTTTCAGCCTTCTCCCCCTTCACTACTACCACAGCTGCAGCTTGTTTATTTATTCATTCAAACAAGTGCTAGCTGACTGTGCCTGTGCAGCAGACGTCGTGTAATCTCGAGATTCATCTCACTTGCATGTCTCACTCGCAGCATATCCGCACCAAGGGACGACAGACATGGCGACAAATCGCGACCGTCGGGGCCTCGGGATAGGTAATGAAATCATACACAGTAGTTCGGCTGTGCCACCCACTCTTTGCCAATCTCCCGAGGCACCAGTGGCCAATTGCGAGGGCGGAAATTGATGGTCACGAAAAATGACAAGAGAGAGGGAGAAAAAAAAACAAGTAAAAAAAATCTGAACTCTTAGGACATGGATCTCGTCTCTGACTAGTGGCTAGTGGCCAGCAAAACGCCCCAGTCCCAGGCCCAGTGCCAAAATGCGGGACCCATGGAATGGAAAAGCTCGGCTCGCCTGCCAGTTTCTATGTGTACCAGAATCCTGTCCTGACCACTGCCCACTGGCCACTGCCCACTCAGATGTGCTGCATCTGCAGTGACATCAAGAAATGTGGGGCCCAATCGCCCGCCCTTGCTCTCTTTCCCCTTCCGAGCTCTTCCTCCTTCTCTCTTCAAGCCGGCCAATAGGCAGCCGCGCAGGTCGAGGAACGGGCCACCTTCGAGAAGAATTCCATCGTCAAAACACCCGGTTCCCACACACCCTTGGTCGCTGCGTCGCCTCAACCCCTGGCTGCCAGGCTGCCCGCTGCCCGGGTCACTGGACAGTGAGCACTTTTCTTGGTCGCCGCCCAGTACTGCCAGTTCCATCCTGCCAGCCTGCCCAGGCCTGCCCACCACATTTCAGCAAAACTGCCAGGCCTCTGCCAGGTCAACAGACGAAGATCACTGACGAAGAACTGGACCACTGCCCCGTTTTCCCTCACCAGTCCTCAGCCCATTTCTCTTTGTCTGTCCTATGGGGAGGTTCACGATGGATCCCCCGACTCCTCACCTCGTCAGGCCAGGAGGTATTCTCTCCCCTCAGGGAGCCTCTCGGTCAGTAAGCCAGCCAGCCAGTCAGGCAAGGATCTTGATTGATCCCTTCTCTTGCTCTCCCCAGGTTCGGTTCTTTTTAGGGGTCCTGCTCATGGAAATCCCGAGGTTCTCGTCAACAGGACCTCGACGCAGATGGGCATGGTCCTCCCTGCCAGCGAACGGAGCATTCGGTGGCCCCCCTGGGCGCAGCACCACTCGGCTATCTCCATCAGCTTCCGCCTAGCCCAGACCAAAACTCGCGCTCCTGTTCCATGTTGTCAGGTCGCATGTTCTCAACGCAGTAATAAGGGGGGCTCGCGCTAACTGCCTAGGCATGACTTCATGATACGCCGACAGACCGACGCCGTCCGCCCAGCGGAATAGCCGCGGTGCCAGGACGGACGGACTGAGAGATGTGCAGGTCCTCTCCCCAGGTTCTGGCGTCGCTACTGCAGGTCGACTGCCAACGGGCCAGCACTGGTCCATCTCCCTTGCCTCCCAGCCCTCCCAGCCCTCCAAACCCCCGGCAGTGAGCGAGCGGCACACGACACAATGCGACACTCTGTGAACCCGGCTCCCCGTTTGGGACGGCGGCAGCGGCAGCGCAGCCGAAGGCGGTGACAGACCGTCACTTGTCCCCCTTGCTTGCATTGAATTCTATCGTGCGTGCGTCGGGCTGCTTGCTGCGCAGCTCGGAGCTAGGCATGCACGACGTCGCTTCTCTCCTGAGACGACGCAATCTAACTATAACACCTCCCCCGATATAGCCCCATCTCGCATTGGCGTTTCTCTTTTCTTATGGGTTGGCACGATCTGCTCCGTGCTTCTGGTCCATCACCCGGCCGAAACTGCTCAAAGTCGCCCGTGGACGGTTGCACCGCCAGTCCGAATTGGTACACAGTACCTAACCGCTATACCGCCTCCCACAATTGCATTGTTCACATTTCCCCGGGAGCCAGAGAACATAGTTTGGCCATTGTTCTGTGCCAAATTGACGTCCATCCAGAAATCCCTCGTGCGCTCACCCATCTCGAGTCATTCCCTGACGCCTTCCAAGCCCGGAGAATGAGAATCAGGAATACCCCGCACCCCCAGACGAAGGACTCTTGACAAGACGCACGTACGACAAGACGGCCCCTTCCAACCGCCTGGATGGAGGGTGGCAAAAGTCATGGGTCGCACCCCGGGCGGTGATCATCGTCATGTTCCTTCGGTCGTTTGGGAGGACCGGGGTTGTTTCATCGAAACAACGACCGCCAACCTGCCGCAGGTCATAGAGCAGGGTACCATCCATTGCTTCACGAGAACGATAACGCTCTCACGAAGGATCACGATCAACATCTCTATCTCTATTTCCCAACTTCCCTTATCGGGTTGTCCTTTCAGCCAAGCGGTCAAGCAAGCAAATGCGAAGCGAGGCCAAGAATAGCTATTGGAAAACATGGCAATCGGTTGAGCACCACCTATCTCCTTGATCGCGCATGAGCTTGACAGGACCGCAGGACTGTCGACCGTTGTAGCTCGTGTGGTGGCTGAGACCACCGCGCTTTAAGCCTCGCTGTGGAATGCAGTGATGCTTCACCCGCTCGCTCGCTCACTCCCCATTGCTTGTCGTGACGTAGACCTGAAGCGAGTTGGACGCGCTCCATTATTCTCGTCCCCCCTCTGTGATTCCCGTCCCGGCCCTAACCCTGGTGACGTCTGCTCCTCAAGTTGCCTGTTTTCCTGGAAGGGTAAGCAGACTTTGGCCTGTACAGTCTGTCTCCAGACAACTTAAGAAAAGTTTGTAAAGGGCTTCAGACCAATTCAAGCCTTGTTCAATTGAAAGCAGGTAGACGAGCGAAAGAGACTAGTCTGATATGGACTGATGGAGAAAGACGATGAATGGGCCGGGCGAGTTCCCCAGTGATCCCCCCGAAAGCTGAAGCGTGTCAGAAGAATAAGACGTAATGGAGATGACGAGCTGAATGTTTGCGTGATATTAGACTCTAAAGGCTTCATCATTGCCCTGTCAGGCGGGGATGATGTTCTTGCGTGACAAGACTAAAGGTACACAGATGCCCGTTTGGCGGGACGCGTGTCGTGTCTGTTTTGATGTTGTACGCACGTCACGGCCCACTTTGCCTCCTTTGATGGGGTCAGACGAAAAGGGAGGTTTCAGCTTCTGTAGCGAATGTCTGATGAGAGATGGTTGAATTCTAACTTCTTGGGCGAATCATTTCAGGGTGATCGGCCTTGAACATTTTGTGTTTGTTGTGCCGCGCCGTTCAAAAGAGTCGAGATGTCGCGGTTTGTAATTTACCAGGTGCTTAGCAAAGGCTTTTAAACATAAATGCACAAGGCAAGAGGAGCTGAATATAGAAAATAGCGACAACGAGCTTGAGCTCGGGTGTCCGAGTCACAGCCACAGGATTTCTGGGATAAAGGTATAAAAGAGAAATGGGTAATTACTGGATAATCAACTTATCAAAAGAATCTCTTGTACATCAGCCTCTCTTAGGATAGCCTTCCTCAGGATAGCCTTTCTTGGAAAATCTTCCTTGAGATAATGTTCCTTGAGATAACTTCTTGCATCATACTTTTCTGTTGGGCAAAGTTTTATACGGGGAAGTAAAGAAGTCATAAAGTTGCCTGGCTTTTCTGTCTGGAGACTGCGTGTCGTTGATGCTGATGGGTGTCAAACTCAAAGAACGTTCGACAATTCAGCACATCTGTTTCTCGCAGATATGGGGTTTCTACTTAATATGCACTTATTCTGCACTTTCATAGGCAATTACAAGCCGAATCCGAAATCTACAAGAGGCTTAGCATCTGCATTGTTCTTGTATGAGTATAGATAAGCTCATTTCTTTTTGGTGTGGAGGGTGGCATCCTGTCCTCTTCGCCCACGAACACAAAAAGCTGCCCTTGACGTTTCCCGGTCAATTGTTGGTCTTTGTCTCAATAATCAGTGTAGGTTGCGGGAATTGGTCTTCTGCGACTAAACTTTCGAAAAGTTTGCGGATGACTGTAAGAGATTGGAAACTCTTCTCGTTGGAGGAAACCCTTTCACAGAAATCAGCTAGAAACCGGCCGCAATCTTGCTTTCAACTGCAAGTTGAGAAGAGGCTAGCCATTACCATATACTTGCATGCCATTTTGGGGACCGATGTCTGTCTGTATTATCATCAGAACTTGAACTTGCATCAAATTATCAGCATTGTATCTGACGTCAGCCAGATTCTGCGTCTCTGTACATGATGGTGGTAAGCATGCAAGATGAACATTGTCGGACTTGGCCCACTCCACCGCGAAAGGCGACCAATTTCGGCCATCATGCTCTGATAGCCACGTATGATTTATGCACTATCTGAATGAAATATTGGAAATTTTAGAGGAAATCTGCGTTTGCGGTTATACGTGTCTGATTCCACGTAATGAGTGTCTTCACCCTAGAAGCCCGGATAGCAAATCTCACCTTGACCAAGGTTGAGATATATCGCTTGTTCTGTATTTCTCCCAATTCTCATCTGGAGTTCCCTGGTGACACAGCTCTATCTTAACGACCTTGGCTTGGTCTGAGAGGGGTAAACCTGACTGTCGTGTAACGATCTGTCTTATCTGCTTCTTCATGTCACTGGTCACGCGCATGAACAATACCCGATTCGGTCAAGTCTCACTAGTCAGATCATGGTATCGGAACTGACCGCTGTATGACCTTGGCAGCTGTGAAGTACTTGTATTCGCGGTATCTTCTAAGGCAAAGAGAATTGGTCAAGTGACTCAAGAGCTTTAGTGGTGAGTTCAGAGAGGCTCGTGGTTCAAGCATACGCCACCACATCGCGGCACGCAGCAGACGGCCGGCCCAAAACTTACAATTATCAAATATTCGGATGCAAAATGGACCTACGTTTCTCAAAACGAGAAGTCATAAGTTCAGATGGATCAATCCGGGCCGAGGCCAGCAAATAGAAAGCTGGGCACGCCAGGACCAAGAATGGTATACTCCCCGCTCCCTTCACTGATTTAGAGATGTGCAAGTCGACTTTGTCATTGCTGAAGTGACAGGTCTTAGGGCTAGCTCTCGGTTAGAAAGTGGCTTCACCTTCCGTGACTGTTGACTCAGGACTTCGTTGAATCGCCATGTGTGGGGTATTAGACGAAACCTTTCAGTGCATTACCCGACAAAACTCATTGGCTTTTCACCCCTGTGTGGCTGTGCTTGGCGTTTACTTTTGTTGTAAGTGCCCACAGGATAGGCGGGAACTGTGTCAGAGTCAACTTCGGTGCTCAAATCCGTGGGCCGAAGACAAGGTCATCGAGAAGTGTGTTTCTATTGTGGGCTTATACCGCTTCGGTCATTCCGTCAACGATGATAAAACAGGCTTTGCGTGTACTGTGAATATATGAGGTGAACCAAAGTCCAAGCTGGCTTTGTTCCTGAAGCCCTTCGGGCCGATCTAACCTATTTGTTTTTGGAATAGACTGAACACATTCCAATCATTCGAGGCGGAGAGTGACTTTGACAGCTGTCACTATCAGACAGTAGTGTGAGTCAATGAAGTGAGTAGTGAGATTCTAGACCTGTTGGAGAAAAGTGAGGAAGCTCGCTTCTTTCCAAAGGCCCTCATGATTGGTCAAGGTCTTAATCGACGTTATTCGCCAGGGGAGTTCGTGTCCCATGACGTGATAAGCGACATCCATCGCATTGCATTGACGTTGGTATTCACGTAACTGGGATTGGCCACTGCCTCTTTCTGTAAGCATCCGTCAGTTGACGGCATAGAGTATGATACAGAGACATGTATACTTATATTCGTCAGATTGAAGGGCCGGGACGCCATGATCTATTCTAAGCGTAATATATGCTTGTTGTGTAGGTAGACAATCGTCAATATAAGCACGTGATCTGTAAAACCTGTCACTCCGAAGTCGAATCACAACCGGGCACTTCAGTGGGCGAGACGAGGTAGAAGTATCGGAGAAGAGATATAGTGACTTCCGTTCTCAGCGCGATGTTGTCTAGGCTCCACAGCGTCTCACTTTGACCAACAAATACTCTCTTAGAAAGCTAGGCTGTCTCTGCATGAGAGAAGTATTTTCCTATTTTCACGGGTCCCGGGTTTCTTCATGGCCAGTGGAATGTCCGGAGGCAATCACTGACATTTGCGGTGACATCTGGGCAACCAATTTCGCATCTAGAATTATTCCACAGCCACTCGTGCAGTGTTTTCGACATGGTTTCCCTGAATGACATACATTCGGACAAACAATAGCTCTTCAAACACGTAGGATCCCATCATTGACTTCGCGCTTGAGTCAGCTGTTGTGCCGCCTTGTTGTTGCTCAAGTATCCGCGTGTAGCTCTGTACGGCATGCTTGCCACGATCAACATGGGAGTACATCAAGAACAGGCTCGCATTGCTTTGGCCCTCTAGCTTCACCGAGGCACTTTCAGGGAGACGGTGGATACCCCTTCAAATTGTGGTACATCATACGCGCGCGTACTTCTGAAATGGATCCAGAATGTCTGTGGACAGGATTTTCCGGAGTTTTACCGGCACAGCTCAACGATCCGCGTACAGACCATGGGGGTCACTTTGAGCTCTCTCAATACCCTGCCGCTTCGATATTCCGTAGGGCCAGTAGCTTCTTACCAGCAACTTGGTTTGTTAGTTTCATAAGTTTCACGCTTTCCGAGCCGAGTGGCCCTAGCGCTGTCTTCAACATCACCCGCATATGTCATGCACAGTCAGAGCACAGACGCCGCTGACTCTTCCCAAAGATGCTGAAAGAGGAAGAATAGTATTGAATACACGGAAGGGCCCGAAGGGACCCTGACATGTACCTAGGTGGCAGTTACGAGCCAAATATAGCTGTAGAGTACTGGCTGGCTGCTCGGCCTTTGAACATCTTACGGCTTTCGCGATTGGGCTGTAGTAACAACGCAAGGAAGCTTGTCACATCAAGACTTGATAGATGTTTGGCTTTCAGGTGTGCGATATTTTTGTTGGATGTATATACAAGTAACAGCGAAGGCTAGGCACGTGTCGCACTGTTAGCCTCTGTGTCTGCTGACCACCCCGTATCCCCAACGGATGGCCCAAATTTTGCTGTTTCCGGCGTCGCTACCATCAACGGCTGTGCCACCACTGCAGTCTCGTCCGTCGCGGATTTCGAGGTAGGGCCGGATGCTTGCGAGCGCCTCGCGTACGCATTTGCGTAGGCAGGCTTTTTCGACGCCGTGTGCTCGTTCGACGTAAGCCAGTGCATTACGATTGCGGAGAAAAGTACTTCGATGGAAACAACAAGTCAGTTTTGTGCATATTAACTCATGATGAGAACTCTCTCAACTCACTGTCACTGTTGCAACACATCAGGCATAACCACGACTCTTCACCATTAAGAGCCATAAGCACTGTCAAGTTCCTATAAACTCAAAGCGTCAGCTAAGAAGTTGGACAGAAAGGTCTTATTACGTACGTGACACTGCTAGCGAGGGTACAGCAAGAGCCGATGAACGTTTTCTTTGCCAATTTCCTCAATCTGATATTGGCTGGGGTTCTTTGAAACTGTAAGCTTTGCCACATGGTCTCAAATGTACCCGTTTTCCAAAATTCGGACCATTTGATTGTTGGCAATCCTTGAATGGCTTTTAGCAATCCGTTGTCAGTTGTGAAACGGTGGCTTTACTTACTTGTCAGTGGCACAAGAAAGGATAATGTGAGATATACCTGTAATAGTCCATGTTATTGACGTAAAAAAAAACAACAAAGAAGGGGACAAGGTCCCCAGGAAAGCTAACTCACATTGACAAGCGCATCGAATCCAATCAATGGTATGATAACAGGTTTTTGTAGTCCAATAACACAGTGTCCCTTGTCGAACTCGGCGATATGACTGAGAGTGTATTAGAAATATGTGCAAAGTATGCTATCTCCAAATCACTCGTCCAGTTGTCGAAGACAGCTGAAAAGAAGTGTGGGTATGTATGTCAGGCGATAGTCTCGGAGTCTTACAGAACAAAGTTCATGATGGTGATAACAACGTAAATTCCTTGACATTTGTTAGAATCAGATGAATACGGTATATTCTGATGTACATACCGAGCATTCCAAACGAATTGAAAATATAGAGTTTTGACTTCAGACGTGGCTTTTTTGAGCCGCGTACAATATGCTAGCCGCACATCAGATGAGAGTGTTCATGTCTTTCGACAAGATTATTCGACGTACCGCTCTATCGACGAGAAACAAGTAGATGAACTAGTCTCTTGTCAATACAAGAACTCAATTGGCATGGTTTGGTATCGACTGGTACTTACAACCTGCTGTGCGGTCAGACTTTCAGTGTGGTTGCCTTTAGGACTCAGGAGGACTGACCTTGCTAGATACGTATGCAAATAGACACAATCCCATCGCAGCCGTGCAAGCTTGTTCGTTAAAATTGGTGCCGACCCCGAATTGCAGCACAGTGGATCCGAAGACGAAGATGAAGCTAAACGCGTATACCATGAGGACGACTGTGGAAACTTAGTAACTACAACACTGGACGATATACGTTGGCGACTCGATCTCACCCCACATGGTATAAGGCAGCAATCGCCAGTCCTTCACCGCAAACACTTTGCTTGCTGGACTCGAACACACATGGTCAGTTCAATTGAGGTTGACAGCGACAGTGACGAGGCCAAAGACCATGCACGAACCTAGAAGGAAGGCTATCAGGCAGCCGGAGATAAAGGCGATGGTGATGCTAAGTGTTCGCCCATAGAGAGGAGGTTCATACCATCCCACTGGGGTCGGGCGCTGACCCGACGCCATGACGATTTGCGCAGCGACAATGGAATGGAATTGTAAACCTATCCTTAGTCGCGCGATGAAAACAAGCTGCGGCGCCAGCAGAATCGGATTCTGATGACTGCGATCACAACGACAGCCACAAAAAGCAAGGCATTGTGCGTGAAACCGGGCAGAAGTGGAATTTTGCCAGAGGCAGCAGGTGAGCACCGCCCAGGCGAACCCCGAGCCACGTCCCGGCCGGGCACGTCATGCTGCTACGGTCAAAGCTGTAAGGGAAAGCTTAAACGTTGCAGTGCATATGTGATCCCATCTGATCGATCCGTACGGGAACATCGCATCCGCTGGCATGACTCGCACGGAAACCTTTTCAGTGGCTGACTTTTGCGTTTCCTTGGAGACTACAGGCAGAGCCGGATGTACGTGATTCCCCCCCTCTGCTCGGCACAGAAGGGCGACAGAATCTCCTTGTTTTACACGGCATCCCTTGGACGCAAATTAGCTTCGTGACATGCATTGTGACCTCAGTAGACCAGGTTGAAGGCTTCGGAAAGCCATGCGGAAAACGATTTCGGGCGCCCCGCGAGATGATACGATTGGGACTTATCCGATCACACGCATCTGGAATTGACATCTCCTAGGTGCTTATGTGTTTCAATATGGAAAGATACATTACTAAGACATGGACCGGTCGAGAACTTGTAACCACCCTGTCGCTATTTCTTTCGTCGCCTCATTTGGATTGAGGCAACCTCTGCGTGTTAACTACGGCTTCGACGCGTTGCACTGCTTGAATGCCTCGCCACCAACGCCTTATCGAAATGCATCGTGTCGAGCTGAAAACTCTTCCGTTGGGGCGACTGAGCTGAACCCCTCACCAATGTCACCCGAAGGTCGATCATACAGCACCCGAAAATTGGCCTAGGTCCCCCGTCCTAGTCCTTCACTACACCTCTGATCCGGACGGATGGCATCGGACAGATGGCATTGTCAGCCAGATGGTCGCTACCGACGCTTGAGCTGTAGGAAAGGGCCCTTAAAATATTGGATACAACGTGTCTGCATATGCAGTATCGAAATCGGGCAACATACGGCCCTTTTTGCCAAAATGCCAAGGCGTCTTGCCACGACCATCGGAACGGAGCCGCAGGCCGCGAGAGCACGATACAAAATCACGTCTTGGGTTGTCTGGAGCCATAAATCAACGCCGGAAGAATAAAAATCCTTTCGCAGGCAACCTATCCTAGTCGATTGCCCCCAGGTGGCATATCCGAGTCGGACGCCGGTTAAGGAACAGAGCGGTCAATCTCCTGCCAAGACTGATGAAGGCGAATGTCAGCCCAAGTATACGAGCGGCGGAAGAGATCACATGCAGCGGGAAGACTTTGCTCGGCCGAAGATACTGTTTCGGCAAGGTGGCCGACCTTGTATGCCAATCCGAGATATCATTCAAGTCATGCTTCTCGCAGGACAGCCCGGACGAGTCAAGTTGTGGAATGTGGGATCTTCCTAAGGAGCATGAGTGATTATGCGACCAGCGAGTGGTACTCAAAGATATCGCGAGCACAGAAACGACGATACCTGGATCCTGTGTCGTGGGTAAGTTATTGCTTAGTGCTCCGACGACCTGTCGCTGGCTCGACCTGTGCCGCATCCTGTGATGGTAAATGATGGCTGATGATTTGGCGGGGGGGATGTCATGTAAGCCGCCGTCGAGCTGACGAATCCAAGGCATAATGCGGACAGTTGACGAGTGCATACTCCAGGGGTCATGGCGCGCACCAAAGTCTCCGAGGCAACTTCAGTGCCGATTCGGACCACTTGGGTATGGAGTACATCAAGACCACGCCAGGGGCAAGAAGGGACGTACCTAGGTGCTAGAAACTGGACATGCCTGGGCAGATAGTGGGAAGTCTTGATCGTAACTCAGCCGCGAAGGTCCATTATACGGCATCCGGCCCTCATCTCATTATCTCATTTTATAAGCTGACTGATACGGCGCTGTCTTCTTAGAACTGTCTCATATATATCCTTTAAAATCAATACTTTTGCAAAACCCAGCAACTCATTGGTTACAGGTAAGCCTTCTGGCGTTGATGAGTGTGATCACTAACCTAAAAATATCCTGCTCCATCTAAAACTATGTTTCCGCTCATCTGCGTCATATCTGGGTCACTCTGACAACTATTCCGCGTCTGTCCAAGCACCCGCCCGCAAAGTTATTTTCAGCAACACACCCCCTGCCATCTCGAAGTCATGACTAAAAGTGCCTCAAAGAGTTGCTACGAGATTGTGAGCATGCCAGACTACCTCGTGAACATCTTTGCGAATTCGTGGCTTCCAGTCGTTGGAGTGGAGCCCTGTTGCCAGGGAGCTTCCCGATCTACATGAGTAGTTGGGGAGTATTTCGTCTTAATGTGTCGGCCGCCAGCCGACTGAGAGCGCGTCAATGCTTCCTTCTCTGTGGCCCGGATGGGCGTCGACGTCCAATACGGAAAACAGACCACTTTGCCTCAAAGGGACACCGTGCTGAGCCACCAAAGAGCACCTCAATATCAATACAAACGCGAGGCGGGGATTTTGTGCTCGACGTCCGCCTCTGGGGGTTGGAGGTGATAACCCTTCATTTCTTGAACATCAGATTGAGGCTCCTTTGAGAAATGCAAGGAGTCAAATGAGGAAGCGAAATTATTCCCGCTTCTCGATGCTTTGTCGAATTCTGGACATTCTCAGACTCCAAACGGCTCTCTATGAGATGAGAATGGTTAGAATCGTCTGTGAAGCCAACAGTCTGACCAAACATAGCGGTGCTTGCAGAATGCGTGTCTGCTGGCATCCTGCATAGGCTAATTGTAAAACTTCAGACAGACATACTAAGCTAAGACACACTGGCGGATATCCCAGATAGTATATTCCAGGGCAGGTTACCCTAGGTAAGGTTATCCTGTGCAAGTTTATCTCATAGAGGGCTATACTAGAGCAGATTGTCTTTGAGGAGGTAAGTTTAGGGGAGATTATCCCAAGGGAGGTAACCCCAAGGGACATTATTTTAGGAGAGATATCCCTAAAGCATATCTTTCTAGGAACAGTCATCTCAAAAAGGTTATCCTCGGGGACATTATCTCAGCGTAGGCCATACCAGTGGAAGCTCCCATAGGAGGCACCTGATCAGCAACTGACCAACTATGTAGATCTCAAAGTCTGGATCTCAATCCCACTTGTTCGGCCGAACTCTACTGTGGACTTTGCTAGTAGATGATTTAATGTATTAATTCTATAAGTAGAAGGCGTAGTGCTTCCTATAAAAGCAGGTCTAGCAAACTCGGAGGACTGCCCTCCAGGAAGAACGCCATGTCGCAGTTGTGGGCTGGCTGTTCCGAGGACGACAAGACTGCGACTGTGAATTAATTCAAGGAGCACCCGCTGAGCAGATGTGGCCTCACTTTTCAGGGTGGAATGTTGGAGTGATTGAAGATCCGGAGTGGATCACTTTGTATGCTGGCCAGGGCGGCTCCATCGTCGACCGGATCTGCGGCATCAGCAACCACAAACAAGCAGTGCGCGTATTCATACGAGAGTCACTGCTATCCTAAATATGACTAGCAGATGGTCCTGCAACCCGGAATCTAGGTGTTCCTAATACAAAGTGACCTGGGCGAGCTGCTGTGTATCTGCGAGCCTACCACGCAACGACAATGTGATGGCTGTTCTAGGAACAGGAAAGCACTTTTGCTTACATACGCAGGCATTCCAGAACAACAAAATGCGCGAAGGTAAGCTACGGCGACCTGCCTAACTCCAAGGAAAAGCTTGTGTGGCAAGCACCCTTCCAGCAGTCATACACACCGCAAGGCCCATCTCACCAGATTTCTGAGGAAGCTTGCACTTCTGCTTCATACAAACGAATTTTACGGAATCTCCACCCTAATGACCGTGCACAGACCAGCCATCCACATCCAGCTACCTCTGGGGTCCGCTGCCAAGTCTTCTTGGCTACATAGTTGCTCCGGGAGCTTGGTTTTCAACAACAACAACTTGGTCTGGTGGTCTAGTGGTATGATTCGCGCTTAGGGAACACCCTAATGCTTCATTGCGCGAGGTCCCGGGTTCAATCCCCGGCCAGACCCTTTTGCTGGCATTGGTTTTACATTTTCAAGCTCTCAGGATGGAGAGGGAGGCAGGAATGACACCATGGAGATATCCTCTATATGTACATGTTCTGTGTTGTGTGCAGTGTGTTTGTCTTTTGAGGAATAAGGCGAAGAGTGTACTGTGTGATTGTGGAAGGTTTGGAGAAAATGCTGGACACGATGGTTGGTTGTGTTAATTCCGTGTTGTCTCCGGATGTGCCCCGGGTTCGCCTTTTGTGCTCCTAGCAGAGCTGCCGCCACACCAACGTTGGTGTACCTCACAATATGATAAATGAGAATCTACAGTCAGAATCACGTTGAAATTATCCAGGCAAGTCTTTCAGAGGCTGTTTATACATGATTCGAACAAATCACGAGAGCGGCTATTATTCGATTTGTATATACAACTTTTGGATATATACACAGTTTGACCAAACTTTACAAAGTAACTCTCCAATCTTCCTATGCATCTCAAAAGCATGAAAACATAAAAACGACGCCCACAAAAAGGTCTGGCCGGGGATTTACAGAAAAAATTTGGACAAGCACATGGTTGCATCTATTCAACCCCATACGTGAGCTGAATATCAAGCCAGTAACAAGCAACATCGCACTACTCAACATGCATAGTCATTGAGAACATGCTGGCAAGTTGACAAAGGTACAAGTGCGTTTGAATAGATGCCAAGCCAAGAAAAAGGAGCTTTTGACTGTGGGAAAACGTCAATACTGGGGCTAGGGTCTGGAACTCGCATATTCGAAGCTCGCTGTTGAGCTCAAAGATGTCTTTAGATATCGGACATTTTCCAGTGTTGCGAGATGCCGCAACTTACCCATTCCAACAACCCAGAGTACAGCGTCCCACTGGTAACTAATGATTCCCAATACTGACAGATTTAAATGAAACCCGCTGTGCCCTGCCCACTACTTCATGTATTTAATGACATGCCACTGGCTTGGTCTATTCTATCACCTTCTGTCTCTCTTGCGTATATTCGTTTTTTCCTATATCACATCACACTTGAACACTTCAAGTAATCGGCAAGGAAGAACAAATTTCAAAATGATGAGGAGGGTAACATTCAGGCGTGGACGTCAATGAAAGCTGGGTTCCTGAACTATTGGGACGAAAACGGCCACACCATCGAAATCATAACACATCATTACAGAGGCCACTGTGGCTTCGTTAGCTCCTCATCTAAGAAGTTATCCGACAGCAATGTATCCCAAGGAGCTTTCCCAAAGAAGGTTATTCTACAGAAGGTTGTCCTGTAACAGATTATTCCATAGAAGGTTATTTCATTTATTTTATAAGAAATTATCCCACATGAAGTTATCCCATAGGAGCACGAGAGATTATCCAGGCAAAGCGGACACCCGAGCTTAAGATCGTAGAAGCTAGAGCTCTTGCAGGGATGAAATGGAAGTACATCAAGCCACGACCAATCCTTCAGTCGGCGTTTCTTGATAGCCATACAGTCAAAAATTAGACGGCAGGCACCGGGATTGGCATCGAGAACTCACGTCATGCCGACTTACATCAGTTTCTGGGCATACCAACTCCGGATCAGCCCGGGTCACTTTGCTATCGGCTCATTCATTGCTGTTGACTCAGAATGGCAGTCAACAGAGCATGCTTGAGAATTTCTTACCGCATGCGCTGTTGGTGAGGTCGGATGTTTGTTGCCTGCATCTCGGGCTAGTCAACATCTTTCACATTCCAGAGGAATCGACAATCCCATGTGTTGCACAAGAAGCTATTGCGGGAAATGATATTCTGTGAGCCTGCTTAGGGCCATCTTAGCTCAGCAAAATGGCATGTGGACTTTGACCAACGTTTCCTAGGTACAGACTTCGGGTGGGCTGGTATTAGTCACTGCAAATCAAATGTTTGCAGCGTACAATGTCGGTGACAGGCCGAATGCACATTTGGGTGGAGGAGTGCCCAGGCGCTCAGCTCGGCAGCTCGGCAGCTCCCAGCTGCATCTCCGGGGGCGCAGATGATCCCCCCTTTCTGACCACACCGATCGGCGTTAGTGTGGATCGTACCCGTCAGATGTGCCTTCAGCTCCTCCCGAGTAGGCAAACACACCCTACCAGAGCTGCTGATGGATTGGCGCCGTGTGGCTTCATGACCCTCCCTCCCGGGGGCGCAGTCCGGGGGTGTCAGACTGTAGCCTGCAGCCTACAATTTGAAGCCTCGTGAGGTGAGAAAACGCGTCTTTTCGCATTCCTCCATAGTTCCTCCGGACAGGAGAGGTCGGTCTACCAATTTTTCCTGCTTCATATGTCTGTCTGGCCGCGATCGTCGTCGACAGAAGAGATGTTGAAGTCGTCTCCGCAGTCTGTGTTTTCCCGGAAGCGCGCTTAGCATTAGCAGCATTTGAGAATGGAAAGTCGGCCCCTCGTCTCACAGGCCCAATCCGACACGTCTGCGCCTGTGCCTGCAGATGTGGCGGACGCACTCGATGACTCGAGACTCGAAGACGAGCTGAGGGACTCTCCAGAGCGCATCCAATCCGACCCTCTCCCGTCCAGGCCTGTGTTCCCGGAAGAGCAGCAGTCACAGTCGCATTCCCAAGACACGCCTCAGTCGACTACTGGCCCCAGCTCAGTCCAGGACAAGCTGGCTGCAATCCACGACAGCGACCATGCAGTGTCGAATCGGACGAGCATGTCCCACTGGGACCCCGAGCCAGGATTCGCTCATGTCGATGGAGAGGTTGGCGGCGTAGGTTATAACGAGACCAAGGTCGATATTGTTACTGTCCCATGCCCCGGAGCGGACCCCGTCGAAACCTGGACCCGTGACCCCCTCCCAGATGGCTTCTTCGGCGACCCTGACCAGGTGGACCAGATATCCCACCCGGCAATAAAGGAGCTAGCTGGTGATGCCATCCTGTCGCCTGGAATCGGCGGCAACTTTCCCAAGGCAGCCCACCTGTGGGTCAGGCAGGGCATCCGCCGGTATGCCAGCACGGCTAGGGTCATGCTCTATAGGCATCGTGAGCTGACCGATAGCACCACGCTCGACGGCCTGGCTAGGGATTTACTGGAGAAGGTGCTCCAGAGGCGCGAGGGACACCATGTATCCCGCCCCGTCTTTTTCATAGCGCATAGCATCGGTGGGCTGGTGGTCAAGAAGGCCCTGCTCTTGGCAAGCAAGAATGAGAAGTACCGCGGCATCTTGTTCAACTGTCACGGTATTACCTTCTTTGGTAGGTCATATGCCCCCGAGTCCACAATCTCAACTGGGAGCTGACATCGACAGCAACACCACATCGCGGCTCTTCCTACATGTCTATGCGGAACTTGAGCGAAAGCATCCAGCTACTCCTTCACCTGCAGCGGCCACTGCCACCAACCCTGGCACATGAAATCCGAATCAGCAACAAGAGTCTTATCAAGATGCATGATGAATTCACAAACGTCGTCAGCGAAATGAGAGTCTGGAGTTTCTACGAGACAATAGACTCCCAACTCTCCGGTTCCGGCATGGGCATCGCAAACGAGGTTCAATTCTCTGCCCCGCTCGTCTCCATCAAATCGGCCATTGTCGATGTAAGACAGGAAACGATATACTCTTCTCTGGAGAGCGATCATGCCCACTGTGCGTCTTTCGGCATTACCAACCCTCGAACGCTGGCCACCTATCTCCAGGACTTGGCCGCTGCAGTCGCCAAAGCAGAGACCCTAAGCCAGACCATTCACACTCCCCTGAAGCTAAAGGAACATGTCAAAGTCGAGCTCATTGGATTTTATGAGGATCCAGATGCTAGTTTCGAGTCCGACGTTCGCCTGTATTTCACCAAGTATCATCTCGCAGAGTTTCTAAACAAGGGGCCCGAGAGATGCTTGGAAGAGCGTCTGAAGCGTGTCTCACGGCGGCACGGAGCGCGTGGGGGCCGCGAGGGGGCTCAGATTCCAGTTGACCGATCCAACAGCGGTCATCGTGGTGGTGGCTTGAATATCCTGACAGGGGTACAGAGCTTATTGAGGTCTGCTGTTTCCAGTTCCAATGAACAACGACGGCCCGACTCCCCCGATATCGTTGTTACACTCCCGTCAGCCCGGCCGGATGTCGAGGGACACTCTCCACCTCCGGCAGCTGGAAGACGTCCCCACAGTCTCACGCTTCCAGCGTTGTCCACGCCCGGATTCCAGCGTCCTTCCAGCCGAGGCAGTGCTGTTACGACCAGTACAATGTCTGACCCGACTGATCGGGAGGTGTCTCCAAGGGACGGGGCTACTGCTACACATCAAGGAACCGAGACCATCGAATCTCGGGCAAGGGCAGCATCGGACCATACAGGCTTGGACCCGAGGTCCAAATCTCAAGTTGACAGACTTAGCAAGACATCTGCACTGGCAGACTTGACTGCTGGATTCTCGAGGCCAAATGCTGACCGCAGAAAGTTCATGTGGATCCACCTGCCTTTCACGAACCCACTTTGGGTCAAGGTGAGCAAAGAACACCCACATCAGGACTGAGGACTGTAGCTTGGACGAGGCTAACATTTTCCAGGACATATTCGACAAACTATCGGAGACACACTTGCAGGACTTCAGCAAGCTTTTCAACAACGAAAATTGGGTCTCAAAGCATGTGCAGGGCCGGCATTCTCAGTCTCAGCCGTCATTTGTCAGACCCGCCGTCCACTACTTTTCTCCCGACTCGGTGCCATCTCCACGACTGTCACACTCTAGCCCCAAGCTCAACGCCGGTCCTTCACCTACTTACCTCTACGTCTATCTCCCGTACCTCCATTTCGATACATACAAGCAAATCATCAAGCGTAGAAACATCATGACGCGGAGGTTGGCACACGGTCGCTCTAGGCCAGTGCCCGAGGATATTGCCAACCTGGATTCACTCGAATCGCGCATGATCTGGGAATACGTGGGCCATGATCCGCCGCTGAATTGTCGTCGGACACTGGATCAATTTGGATATCCTTCTCTCAGAGACACGTACGCCCGTGATGACGACCAAATGCTGTACAAACTCACAAAGAAAGAGGCCCCACGACGTCCCTTTCTGGGAAAGACCTGGAGCGACGATCAATCGATCAAGTCTCTGGTCGAAAGATATTCGGTTGGCACAAAGCTGCTGCACGAGGTCATTGAGAAGGAGAAGGAGGTTGCTGCCTCGGAATCTGATAGTGAACACGAGGAAGAACTTCGCGATGGGAATCTATTGATGGTAGACCAACTGTGGCTTTGGGCGATTGATACCAGTAAGCCCAGAGATTTTCTCTTTGGCGATCATGTTACTGACCAGTTGCAGCAACATTGACGACGTTCTTCCCAAAACGAGAGTCTCGTCCATCCGAGGGAGCCTTGTTCCAGCAAGCAGATCTAAGGAATAGCATTTACAACGAGCTGAACGGTGATCTTACCGGGAGGTGCGAGAATGCACTAGACCTCGCAGCCTTCGTTGCTCTACATGCCGTTACCGTCCTGCTAGACCGATCATCACATCCCGATCTCGAAATCTTCCGCATATTCGAGGAAGCCATAGGAATATTGGTACAATAACCAGCTCTTGGCCCCCCCTTTCCAGTACTGAAACTGACAAAATGTTGCAATTAGACCGAACGAATGACATGGAACCTCAAGAAATTCCGCATGCAGACTTTCAAGGACGTTGACTCGGAAGACGAAAACCTGGCGGAGACCAGCGCCAAGTCAATCAAGAACCGCCACAAGCGCGAGATCGAGCGGGCTGAGCGGGAGAACCGCGAGAACACGTCCGCCCTCATGGAGCTGCGCGACATGGAAGACGAGCTGAGGACGCTGATGAAGCTCTTCGAGACGCAGACGACGATGCTCGGGCGGATGCTCGAGATTTATTCAGGCGACAACCTGAAGGACATCACCCATCATGGGCGGGTGTACCTTAACGAGGCGCTGGGAAGGCTGGATGAGTACAAGTCCCAGACGATTGAGATGCTGGACAGGGTTGCGGCGACTAGGGGAGACGTAAGTACCGAGATTCCATTCTAGTCTCTCTTAGTTTTGACTGACGCTCTTTCGTCTGTAGTACGAGAAACTCCTTGAGATGGCCCAGCGCCAAGCCCAGGTGGACGACGTGAGATGGTCCCGCCTGCAGACGGAGCTTGCCAGCTCGCAGAACCTGTCGGTGATGATCTTCACCATCTTCACCGTCATATTCCTCCCGCTTTCCTTCTTCACCTCCCTTTTCGGAATGAATGTGGTCGAGTGGAGTGACGACCGGCTCCCGACGATGGCCTTCATCGGTGAAATCAGCCTGCCTCTTTCGGCGTTCATGATCTTCGCTACCCTCATTGCGGCCTTCTCCTCTCGCGTGCAAATCTTCTTTGGCACGATCTGGCTGAGGTTCAAGAGGGTGTGGGAGAACTTCAAGGACAGCGCAAAGGAGCTGGAGCCCGAGGCCAGCAGGGAAGCTAAGCTGCGGCGGAGGGCGGAGAAGGCCCGTGGGGACAGGGAGGAGCGCGAGCGGAAGAGGAAGGACAAGAGTTATGACTTCTGGGCCACGGTGCGGCGTCAGAGGACCCTGGCGTCTTATGAGATCCCTGACTTGAATAGGGTGCGATCCTCAACTGGGTTCGATAGTTATGGAAGTGGTGGGCAAGGGGCGAGGAGGGCAACTTGGAAGTCCTTGGGGACAAAGTGATGACTGTCAACCAAATTTATTTACTATAAAATCCTCAAATTTAGTTCAGTTACAACTTTATGGGCTAAACCACCATCCGCGAGTCCAATTCCGTCATCAAGGCCATCGAGGCAGGCTTCGCCCATCCGAACCATTTGCAGGCGTCGAAGAGGTTCCTGATATCCTACATTAGCTTTCGTACCCCGTGAACCTCCTCAAGGTAGATCAGCAGTCGGGTGCGGCGGCCCGTGTCAAACGCTTCAAGGTACGCACAGTGCCTTCCCGCGCGTGCTATGGGTGTGAAGTAAGTTGCAAAGGACTTGGGACTGATGATACGGTCCAGCAACAGGTGGGTGTGCCTAGGGTGTGCCTAGGGTGTGCCTTTGAGGGTCTTGGCGCAGGTGACTGAGGTGGAAGCTGCCGTGCTGACTGCACCGTGCTCGGCGGCCAAGGCTGCGAGCTGCGCTGATGTTGTGGCTATGGGTATACGGGCCAACCTTTTCGAAAGCTGATCAGCAAGGACCATATGCACTCGCTGCCGTCAGCGCCGCGGGAGGCGGCCATGGGTGCCAGAACTCTTCAATAAAGCTGCTGCCCTCCAGGACTGTGCTTAATAGTGATGAGTCAGAATAGCCAGGAGGTCTCGGCTGCCCGTGAAAGGTCCAACCGAAGATCCTGCCTTATTTTGTCCAATATGGCATAGGAATATATCGTGGAATTAAGCTCTCACAGCCTGGACATTTATTGTTTAGTTGTGTATGAAGGCAGCGTCACTACGGCATGCATTGCGCCTGGGAAGCCCATGGATAGATTGTGAGTTGGTCCGCCTCTGATGATCTGAAGGGAACAAGAAGCCTTTCGGAAATAAATCATGCTGTTGTGTATTGCCATGACCAGCTGACATATGCAGCCTCTCTCAACGGGTGCGTCACGCAGATCACTGCTTCACTGTCAGGTCTGTGTTGGCGTGCTGCGCCCAAACTAGGATGATCATCGGGGCCTTCTTTCCTGCCTACGTCTTGGCAGGTATGTCGGCACCAAGTCCAGGGCTGCATCAGTGTCCGGATGAGTGCTGCATAATGTTTCCTTTGACGTGATTCGTTAAACCGGCCACCTTGGCACTCAGCGTTACTCATATCACCTAATATCAATCCGCCAGTCCATTTCGATGAACGACTTGTCGAGGCAGACCGGCAGGATCGGGTGGGGGCGAGATGTATTCACTGATTTTGCCCCCATCCTCTGGCTCCCAACTTCATGCTGTGATACCATAATTTGGTTTGGAACGGGCAAGTTTATCACCCTGGCCGTTCCGTTCTACCAGGTGCTTAGCCAAATTCCATCAGATCCTCACCATAAAAATGCCTAGGTTCCTCCTTGATGGAGTGCTATCTGAGACTGTAGAGTTTGCTTTTTGCCCGCCTTTTTCAATGAATCAATCTCTCTTATCCCGCCAACTATCTCCGAAATATGACTTTAGGTGTTTTCCACGATCCTGTTCAAGGGGCAACCTTTATGATAAATATTTTAGCAAGTCCTATATGCATCCTTGTTACGGTCTTCCGTTTCATCGGTACTAGACGTGCTGGGAGAAAATTCAACTTGGAAGATTGGTTTGCCCTGGTGGCACTGGTCTCCTTTTGCATTCACGCTTCTGCCGCTCTGTGGAGTAGGTACACACTACCTTGGTCATATCTAATAGACCTCAAGACGACATAGTGGAGTTGTCAGCTGGCTCAATCGGCTACTAATTCGAGTTTCAAATAGCTGTCGTAACCTTGAATGGCAAGAATCCGTTCAATGGCGAAATTCCTCGTTCGCAATATATTGAGATATTGAAGGTGCGCGGATATCCTCCTCGCCCTCTTAGCAGATATTGACCATCGTCTAGGTGAGTTATGTCATGCAGGTGAACGTCCCATTCAACCCGACCTTTGCGAAGCTCAGCCTCCTGGCTCTCTACTACCGCATCTTCTCGATCAAATCAACGTTCGCACGTTGGGTATGGTGTTTGGTCATCTTCCAAGTTTGCTGGTTTCTTGCCATGGTCCTTTGCAGAATCATGTTTTGTCTCCCGATTGAGAAGCTCTGGCTCGAGACGATACCAGGCCGTTGTCTGAATGTACCCCTGCTACTTGCTGTCGATTGGTCGGTCAACGCCGCCCTCGCCTTCGCCCTTATTGCTCTGGGTATGTGCATGGTTCGCACTTTAGCCATATCGAAGAGCGCCAAGCGGAGACTGGGGCTGCTGTTTGTCCTGGGAGGGTTGTAAGTGACATTGAGAGCTATTTAATAATCGGATCCATTCTGACTCTTAAAATTGAACAGCACAGGAGTCATTGACATCGTTGCCATTACTCAGGCCTACGGAGTTACTTGTAAGAAACTCGTCAAGCTTGCCATAATCTCAATGTTTGAATATAGAGCACGGCTGACTTTGTCTCAGCCAGTCTGACACCCGTTTGGATTGTAACCGTCCATATGCTTTCCAACTCGATCTGCTGCTGCGCACCCGTGCACCGCACTATCATGCCCGAAATGCCATTCGTTAAGAAATTAAAATCCAAGATCTACTTTCTCTACGGCAGCAGGAACAACGAGTCAGAAGAGTCCAACAATCAACCTTCGTCCACCTTCGTCACTATAGGTGGAACCGTGAAGAATAGAGGCACACCCAACCAGGAGTTGATAGAGCTCAACAGGGTCAATTCCCCTGGTGATGGGGAAAATACGACGGAGGTGAGGGAACTTGTGTAGGGCCGTCATGCTCAAGTCAGAGTCTAGGTCAGCAGGAAAGACCGGCAGTACATATACAACGGACTTTCGAGGTCGTCTAATAATATATCTTTTGTTTTCAAATTTCTGGTAGTCACCACGGAGTTCATAGATTAATTGTAATATTAAGTCATATTTTGCCGCCTTAATCGTCCCTTGCCGATCTGTATTCTGCAACCACGTAGACTATCTAGTCTATATACACGTCAATGTGCTAAAGCAGTCTTCCTCTCAATTATCATAGAAGCGCTCTTCCACCAGTTCCAAGATACTCTCAAAGACAATTTTTACTAATGAATTTCGTGGTCACTGGTCTATTTAATACAAAAGGCCTCTTATTGAGTATCAGACTATAAGTCACACTATCTTGCGTGGGTTCAACCTCACCATCAAGGCGGGCTTCTTCCACAACCCGGAACATTTGCAAGCGTCATTCCAAATGGTAATACCCCTTAACGCTGAGTATGGAAGACACCACGTTGGTCCATTGCAACTGAGAGACTGTATTGTGGGTCCGAGGGATGGGCCTTGGTTAGTATGCAAACGGCGCGAGCTTGGAGCTGAAGCGCAATACGGAATAACCTTAGAGTGTTCAAATGATGTAAACTACGCAAGCACAATAGATGATAGAAGATGCTTAGAGGATTTGATCATATACATAGATATGTACATATACCCTGACAAGACTATCGTGGTATTATGCGCGAGATGAATCAAGTTTGAGCCAAACTGTGTTTTTGAAAGAATAGAGTTCCATTGACTGCAAAGCTTCTATCTAAGCAGCTAGAGGCAAGCAGCCATATATTCACGTCCTCCAAGCACCATCAATTTCACCGCTGTTGAAAAGGCTTGAACCAGACCCAAAATGGTGGCCTTTCCCAGAACGTCATGAACTTGAAGTCCTTGTCGAAGGACAACCCATCTTGACCTGGCGCCGCTTCTAGGTCAAATTCCCATAAGACCTTCGCTATAAATATTCTAAGCACGGCTGAGGCTATAGCTCCACCAGGACAGCCTCTTGGTCCTTGACTGAAAGGTTTGGAGGCCTTGAGGTCATCATCTTTGTACTTCGGATCGAACCGAGGATGGTCTTGCGCCAACCACCGTTCGGGCCGAAATTTGAGTGGTTCTTCAAAGAAGCGTGCGCTTCTTGCCGCGGCGAAGTAGCTGATCTGGCAGGTCACCTGGTTGAATAAGAAATCAGAATACTAGTACGACTCGTGGCGTAGCCTCATGAGGTGTCGAGTGGATCAGCACGACTTACGCCCTTGGGGATGTATGCACCATCCACGAGAGCGCCAGGGCTCACTCGCGGCAATCCATCGACTGTGTCTTGGTGCAAGCGAAAGCTCTCATTCGCGCAAGCCTGCAGATATTTCAAATTTGCCGTGGTCTCGCTATTGATGGTGTCATAATGTCTAAAGGCCTCCCTCACTTCCTTTACCAGCTCCGCATAAATTTCAGGCTCCCCGAGGAGGAAGAATATCAGGGAGTAAAATTGGTTCGCGAGAGGCTGCCAGCCAGCCAGGAGCAGTTGTCCTGCCACATTCTCCAGGTGATATATATACTTCTCATCCTCGGGGGAGGGCTTGTCAGCTGGAACGAGTTGCTCAAAGTAATCTAGGTGCTCGGTCTTGCCGCTACGCTCGATGCGTGCCTTGACGTCTCGGTGTTTCATTCTGATGAGTTTCGGCATCACGAACCACACAGATGGCGGGATGGTGAGGTACATGAGCGGGCTGAGAAGGCGGAACTTCCTCGTGATTTGACTCATAGTCAGGAAAAGGTTCAGCTTGAGAGTTGCGCTGAGGAGTATGGAGTCTTTCACTACTCCACATTAGTAACTTTCTGCGGGTTCCAAGTGTCCAAAAAGCTTACTGTCACGCATCTGGTTCATAGCGAGGCCATACGTCATGTCTGCAGACAGATCCAGTGCCAGCCAGTCCGTCCAGCGTTGCAACTCAGCCCCCTTCCCCCCTGTCCCCTCAAGCTTCATTCTCTGAACAAATAGGTCTATCTGCTTGTGAACAGCTGTCTCTTTTGCTTTGAAATTCCTTGTGCTAAAGGCTGGTGCAAGCTTCTTAGCGATTTCGCGGTGTCTAACGGGGTTAGTTTCTCCGGCGATCCCGCCATCGCCGGTGTCCAAGGCATCATATCCGACCTGGACGAACAGCTCGAGGTTCTTCTCATGTGACAGGTATATATCTGACCAAAATTTCCAGTCAGGTTGCAATAAGCTCCCACATATTTCATGCTGGCGTCAACTGACCTTTTGCCGCCTGTGGCTTCAGGAACACAAGCTCATTGGGAGCGATGCGGACTACTTCGCCTGTTCGAACATCAGAAAACAGACCATAAGTGAAGACCAAGACTCTGTAGGTTACCGTATTTTTGAAAAACATCCTCGATTATCCATGGGTAATTCCCCGTGATGCTAAGTTGAACGAGTCAGACGGGGTCCAGATGTGAGAAGTGTCCCACTTTCTAAAGAAGAGTCATGGGCTTCCAAGAACTGCGAAGCGCAGCCTGTTGAGGTTCAGTACCTGGAGTAAGCCCACCAAGCATCGGTGATGGCAGCAAGCTTTGGCCCGGGGTACTTGGCGAGTGGGTGGAAGTGTAGATTGTAGATAATTCGGACTGTACCGTAGGCGATGATCTGTAGTGAGGAGAATGAGGCTTCTGTCGACGGTGGCAGGTGACAACACGTTGCGCAAACGATTTCAGACTCACCAGTGCAGCCGCAGCTGCTAGGCATTGGCCGATGGACACATGGCTGGTTATCTGATGCGGCAAGTAGCCTTGGGACGCCATTTATCGGCAGTGAAGCTCAGAATTTCGCAAAATCCTGCCGTTACGTTTGAGCAGTGCCAGATTTGAGTACCATGCAGTGGCTCTCGTTTAGAAAACTTCGCGATGTGCAAGTGACACAATGCAGTGTTCATGCGTGGCGATGTTGGCTCTTTGTCGCCCTGTTGGAAGGATCCTGTCTAATCAGAAATCCTGCCTAAATCATATCTGAGCACTGAGATGACAATCACCCCCAACCCCCCAAGTCTAACGTGCTGCGCCGCAAATTTCCAGCCCACGAAGAACAGCGCGTAGCGTTTAAGCAGTCTAGAGACCCCTCACACAACTACAAAGCTTATGCAGCCAAAAGAACCGCAGATCCACGTCGATGCCGTATGAAAATAGGGTTGTATTAACTTGCTCTCCATTGACTTGATGTAATTCAATCATCTATGTCGTGTGGTATATCTCATCAGCGTTACAACCCGATGAACAGATAGGCATCAAACTGAAGGCGTCTATTAACCCCTGGTAGTTTTTGCAGCTTCTCGGCGCGTCCTTCAAAGTCCATGCCTCGGAATTATACTCATTGCCTGCTTCTTGCAAGACCACAGGTGTCACATCAGCCTTGCATTCGATCATATCTTTCAAAGACAGGAGGCAGTGGTTGACGTGGAGCCAGAGTCGCTCCTTTTCGATATCTTCCGTCAGTCCTGCATGATGTTCTACTTCACCATGTACAATCTTCCGTATCATACCGACACAATGGATCTGGTGTGCAACTTGTTGAGTGTCAGAAAGGGACTTAGTTCCATATGACAAATGATGCAAGCAATCATGAATTTATGCTGGTTGGAACTTACATTCTGGCAACGATATCAAGGTATGGTTCCCGCCGGGCTGCAATGAATGTAGCCAATCCACATCGGGAGACTTGTCAAGTTTCGTGACCATCTGTCTTGGAAATCCCATCCACCCATCTAGCAATATCCATCAGCTCGGATGTCACCACTGAAATGGGCTTAGGCTGCATTGAACAGAAGAGAAGCACTTACAATCCCACAAATCTTTCCACGAGCTTTCCCTATTAATCTCGATGTCTCCGCAGTATTCTTCTGGGCAAGTCTCCCAGTCAAACCTCTTTGATTCGTAGCTCACAGCGGAAGCGATTGGACCTAAGGGGATGTTAGGAATAACTGTGAGGCCTGATCTCTCGATAGGGTGGGCTGCCTACTCCAGGGCTCCATGACTTCAAGGCAAACATCGTCTAGTCTTCGTTGCATAACCAGGAATCCAATGGAAGAGACCGTAAAAATCAAAGCAGAACAGACCAGCAGCCATATTACATTTTTTGAAGAGATTTCTTTTGATGAAACGTTTTCTAACTCTGCTTCATCATTAATTGAGCTGGTTTGGGAAGATAGCCCATCGTCCTCAATTCCAGTTGTGTCCGCCAGCAACTTCTCATCAATGATGCTATGATCTGTAGATCCATCCGAACCTGTAAGTGAGTGATACTCATCATATTTCCTAGTAAAGTGAAACATTTGGGCGTTGATGGCCAGTCTGAAGTGCAGAGAGTAACTGGTCGGCTGAGAATTGCAGACAGTGCAGCTGAGTGCTCCAGGAACAACTTGTAGAGGGCATAACCTAACAATGCAAGAGAAGTTGCGCTGAGCCAGAACGAAAGGAGTGATTTTGCGTAGTAAATTGCAACCAAAAATTCCTGCGTTGTGATAGGGTAGTACTGCAGCTTGTACTGTGAGTCCACACATCTGACCTGCATGTATGCTGACAGGTGCTGACAGTCGGTGACTGGACTTGGCAATCTGACCAGACCAGCGAGCTGTATGGCCTACTAACAAAGCACAGGAGCATCGCTCCATCACTGATTGCTTCAGTGAAGCTGCAAAGTCTCTCAACTAACGATGAACTAGTGATACCATGAAGCTCAGCGCTTTCTAATCTCACATCAAGGTCGAAAACAAAATATTACAAGCTTTCCGGTGATGGCGCCACAACATTTCACCCTCCTGATGCAGGGGCTCATTATAATATTCGTTTTCTGTAGCCTTTTCAATATTTACCACATATTTCTTCTGATCCCTAATGATGAGCTATGTGCAACTCGCCGGATGCCTTGGACCCCAGTTTCTGAAGGGCTGGAATATACCTGGCGCATGTTCCCTGATTTGACGTTCTTCACCAACTCTGAATACTTTGGGGAACCAGTTGAAGAGGCCGATAGGAAGTGGTCAGAACTGTTGCCAGGTCCGTGCAAAGTCCCTCGCGGAAGTTACAGCTGAATGCAAACTGATGAGCCGTTACAGACAGTCCGATTGCCATCCCCAAGTCAAGCCTGAATGCTCTCGAGATCAAGTATGACGAAAGTTTCACACATCCGCCGAGGGATAGCACACGTGTACTGGCATTACCAGAGGTTTTTGTCCAACTTGGATGTATTAATCTTCTCAGGCAGCATGTCGTGCGCCTGAAAGACAAGAGCTCGTATTCCAGAGTTGCTGCGTTCCAGGGGACTGAAGAAGACATCATGCACCAAGCAGATCTATGTATTGATCGTTTGCGGGAGACTTTCATGTGTTGGGGTGACCTAAGCACTATCTTACAGCAAATCATCACGGCTCCGGGAGACACTGTTCCAAGGAGCGCCATGGATTTAGCCACGAAGCACAAATGTCGCGATTTCAGTGAAATCGCGAGGTGGACAAAGGAAAACGCCATTGAATCTGTCAGGATGAAGGATTTGTGGTGGGGTGGCAGGGTGTTTTACTGAGAGAAATATTACAATTTGGGAGAAGAAATTGCTATACATTTGCAGGCGAGCGGGTGCATATTGACCGTCACTTATTCTACTTCAAAATGCATATTTCAATAGAATATTAAACAAAAACATGGAATGACCGAAAGCTCAGGTCATATCAATGCACACTGCTTAGACACACCGACCCCTGGCCGTGTCCTAGACGCGAGATACATACGCACTTGCCGGGTTGGATTTGAGACTCAGACCTCTAGAGCCTAGTATTGTATAGATTAGTCAATGTGCAATCATCCAAGGTATTTGCTCCCATGAAAATGCTAAACTGTCCGATTTGCAAATGGTCTTCATATCAGCTTGTCAAGCTGACAGTCACTAAACTGATGCTGACAGGACTTGCCAGTGTAGTGCTTGCCAGCGTACGCTTCAAATTACATGTCAGCACTTTGCATCATCATTAATCAGCTTCTAGCCAAAGAAATAATACCCAGAGATCCAGGAACCTGTCCATTTGCATAGCCTACCGCATAGTGAGGTAAAATTTGACGTTGGACACATCCGTCGAGACCAGCACAACAAGCTACCACTTACTATGGGAGCGGATGGCTATCTGCCGCTTGGTAATGACCTAGCAGATACCAACGCCGAAGATTTGGAAGGCTTTACACTTCGGCAACGTTCCAACCCGAAGTCTCGTCTAGTACCTACCATAGTCCTAAGCATTCTTTGCCTCGTTGAGGCAGTAGCTCTGGTTTTGTTGACACAGAGTTCCAACATCGAGTGCTTGCCAAGCACTGTCCTTTTCCAGGATACGGACGGCTTTAGTAACGCGACAACCGAAGCGGAGATAGATAGTGCGTGGAGTATTTATGGACTACGTGAGAAAATCCCCTCAAGAAGCATCGGCTCCGACTCTAGTGAGCCTGCTAATTAATGCCTATAGCGAATTCTGGGTTTGTTCACATCGCCAATCCCTCAGAAGCGGGCCTCACGCCAAATTCTGGTGTCGTAGGTGACCTCGACAATGTCTACATGATATCTGCCATGCATCAACTCCACTGCCTCCAACAGTTGCAAAAGATATTCCTGCGTAACACCGACGAGAGCTCCCCGGAAGCACAGTGGGAGAAAAACCATGCCGCTCACTGCTTCAACTACATGAGGCAGTCTGTCATCTGCTCAGCTGACGACACCTTGGAGGGACCAGACGAGCACCCGGAAGCCGGGCAGAGCCGTCTGAGAGGATGGGGGGTACCACATCAGTGCCGTTCATGGGATGGGCTGTTGGCTTTCAGAGACCAGCACTCCATCGATTTTGTTGGAGCACCATCATAGAAAGAACACCGCCTGAGTTATATACGCTGGACTAAACCATTTCACTGATGCTCCTTGTCAAAGGACAATCTCTCGTTTCCATCGCTTTGCATTTGCTGTGATTACGAGGATATGGGAGGCCGGCAAAGGAGTGCCGTAGATGAACGACGCAAAAACCTCTGCAAGTCCCCAGAGCTCTCTAATCATTTACCAGCCCCCTCCAATTCAGTTTTGAGGTCGAGCAACATTTGACGCTCCTCATCCTGATACTTGGCAAACTTGCTCCCGGCCATACCCTCTATAAGCGCGGAAGTCTCATTGATCAGACTCTCTGCCTCCTCCTTCTTGCCTCCACCTTGCTTCCAGAGACATTGGATAAGCATCCGCGTGGTTCCAAAAGCTTGGGGTGAGTCAACGCCCAGCTTGACATGCTTCTGCATCCAGGGCAGTACCTCGCGAGCTAAGCTCTCAGCCTCAACGAAGTTTCCATTGCGAATATCCAGATCAGCCAGCATGTTCAGCCAAGGGACTCTTGCATCACCCTCCATCGTTGAGAGCATTGTACGGATAGTTTCGGCCTCTTCTTCATAGAGACCAAGGAATTTCTGCAGAGTCTCGATGCCAAGCAGTAAGCGCTGCCAATTCACAGGGTCGGCAATGTGAAGCTTTTCGGGTGCTACTGCAGCTTGGCGGGTGGCGAGTCGAGACTGGAGCTCGGAGAGCAGGAAATGGAGCCGCTGGGATTCGGTGAGAGTGGCGTCGAAATGGATGTTTTCGAGCTCGTTGGGCTCGTAGCAGGTGAGAAAGTTCCGCGCGACGCGAAAGTCCAGACCCTTCCAGAATGGCGTATCGGGGACATCAAAATCCCACTCAAATTTGGGCTCCTTGGGTTTGTTGTTGTCATTTGAGTCCGACGCCATCTTGACTGCTAATCTGTGTCTACTGAGCGGAGATGAAAAGGACGTGTTTTGTTTGGCGTGTCGTGTTTGTCAAGGTAAGCTCAATCTCCCAATGATACAGCACGTTACTTATCGGCACGTGTTTTTCGTAACTGTAACACTGGTTTGGTAATATCGGAATTATTGGGGAAGCTGCCGAAAGCAACCTACTGGTGCTGACAGTCGCTGATCGCTGACCTGCTGACATCTGGACACTCTGACTGGGACATTCCACGAATGAGATGGACTTGAGGAGATCCTTGCCCCAGGTATCGTCCTGGATTTGTGCACTGCTACCCAAGATGTATCGGCATTCAATGGAGCACTCGCACCAAGACAAAAGATACTAACGGCCATACCAAAATTCACAGATACACAGGCGGAGGACCACGTTGAACTTATATTTTTGATCCTCAACTTCACTATCATGGCTTTACCAAAATCGCAGAACTTCACGACGTCACCAGTGTTCTGGACAATTTTGAATGCTTCATTTCTTCTAATTTCCCTGCTGTGCCTCGCGGCATCTTTTCAATTACGCAAAGACAACCATGGGACGAGGAACTCGGCCCTGAAACGGGTATCAACAGCCTGTATTTCGCCCAGCAAATTTGAGATCCGCCATTTGGTCTTTGCACTAACACTTTGACCAGCTCCTGTATTAGATTCAGTCCAGTTGGACATCAGGAACAAGCCTGGAAACACAACACTACTGCTTGGCTCATCTCCCAGTATTTACCGCCAAGATCCCAGCCACGCTGTCGATGTAGCCTGGGATAGGCTTGGCGATCTGCGGCTCATACCGCTGACCGCGGATGAGGTGAAGGCTATTGGGAAAGATCCCAAGGATGTGGTCAAGTTTCCAGAGAGCTTTGGGCTCGGCCAGGATGCATACGCCGGAAGAGTAGACGTCTTCCACCAGATCCACTGTCTCGATACTTTGCGGCGAGAAGTGTACTTTGAACATTATTACGGCAGTGTGTACCCAGGTGGTTTCAACCAAACAAGTAAAATGCACAGGTTGCATACGAGCCACTGCATCGAGTATCTGCTCCAAAGGGTCCTCTGCCAGGCCACCAGCGACGTGTACACGCACATGTGGACTGATGGAGTTGAACACCCTTTCCCTGACTTCAGCGTGGATCACAAGTGCCGGGATTTCGAGTCACTCAAAGATTGGCATGATAAGAATGCCGTTGACGTGGACAATTTTGTGAAATTGAAAGCGCCTCCTGAGGCCAAGGTCCATCGAATGTCAAGAGAGTTCAAGGAGCTGCACGGATGGTTCAAGGACCACGAGGATACGGGCTCGCACGGCGATGAGATCGCATGAGAATCTGACCATTCATTGTACTCATTCTAGTCATAGTCCAGCGGTCCGAAACAAGAACTGTTTTAATGCCTGAGGAGACCGCCGCAGTAATAAGCGGGACTAAATTATTTTTCCCGGCCTCAGAAACAGCATATTTGAGTAGGTTCCATACATTGCTTTCACATGAATATCATTTCGGCCTACCTACTTATGTAATTATCGTAGTGATTAGGGTCCCTGCATTTATGCATCTACGATTCCAGTGCACTTGCAATATGCTATCTTGATCCGTTCAGTGGTGCATGTCAGCATTCGTGGAAACGATGACAGTCAGCAAAGGAAGGCTTGGGGTCCACAAACGTATGCAATTAACTGGGGACGTTCGATAGGTTCATTGCATGCGCAGCGTTGCTATAGACTAATTGGTGCTTCTCCTCCAAATTTGATCAGCAGTCACTCCAATTCACTCTCGCAAGCGCTTCTCACGATGTCTCCTACCTGTTCATATTGCGCTATGCGAGGCTCAATAGAAGATAAGCGGCCCCGAAGTCTCTGGCCAGTGGCTGTCTTTATTCTGGCATTGACGATATTGGGCATATATGTCACCAGTGGTGAAGTGAAGAAAGATTTAGGGAGAGACTTTATGCTGTGGCGCTCCGGAAGCGTGGAGAGTCCCGCCCAGCATCAGGTCCTCGGTCCACAAGCACGCACCTTCAAGGCACCACAGAATTCCACGCCAGACGCTGGCCTCCATTTCTCTCTCTTTGACGAGGCACAATATCTTATAAAAGTGAGCCCTTATTTGCATATTTCACCGGACGGTGTGAACTTTGAACTGTACGGGATCTCGATGTACCATCAACTTCATTGTCTTGAGGCGCTGCGGGACGCCATCACGAACCCTGACCATCGAGCACATGATCATGAAGACACGGCAAAGGTTGGCAAGCAGACAGATCACCTTGTTCATTGCATCGACTACATATCACAGGTACGTAGCGTCTTCGCAATCCACCCACCAAAGGGATCTCCTCAGTCCTGACGCAACCACTTCATCTTTGCAGGCTGTGGTATGTACAGCGGATGACACGATCGAGCGCTCGAGCCGTCGCAGCAGCAGCGGGGAACCAATCATTGACGGAGGAGGTGTAATTCACTACTGTCGTGATTCCAGCACGGTGAGGACGGCGGTAGAAAAGTCGAAGGAAAAGCCCCTGTTCAAATCTAGGCTAGAAGCTGGTGACACAGTGTCCGTGTTATGGGATGAGCAAACGGATATGCATACCTAGTAAATATTCCATTGTACGGTAACAAATACTGTGCCCGCAACGGTCTTGGGAGTAGGAGAACAAATACAGGGCTCACGCCTTTGGATTTTCGACAAACATCATCACTATTCTTAGCTAATTTTGTATGGATTTGATGGACTACGGAGTGATCATTTGCTATCTTAACTTGGAACAGAAAATCAGGAACTGAGGATTGCAACAAGTAAAGTGCACTGAGTCTCAAGGTAAAATTTGAAGTATTTTATTGCATTTATTCGGTATATAAAAGCCCGAGCGCCGTGATCAAGGTTTAATTCAGACTCCACCCATAATATAATAAGGATACCTGTGTATGCGGGCGAATTTCCAGTCTCAGTCAGTGTGCTCTCGCCAATGCTTGAAGTATGGATTGCCGGGAAAGAGCTCCCAAAGGAATTCGATGTCTTCCTCTGGTCCGTTATCAAATCCGCTGGCGGCGATGATTTCGTCGGCTTTTTCTGGATTTAGATTGAAGTCCCATGCTCCAGCCCAGTTGTCTTTTGCCCACTGTTGAATCCGGTCAAAATTGCGACATGTGTGAGTTGTAGCTAGTCTTGGGAATATTCCTTTCTTGTCTGGCACGTTCACGTGAAAAGGAATGGGAGCAACGTCGGCGTGGCACATTATTGTCTGCCTTAATGAGTCGATGCAATGGTCCCAGTGTCGAAAGGCGTCCGTGTCGCGGTTGATGGTTCCGTTAGGCCATGTGACTTCCTCAAGACCGCCGTAGACCTCAGGGTAGAACACCTTCCGTATGTCATTGAGACAATGGAGCTCATGCCACACATCTAGCTCAATGAGATAGTCTTCTGTGCCTGGTATTGCCAATGTTGGTGTATGCAGCTTGGCAGCTTCCTCTTTAGATATTTTGGATATCCCGACTACATTGATATGGTCAATTTTGTTTGCTGGGGCAACGAATCCCTATTCCAAAGGGAAGAATAGAAACTCACAATTGTAGAGATTGCTCCAAAGTTGATCAGTCCTGCCATCAGCTGTTGGGTACCCCATATACTCGGTGAGATTGAACAATGCTGCGCGGAAGTGTTTGGCCTGAACATATTCTACTGCTTCATTTGCAGGAGCTGCTCTTCCATGTGAGATTACTGCATGCATGAAGATATAAAGCGGAATGAATACTCACAGTAGATTTCAACTGTGGGATCAGAGCCATGTTTCCGCCGTTCAATCATCAGGACAACAACCATAGTAAAAGTGATCATGTTACAAAGATATAAGATCCAAATGTGAAGCCGGTGTCCTCGACGGGGCCTTGAAGTGACACCCGTTGAGCTACTCATCAGTAAATTGTCATTTTCACTGTTGTTGGATTCATCTTCCATAGAAAGCTTTTCATAATACGGGAGAGTCTTGTTTGTTTCCATGGCGACCTCGATGTAGCTTGGTTGAAGGTTGATTGAGTATGAGTGAGATAGGGTTGAGAATGGAGAGCATTGACTTCAAAATCTGATTGCATTGAGAAACATGGACTGTCAAGAACTACCTGGTGTCAAGCCTGCACAAATTGACCAGGCTTCTTTCCCAGGCCGACCTGGCGGTTTCCAGCTTTCCTTTCAAAAATTCCATGCTGACTGCATAATGTCAGCAAGATGTGCCATAACTTTTGTGACAGCTGTCAGAGTCGATGAGGTAAGCAGATGAATCGCGCGAAAGTCACTTTGTGCCTCCTTCGACGAGCGCTTTGTCTAGGCAGCAATGAATGCGGTGCAATTGTCAGGGGGGGGGGGGTGTGCTCAATGTTGTCCGCCCAATGTCACAGCCCAACCCGCTGACATATGTACGCATCGTGACAGTCGATAGACTAAGACGGCAAGTGTCCGCCTCGATGGTCACAAGGCTGTTATATTAAGCTCAAGAACGGGAGGTTCATCAGTTAGACAGACACGAACTTTCAACTCCAACACATCTTACTTTCAAAACTACTCGACGCCTCGTACATCATGAGATTCTCAGGCCTTGCGCTCGTTTCCCTTGCTGCTTTTGCGGCTGCAGCCCCTGCTCGTGAGTGACCCCTCGACAGACACGGAGTGACTGAACCCTTCATTTTCACCAACTTACCCCCTATTCAGCCCATGGAGAAAGCGAGGATGCCGCTACGGTCGATGCCATCTCTAACGCTCTCTACGCCTCTTGGGGTATAATCAAGAGAGAAGGTGCCGAGCTCAGTGAGGAGCAGGCAGCCACTGTCGACGCTATCTCGAATGCTCTCTATGCCTCTTGGGGAATCATCAAGAGAGCTGAAGATCTCACCGAGGAGCAGGCCGCCACGGTCGACGTCATCTCCAACGCTCTCTACGCCTCTTGGGGAATCATCAAGAAGGAGTGATGGATTCCAGATGATAGGGTCAGACACCCTTCGTTGAGGGAATCAGGTGCTGGGGCTCCCAAGGCTTTCTCGGAGATGCAGGCGGAACTGCCAGGAGTCTCTTGATAGGTTGGAACATTCGTAGAGCTCCCGCACCTTTCAAATATCAGGCTTGGAATCTTGTCCAACAGAAAATCGATCACCTTTTATTTCATTAGTGAAGCTGAAAAGTATCGATTGATGAAGAACTGGGACTCGCCACAGTGACGCTCAAACTTGGCGAAGACCCGGTATAGACACGCTCCAATTACTCCACATATGGAAAATTGTAGTAAGCTCCCTATGACTATGGACGCTTTTCCTGCATACCCAGGTGGGTTTCAAGACACAGTGGGATGATTGGGTTGGCTAAAATTTAAAGAGTGGCAGTGGTGTCCAAGATGATTCGGAATTGTTACCTGTCACACAGCGTTGAAAGTCTTCAGTTTTCAAATTTCCGGATTGATGCCTGCTTCTAAGAGTAGGAGCACGATCGACTCGTGATTGTTTGCAACCGCTGCGTGTATCACACTTACGCCCCGGTCATCAAGGATATTCAGCTTCGCTCTCCTTTTCAAAAGTAGTTTGACAACTTCGTCATGACCACTCTGAGCCCCATAGTGCAATGCGCTGCGTCCTTCGGCGTCCAGCGCGTTGATGTCCGCTCCACCTTGCAGCAAAATCTCGACAATCTTGTGGTTCCCATTTTCTGAGCAGACGTGGAGTGGCGTTTTTCTCCGTAGTCTCGATTCAGCATTTGATCCATCTAAAAAAGAATCCAACGTGGCGCCTTCCGAATTCGAGCACCCAACAGGTGTCTGATGTTGATGGGTAAGACTCAGAGCTGAGGAGTGGCCCAAATCGGGTGCAGCTGGTTCGAAGGACTTCGGCTCCGTTTGGAGAGACGAGTTGGCAGTGCAACCTTGCTCCAAATCGAAGTCATAGAGAAAGCCCAAGTCGTGCCCAGGAAATGAAGTGGGCGTGATCGGAGACACCAAGGCATTTTGTAAAATTGGCTGCGGTGTTGATGGGCGCTCGTGCGCTATCAGTGGCGTTGGGTGATCGGGAACTGTACGAGGAGCCGCCTTGGCACCGCATTGGTGACAAAGACTATGTCGAGCATCATGTTCGGGATCTTGAGAGGTCCGTTTCTGCGCAGCTTTTCGTTGACCTGTGGAAGACGGGGCACAACTTTGTCAATAAGCTGGTCTCACGATTGGAATCTTGCAGACATTGAGACTCACGAGAGTTGCGCTGGGCAATTCTATTTTGAATTCGACGTCGCGCACTGGGATCGCTATTGTTCTGATCCCCATCCTCATCCCTAGCGGTTCTCGATGAGTCAAGCGCACTGAGATTTTCAGAACCCAGCATCCTTTACCGGCAAAAGGGCATAGAAGCGTCACATTTGTAGAGACCCGAGCTTGAAAAATAGATGAAGACCGTGGCTTGTAACCCTGTGAAAATGGCGGGAACGATATGCCAGCGCCAATAGTGACCTAATGTTGAGAGATGGCCCAATTCCTGAAGCCTCCATATGTAGTTCCATCCGAGCAGTGTCACAGTAAGCGGCGCAGGACCTGATAAGCTGAACATGCACTGTTGATTTAGGTTGGGGCGGGACTTTTGTCAGCACTATATTCTGATGACTCCATATCTGGTACAGTGTATGTGCATTATTCAAAAGGATTTCCAGTTATTTATGCATGCTCAATATCCCCGCAGAAGACGTGCTGGCGAGCGAGCCTCTCTGCCTTAAGCATGTAAATCCTGCCGTTCCTTCTCGGCTTCGATGAACCAATCACGTATTGAGAATCAAAGGGGGTCAGCCTAGATCGTTGCCTCCCATGGAAAGACCACAACAATGTCACCCTGAGCAAGACTTAGTCATGGCCCTGGTCCACAGCAATATCTTCGTGCGTCCTTGGCAAACCACCCTGCGCTTCCAGGTAGCCTTCATTTGTGCGTTTGTAGTACATTGAGCATCGTCACCAAATAAGAACTATTTGACCCGGACTACGAGATCCAGCCAAAAGATTCCAAAGACGAGAAAATATCATGTCTTGGCGAATATGGATGCAAGGCTTCGCAAACTAGTTGCTGGTGAGACGGCAGCCTGCGGACTTTATGTACACCACAATGTATTAGTGCTCACGCAGTGACTAGTGTACCAAGCACTGTATTGTCGGCATTTGTCGTGATCGGTGAACTGTTCTCTTCTATAGGAAGGTGTGCTTAGTGTAATGTGCTTACGAGGCGTAGTCACCAGAGTATTCTTAATTCGGCAGGATTTCGGGCTATCAATAATGGTGAAACATTCACGCGCGATTCAAGATCGCCCAAGTCGTTTGTCCGAGATAAATTCCACACGATTTCAACGTTCTGCGGCAGCCCAGACAGGATTCATGCGCTGGCCTCCGCGATGCTCTTCAATATGCTAGATATCAACCTCAAAAGCATAGTCACAGGCACAAGAGACAGGCCATCATCGGCATACTCAGCCCTTCCGTCCGACGAGAACCTGCAGAGCAAACAGCCCACTTCACCAGTTGTCATTGCCCACAGCCACCGTCGATACATATTGTATGGTGTTGGCGTGATTCTGACAGGAGCAGCAGCAGTCCTTCTTGTCTTCATATTCACTTTCAAGTCGGAACCAACGCAGCGAATTGCCCATTGTGGCTCCTCTGCTAGCGATGCTCGAAGACTGGGCTGCCGTTTCGACATCATGAGCTTTTCTTGGCTTCCTCCTAATTGTTTTGACGAAGAACTTTCCCACGATTTTGACACAATTCAGCCTTGGCAATGGTTCGCCGATGCGGCGGGGACCCAGGAAATTCCCAAAAGCGAGGTGCTTATGGGTGAAGCAAAATCATTGTTCGTCTCGTTCCAGTATCATCGAACACACTGTGTGTTCATGTGGAGAAAGCTTCACCGGGCGTTGGGGGCCAAGGGGATGGTGGATAGCTATATCGGCGGCTACAATCATACAGTTCATTGCAGTCAGATGCTTTCAGAAGGGGAAGGAGATCTGTCTAGACTGAATACTCTAATTATCACCAAGTTCCCAAGGTGTGAGTCGAGAACAGTGTATATGTAGCTGGAGTGATGAAGTTGGACATGTACACATAGGTTATGACAATTCAACACATAATTCTTCTCACATTATGCGGAAGACTATAGCCTCAGGAAGACTCGTCTCGCTTTGGACCATTTCCTAGTCCAGTCATCTCCTGCTGCAGGGTTGAATAGGAGTGGAAGTGCGAACCACTCTTTCACCCTTCGTTCTCTGGGTTGAAGAATTCAAAAGCTTCGTCCAACGACTCTTCCATATCCTTCTTCTTGCCAAACTGATCGTGACAAAAGGGGAGATTGTGTGGCGCCAGGGGCGTCGAGCGGAACAGCACCCGATTCCCTTTGATCGTAGTCATTTCCTCTGAGAAGCTCCGGATATGTTCGTACATTCCCTCAGCTGTGCCAGCTTGGATGTAAAGAGGAACCGACAACTCGAATGGGTGGTGTAGCGGGGAAATGTAGGACTCTGTCTCCGGCGAAAGTTGCCCTTTAGGCCGGTAGACGTCGGCTCCCCACTGCAAGACTGAGCTGTGCAGGACGTCAACTCGCGAGAGAGCTTCCTGGTCGTAATCCTTTCCGGCAGTTGCCGTTACGTGGACCCAGGGAGAAAAGAGAGCAACGGCCCTGGGTAGCGGGAGCTTTGTTTGATTGCTCTGGAGATACCGCGCAAGCGCGATGGCGACATTGCCGCCGGCCGAGTCTCCCGACACGATGATGTTCTTGGGATCTACTCCTAACGAGATTATGTACTGATAGAAGGTGACAGCATCCTGCACTGCGGCGGGGAAGCTAGTCTCAGCAGTGCCGGATAGGCGGTACTGGGCCCAGACGGTCCTGTCCGCTTTGAAGTGTCTGTTCAGCAAGTTGGCGATGGGCTTCCCTGATTTCTCGTGACTGAATGCGAGGACGAAGGCACCACCAGGGAAGTGCAAGACGACTTTCTGCTTCGCGAGCTCGGATGAGTCGGACGAGGGCGGGCTTGGAAACCACACCGCATCAACTGCTGCGGGCTTGACGAGGTCAGAAGCCGCCAAGGCGCCCGTGAAGAATGCAGCGGGCGGCGGTTCGACCCGGGCGTGTCTTTCTCCGGCTTCTTCAGGGGCGGTGTAGACGGGGCGTTGAGACCGTATGGTCGACCAAAAGATGAACAGCATCCTCGCCATGGCGGCCTGCACGTTGTCTTTCACGCTCCATTCCGGTAAGGGCCGCAACGGCTTGATGGTATACACAACAGAAAGTAGCAGCAGATGGACTGGCGTTTTGAGAAGAAAATATATCGTGTAAATCGCCTTGAAAGGCTGTGACGACCATAGAGTTTTGGATGAGTTCATCATGAAACGAGATTTTGTCCGCCAAAGGGCTGAGTGCGAGCGTTAATCACAGTTGGCTCACTTGAGAGCGGTGTAGGTGGACACCTTGATGACGATCAAAAAGTGTTTGCCTTGCTTACGCGCCAAGTCGTTCTCGAGTGCTGAGTTAATATCCACCAAGTGCTCTGATGAATCGTTGGACAGGCCACGTACGGCCAGGCATTGCAACAGTTTGAGAAATCAATCTCGACTGATGATCGCTGTGATAGATTACTCGGTCAAGGAGATGCTGCCAACCTTGCCTAAGACGAATTTCGGGGGTGGGATGTTGGTTGAGGTGGGCCCGCCGCGCCAGCCGCTGTTCGTCGAGCGGGCTTCGGGGATCTCGTGCCCGATCAATCAGGCAGCCAGCATATATGCGTTTAAGAGGGAAATGATGGGTCTGCAGTGTAACACGACAACGACAGTCAGCTATTGTGCGAGGCTGATCGCGAGTCGTCCGTGCAGTTCGGGACGTGTGAGCCGACCGTGTGCAAGCTCCACGTAGTGATTCAGCTGCTGGAAAAGCAATTTTCGAAGCCGAAGGACTGCAGAAGATTATTCTCTGCATACAGGTGGCTGCCAAATTCTTCCCTCAGCGCCAGCAAGTGTCGTGGGGGATTGGACAGGCTATGCCGAATCCAGCTGTCGAAGCCCTCGTCGCCGTGGGCCGCGCGGGTCGTCGCCGGCCTCACCGCGCCGGCCTTCGTGCAACGCGGCGGCGTGTTGCGCGACCACAAGTGGATGTGCATGCTACTATTCCGCCACCTGTACCGCATGGAGCAGCAGCAGCAGCAGGGCAGAAGCATGAACGCGTCGGATGATGGCGAGAAGGTGCGCGCGCTGCTCAGGGCCGCCAAGACGCCTGCGGACGCTGCGCCCGTCGTGACGCACCTGTTCGCCAACCGTCTCGCGCGGTCGCCGCACGTGCCAGTCGCAGACATAAACTAGGCCAGCGGGCAGACCCGTTCAGTGCGGACTCGTTGATGGATGTCGAGCTGCTCTTTTGGTTCTCGAGCGAGATCCGAGCCGGTGTGTCTGTCCTTCAGATCCTTGGAAGCTCGACCATCGCGCAGCTTGGGGCCGTCGCTGCGGCGAGGAGCGAGCATCTACACGGCCGCGACCTGGCTGCTTAGGCGATTTGCCTTGCCTTGGTAACGTTGGGCCGCTTCCTGTCACAATTTACCATGGTATGTGATCAACAAACTGGGCTCTTGACCAAGCCGCAGAGTCACAAGTCCGTTTTGAATTTACCAGAGGTAGTAGAGGGTCTTCCTAGGTATAGCTGGGGTGTAGGGCTACCATCTACCATAACACGCCACTCAGATAATTTTAAACTTTTTGCAGTACTTGCTTGCTGTTGGAAGATACATTGGCCCTGGAAACCATGGATCTTCCCGAGTTTCTCCTTCAAGCTCTCCCAGTTTTCTTGAACCAGCGGGCCTGCCTGCTTAAGTTTTCTGGTCAAGATCGTTTTGAGGTTGGAAACCAAGGGGCTTGATGTAAAGAAGGTTCGGTAGTCTAATGATAGGAAGAAGACTGTAAGGGAGTTGATTTCTTGAACGAAAGTAGGTTCTTAGTTGGGAAGGAAAAACCGGCAGTGGCTTTGAAATTACCTGAAGGCAGCGCGTTGTGGTACTCATCTCACCTTTTGAGGCCCATTCCCTTCATCGAAGTACATAAAATCAGAGAAGTAAAACGTCTTAGACGAAGCTCGACTTAAACCTCACTTCTTACAACTTTGCAGCTCTTGCGACCTTCCTTACTTATCGCGTCGAACGTTGGGCCACTGTGTAAATGGTTCTACCCTTTTACATCTGCCCACCATCAATTGCTCGTTTCCTTTGTTTTCCCAACCATACGCGACCCCCTCAACTGCTGACCATCAAAACTCGAGGTCACTCAGAGTTCCAGAAGCTGCCAACCTGCAAAAGCATCCTTGCATACCACTCTATTCAGAAGTCGAGGTCCACATCCTCGCACTGACGTGAATCTGCAATGGATCTCATCGCCATTTTGGACCTTGACGTCTTGCAACCAGCCAAGTCAAGCGTACTGCTTGCATTGGAGCACTTCAACTCGAACAACTTCTCCCAACAGCTGCTCAGCGTCGATGACGCGCTGGAAGCCTTGAAAAAGTCCAAACAGGCCCTGACTCTCGAGCTTCAGGCCACGAACGATCAGAGCTGCGCCGCAAAGTCTGAAGCATACAAGCAGTCCCTCACCGATCTGAACAAGTTGCTACTGAGATTCGAAGAGCTCCAGAAAGATGCACGACACGCGTTCAACTTGCGCGCTCGGCCGCTGCATCAAAACAAAGGCATCCTAGATCTTGCAACCGAGCTGCAGCTCAAAGTTTTCGACCACATCAAAGGAAATTTCGAGAAAACCGAATGTCCCTGCCGCGACAACTGGAGCGAGATCAACGACGTTAAAAATTTAAGGCTCACCTGCCGCCTCTTCTGCGACAACGTCTCCCACCTGCTGATTCCTTGCCTCCACATTTCTCTCCACACGTCGTCTCTGCAGCACATGGAGGAAGTAATACGCCATCCAACAATCTCCCCGGGTGTACAGCTCTTCCGAATTCACATGGAAGTCCGTGCAGTCTGCTTGGCAGAAGATTTCCAAGTCTTCTCATCTGGTTTTCGCAGTTACATACAACTTAGAATTAATAACCTCGAAGAAGAGCTCAGGACTGAAGACATTGAAGTCTACAAAGAAAGGCGGATGAAAGATTCTTTGATGAAACATCGGCGCGTCTTGTCTTCCTGTGCGCCATTTGCGGATGGAACTCCTTTCGAAGAGGGCTCATACCTGGATGAGGCCACACTTTCTTTGCGAAGAGGATATGAACACTATCAAGAACTTATTCAGCAGGAAGAAGAAATGCTACACAGCGGTTACTTTGCGCGCGCTGTTGCTGCAGCCGCGGAAAGAAGCATGAAAAAGGTCTGGCTTCTCATGACAGATGATCGGTTTCTAACACTTCGAGGATTCAGACTCGCTGGATTGTCCTTGAGTGAAGAAATTGGGGACCCGGATGCCCTCGTCACGGATTACCATCTGCCTAAATATTGGAGCTCATGGCACCGCGGCGATCTAAGAAAACCCGCACATTCACTCCTCTGTGAATTGCCTTTAGCGATGCGTGCCGCAGGGGCCTCGTTGGTTGGAATCAAGGTCAATATGTGGATTCCTTGGAGGTTCAACCTTCCTATGTCGCAACATCAGGTTTCAGGCCTCGGAGAGGTCGCCCAAAGCCTGGAACATTTCGAGTTTCGGTTTGCCGAGAATGAGCGGCTCGATTTTAAACCTGACAACGATGAGGCAGTGAGCTTATTTACTTATCTTTCCGCATCCATGGGCGCACAAAACGTCCCGAAATTGGTGTTGAAACTTCGTTCCAACAACCCGAGCTCAAACCAAGTCACAGTTGGGCCTCTGCTCGTCTCTAAAACTTGGCAAAGACTCGAGTTTATCCACCTCGAGAGGATTTCCATGCACCTCCACGAATTGGAAAAGCTTGTCGGTCTGCTTCAGATGGGAACAAAGATAGGACTTCGCTACACCTATTTAGCCAGCGGCACTTGGGCTGAAGCACTCGACCGTCTCCGCACCAAGGCTGGCCTCTGCTCTATGTTGCGAGGCGCCAGTGGAGCGGAGTGTGAAGAGATGACGGACGAAGAATGTTGTGATATCTTTGGGGATGTCTACGAGGATTGGCGGTGTGTGGATGCGGAAAAGAGCAAGGTCGAGCAGTACATCACGCGCGTTGAGGGCGTCAAGAATCCCCTGCGCCGGGATGTCGAAGCGACTGAGGCAACGGCAGAGCCTTGAGTGGAAAGTGTTGCAATTAAGGTGGACGTGCTTCCCGTTCTGTGGCCAGTAGTTCAGCACAGCCGACGCTGTTTCTGCACATAGTCAGTTGAACCTGCTCCATCGCACTTGGCTCACACGGGGGGCCTGGAGCGCCGTCTGACATGGAGTTCGATCACTTAGCATGGCGGTGGCTACTGCAGGCGTGGTTCTCATCCACCAGCTCATGGTATTTCCCTCGTTTCAGTTTCCAAAGACGCGCTGTTGATGGTCCGCGGAGAAAGTCGAGAGAAGTCATAAAAATGGAGAAGAAAATGCATGAACGTTCTAGAATCCACTTCGGCCTCGTCTTACTCGCAATTTGAATTAGATTCTGCTAATTATGTCATTGACTCGCTGTGTGAATACATTGCGTTACCACCACTTTGTGTTCTGCCTAACTGTCGCCTGGTTTTGGTTGAACTGAATTACGAATTACGATCCCCATGCGTTGACTATTCATTGCTTCTAGAGGCGGACGCCCATGTTCCCTCCGAGAGCTTTTGCTTGTCACTGTTGTGAAGTTTCATGTAGACCCTTCTTACTGGTCTGTCTCTTGACCGCAAGAGTAGCGAAGATTCTACTTGCCTCCATCTTCTAAGGAGTAAATAATATTGGCAGTTGATAAATCAAGAAAACCGTGATGTCATAGTATTGAAGAATGAACATGTCATGCTAACGATTTATTTGAGATATGAGAGATTAGACACAATTTTTAAGCAATGTCCCATGGAGAGATTGATAAAACCAGACACAGAAGTAGAGGAAAGCATTTTCAAGAGCCGTTCCCAACACATGAAGTCTCTTTCAAGACAGAACGGCATCAACTTCTCTCAAGCATCATTCAAATACCAGAGCGCCTTTACGAAGTACTTGTCTGATAAAGTCGAAAACGACTCAAGACATAAAGGAAGTGGTTAACAACAAGGGGTCGCCAAACCAACTTCAACTGGGAGAAAAGGCACCAGCCCAGGATTGTTGCTATTGCGAATATGCGAGTATGGCGCAACAGGGATCTTGATGTGTGCAAACCCAGTATTTCAAATACTAACGAGGGCAGGATTTCTTACTCGCATAGTAGATCGATGTTTCAGGACTGCGAGTCAAAACCTGATGAGGCTCAGAATCCTATCAGTTGAAAGGGCCTGGCAAGCTCATGTTACTAGCAACATAATTGAATCGAATGACTTTTAATGGAAAGCGTACACTACATACAGAACAACCAATTTCGCTGTCAGTGTTACAAACTCCCGAGACATAGCCCATATAGCTCTCACGTTGTAAAAGAGTCAAAAATACTTTTGAATAAACTTTCAAAATTTTCATTAAAATCTCCACATACCCAAGGGCCGTCAAATTCATCAATACCATTCCGAGAATGACAGTAAAGTCCGTGTGAAGACGCCCTTAACCCATATCCATACCATACAAGTCCATCCCATCACCTTTCACCAACCCCGACTTAGCGGGAGGATCGAAAGTCGATCTATTGAAAAACTCTTCCTCAAGAAGCCCTACACACACCCCCAACAAGAATAAGGTCAAGCAACAGCTTAGTTACCAGCAGCAGCCTTGGCGCCCTTCTTGCCGTTGGCCTTGGCAGCGGGTGTCTGCGCAGCGGCGGCGGCATCACCGGTCAGAGCTCCGGGGCCCAGGGCGACGGCGCTGGCTGCGGCGGCCGCGGCGGCCTCGCCCTTGGCTCCGTTGCTGGCGGCTGGGTTGACGAAGTTGGCGTCGTTACCTGAAGCAGCGGCGGCGTTGTTGGCTCCGGCGGCGTTGGCATTGGCTCCGGCAGCGTTGGCTGCTGCGGCCTTGGAAGCCTTGGCTGCCTGTGCTGCGGCGGCGCCGGCCTTCTTGCCCTTCTTGGCCTTGGTTGCGGTGGCGGCGGTTCCAGCGGCGTTGGCGTTGGCGGCAGTTCCGGCGGCGGCAGCGTTGGCTGCGTTGGCATTTGCTCCAGCAGCGTTGGCGTTGGCTGCATTGGCGTTGGCGGCGTTGGCATTGGCAGCGTTGGCATTGCCTCCAGCAGCGTTGGCAGCGTTGGCGTTACCTCCAGCGGCGGCGGCGGCAGCGGCTGCTTGTCCCTTGCCCTTCGCCTTAGCAGCGGCTCCAGCAGCACCTGCTGCCTTTCCCTTGCCCCTGATTCACAAACATCGTCAGTACATGGGTTTCCAAGAGAGCTGTCCCTCTAGGAACAGAATGGGGCATATGGTTTTACTCACTTCGCACCGCCCTTGCCCTTGGCCTGGCGCGACTCCAGAGACGACTCGTCACGGGTCTTCAGGTTACCGAGGAGACCGCTGAGGATATCACCGACACCACCGGCACCGCCAGCCGCATTGGCCTGGTTACCTCCGGCAGCTCCACCAGCAAGTCTAAGAGGACTCATGTTAGAACAAATTATTCGACCACGTGACGTTCCATGGAGTTAGAACATACCCTTCGAGGAGCGAGGTGAGCTGGTCGCCGCCAGCTGCTTGAGCATCACCTCCAGCTGCCTGAGCATCGGCACCACCGGCAGCTTGTGCATCGGCGGCTTGTGCAGCGGCCTGCTTGGCCTTCTTGCCCTTCTTACCAGCAGCGGCCGTATCAGCAGCTGCGGTACCGTTGGCAGCTGTTCAGGTATTATATTAGTGTCTTGTCTTTGTCATGAACGATATGAATTATAATCGAGTCGAGTCCCTGTAGACTTCGCCTGTTCGACCAAATAAATAATTAGAGGTAGCGTCTACTTACCAGCAGCAGCGGCGGCGGCTCCCTTCTTTCCGGCCTTCTTGGCCTTCTTTGCTGTAGCGGCATCGGCAGCAGCAGTTGCGTTGGCAGCGGCACCTGTTGAGAGGGGAAGTGTAAGTGCTTGATACTCATTGCAAACTATCAAGGGACATGCAACAACCCATGGTTGAAGATGCCCTTGCTAAGATGAGACTAAGCGAAGTGAACTTACCAGCGGCACCCTTGGCCTTGTTCTTCTTGGGCTCCCGAGCGAGGATCTCGTATGCTGGCTCGTACCCGACGGCACGGATCTGGTTCTGTTGCTGGACATCGCCGGCGGGCAGAGAGGCGACATAGCCAGCTCCTGCAAGGAGCAGCATGGCGAGGCTTCCGATGTTCTTCATCTTGGCGGTTTGTGGAAAAGGATGGTGTGTTGTGAAGGAAGGTTAAGAGCACAGCTAGATGAGGCTGTGTAAGTATGGGACAACCTCGCCGTGGGAGTATTGGCCTACAACACTTCGTGTACGTACCTCAGAGAATGGAAGGGAAGGGATCAACCCGTTATTACTTTTGAAGGAGGGTGGGCAAAAAAGGAACCAGATCCACTGGAACGAGAGAAGAAAGTAAGCTTAAAATGGTGCAGAAGATGCCTGATCGAAAGAATCTCAATCTGGCTATGGAAGAGAAGGAGGAACGGTCTTATATCCATCTGGTTTCTCCATCTCATGCTGCGTCCAGTCCTCCATCCTTGTTTGGACGGCCCGGGGGGTTGGACGGAAACTTGGGAGCCGTCTACTCTGGGACGTGGACGAGGTTGCAACTTGCAATGACCTCGACCTGCTAGCGTCTAACGAAACATCAACTTCATCTCATCTGAATGTTCCCAGACCAAGGATGACAGTCGGGTTCAAGGTTGGGCTCATGTTACCGGACAAGGATGGGACGAGCAGGTCAAAGGCCCGCATCCAGGGGGGTGGGACACTGCCCAGGGTGTATGGAGACGGAGCAGCAACAAGCTCTCCTGTCAACCAGAACGATGAGCTGGGCGGGTATGTGCAAGCGACTTGGCAAGGAGATCGCAAGTGATCATAGCTGGGTGACGTGCTGCTGTTAGCCCAAACTGTTTGTGCACAGCGCCTTGGTTACCGAGTTTGGCAGAAACCAAACAGGAGGAACCGTGATTTGCTGGGATCACCGGGCTGTTTGGGCTTGGCAGAAGATCTGGGAATCATACAGGAGAAGTAAGGCCATTGGCGCCGTGTGAAGATCGTGGTAGCACTGCACGGTAGTTGAGATGCATGTCGATGTGAGAGCAGGGGTGAGCCAAACCGTGGATCAAACAAGCAGGATACCCACCTGGATGGATATGTCAACGGCACGGTGGGTAAAGATAGAACAGAGTCCAACCCTATGAAGTAACGCTCGCACGTCCAGACTCGAAGGTGCGAGATTTCAGCCATGTTCCAGAAAATTGGGGCACGGGGAGGAGAGGAGAGACTGTGGCGATCGTGGGGGATTAAGCCTCGGACCCTTGGTGCTCAAGGCCCACCCCCTTCACGTCTACCGAGATGTAGTGCGCCAATTGTTGATTTTCCCAGGTTATTCACCAGTGTTGAATATAGCCTCCAGGAACACTTAGTTCCCGCGGAGATTTAAAAAATAACTTCCAGCCCTGCAGAATAATTCAATTCTAGGCAGACTAAGGAAACAGCCGTGAAGCCGATCAAGAGACATATCACCAGGTCTCTCTCACTGGTTGGACCGTACTGAAGCCAAGGCAGAGCCTGGGTGGGAGTAGACCTGGGAGACACGAGCTCCAGCATGAAACTTGGACGATCCTCCATGAGATCGACGGTGTCCCAAGGTAGCGAGGTGCAGGAACGGCGGAGAAGGGAATCCACCCAGGAAGGTGTTGTTGAAATGGGGAACAAAACCGATCAGGTTGCTGTGAAGGACGCAGTAAGGGACGCAGTAAGGGACGCAGTGAGGGATCATGAGTAGCTGAGAGCCAGGCTCCCGGCACCGTAGCGTCGGTAGTCGCAGGATCCGCTCACAGTGCTGTCGTATTTGTGTAGTACAGTACGTACTCCCCTGACTTCCACTGGGCTTCGTCCGTGGTGAGGGAGACGGCCATGGAAGCAAAATGGGGCAATCAAGCATGAGATGATGGCGGCTGGCTATGACGATAGCGAAGGGGATAGCAAACTGCTCACCAGGCAGAGCCTAGGCTGGAACAGTTCGCCATCAAACCGACACTGCATTGGCCAGGCACAGCGTTTCGAAGGGGGGTGGAGCTCGGGGGAGAGTCCCCAGCAACCCTGTCTTGGCACAGATAATGTTTGAAAGAAGCTTAACAGAGCCTCAGGTACACCCCAAGTCTGAAACATGGCGCATGTCTTTTAGTGTGCTTGTACGGTGGACTGTGGGCCCCGATCTGTCCCTGTTCCAGAGCCAAGACTTTTGACGAGGGGAAAGTTGAGGAGAGACGAGCCTGACGGGGCTGCTGGCTGATGGCAGTTGAGATGACAGCAGCCTAAGCAGATGATGGATGGATGAGTTGAAGATGTGATGAACCCGAGGCAGTGTCTGTTAGAGTTGTGGAACATGCCGTGGTCCGCTGGTTGGTTCTTGATTCGTTAGATGCTTAGACGTAGGTTCAATGGCCATGAATAGCAACAAGATCACACAGTCTCTTTCTCGTCAGTTCTCATCCATCAGGCTGCATTGATGCCTGGTCGTGAAAACGTGGTGATGTGCGCTTTAAGCTTCTCCTCACTCCACAGCCAAGGTGGATCAATCGCCAAAAGCCAAGTCCTGAGCTTGACGATCTGTTTTTGGTTTTTTCTGGGTACGAGAGTAATCTGCAGCTTGGATGTGAACTTAGGAGATCTGCTAAATAAAATAAGAGTGAATTTAGAGAGAGACGCGATAATCCACCGCCAGGACCTGGAGACGGGAGGAGACCGAGAGCGGTCAAGGACAACAACAACAACAACACCGCAACTGATGATGAGAAAGTAGTAGAGTATCTGGCCAAGATGAAAAAACAGCTCATCCAAGAGGCTAGTCAGGCATTGCAGCAAGACTCTTGGTGGTGTGTGGAATGCGAGACAAAGAATGGCTCGACGAGTGGATTGGGCAGGTGAGTGGTCTTGGTGGTGCGAGTGCCCACTTAGCTGCTTGAGATAGAGAGGGCAGTAAGCGAGACAGAGAGGGTCGAGAGAGGGTTAGGGGCTAGGAGGGAGCAGAGTCACAAGCAAATCTGCAACAGCGAAGAAGCGGCAGGTCGGTGCCGGATGCGGCTTGCGTCGGAATCGGAAGAGGCAGGTGGGGAAGAAAGACCTCGGCGAACAGGAGGCAGTGGCCACTCAGACGAGTCCTGAAGAAAATGACCAGTTGATCGGCCCTGGACCCAGCAAAAAGCTCAGCCAATTTTTGGCCGCCCCAGAAGATAGAGGCAGAGCTCATATGCGATGCGTCATTCCAGCACAACAAGTGGTCGACATCACCACCAACCCCTCGCCCACGACACCAGTTCCAACGGCCAAGACATGGTCCTGTAGCATCTCATGCTGATGCTCTACAAGCAACAAACTCTGGATTTCGGCTGAAGAGCATATCCCGTGCCCAATGCCTCGAGTGCACTGACGATACACCCCCGCCATCCACCACCAACGACCTCGACGCCACACGTCCCACGTCCCACACACCTCATCCTACATTATGTCTGCACCTGTGAGGTTATCGGGGCGACTGGCCAGGACAGCAACGCCCCTTGCCAGAGCAACATCACAAGCACCAACATGTCCACGGACAATCACAACATGTTTCCCTCGAAGGACATTATTACGCCAGTCCTATGCGGCGACAAGCAGGACAACCCACACTCGGCTGTTCTCCGTCAGCGCATCACGGTTCATGGCCACCCCAGATGACTCCTTCGACCCTGCCACAATAGAACGGGAGAGCGATCAGGTTGATGTGTGTATAATAGGTGGAGGTGCGCGCCCATTCTCCCTACCCCTGCTCTCGTCAGACTTCTCGACGTATTCAAGCCCGTCTAACCAACATACCCTATACCCACAGGCCCCGCTGGTCTCTCAGCCGCCATCCGCCTCAAACAACTTGCCAATGAGGCCGGAAACGAGGACTTCCGCGTCCTGCTCCTCGAGAAGGCTGGCGAAATCGGCTCCCACATCCTGTCCGGCGCTGTCATCCAGCCCAATGCCATCGAAGAACTCTTCCCGGACTGGCTGGCCGAGGACAACGAGTCGCGCTTCGACGGCGCTACCCCGGCTGGCGACGACCACATGCGCTTCCTGACAAAGTCAATGGCAGTGCCCATCCCTGCCCCGCCGCAGATGCACAACAAGGGTAATTACATCCTCAGTCTCAACCAGTTCACCAAGTGGTTGGGCGACCGCGCCGAGGAGGTCGGCGTCGAGGTCTACCCGGGCTTCAGCGCCAGCGAGGTGCTGTACAAACCCGATGGGAGCGTCCTGGGCGTCGCCACCAACGATCTGGGCATTGGCCGCAGTGGGAAGCCCAAGGACACGTTTGAGCGCGGCATGGAGTTCCATGCGCGCGTCACCATGTTCGGCGAGGGCTGCCACGGCAGCCTCAGCAAGCAGGTCATCAAGAAGTTCGACCTGCGCAGCGAATCGCAGCCACAGACGTACGGCCTGGGCGTCAAGGAGGTGTGGGAGGTGCAGCCAGAGAAGTTCAAGAAGGGCGACATCACCCACTCGCTGGGGTACCCGTTGCCTTACGACACGTACGGTGGCGGCTGGATGTATCACTTTGGCGATAACCTGGTGTCTGTCGGGCTGGTCACGGCGCTGGACTACCCCAACCCGTGGATGAGCCCGTATCAGGAGTTCCAGAAGATGAAGAAGCATCCATTATATGCCTCAGTGCTCGAAGGCGGCAAGTGCATCTCGTACGGCGCCCGCGCGCTGATCGAGGGCGGCTTCCAGTCTATCCCGAAGGTCGCCTTCCCCGGCGGTGCGCTCATCGGCGACTCGGCCGGCTTCGTCAACGTGCCCAAGATTAAGGGCACGCACAACGCCATGAAGTCGGGCATGCTGGCTGCAGAGGCTGCCTGGAACGCGCTGAGCACCAACACCGACGACGGTTCCGTCTTCCTGTACGACTACGAGAGCAGTCTGCGCGAGAGCTATATCTGGAAGGAACTCAAGGAGGTGCGAAACCTGCGGCCGTCCTTCCACTCGCCACTGGGCATGTATGGTGGCATCATGTGGTCCGGGCTCGACACCTTCCTGCTCAAGGGCCGCGTTCCCTGGACATTCAAGCACAAGACCATGGATCACGCCGCTACGAAGCCCGCCGACAAGTGCACCAAGATCGAGTACGAGAAGCCCGACGGCAAGCTGACATTTGACATCCTCACCAGCGTCAGCCGCACGGGGACGAACCACGAGGAGGACCAGCCGGTGCACCTGCAGGTCAAGGACTGGGAGAAACACACCGCCGAGACGTGGCCGGCGTTCCAGGGCCTTGAGAACAGATTCTGCCCCGCTGGCGTGTATGAGTATGTGGAGGACTCGTCTAAGCCTGAGGGTGTGAGATTCCAGATCAACGCGCAGAAGTGAGTGATATCCCTGCTTCCCTACGACATCGAACTTTTCCTGGGTTTGCCGCTCTCCGCATCCTTCATCCTGCTATGACGTTGACGCAGTATCAAACTGACGCTGACGATACTTCGTTCCACGCAGCTGCATCCACTGCAAGACATGTGACATCAAGGCTCCGAACCAGGATATCAATTGGCAGGTCCCACAAGGTGGCGAGGGCCCCAAGTACTATATGACATAGACGGGAAGGAAAATGAGATGATGTTTGTTGTCCACCGCCATTGTACATGAGATTAGATGTTTAGGGCAGAGCGCGCAGTCTCCCAAAGAGGCATTTCGATGTGATTGTTACAGGTGGACACTTTTCTCGGTATATACTTTGCAGTTCATACAGAGCCAAATTCGGAGTCGGAGACAAAGCAATTGCCGTTAAGCCCATAATCCCAAATTGCCTGCCAACCGTCTTTTTTTCCGGTGGCCTATTTTTTTGCCTGCCTTTCACCATCTGCCGTGCCAAGCGCATTCCGTAGAGGAGGGAGGCAGGCAAGATTCTGAGACCAGACGAGGTGGAGGGATGAACTCTCTGCCCTCGGCGCTCGCGCAGCGGTGGACTGAGTCGCGCGCACGGAGATACCGTTGGAAGGTGAAAATCGAATTTTCGCAAAACAGTAAAAAGAAGGTCAAGAAAGAGAAGAGAAAAGTGTCCCAGACCTACGAACTGGGGGAAAAAATAAGCAAAAATCGAAACGTGACCTGCTTGCATATCGCACGGCAGCGGCTGTCCGCTGGGCAGGAATGGATGATTAGCCTCACGGCACTTCGATATGGGGAAAACAGAGAACGGCAGGCAGATAGACACGAAGCAAGGAAAGAACGCGCAGCCTTCCGGACATGGCCGAAGCTTGAGCCAGGCCGGCCGACTGCGTCGAGGTGCCACGGGTGGCGGTGGCCAGCGTCCAAATACCCACCGCCCACTGCCCAGAAGTAGGCCCGGCGGAACCGCACTCGCCGTCAAAAAGTCCATCCGTGAGCCCCAGCGCGTGCCGTGTCATGTCAGGCCCCGAGCGCGCCTGGCGCCGGAACGAGAAGGCTGGCTGACTGACTAGCCAGGCTGGCTATGTAGACCACAAGGCAGGATGATGGACCAGGGGACAGACGCAAGGCTGCTGGCCGACAAAAGCCCAGGAAGCCAGCCTCGCGAGGAGTGGAGCCAGGCATGCGGTGAGCGGGACCACACAGGTCAGCCACGCAGATGACCTGGGCACCGCAAGAAGGAAGGCAAGGTCCACATGCGCACGGGCGAGGAGGAGGCCCGATGCAGCCACCCAGCCTCGCGATGGACAGACGAAAGCGTGATACGTCAATGGCCTTGTGCAAACTAGCGAGGCTCGGCGTGTCCATCACTCAAGGAACAATTGGGCCAGAGGGAGCCAGAATCAAAAAGCGGCTCAACAAGCTCAACAATGAAGCGGGCACAGACAATATCATCAAGTCACTTGACTATCCAAGCGCCTTGACACGGACGAACAATGTTCCCAGTAGCGCAGAGCACGCCACAGACCTGGAATGTTGGCAGGCACAGCGCCGAACGAGAGCGAGCGCGAGGCTCTGCGGTCGAGCCTTGGGGCCAAGAAGGGGAAGGACACCAAGGAGCTACTCAAGAGACTTAGACGGTCCAAGAGCTGCAGGCTTGGAGGTGGTGGGCTGCTGGTCGTGTATCAGCCTCGCGGAGGAGGCGTTTGATGGGCAGCAGTGAACGCGCGGCCGTGTCAGCGGGACAGCCACCACTTTCCGTCGTCCCATCTTCTGTCACGACACACTCACACACATATAACGTGCAAACGGCAATAATGCCGTGGACAGACGCAGGAGGTAGGCAAGCATGGCAGGCAGGCAGGCAGGGCAGGCCAGACCCAACTCCGGCCGGCCCGTCTATGCATAACATCAGAGCAGCACCCACGATGTGGCCACTCTGGCCCGATCGCTTTGCCCGCCCACAGTGAGCAGCACCCTCTCGTACCGACCTCCTACCGACCTCCCGCTTGGCCGACCTGGACGAGGCCCACCGTCGCCACCTGGGATAAATCCCCAAGGGGCCTTCCCGTCGGCCGGCCGATTCAATGACCGCCCCTCGGAACGGATCCTGACTGGGTCGGATTGGGTGGTGATGTCCGAGGCTACCGGCAAAGGAGGACCCTTTTTTTTTCTTTCCTTCATGGAGAAGCCTTGGTGATGAGGCTCAACTGACTCGCCCCGCCCACACGCAACCTGGCCGGATCAAGACTCAGTTCTTGTTTGCTGCAGCAGGGCGCAGGATGCAGGATGCATGGTGCAGCAAGCATCCAGACTAGGTTTTGATTGCTCTCTGGGGCTGTTCGGCCCCTGATGTTGCTTTAGAGCAGCCCAAATCGGTGTTATCCGTCCAGCCCGGCCTGCAACTCATCTCTTTTCGTAACTTCGCTCCCTGTCACGAACAGAGCGCGAAACCTGCGCGCGGGTTCGGATGTGGGGCATTGTGTAGCGTAGCAGCCACGGACCAGCCACGCGGCTCTTTGACCTCGGATGCGCTGTTACTGGACAAGTCGCATTTGTTGAGGGAAGACAGAGGGATAAGAAAAGGGGGTGAGGGTGACAAGCATTTCCCTTTTTCAACATGTCAGACTGGTGCTGTAGGTAGGACTGGCAATAGATCTGATTGATTGCATGCGCCGCCAAGCAACGAGACACAAGACCGCTTTTGATGGTCAGCGACGCCTTCTCATTGGTTCGAGCGAGGGAATGGGCGTGATGCGAGGAGGCCGGAGAGGACAATCGGAAATTGGTCCCTCTGCAGGCCCCGTGAAGAAGCAGAGGAATCAGATGCAGGCGATAAGGGTTGGACAGGGATGCACGAGGGTGAGACGGGACCGGCGCAAGGAGCTTCTCTTGGTAGTTTTGGAGTTGCATTTCAGCGCAGCCTTTTTTCCCTCCGCACTACTGGGGTGACCAGGGGCGTGCAGGACCGATCTCCTCACTTCCCAGCATCATCATGATCATTCATCCCGAGGTCCTGTCACGGACGCTCCACTTTCAAGATGGAGTGTGCTCCGTGCTGTGAGCTGTGCCGCACAAAACCTGGATATCGCAGCCAAGAGGAGGACCAAGACAGGTGACAGACACCAGAATAGGCGATGCAACAACTACGATTTTGGTCTCTTTTTTTCTTTCTTCTCATCTGTTCGTATCCGATGCGCAAGGCAACAGAAGCATCGCATTGTTGCTTATTAGGTGCCGGGGATGGGAGCGGGATGCTGCATCACACGAAAGTAAACGATTGCGTGACGGAGGCCGGTTGCAACAAGCAACCCAGGAATGACTCATTTCCCAGAGGGATGGACAAGGCTGGCCGGCGCTGATGCTGGTTGGCCAGGTTGGCCGGGTTGAGCTCGTGAGAAGAAGAAAAAGGGGGCACGGTCCATCCACGGACGGCCGCTGTCGCAATGGGGCGGGGAGGGTACACAAGGCGCGAAGAGGAAAAAAATTCCTGGCTGGCCGGCCGGCTGGCTGGCTGGGCGCGTACCGGTACATGTCAGACTGGGCCACCCACACGCTTGCGCATACGACGCTCCCTCGCTCCATAGGCCCAAAGCCTGGGCCGGTGAAGCCACTAACTCGGAAACAAGCTGTTAAATCTGGGGCTCTGTGCCCCCTCCCTGCTTTCCCAGCTGGGCCCAAGGGCCAACAGGTGCAGGCGCTGTAAAATCAAGGAGCGGCGTCGGTGCCTCGGGGAGGCGAAGGGATGGCGGATGGCAGACGCGTTCCAAGTTTGGCTAGCAGGATCAACTCACCTCTCGCTCACACACCCCTCGTGATGCTGGCGGGACGTCATGATGAGACTGTCTTGTCGGCGTCCTCTTTTGTTCTCGTAGGCCCGGCGTACATAGTAGTGATGATGGGGAGGTTGCAGCACCGTCCAGCGTGCCAGTGCAGTGCACGAATGTCGTTAGTCTGGAAGCGAGGTTTGGTAGTCGAGCCGGTGATTGAAATTGGGTTGCGAGAGATAAGTCAACGCGACGGTGGAAGGTTGCAGGGAAGAAAGAGATGAGCAGGCCACCAGCGAGAGGAGGCCCAGAATAAGATTGGGATTGCCGGGCGGCTGATGCCTCAGGCCGCAAAACTCTGGCTGCTGTCTCCCAGTCAAATTGGGCAACGGACCCCGAAGCGGCGCTGATCAGCAAATCACAACCAGGACAAGGGAGCCAGAAGCTTATCTCCGGGGGTACCAGCTGACGGGGGGGTTCTGCATGAACGAAGCCGATAGCGTCGCATGGATGCGAGAGGCTAGAGAGCCTGGAGCCTAGAGCCTGGGAGCCTGGGGCCTGAAGCCTGGAGCCTGCATTCGATATAGGTAGTATTTGTCGCCATCACAGCCTTGCTAAATCAAAGTCAATGCTGTTGCAATACAGTCTCTCATATTGCTGCTGCGATGGATTATTATCGTGGTGTTGAGCGGATGTGACAGGTAGGCGTGCTCGGGGATTTCATTCCCATGATTCGGTCGCGGAGGTTGGCGTGAAAGGGCCGATTCGTGGCGAAGGGAGAGGACCGGGAATGGAGCCTGCATCTGTTCTGAGGCAGAGCCCGCCCATCGCATTGGCAAACATCACACAACAGGCCTGTTGACATTCAGGCAGCACTGAGCCTTGTTGATCGTTTCTCATGGGTGAGTGCAAGAGAAGTTTGATCGTTCGAGAGTCCGTCTGGGCGTCGCGGAGGCAGAAGAGGCTGGCTTCGTCTCATGTGCTCGCTCGTTCGCTTCTCGCTCATCGTTCTCTCGCTCATCGTTTCGCTCGCTTCGGTGGCAGTCGCAATCGGGCTCGAACTTTTGACACCAGGTGGCTGTGGTTGGTCTTGGCTTTCTGTTGTCTTCGCTTCGATGCTCTTCTTTCTGTTTCCTTTCGTTTGCATCTGGGTCATGCTGTCTCATGCATGCTGCTGTTGATGCTGATGCTGGAATGGCATCTGTCGCTGTTCAGTCATGCAGGATCCGAGGGGCGGGCGATGCATCGTGGTTCCCGCCCAAATGGTTTGAGACGAGTGGATTTTAGATCAGGAGAAGGGATGTTGGGTGATGTCTGGGTTGGTCAGTGTGGTGTGAGAGAGTGTGTGCGGGCGAGTGTGAAGGAGGCATGAAATTTAGGGGGGTGAGAAGGGTGCCATTGTTTCAGAGTTGTGATGGGTTCTGCAGGCCAATGAATGCATCGAATGCAGCGAATGGAGGCAAGTGACTGACTGGCTGCAGTGGGGGAAGGACTGGACGAGGGATGACGACTGGTAGGGAATGCGGTGGGAAAGCACAGCAGAGCAGAGCACTGATGACGAGCGCTACTGCTTAGACTGACTGGCTAGACTCGAGTTGAGTGGCAGGAAGTGGCAGGAAGGAGTGGTTGGTTGGGTAGTTGGTTGGTTATTGGTCGCTGCTCGATGCTTGTTGCTGGGGCCGCTCAGCCAGACAGGCACGAGCAGCACCAGCAGAACCAGCAGAACGGGCTGGAAGGAGGTAGGGAAAGTACCGGTACATGGGAAGAAGGAGTGGGGCGGGATGCAAGTTCTACGCACGCCCAGGGATGATGCCAATGGAATTCATGCCCATCAGGAAGGGCCCCACTTATACCAATCCGGGTGCGGCCTCTCATTGGGTGCAGCCTCTCGCCAGGGTGGCACTACTGACAGCCGAAAAACTGTGAAATCCGGGTGCCACAGCTGCAATTCCTGCTGATTCCTGCCTGAGGTTGCCACTGCTGCTTCTATAAAGAGGCCAGCACCCCCCAACACCGCCCGTTTGCCCTTCTTTTGGAGCGGAAGTCCCGACCGGCCCTACGTATCCCTACATTAACGTTTGGCCTTGAACCAACTTTTTTCTCACTCCACACCACACACACCACCCACGCACGCTATTTACCTGCCATCGCCGAGAACCTCAACTTGGTTGCTCCTTCAATCAACCTCGGCGACAAATACCAACAACTGCGATTCATCACTCCAGTGATCCATCGCCATCAATCCTTTCTTTCTTTTCCCTTGGTCGCGCCTCTGTGTGTGTGTGTGCGCACCGCCCCTGTTCTCTTTTTTCCTAATCCGTCCTTGGCCATAAAGGACATCCTCCTCCAGGTTGACCTTTGTTGCCCTGACGACCTATTAAGGCCCGATCTTCCTTCTTCTCTCGAGACCACCCCGAGTCAAGGCCCAGACCTGCTGCACAGGCACAGTGCTCTGCACTTGAAGAAGAGAAGAGAAAAAAAAAGAAAGAGACAAGAGAATAGAAAATCCTCATTACCGTACCTGAAAACCAGTCCAAGCCAAGTCGCGCGCAGCGATTCGAGTCGTCGGTATTACGTCACACACACACCGCAAACCTGCACCGTCGCGTCGCGTCGCATCGCATCGCATAGCATCTTCGTCGCCGTCAAGTCTAGTCATCTCCTCGATACACTCGACCGACGAAGCTTCCAAGCGCCTTGCACCGCATCGCACCGCCTCGCACCGCAGAAGCAGTTTCGTGGACAGTACCGACTTCGAAGAACTCGCCTGCCACCGTGCATCTCGTGTTGTGTCGTCGTTGTCGTTGTCGTGAGCAGTCGCTGTAGGGGAGACATTCACTTGTTCTTCTCCCGCAATTGGTACGTCACTGCGTCTTCCCTGAGGACCGTCGTGAAACGCCTCTTCCTGGGGGAATGATGAGCTGCTGGCAACGGCAGTGTCCCCCAGTCACCCACCCCCAAAAGAGCCTGTCTGCCCTGTCACTACCGCCGACCCCGCTTGCCATCGTAGAAAAGGACAGGAGGCGATTTTCCATTTGCCTCTTGCCCGTACTGGCCTCCCATACGTCGCACGCCACCTCGAGAACTTCACTAGACGCATCATTATTTACTGTCAACAACTGTACTAATTATGATTCCAAATATAGATCTGCTCGATTCTTCTGTCCTGGAACCTGCTACGTTGACAACATCAACAAACGCAATCATGGAGGCTATTCAGACCCATCCTGGCAATGCCAACCAGGCCAAGAACTTCATGTCTCCTGGCTCGCTGTCTTTCCCCACTGGCCACAACGAGTTGACGCCTCCTGGCGATGCTGGTCTCAAGGCCCCCCAGAATGGCGCGCCCGCTGGCTCCCCCCTTGCCAATGGTAATGGTGTTGCGCCTGCGACTCCTGCTGCCACCCCTGGTGCGCAGCAGACTGGCAGTGGCTTGACCCCAACTCTTCAGTAAGCTTGTCCCTGAGACCAGTCTGTGTGCGTGGTCTTCATGATGCTTATGCTGCATTCCTAAAGGAACATCGTGGCAACTGTCAATCTGGATTGCCGTCTGGACTTGAAGACTATTGCTCTTCACGCCCGCAATGCGGAGTACAGTGAGTATATCCGGAGTCTTTATACTCCACAGGATTACTCACCTTGAAACTAGATCCCAAGCGTTTCGCCGCCGTCATCATGCGTATTCGTGAGCCCAAGACGACGGCTCTGATCTTTGCCAGCGGAAAGATGGTTGTTACTGGTGCCAAGTCTGAGGATGACTCCAAGCTTGCCAGCCGCAAGTATGCCCGGATCATCCAGAAGCTAGGTAAGGCACTATCCTCGAGTACATGTAGAGACTGGAAATGATGAGTAGCTAACATTCTTGCTACAGGCTTCAACGCCAAGTTCACGGACTTCAAGATCCAGAACATCGTCGGCTCCTGCGACATCAAGTTCCCCATCCGCCTCGAGGGTCTGGCTTCTCGCCACCACAACTTCAGCTCCTACGAGCCTGAGTTGTTCCCTGGTCTTATCTACCGCATGGTCAAGCCCAAGATCGTGCTCCTGATCTTTGTCAGCGGCAAGATTGTTCTCACCGGTGCCAAGGTCCGAGACGAGATCTACCACGCCTTTGAGCTGATCTACCCCGTCTTGCAAGATTTCCGCAAGGTCTAAAACACATCCTACCTACCGCCTATCCACCTGTAAGATTACGCGCATTCATGATTTCACGACGCATACCCCAGACAGGCACCCAGATTGCTGCGTATTCCGTTCCCGAGGCAGCACGACATCCGACCTGTTTGTTGTACCACACTTTTTCAGTTCTGCTTTTTTTTGCTACAGCATTGCATCGGCGTTACGACAAGGAAGGTTACAGTCGGTACGGACTACACCACGAGGACTGCGAAGGAAAAAAACAAAACAAAATTGGCCCACCTATTCCCCCCTTTATTACACTTCGAAGACGATAGATCGCACCTCAATCGAGGTGCGCGCGCGCGGAGAAGAGAATCAGCGCGCAAAACGCGGAAGTAACATAATTTTGATGCGGTCCTGGAAAGGTCGCAGCGGAGTTGCTCATGGTGTTATTGAGCAGGTAGTCGGGGGGATTTGAAGAGCGTACACCAGTCGTCACCCATCGGTATTCGGTAAAAGGTTACCCGATGACAAGCTCTCACATCTGCGTGTGTGGATTAAGGAAAGAAACTGGTTTTTGACACAGCGATGCGGCATTTGAGAGGAAGAGGCCGCAGATTGAGCGCGCCGTACCGCTGGCTAGACCCATTTGATGGGACTCTCCAAGTACATGAGTTGGCATTTCATTCAACATCTGTCCGCTCAGGGCTCTCGACAGTATGCTAGGTGGACCTACAGACTGGACTTTGGTGTCTGGTCGGCGGCCGGTGCTCTTCGTTGAGTATCTTAACTTACTTCCCCGCTTTGGTCTCCTAGATACTTGGTTAGCCGATGATAGATAGCCACCATGGTCAATGCCATAAAGTTGCACTCTCAAAATCTTTTCTCGTGATCGTACCTTGCCCGTCCCTCTACGTTTGTACATCACAACCGTGACATCTTCTTTTCTCCGTTCTTATTCATCTCTTCCCGTAGAATCAACCCAGGCACCCCGCCACGGCTCCCGTCCTCCGTGACGACCTTGTCCCAGGCCGCCGCCCTCTCAGAGCCGTCCTTGCGGAACGACCACTTTCCGCGAAACGCCTCGGGGCACCGCCCGAACATGGTGGCGGCGATGCGGTCCCCGATGACGGGCAGGAACTTGAACCCGTGGCCGCTGCCGCCCGTCGCGAGGAACAACGACCTGTAGTCCGGGTGGTAGTCGATGATGAAGTCGCCGTCGGCCGTGTCGGTGTACCAGCACAGCTTGGTGGCCTTGAACGGCCGGTCGTGCAGCTCCGGGAGGGGCACCATCTCGCGCACGGCGGCGCGCAGGGCCGCCTCGTCCGCGGGCGGTATGGACTGCGTCGGCGGATCGGTAAGGTGCGTCGTTGGCGCCGAGAAGGTGGTGTTCCCCACCGCGGCCCCGGCGGTGGTGGTGGTCGGGTTCAGGTAACCGTAGGCGTGGCGCGCGACCTTCAGGGTCTTGTTGGCCGGCGTGATGATGAAGTACCCCGACGATAGGTTCAGCAGCGTCGGCACGTTGGCCAGCTTTGCTTGCTCCTCGTCTGTGAGGTCCATGTACGCCAGCACCTGGCCCGTCGCCACCGCCCGCCCGCTCAGGTTGATCAGCCCGCCCGTCCAGGCGCCCGTTGCAAGCACCGTGAGGTCCGCGAGGAGCTCCTTGCCGTTGCTGCCCGCCAGCTTCACGCCCCGAACCTGCGGCGTGCGCCTGTTGTACGTGCTGCACACCAGCGAGGCGGCCGTGCCGTTGACGAAGGCCACGCGCCCCGTGGCCCGCACCTGCGCATACAGCCAGTCCATGCACGCCTCTGCGTCGGCCCAGCCGGACCGCCTGTTGATGTAACCCCATTCCCCGCTGCCGCCGCCCGTGCCGTAGGCGCCGCGGATGGCGGATGGTGAGGGCAGCTCCTCGATCTTGGCCGAGAGGGCCGGGTCGTGCGCGGCCAGGGCGCGGACATTGTCCCACGAGGAGCGGGCGTAGTCGATGCCCGACGCCTTTTTTGTCGTGTTGTTGGTGGTGATAATCAGCCCCGTCTCGTTGTAGCGGCCGTCGGCGCCGGGCCCGTCAGGCTGCCGCCATATCTCCTGTGCCTCGGCGGCGAGGGCTGCGTAGGCCGGGTCGGCGTAGTCCGCCCGGATGATGCGGGATGTGTCGATGGAGGAGGCGTCGCGGCTGGGAAAGACGCCCGGCTGCGGGGAGCGGTCGAGGACGGTGATGGTCGTGGATCTGGGCAGTGCTTGGCTGCGGGCCAGGGAGAGGGCGGTGCTCAGCCCGAAGACGCCTGCACCCAGGATGAGGATGCTGGAGGGCGGTGGGCCATTCTCGTTCAGGGACGAGGGTGGCTTTGCGGTGGTGCTGAAGGGGGAGGGCGAAGGCCTGCGGGAGGAGAGGTGGTCAGAGGGAGAGTGAGCGCGGAGGTGGAAGTGGAAATGAAAACAGGAGTAAGAGGGCAGAGGAGTGGAAGTCGGTGAAGGGAATTGGAAATGGAGGAAGAAGAAGGGGTTGAATAGAGATGGTCGGGGGCTGACATTATCTCGGCTGTAAGGGGGAAAGTAAGACTCAATTGGCTCGGGGTCGGGGCACGTAGGTGGGGGAGATGCAACTCAATGAATGTCAGCCAGAGCCAGCCCAGACCAAGGCGTGTTCCGTGCTGCTGAGGCTTGGATCTGGCGCTGGACCTGCACTGTCGTGTTGCTTGCTCGCCCGCTCGTGCTATTCACGTCCGTTATGCCAGGCTCGGTGGCGTGAGTGGCACACGGCGGTCAGGATTCTGGTTGGGGGGCCTGGCTGATGACCGGTCGACCTGTTTCAGTATGGCCCAGCGAGTTCCTAGATTGTGCTGTCTCGGTGATGGAATGTGAACGGTCTCAGGGCGGTTCTGGCCGCAAGTCGTCGGTGAAACAGACGAGGAGCTTGCCGGTCTGTTGCAATTTGTCCCAATGCCTCGAGACCGCGAGAGAAGGGACGGAGAGAGCTTTGTGTCTGCACAATTTATGTAGCGTGCAAATTCCATGCCGGAGTCGGAGCCGGAGGAGGACGCCATGCCCAGCTTCTTTCGACTCAGACTTGTTATCGCCCTCACTCAATCGTGCTCGCCCGGACTTCCCTGCTCAGTTGCGCAGCTGCATTGCTCCACGATGAGGCCACTGTCCCCGCCCACACCCACGGCCACGCCCACTCAGCCTGTCATGGTCTGATGATTTCACTGCGCGGTAGATGGACCCGGCGAAGCGGGAAGTATGAGCCGTCAAATTCCACGACACAGCATCAAACCTCTCGAGGCTGACTCCGAGGTGTCATCCATCCAACGAGAGCCGCCCGTCACTTTTCGCACCTGAGTCATTCATCGTTGTATTCAATGCTTGCCATTGACCGAGCTCCCTCTGAGCCGTCATCAAAAAGCTGCCGTGGTCAGCCAGTCGTGACGCCAGAGTTGGTTTCCTCGCCCCAAGCTGTTGTATGGAAGCCAGCACTGTAGCTGGCCAACATGGCTCGTGATTAGACACAGGACATGTCCGTCCCTGAGCAGGGCTGACATGACAGTCAGTGACATGTCCCGAGTGACTGTTCGATGGCGGCGCCCAAGATTATAATAATTGTCAAGCAAGCTCAGCTTTCTTGTCCCATGGCTGCCATTTGTATGCTTCCAATGTCGGGCATTCCTTGAAGAGGAATAGATTAGATTGCGCAAGACCTCAGTCACCGAAGATGAGGTTGTTCCTGCATTGGGCAATTGCCAGCTCGAATCGCCCAGTGCCTCTGTAAGCCCTCCAGAAGCTCCATCTCTTGGCTAAAACCTGAAGACCGCAGGTCTCATAGCTGGTCTCTCGACCTTTACTAGAAAGGAACACGTCCTCGCGCAAAGAGACACCCGTGGTGGTGTCCAAGGGGAACATCGGCTGCGCGGTGCTAAAGAGGATGCCGTCCCACGGACTGGAGCATGGCATTCTTTTCGATCATATCCATACGACTAATAGCTTGAGGTCCATTCGGCGTAGAAGACCAAGTCTCTATCCAGAAACATGGAGTGAGTCAAAGGTAGGTGCCGGTGATAGGGTGGTGGACAGTTGAAGAGCTCAACATCGATAGCTCCGCCCTCCATCTAATATGGCCCTGGTTAGTAAGGCAACCCTTCAGGGACCATCGGCACAAGCAGGGGTCAGCTCCGACCCCCCGTCCCACCTGAACGTGCATTGCATCGCCTGGCCTCGCCCTGCTCAACCATCCGTGTTTCTCTCTACCATCTACCGTGAAACTTCTCGAGATGCACAGCTTGCCAACAGGCCACTGGGGCTGGTGAACTCATACTCACACTCATTCACTCTCAAATAGAGCAGACTGAACGCCTCAGTGACAACATGATAGTAACCGTCTGCCATGTCCGCCCCTAATAAGATCGCCGAGTTCCCCGACGTCGAGGCCAAGCTCCAGAAGCCTACGAAGCAGTCCGCCTTCGAGCGTCAGAAGGCCGAAGCCGAGGCCAAGCGATTGCGAGAAGCTGCCGAGACAGCCGCCGTATACGAGGACTTTATCAAGAGCTTCGACGCCGACGCCGACGATGACGAGCGCAACCACTCCGACCGAGGTTCAGGCGGCTTTGGACGCCCGCCGCAGCCCAGGGGTGGCGGCTTTGGAGGAGGGGCAGGTGGAGGACGCAGGCACTTTGGTGCACCGGCTGCGCCTGGGGCCATGAAAGCCAGCGGGCCAGGATCCCTCGGCCCTGCACCGCCGCCCATCAGCTTTGGGAAGAAGAGGACCTACGACGGATTTCAGACCAACAACGACAGGAGAAGGGACCACTCAGCGACCGGTTCGGGGCGGCTTGGTGCCGGCTTCGACGACAACGAGCTCGGCCAGAAACCAATTTCGAAGGCTTTTGATGCAAGCGACGATGAGGAGGAGCACACGGGCCTGGATCGGTCAGAGGAGAAGGCTGTGGCACGCCCAACACTACGACTTGCGAACCTACCCCCTGCGACGTCTCCTGCCGTGATAAGGGCCTTGATACCGACGAACCTGGTGGTCGAGGGCGTTAAAATACTCTCTCATTCGGCTCCTGGTGTCACCGGCACAGATCGCAAGTCGATCGCCGCCATTGTGACCCTTTCGCAAGAGACAGCGGCATCTGAGATCGATGCCGCCGTCAGTGCCCTTCAGAACCGCTATCTTGGCTTTGGCTACTATCTCTCCTTGCACCGGCATCTTTCATCCGCTGCTATCGCCGCGGGATCGATGACAAATGTGATCGTCTCGACAGTGTCACATCCATTCGGTGCAAAGCCGGTGGCTCAACCTGGACCTGCAAGTGGGCCAGACACGCGGGGCCGCTTTGCGCCTCCATCTTCATATAATCAGATGGGAGCTGTCAATCGTGGCGTCTTGTTGCATGTTCCTGTGCAACCACCAAGCGACATCAAGCAGCTACGCATGATCCACAAGGTAGTGGAGTCGGTGCTCGAGCACGGGCCAGAATTCGAGGCATTGTTAATGTCACGGCCTGATGTACAGAAAGAAGAGAAATGGGCCTGGATCTGGGACGCCAGATCACAAGGTGGAATATGGTATCGCTGGCGCTTGTGGGAGATCCTCACGGGAGGTGGGCAGTCGAGAAGAGAAAGGGGCAAATATCTCCCTCTCTTCGACGGGGGTTCTGCCTGGAAGGTGCCCGACAAACAACTAGCTTACGAATACACGACGGGTGTGGACGGATTTGTATCCGAGTCTGAATACGACTCGGAGTTTGACGACGAAGACGAGGACGAGCCCAAGATCATTACAGAAGGGACCAAGGAGCCAGATGAAGTATTCCTCAACCCGATCGAAAAGGCCAAGCTCGTTCACCTGCTGTCACGGCTACCGACGACACTCAGCAAGATACGCAAAGGCGACATCGCAAGGATAACCGCGTTCGCGATAATGCACTCGAATCGAGGTGCCGATGAGATAGTCGACCTGATCGTGACGAACCTCGAGAAGCCCTTATCATTCAGCTCCGCCAACCCAGACCACCTCAACGATGCGGGCCCGGACCAACCAGGCGACCACTCGCGAGACACATCACCAACACCCAAGGACCCAGACCCTGCATCCCGTGACACGTCGGGCGCCAAGCTCGTGGGCCTCTACGTCATCAGCGACATCCTGTCGTCGTCGTCGACAAGCGGCGTCCGCCACGCCTGGCGGTACCGGCAGCTGTTGGAGGCGGCGCTCAAGGCGCGGCGCTCGTTCGAGGGGCTGGGCCAGCTGCCCGAGCGGCTCAGCTGGGGCCGGCTGCGCGCCGAGAAGTGGCGGCGCAGCATCGGGCTGGTCCTCAGCCTGTGGGACGGGTGGTGCGTGTTCCCCAACGACTCGCAGGAGCTTTTTGTCCGGAGCTTCGAGAACCCGCCCAGCCTGCGCAAGGATGATGACGACGATGAGGAGCTCAAGGCCGAGGCGAAGAGGGCTGCTGCTGGTGGGAGCCGCTGGAAGACCGTGGATGCCGCCGCGGCGGAAGTATCTGCGGCTGAGGATGGTCTGCCGCCCGATGGGGCTGACTCGGATGGGAGCTATGATGAGTACACGGACGACGAGGAGGCTGATAATGAGCTGCTCGCGCGGTACCACATCGACGGTGAGCCACTGCTTGACATTGATATTGTCGGCCTGGCCCTCGATGGCGAGGATGACATTCAGATGGGAGAAGACAGCGGTGGTGGGTTCGCGCCAAATGTCAAAAAAGAAGAGGGAACCCCTGATACCGAGACGAAAGCCGGCGGCCTTTCCAAGATGGCGTCTTCTTCGTCGCTAGGTCCTGGAGGCAAGCGCAAGCGGGTCACTGCTGCGGACATGTTTGCGGATTCTGACTCTGATGGTGGGAACTAGCTGACTGGCGATGCCCTTTCATAATGAATCACAATATCTCACTCAACTGCCTAGATATACATGGATTTGATTTCGAAGTGACAACTGGTTCGCTTAAAAGAATTGCCTATACAGGCTGCCCAGATGTTTCTCTGAGATCGGTCGAGTTGCGTGGCTTTAAACACATACTACTCACTACCTACCGATCTTCCCATCCCAGCAAACTCACTGCTTTTTGGACTTATCACCCCAGCCCAGCCATGCCCGCAACGTATGCGCATAAAGCACGCCCTGCACGGAGAGAACGAACCCCAGCATCCCCACGACCGCCCGCGCCCCCACGGGGTGCACCCACCCGACGTGGCCGCCGACCCAGGCGCTGGTCCCAAACAGCGCCAAGTCGTACAGTCCATGATAGAGGACCGACGGCGCGATGGCACTGACAACGCCGCGCCACCCGGGCGCCGCCGAATCGTCCACATCCGCATCCGCATCCGCATCCGCGCCGCGCGCCGCGGACAACACCGCCATCGCGACGTGGCCGGGCAAACCGATGAAGACTCGCTCCAGCAGCGTGACGGCCATGGACGGGCCGGTACCCGCCGCCGCGGCTGGTGCAGCGGCCTGGACGTACGCCGCCAGCTCGACGAGGGCGAAGCCCAGCGACGCGGCGGTGGCTGCGCTGACGGCGGCGCTCTTGCCCAGCTTCTTCTTCTGCTGCTGCCTCTGCTGCCTCCTCTGCAGCCAGGCAACAGGGAGGTACTTGAGCAGCTCCTCGGGCAGCGCCGCGGAGAAGATGCTGAAGAGGACTAGGAAGGCGGCGTAGCGGGGGCTGCGGGCCATGGCGGCGCGGGCGGACAGCTGCTCGGGCGTGAGGGTGGAGACGTCGGTGCGGATGAACTCTGTCATGTAGTCCCCCGCGGAGGTCGGGCCGAGGAGGGCGAGCAGGAAGAGGTAGCCTGACACGGACTGGGCTGCCATCACTGCTGCTAGGCCGAGGGTGCCTGATAGGGCGGAGATTGTGGCTAGGGCCCTCAGGGAGGGGTCCCGGGACGGGCCATCTTGTGCTCCTTTTGATGGAGGCGGTCGTGAGGATGATGATGAGGTTACTGGCGACTTGTCGCTATCTGAAGGGAGGAGGCTGAGGGTGAGGAAGCGGGGGGTGAGGATGTGTGAGAGGGGCGAGTGCAGGCCTAGGAAGGAGGTGAGCATCTTGGTAGCCTGGGTATCATATCATGATAGCTTGACGAGCTTTCATGGAAGCAGCGAGTTGATCTATCAAAGGTGGGTGGTTTGGTTCACTTATATCATCTAGTTAGTTAAACGAGGCGTGTTGTACATACACTAGTCTCGCAATTCACCACCGAAGGATGCGGTTAATATCTTGGGCGGGAGAATGCGGAGCCGAGCTGACTCGTCTGTCGTACTGATGCCTTCTTTTTCTCCTTATGATTGAGACTGAACCATTCTGACATATCGCCGCTTCGATGAGTTTGGTTTGTGATATGCGGCTGACCGTGGGTTATATGCCTCCCAGGTGGTTCTCAGACTTCTGATCACACTCCAGGTTGATACTGTGTAAGTGCTGGGTCTTGGCTGCATATGAATTGAGCTAGGACGTAGTTGAAAGCTCGTGGGTAGACACAGGCAGGCCATAAGCAGGCTGGTAACAAAAGACGGCTCTGACGGATCAAGTGGATGCAGCTTACGGGGGCGGCTTGTAGCTGGTCTGCCTGGTCAAACGTTGGAGAAGTCTTGGGGTAGACCAACAAGGTGCGCCCAGAAGCTTACCATTGCCATAGATAGCACAGAAGAGGACGCATGTGGCCTAGAAGGTTGGCCGCAGGAAGGGTTACAAGGTTTACCGTGTGCCCGGTTCTTGGAGCTGGAGCTCGTGATATGTGACAGGCTCTCGAGACTTCCTCACACCTGGACCGCCACAACTGCCAGACTGCCAGATTGATTGATTGCCTATGCAGATGCAACGTGGTGGAGGACTGGCGGTTTTAAGAAGTCCCAATGCAGGGCTATGATGAGCCATGCGGCCAATGAATGATAATGAAGAGGAAGGGATCGTCATGCATGTCGCCTTGAAGATACTCAGGCCCCAGAAGGAGAAGGTGAAGGGGAGAGTGTGGGTGGGGTTTGGGTTTGGGGTACAAAGATACATGTGAAAGATGCTGCAGACCGTCTACCTGCCGTAATCCGTAGTCGTCCCGACCCCACCCTCCCGTTTTTAAGGGTCCGCGACCCCTCTGGCCATTCCCTTGCCTTGGACCGACCCGAGCAGCGGTTGATTTCAAACCTGCTGCTGTGCTGGGCTGGACACCGTCGATTGTCGTCCGTCGACCGTACTCGGTAGACCAGTCTACGCTGTAGTCAAGTCAGTCAGTGACTACTGTCGCATCCCGCATTCCGTACAGCTCGCCGAATCCGTCCACCACGACACCCTCACCGGCATTTGTCTTGGGCCTGCGTCTGGTCTGCATCACTGACTTCATCTCGATTCCTCATTCATGCCAGCTCTTCTCACCATTAGCTCAGTCGAGTCGAGTCGCATCGCATCTCATCGCATCGCAACCCCGGCATTGAACCCGCCAGAAGAAACACCCCAAATCCGAAACTCGAAACACCTCAGATCTCAGGAGTAGGCCGACGCGGACCGATCTCGCATCGCATTATTCCACCGTACCGCACCGCTCTTCAGCCCGACGCCGACTTGGTTTTTCCCACTTCTCAATCTGCAGACAGGTCTTCACAGGCCCCGCTGCCCCGGCTGAAAATCATAACAAACCTTTGAGAACCCCCTGCTGCCAGTCGTCTGCATCCTCGCGTCCTGTCGCATCGAATCGCATCGCATCCGGTTCAATCCGGTTCCTTCCATTGTCTCCCCGCCTCTGCCGTCTTTGCTTCTTCTACCTGGACCGAGCCCAGCAAGGCTCGGAGCGCCGACGACATGGCCATCTGGGTCGGGAAACAGAAAATGTCATGGTGAGCAGCACCCCTTTCTGCTTCTTGTCTTCCCTCTCCTCTCATCTCTTGTGCGGCCTTGGGCTTTGAGGCTCGGCAAACTGCCTTTCATCCCGGGTGTAAATGTGCTCAGAAGTGGACCATTGAAATGAAGCCCTGTCTTGACTGCGGACGGTGGTGACACCGTGCATCGTCTTCATGATCCACTTCTGTCTCACTCGCTTTCCTTTTCATCTTGGCCTGCTCATGGTCTCTTCCGCTGCTGGCCCGCCCGGGTAGCTGCAGCGAGCAATGTTGTTGTCGCGCCGCGGGTCTTTGCTGCTGTCTCTCGACTGTGCATGTGATACCATGCTGCTGAAGACTCACACTCTCTGTTGCGCTCACCCAGACTGACCTGAGTAACAGCCGGTCTTGTATCAAGGGCCACCGCTCCTCAACATGCAATCACCTCGGCGGGCCTCTATGGGCAGTACGTCCGGCCGGCAGGCCCAACAAGGCATGCGTCCACGGGCCAGGCGACCTCTGCCTCTGCGCGCACTACTTTCCTCTCACCTGGCTCAAGGCCGCCATCCCGCGCAACAAGAAGTGCTCTTGCCAGGGACAAGGGAGCAGCGGCAAGAAGTGCATGTGTGGTCACGGCAATGGAGCAGCGGCATCAACGCCCGACGAAGAGACACAGCCCATCTTCTTCCAGGATCTGGTGGCCCGAGGCCTGCAAGTGACGACCGAGCCAGTTGACATCGACGTGCCTACACAACAACCTTCCGCGTCCTGTTGCTCAGGCCCAACGCCGGCGCCGGCGCCAATACCAAAACCAGCGCAGTCTTCTTGCTGTTCTCAGCCTGCCTCAACTGCGCCGGCGCCTCCTATTTCAGCGCCAGCGCCGTCATCCTGCTGTTCTCAACCAGTAAAATCCGAAGCTTCAACCCCCGCACCATTCACAAATGGGAACGGGCACATGAAGACCGAATCATTCTCCTCGACTCCTTTCGCGACACCCGCGCCCGTACCGGCGCCGCAGTTTCAACCAACGCCCGACTTTAAGGTTTTGGCATTGAACGCAGCCCAGGCAGCCAACGCGAATCACGGCGATCATATGTGCGAGTGCGGGCCCACCTGTAATTGTGTGCTCTGCATCGACCATCCCTACAATACTGCCACGATGAACCACATCGCCTCGGAATTTGGGCACATGATGACTACGAATGACTCGACTATATCACCGACCATTGGCCACAACGGCGGCGCGTCTACTGCATTCAACCAAGGATGGCCGCCGAGCAACGGCGCCATGGCCAACAGCATGATGGCACCAGCGCAAACCTTCAATGACGCAGTGATGCCACACCAGTCACCACCGCAGCAACCTAACGACATCTTCCTAAATCCAGCCGACTTCCAGATGTTCAACTTTGCGTTCCCGCTCGATAACATCAACCAGTACGACCCGCAGCCCGACTTCAGCTTCGGCGCGATGGCGCCCGACATGGACATGAGTGGGTTGTGCGGCGGGATGCCGGAGGGATGTCCTTGCGGTGATGACTGCGCGTGTATCGGATGCCAGGTCCATGGCAAGCCCACAAACGGATTGTCACCGACGAATTGGAGTTAGTCATGGGACTATCAAGCTAGGGCGAGGGCCAGCCCCCCTTGTTATGCACCGAGAACCATGGAGGAGCTATGGAGGAGCTGGTACCTGACCGAAGGAAGTGAATGGAGCGGATGGCAAACTGTCGAGGACTTTTGCAAAAAGTTGTACATATTCTTGATACCCTGGGTAAATACGGGCACGGAGGAGGGGGTCAGCGATCTGAGGAAGCATACAGCATGGAGTCCCCTCGAATTCTGATTTTTGTTGCGCGGTTACAATGCATATTTGCTTGAACTTGGAGGCGTGCCAGAGAATGAACCGAAATTTTCGAGGTAGCATGATGCGCATATTCAGTGGCAATACTATCAAAAGCTTACATTGGGAGTCAACCAGCGAAGCATATGACCAAAATCCGCCCAATACTTGCTCTATACAGGACGGTGAGCTCTGATAAGATAAGACCGACTGATCAACGGGTAACTCCCTGAAGCGGGCCACACTAAGGCCCCAACCCGCCGCCTGGAGATCAGCGCCATAAACCCTGCCAGCCCGCCAAGCCGCCAGTGGGTTCCTGTGCGATCGATGATCTTCAGCAGGGGAGTTGAGCTCTATCAATCGATAAAGCAAAGCTAGCAGTGTTTCTCTCCAATTCCACTTGGCAGCCCTTTGGTCTCTCGTCCCAAACACCCGCCTCGAAACATTCGTCAAACGACCACGGTTTTGCCAAACGTCCTTCGAATTCCTGCCTGCAGCACGCCATTCCATGCCACTTGTTGTACACTACGGTTCTAGCCGGGTCATCTGAATGCAAACAGTGATACAGGGCTAGCCCACTCATACGCGACGACGCTGTTTGACGTGGCCCGCCGAGGCCAAGCAGGCTACGGAAGATGCCCCGCGACCGCAGAGACGAGCTCGGCGAAGCCTCAAGAGCTGGCCACGGTGGTGCGAGAGAAGGGAGCTACGGCCAGCATGAATATGACAGTCACGATGCACGGAGGACGGTTGGGTCGAGATCGAGATCGCCCAGGAGACGGCCTGCTGCAGAAGACTTCTACCGAGAAAGGTCGCCAGAACGCCATGCAAGCCACCACGACCGACACAGGCGGCACCGACACCGCTCCCGAGACGTAGCCAGCGAGTCCCCCGTCCCGGGCGAGGACCGAAAGAGGCACGACCGTCGCCATGACCACCACCGTCACCACCACCGAAGCAAGCACACAGCCACCGCCGACCTACCGTCCAACGCGCGCCCTCTGTCGTACAAGCACGACCTCGACGCCTTCACGCCCCTGTTCGCTTACTACCTGGACGTGCAGAAGAATTTGGACTTCTACGAGCTCGACTCACAGCAGGCGCGCGGGCGGTGGAAGAGCTTTGTGAACAAATGGAACCGTGGCGAGCTCGCGGAGGGGTGGTACGATCCGGAGATGTTCGAGCGCATCACGCGGGATGCCCCTCCTGCTCCTGCGAGGACAGCTAGTGCGCGGCAAGACGATGCGCCCAGAGGCCGCGGCGAAAGTGAGCAGGGAGAGCGGGAAGGATCTGCACCCTCGCACAGTCCGCGTGCTGCCCTGCCCAATGACCATGGGCGACGAGATCTGAACAACGACGACTCCGACTCTGACTACGGGCCCCCGCCGCCCCCAGGTCAGTCCGACCCAACTGCAGGCGGCGACCGCAAAGGTCCCGGCATTCCCACCCTGTCCGACCTAGACCTGCAGCGCGAGGCCGCGGCCGAGGAGCGGGAGGAGCAGCGGAACGACCTTCGGCAGGCGCGCAAGGTGGACCGCGCGCAGCAGAAGGAGCGGCTGGACGACCTTGTGCCGCGCGCGGAGCCCGGGACGCGCGAGCGGATGCTGGAGAAGAAGGCGCTGGTCAACGACAAGATGAAAGGGTTCCGCGAGGGCGGGGACGCGATGGAGGAGGTGGGCGACGGGGACCTGATGGGTGGCGGGGACTCGATCGCTGAGCTCAAGCGGGCCAAGGCGGCGATGCAGCGCAAGAAGACGGAGCGGGAGCTGCGGCGCGAGGCGGAGGCGAGGGCGCGCGAGGAGGAGAGGCTTGAGAGGTTGAGGGAGTGGAAGGAACGGGAGGAGGAGAAGCTGAGGGGGCTGAAGGAGTTGGCTAGGGCGAGGTTCGGGTAGGATAGGCAGGGAGAGATTTGGGGGTGAGCTGGCATATGGCTTTGATTCATTTTCGAGGTCGCTGCTGGTGAAGGCTCTCGGGTTTATTCAGGCAGCCGCCATGGTTACCGTGAGGATGGAATATTTTACGTCTTTAGCGTCGGTGTTGGTAAAGCATAGCATGGTATCGGAAATTGGCATACATTACATCATAGGCCTTAGTGTCGAAAACAATCGACATCTTCAATATTCAGCTTTTGGGCACTACTGTTGTGTTGGCGAGAACTTCATCTTCGGCTCATAAGACGGATGTAGTGAATTGGTCACATGACGGCAAGTCGGTCTATCTTGGCAATTTTTTATATCGGCCATCTCAACTTCACCACACCTTAGGACCTCTATGTCCAGGTTATTTTCACCTTATTTCTTATATGATAGATCAAACATAGAGTCTTTGTTCATTGATACCCCTTTCGAGCCTCTCAATCTTTTGGATATATATCTCACGAACGGCACTAACCAGCCTGGACAAAGTTTTCAGTCAAGAATCTCACAATCGCCTTTCACTCACAACTGCACCACAAAAAACAGCCAGCACATATTAATATGGCCTCTTCAGACCACCAAGAAAGCGATGAAGAGTCCGGCCCAGGAGGCAACCTCTTCGCCGAGCCAGAGGACTACTACCCGCCCTCGCCCAAACCAACCAAGCAGACCTTCACCACCCGCGACGGCGACGTCGTCGACCTGCACCTGGTCGGCTACTCGCCCACCGAGGCGCACCACCTGTGGAACGGCTCCCGCGTCGCGGCGCAGTACTTCGAGGCCGACCCGGCGGGGACCGTCCGCGACAGGACGGTGCTGGAGCTGGGCGCGGGCGCCGGGCTCCCCTCGCTGGTGGCCGCGGCGCTGGGCGCGCGCCGCGTCGTCATGACCGACTTCCCGGACGCGGACATCATCGCGACGATGGAGAAGAACATCGACGTCTGCAGCATCATCCCCGCCGCGGGCGGCGTCGCGGTGGACAAGGACGGCAAGGCGCTGACCAAGGCGGACGTCATCGTGGCCAAGGGCTTCGTCTGGGGCTTCGACCCGCTGCCGCTGCTGGCGGAGCTGCCGGCCTCGCATCCGAAGTTTGACGTGCTCGTCCTCGCGGACCTGCTGTTCCGCCACTCGGAGCACGGCAAGCTGCTCGACACGATCCGCGACACGATGGCGCGGGACGCGGGCGCCAGGGCGTATGTGTTCTTCACCAGCTACCGGCCGTGGCTCGCGCACAAGGACATGGCGTTCTTCGACCTCGCGCGCGAGCGCGGCTTCGTCGTGGACAAGGTGCTGGAGCGCAAGATGGAGCGCCCGCTGTTCGAGGATGACCCTGGGGACGAGGAGGTGCGCAAGACTTGTACGGGGTGGGTTGTGCGGTGGCCTCGCGAGGGGGAGGGCAACGGGGAGGCCGAGACCGTAGCGTGATGCGGCGGCCTGTGGTGGACTTGGAACTTGGGAGATGAGAGGCCTTGCTCAGGAAGACGGACTGGCGGCTACCATGATCGACAAAAGGAAGAGAGAGAGTGCTCCTTCCAACTTTCGACAGATTGCGCTCCCTTCTGCGTATCACATATTTCGCCACCGGAACAAGCGTCTCATGAGGACTGCCATTGGAAAGCGCCCGCAGACTGAGGGAATACCAGCCCGGGCTCCACATAAACTACTTATGACTACGAGGTGACTTTAAAATGGTGATAGACCTAGATGGGTCCTTCAAGGACTCTTCCAAGCAGCAGGTCCAGGGCCAAGGCCCTGGCGATGGGTAGCAGCGAGCTGGGAGACACGCCACCCGGGAGTCATCGCTGCCCGTCCCCTCTGCCGCTTTCCCATGGGGAAGGGGTCGGTCCGACGCGAATGGGCGTCCTGAATACTCGTGCTGCACACGGAATGGAGGCGGCATTGTGACATTGGGGAAGGTATGGGGTGTAGGCCTTCATACCTCTGGCCGGTGACCGAGTGATCGCTCGATCATCATGTTGGATGAACGCCTTCTAGGCCGTATCGCCAACCAGAGACTGGAACGTGAGTGATAGTTGGGAGGTGGAAGCTACGCAGTGCATACTGGTGGAAAAGCGAAACACAGGAGGTTATCCCGCTGGAGGTTGTCCCAGAGGGGATTGTCCTACTCGATGGAAGGTTGTACAGGTATCCAGGTCTTTCAATGGTACCTCCCATTTGGGAGAGGTGCATGCTCTTATTCTTTGTGCCGTCCGGACATGATACGTATATGCATAGCGAGTGCGAGACCCCTCCTACATCATTACACATTATTTAAAGGCCTGCCCATGTCCACGCCATCAGATCCATGCTCATATACGTATGACGGTGCTTCGTGTCTGCGTGAAAGATCGTTGCTCGTCAAAACATCGCCGCTTGGCGCCCATCGTCGCAGCTCCTCCAAATGTGGGCTGGAAAATCGTTCGCCGGTAGCGAGCGATACAGAAGGGTGCGCTCCTTATTAGGCCCCAGATTGCTCTCTGGATTTATACAGTCCACGTACCGGGGCTCCGAAGCCTTTCCTTCCCACGGTGGTCTCCCTGATAGATTCTTCCAGCATCTCGAAGTGATTGTTCGCTGCTCGTCTCGAGCCCACTCAAGGCTTTGGCCCGTTGGGCAGCCCCAGACCAGCGTCATATTTCACCGTCTCATGGTACAAGCTTCCAGGCCTGCTGGAATACTCTGGCGGGTGGCTCTGGTGATTGGCAGGGCGGAAACCATCCGTCACGATGAAGGCGTTCGCGTTGAATGACGAGCTCGTCGAGGTGGACCATCTCCTTGGGGCCTCACTGGAAGAGCCGGGGAGTGGGGCAGGCGGAAGTGAACCCCCCGAAATGATGGAGTCAGTGTCAGGAAGTGATATACCCGAGCGAATGGAGTCAGCATCGCTGTCGCTGGCCAAGGTCGTGACATCCCATGAGGAACAGCCACTGCCTGGCGCAGAGGTCAGGGAGTGAGTCCGTGACCTTGAGCTGGTGCTGCTGTCGCTGGGTGTGCTGTTATCTTGGAGGGACACTTGTACCCATTCAGATCGCAGGTGAGATGCTCGGCTGTGGTATGATGGTGCGGCGGAGCGAATAGACCCTGGCGATGAAGACCTCGTCTGGCCGTAAAGGCTTCTACTTGATAGTGAGGCAGGTCGACTAGGTGCGTCGCGAATCGACCCTGGACGTCTATCTGTGGCGGGTTGGTCTTCGACGTCCTCGGTGTCGTGACCGAGCTTTTCTCTATCTATAGCGGCGGATGCTTCGTGTTGTTGAAGGTACAAGACTGACAGTAGGATGGAGAAGGTGTAAGAGAAACTATTTGAATGTCAGCCGTCAGAAGTCCCAGAAATTTTCTCTGTGGGCTCTTCATACATTGCAAGTGCGGAAAGGCCGTAAACAGTCCGGGGAAAGGTGCAAAGCTGGTCGAGCTCGCCCGAAACCTCCTGGGCCATGGATCCGAATCGGATAGTCGTGAAGCCATCAGCTGGTTGACGAACAAGATCGTTTCCATCATCTACGAGAATTGTCAGCTACGTACTGAACAGAGTAGGCAGAGGATCATGATGCCAGGCAAGACGGAGGGACTTACAGTTGTCTCGGGTGAGACCGTGGCAGTCTGCTGGGACGCCAGAGTAGCTCAAGATAGTGATCTTTGCTAGGTTAATACCCATGATGGTCAGGTCTGTGGGCACAGACATAACGGCAAAGACACGCCATGATCGAAGACCGAGAGTCTTGAAGACATGGACACAGCACACGACTATTGTAGAGTACACGAGTGACACGAGGCCCTGTAGGGTTGTGAGAAGGTCGAGTAAGTATGGATATCATAAAGAGAGCGGGTATTGACCAAGAGGCATGAGCATACCAGGATCTGAACCCCTTTCATACGGTCATTCTCGCCCAGCCGATTCTTCTGGATGTGATCATACAGCAGACTGAAGGAGGCATAGACGAAGAAAGACGAGGACCACTGCCATATGCGGATGGCAGTGAGGCAAAACCCCACGGCGTTGAACCTTCTGGGCGGCGGCAATGGCTTCTCATCCATGGTAGGTTATCCACGACTCAATTGCGTAGACCTTTGGTTGCTAGTTCGTGTACTGTGGGCCCCGGGAAGCAGGCAGAGGGCCAAGATGGGAAGGCCAGGCGGGACGGACGACGGGCCGGATGCAGCGGAGGTCTGGTCTTCCAGCGACCCTGGGTGAGGGAATTGAGAGAGATGGCCCGTCTGCCGGTCAGCAGATACAAACACCACAGGCGACGTGCATCGAAGACGCTATGCAATGCTATGTGATGCTATGCTGTGCAGGCAACGATGTCTTTGCAGTGGGATAAGGCACCACTGATGACTGACTGACTGACGAACGAAACCCAGATGTCGAGCAGGCGTATGGTAGTCGAAGAATCGAGAGGCAAAAGACCAAGCTGGCCTGATGAACCACAAGCGTGGAAGAATCGTTAAGTTCCAGCTCAGCCTCAGTCGGTTCAATTGATCAGTCCTGTTCCGTCGAGTTCGAGGTCACGTAATTGCCCTCTACCCCTCCAAGCATTGCTCGCTCGTGTCAGAAAACGTTGCTGCCTGTGCCGTTCAAGCCATGGGTCTCAACGGAGCCAATCACGACATGCAATCACCGTCTAAGCCACCGTCCTAGGAAATCCGGTGACAGGGGAGCCCCCCTGCCACTAAAGCCCTAACCCTCCACACGCAAGCCCGACCTCCCCTCCCCCAAAACACAAACAGACTTGGTCTCCTCTTTCCAGTCAATTTGCACTTGATTCGATCATCTGCTCCAAGGCTGTGCTGTGCCACTTCAACACTTCAACCCCCACTAAGGATTACAACCTTATTTGCTCTGTCCTTCCAGCTTCTGCAGCTAGTCCTTCCGTGGCTGCCGGTGACGCGGCTTCTTGTCTGACCATCCCACCAAAGTACTTACTTGCTCGAGGTTTTTGTGGCCGGTGTGCTGTGATGCCGTCGTCACCTGTTGACGCGAGCGGTGGTCTCGTCAAACCACGAACCCGCCATCCTGTCCGCCGTGGTACTCGTCGGGCGTGGTTATAAGTAAGATCTGATGCTCTATCGGTAAACCAGGGTCGGGTCCCTCGCTCTATCCGCTCTCTGATGTTATGGTTCTCTCGTGGAAACCGAGAGAGCCCATCAAAAGGCGGATGCATCTGCATCTGGAATCTGCTGGTTTGAGGGCGGGCTTTTACATGGAACTACGTCTCACCAGCGGATGCAGACACAGGCAGGAACCGGCCGCTTCTTGCATTTTCTTCTTCCGCGAATCTGGCCGCGGATTGCCAGATGTGCTTCAGACCAAGACCACTGCATTCTTGCACCGCCAGCCTGTCTCTATTTTGAGCCTGGGGGCTGGCGTTTGGCTTGCTGGGTCCATCAACCAGCCAAGACCACTCGTGCCCCATCAAGTTGCTTGACCGACCCGCACCTGGCACCACAACAACAACCCTCGCAGTCGAGAACCAGGTCTCCAGCCCAGAATATGTCATCACGAGCAAAAGCTAGCACACCACAAGCTCACGGCGTCGAGCCACAATGCTAGCCTCAAACCTCAAGATCCGGACAACCCCCAAATCATCACTGGCGCACTGACTTGGTCTTGTCCAACCACGGCGTGGGGCCACCCGCTACACCTGCATCGTACGGCCCCCGAACGCGGCTCTGAACCCGAGAGGCACTCTCTGGCGCCGAAGTCTCGGTCTGCAGCTGCACTAGGGCCTCAAGGGACAGCGCACTGGGGATGACACTACAGACTCAAAGTTGTGGTCGATTGTTGCAAAGGCTGGGCCCCCGTCCTACCAGGGATGCTTTTTACATCCTCCACCCGTCTGCAGACAAGCCTTAGTTGGGTGGCTGCTTGCTGCATCTGGTGCTTGCCCGGCCCCAGTCCTTTTGTGGTCAGAAGGAGCACAGCAGCACACAGCCCCGGGATCGCCTCTTACCTACATATCAACTCACTCCAGCTCTTCCAGCTTGCTCTCACGTAACACCACATTTGCTAGACTTTACGAGGGTTGAATCCGTCAAAACCATCCCCTCGTCCCCGGCTAGCATGCTCTTACTCACCCTCTCTCCCTTTACCCACATTTCACCTCTGTCTCTCCCTTAATTGCTCTACGTCGCTCGGTGCCGTCTCTCTGTCCCTTAATTATTCTCCGTGCCTCGGTGTCGTCTCATAGCCCAGTTTATGTTCCTTGGCCTCGTATAAACTCTTCACGATGGGCTGGGGGCTCACGCGATGGATAGTCTCGGTGCGCGTGGTGCAGCTTTTGGGCTCCTTCATCCCTGGCGCACTGAATGGATGGCTGCTTTACTATGTCTTTTCAAAAAGTGTCGGGTTGACTGAGTCAATGATAATTTTGCAGATACTAGTATGTTGTTCCCACCTGTTGCTGATCACCACTCTTCGGCATCTCTTCCTCTACGCCTGAGAAACAATCCTCGGGCTCTTTCGTAGACTTCAGGCATTGTCCATGGCAGTTCATCTCTGACCAAGGTCATAGGTCACCATCCTTTTCTTTTACACAATACTGTCACTCCTGGTGATACACAGCCACGGCCGCGCCCAACGACCATCATGGATGACCGCCAGCGTTTGCTTTGACGTCATGTTCTGCTTTTTCGATGTGGCTATTATTTCTATACTTGCCTCAACAGGAGTCCCGTCCAACTGCAGTGGATTGACGAAATTGAATCCCTGTATGACTATCCATATCAGACTATATTCACGCACTTCTCGCTGACGACGACTCTGTTACTGCAGTGAACCAGCAAAATGACGATGATCTCTTGTCGGAGGGATTCGGTTTGGCTGGTTTCGGTGCTGACCACAAAAAGGGAGCGCTAGATCAATACTGCGGCATGGAGCGCGCCTTTTATTTTGTCGCCCTAGGTCTCCTGTGCGTTCACAGCATATTCAATGATGTCTAAATCTTCTGGTGCGAGTCACTAACACCAAGGCAGCCTAAGCTATATTATCGTCATCATCTTGTCGGTTCTTCGAGTCTGTGAATTGAGGATGGTTCCCAAGGATAAGGTCGACGACATGCTCCGAGAGCGCGAGGAGATGATTAATCTGGAGCACAAAATCCATGACCAAGAGGCTTCAGCGGCGACGCCAACGCACAGCATGACACCAACCACGCCTCAGGGCAATCATGAATTTGGAGCGACGGACACCCAGCCCTACTCCCACCACAGTTCAACGCGAGAAACAACGCGCGACGCAGCAGCCTCATCATCGACGAGGCCTGCACGCCCACAGCTGAGATACGCCGATTCAATACCAGGACCCTCATCATCATCTTCATATCGCACGCCTCGCCCCACCGAACCGGTCTCCCCACTCTCGCCAGTCTCTCCCATCTCCACGGCAGCATTGCCGCACGACCAAGGCTTCATACTATCCGCGACAGACGTGAGCGCCAACCTGGCCATGGTCGCGGACGGCTCGCGGTACAGCCCGAACGCCGACCACAACCAGCTGCCGCCGTACTCACCCGGTAACAGGGGGGCAATGCGCGGGCACGGCACTGAGAGCAACGATATCCGGCTCAGCGAGTATGTCAAGGGGGCGACTGCGGCGCAGGACATGAAGGACTCGCATGGCTTCTGAGGAGCGCTTTGATCGATGATGGATGAGAATGGAGGGATAGATTCGACCAAGGTTACGAAATCATCATTCCTCGTCGAAGAAGATACCAGATGATTTGACACAGCTGCGGACATGCGGCTCATGATACGCGTCGTAATACGAATTTACGTTTGAAGAAGCTGGATGGCTGACAACGTTGGATGGCAAAAGTGTTGTGTTAGAGATGAGAGGGACCCGTAGACAAGGGCTGAATGGAGTTTGGGGTAGTCTTGGGGATTTGATACAGGGAAGTGGCTTTAGGATCGTGGTAATATGCCTCGTCGAACGAGATTCAGATCATTTTGCATAGCTGCCGTTGCCCGTGCGTTGAAGCGCTTCGGGCAGGATTTCATTAGGCCATGAGATATTAGTCTTATATCCTTATATTAGTTCATAACTTCAACCGCTTCAGCGGCACTCAAGATCATAGCGATTGAATAATGGTGATCTGTCCAGGTGCTCAAGCATCTCTGTTTTAGAATCTCCTCTTCCCTGTTATTGGGTATTTAACCACATAACGGTAGCCTCTTTGCCTGTGTATACAATTGATAATTGCTCGTATCTAGCTTCTCTGCGCCACGACTAATAGACTTGAATGGCCTCAAGTTGAATCACAATATGTGTCTATTGATATCCTGTTGAATTCCATGCAAGCATGGTTCCCAAAGCTCCTGGTCGGCGAGGCATCGCAAGACAACATATACAAATACAGCGGAATTCACAGCCACTCATTTGCAACAAAATGCCAATAGAAAGTTTGTTTGACTTCTGTCCAGAGGTGATTCAAGCTGCGGTTCAAGTTGAGAAAGCGGCCACGTCCCAAACACGAAGGGCGAAGTACTTGCCGTCCCCTGAGCAGGTTATGCTCCCACTCACACCTCCCACCCCATTCGATGTCCTATAGTTCTACCAGTGAGATTCGGGGCCGCTTCCTAGTGCGTTCGGGACCGAAATGCCGGCAATTGGTGGTATCACAGCAGCAGATCATCAAGATCAACACACACAAGCTTATCCCGCGGACGAGTCGGTGAGCATAGCGCTGACCAGGCACATAATCCCGAGCGGGAATGCGGGTGAGATTACTGAGGTAAGAATTATTATCTCTCGCCTGCAGGATCAAGCCCGCATCAGCTCCGACCCCGGCGCCGCGGCCGCATAGCTCGGCGGGCGGTCCTCCAGGGCGCGGCCCCACGTCGCCGACTCGCTCGTCCCAAGACTCATCTCGATCGTCCAACCTTCAGTGAAGACCTCATGCCCGATCCAGCTCTTCGTCCACGGCTGGCCGTTGACGGTGACGTTCTGTATGTAGATGCTCTCGTACGCGGAATCCCACCCTTCTACAACTTTTACTGTGGCTGTCTTGCCCGTGAGCGGGTGCGCGATGCTCACGGAGCGGAAGAAGGGCGCCGAGAGAAGGTAAACGTCCTGTCCCGCAACGGGGAATAGTCCCAACATGCTGAAGAAGAGAAAGCTGCCCATGGCGCCCGAGTCGTCGTTGCCGGGCAGCCCCGCGGGCGTGGCCGTGAAAGATCCGGGTATATACCCGTGGATGCGCGCGGTGGACAGGCCCGGCCGGCCGGCGTAGTGGTACAGCCACACGGTCGAGAACACAGGCTCATTCGAGATGTCCGCCAGCGCGGAGCCGTGGAAGTAGCTCAGGCGCGCGACGAAGGCCTCGTCGCCGCCCATGAGCGAGATCAGCCCCGCCGTGTCGTGGGCGACCAGGAACTGGTACTGCCAGATGCTGGCCTCGAACGTCTCGGACGGGTTGGTCGTCAGCGAGCAGAAGCCCGCCAGCGTGGAGCAGGCGATGGGGTCCTGGTAGCCCCACGTGCCGTTGGCGTATTTTGGCTGGAAGAACCCCGTGAAGCCCGTGTCGTTGCCGTTGATCAGGGACGTCTGGTCCTCGCGCCAGAGGGCCTGCCAGTTGGTGCTCCGCGCGAGATACTTTTCATACAAATCCGACCTGCCCAGCCCTTGTACCAGCGTGGCGAGGTTGAAGTCGTTGTAAGAGTACTCGAGCGTGCGCGATATGCTCCGCGAGTTAGTGCCGAAGCCGGCCGGGTCGAAGTCCAGGTACGGGATGTAGCCCAGGCTCTTCCAGCTGGCGAGACCCCCGCGGCCATGCTTGGACCACTCGAGCGGCTCAACCTCGGCGTCCTTGGTGACCGCCTCCAGAGCAAGGCTCCAGTCGATAGTAGCGGAGAGGTTCTTGACGTACGCATCGGCCAGGACGACGTCGGCATTGGAGCCGCCCTGCGTCCAGCCGTTGCACAGCGACATATGGCAGTCGGGCAGCCAGCCCTCGTGGCGGTATATGTCGAGCAGCGAGTTGACCATCTGCGTCTGAGCGGCTGGGTCGATGATGGTGAGCAGCGGGTGCTGCACGCGGAAAGAGTCCCAGATACAGTAGTACGAGTCGAAGTATGGGATGCCGCTGTCCCAGTGCGGGTTCTCGCCCGTGTAGTTCTGCGGCGACATCATCGCCCGGTATATCCCGCTCCAGAAGCTGGTCTGGAGGTCCTCACTGGCGCCACCTGCATCTATGGATACTGGGCTTAGCTTTTGCCTCCACGCGCTCTGCGCGGTGCTGACGAGGGCATCAAAGTCTTCTGTTGGGTCTGGAATTTCAGACTCGGAAGTGCTGCAGGCCTGTTCTGAGCTGATGAAGCTGATTCCCATCCTGGCTGTGACTATATTGTCTGTTAGTCCTGAGAACCTAGCCCAACCTCCTGCCTCGAGGTAGAACAGATTGAAGCCCCTAGTCACAAACAAGTCCTTCGGCTCCGTCCCTGCCCGGTTGTTCACCCACACTCCATCCTCGTATATGTCAGCCCCGAAAAAGTCAACACAGAAGTGCATCACGTAGGAACCTGCCCCAAAGCTCGGCAGAAACGTCCCATTCCCAGTCATGCGGCCGGTATCCGGGTCGACACTGACGGAAGCATTTTGACGGCTCTGCCACAGGTCCGTCAAGTCCAAGAGAATCAACGAATGAGCTCCAGCCGAACCATTCCCTCCATCTCCAAGGGCACTAGAGAAATCGAATCGATACAGCGCGGTCCGCTCTGCAACTGTCATCTCAGCTTTAATGCCAGACTGAAGCTGCACACTGAAGTACCCAGGCTGAGCGACCACGCTGTCGTTGACATATGGCAGCTTCCTATCCCCGATGCGGAAACTGCAGCTATTCACATCGCCGTCGTCAGGGCATACTTGCGGGAAGAGCGGGAAGTTACCCAGGCTGGGGTTCCCGCCTGTCCCGGAGTCGTGGACTGAGCTGAAGCCCGTGACGTTGCTCCCGTCTGTAGCAAAGCCACCCGTGTTCTGGCCGTCGACATTGGCTACGGCCTTGGCGAGTCCATAGGGAAGGGAGGCGCCCGCGAAGACGTTGCCGCCGTTCGTGGAGCCTATGAGGGGGTCAACGAAGGCCAGCGGGTCGAAGGTGGTGTTTGTGTTGTTTTGTGCTAAAGCTTGGAGCGCGAACGTAGTGAGCGTGGTGATGAGTAGGCGAGCCATAGTCACGATATGGCAAGTAGGTGGCAAGCAGCTGACGGTGAAAGCAATAGGTCTAACGAGTGGCCGAATGTTGTGAATTCCTCGGGAGAATCGACACCCCTGAAAGTCCCAATTGGTGCATGAGGGGTCGAGGTCAAGGTTCTCGTATCAGTAGATGTCAGTCCACGAGCTTCATGGCATCCAAAATCTACAATGTGAGCAGGCAGTTGTAATTGAAATGTAGAATATCATACGTGCTGCCTGTATGGAGCTATTGAAACTTGAAGCTCGAACCAAATAGGATGAATGTTCGCAACCGCGAAATGAAGATCAGTGACGATGCTTTTCTCTAATCCAATGTCTCCGCAATCACACGGTTCCCTGCCTCATGGTTACGTCGACGAATAGCGATGCTCTCTACCCCGCGTGGGACCCCGGAAATGGCAGGTGTTTTGACTTTTCTAGATACGGGAGAAATAGATGAGTTGCAGATCTCGGACCGGGGTGCGCGTCTGATCATTTCGCACTTGTAGAGTCATTCAGGACGTATAGCAAGAGATAGACATCGCTGCCGCGGCACTGTTGATCTGCTTCAATGATCTCATCAATGTATTGAAACCACAATGTTTTTGCATACGTATACAGATCTGGACCCCTATTCGCCCCCGCTGTCTCAAAGTGCTTGACCCTAATGACTAGGCCATGTTGCTGACTGCGTCAGAACTGCCCACTTTCCAATGGCTTACCCATTGGTTGTCGGCTCTCCGGTTCTTCAATCCGAAGTAGAAAAAGTGCGCAGACGTGCTTATGTCCACATAAATGGCTGTGCAAGCAGTGGGCTGCATAAGATGAGAAGGAGCAATTACAGAAGCCATAGTCAAGCATCAAAGATTCTCCGAATCGAGGATAACCACATTATTCGAGGCTATGGCAGAGCTGCCTGTTGTTGGTCGTCAAGATCAGGTTGCACGTGCAAAGTAATACGCTAGTTATGGCTTACTCTAGCTGCTGGTATCTGCCTACGCAATATTTCACGAAGCCTGGACACTCCACCTCACCGGGTTTGACCTCAAACGGAAACCAGCCATCTGGTTCCTGGCTCTTTGTCTTGTAAGACATTGACTATGTCGCCCTCCACACCCTACAAATCAAGGCTGCTTGACTCCAAGGACTTTCGCGTTGTCCGTGTCGCTGCCGGCCGGTGGCATGACCCGATTCGGTGCACGCTGATCAACCGTAAGCTTGGTGAAGAGTCCAAGGGCCGCCCATACAAAGCGCTGTCATATGTTTGGGGCTCCTCTTCGGTGACAGACATAATCTTTCTCCAAGATCAGCCGATTCGAATCACATTGAATCTGTTCTGCGCTTTGCTATACCTTCGAAACGCCGAGGAGGATATTTTTCTATGGGTAGACGCATTGGTGGGCTTCGATCTGATCACCTTCATTTGTCAGCCTGTTAATTGAAATTTGCTTTGTTCAGTGCATCAATCAACAAGACAACGAGGAGCGAAGTCTGCAAGTCAGCATTATGCAGCTTATTTACAAGAATGCTGAACAGGTCATTGTGTTCATGGGTGATGGGCGTGGCCACAGGGTCAACCGCTCCTTGTTAAAAGAGCCACCGCCTTCGCCGACCATCACCTTGCACGGAGATAAAGAGGATAAAGCATTCTTGACTGATTTTATGAGTATATGTCGTTCCAGCGGCCCCAAGGAACTGAGCTCATCTCTCACGGCTGCCGCCTGCGCCATTGGCCTCATACGCCTATTCTCAGATCAAGATACTGTACAGCAAGCCTATTTTGAGCTATCGAGACTGGATGAAAGCGTCATGAGACATTTGTTTGAGTGCCTCAGAGCCTTCGTTGTCTGCCCGTGGTGGAGGAGGATCTGGGTCGTCCAGGAGATCACAGTGGGCACTGCTCCCATCATCCAGTATGGCACAATTACGGCACACTGGAAAGTCTTTGTTCTAGCTGCGAAGTTTTGGTCTTTGGCAGGTACCGGATACTTGAGAGGCATGGCAGCCATTGGGACAGAGAATGTGAAGGTCTTCACACGGTTCGCTAATCAATTATCCAGCCTGGAGCGAACCAGAAGCAAATGGCTTGCAGACGGTGGAGCCGATCTTGTTCGCATTCTTCAGGAATTTTCCGATCGGGAAGCCAGTGATGATCGTGATAAGGTCTACGGGCTTCTCAGTCTCGCGAAACAGGGTCCCCGGTCTATCAGGCCCGATTACAAACTCGACGTTTATGAGACCTACCGAGCCACAGCTCTATCCCTTATCCGTGATGGACAGTCTCTAGCCTGCTGGGCCGGCGACCAGAAACGCAAGTTTCATCGAGGGCTTCCCTCCTGGATTCCCGATTGGAGTGCCGCCCTCGATCCTGGAGACAAACGCCGTATGGACTTTATCGACAACTACAACGCAAACAGCGGATGGACTCTTCAATTCGTCGAGGACGAGTTAAGCTATTGGATCACGGTCGAAGAACAAATGAAGCAACTTATGGAGAGCTCAACTAGTCGCTCTGTACGGCTACCACAGTCATTAGGGCACTTCGTGATTCAGTACATGGCATTTCTCAAGCAACGGGACAGATCACTACCTTTCAAGGTCGATGCAGATGACTTACGTGAGTCAGGTGTGGACCGACTGGAATGGAACGAGCAGCACGGAATCGTTTCTCGCTCGAATCTGAACCACCTGAAATGGTGTCAACTGCGGGGGATTAGTCCTCGCTCCGGGATGAGCCTACTATCGAGATGGATAGATGACTTGGAGAACTGGTTCGAGGCAAAACCGCAGGATGATTCGGTAAAATATAAAGAAATTCACGTGGAAATTCGTCGGCATCTGCGAGATCTGGGTGTTGCAGTAGAGGACACAAACCTTGAAATGGCACGCAGGAAATCGGACGCCGAGCTTGCCCTCCTAGAGATTGAATCCATCATTTTGGTGAGTCACGGCCACTCAGAATGAGGACAAATGGGGGCTGTATATTGATAAATGCCTCTAAGCAAACGGAAATCAGTTTGGCCATTCAACGACTATTCGAACAATGCCAGCGGCTTCCATCCTTGTGCAGTAGGTTCTTGCCCCTAAATATCCCTCACTCTTATACTACAGCTGACGGCAGAAAAGCGGCCACCGAGAGTAAAATAGCCCCACGCATGCTCTTCAAAAAGTCCTACGTTCTACAAGGGTCAGCCTCGTGGTTGACTGGAATCACATACTATGGACTCCAGTTGCATATAAGCGAAGGCCTGTCCCAAGATTCATGGCGTATAATTCCGGCGCATTTAAGTCCAATGATACCGCAACACGCCCTGACAATGCAGACCACTCCTTTAGACTGCGTCGATGCTGTTGGATCACGACTACTAGGTTGGGCCGACACGAAGTCAGCGATGTCCACCTTGGCTTCCTGGCTTCATCTTCCGGACCCCAACGTCGTCTTTAGGTCTGATGATGATGAAGAAGAAATATGGCTGGACCCTGGGCGCGTACGGCCGTTCGCGAAGACCATTATAGGTGGCATCTCTTGCCTTGGTGTTCGATCCCGGAATGCGAATGAAGTCGACTTTGCCCCCCTGGAGAATTGGGTGCGGCAATCCCTGGCGGTCGAGGTAGGTTCCGGTGGAATCTGAACTTACTGGAAGCGTGTAAGCTGACGTATCGAAGGACTTTGCCGTGCCTCCGAGTCCCTTCTTCGAAGCTGTACAGGATGCCACAGATGGCCGCGTCTTCTTCTTGACCAGGGATGGTTCAATGGGCCTCGGGCCTGCGTCGATGCAGAATGGAGACACGATTCACATTCTTCCTAGTGGGCGCACGCATTTCGTCCTTCGAAAGAAAATCGCAGATATAGACTTCCCGAATTTGGATGACCCGAGGTGGATAAAGGATTTAAAGTACGCGCAATATGAACTCATTGGCGATTGTTACCTGCATACCGATGACAGGCTCGAAAACCAATTTTCGAGCGAGGAGGAACCGGTTGTCGAAGGATCTCTCCCCTTTGAGCTGCTTGGAACTAGCTACTTGAAGAGTATGTCACTGGAAAGGAAAACTATCATGTTGGTATGAAGTCTCTAGATGCCATAACGGAGACTAGTCCAACCTCACTCCTGCGTCCTGGCAGCCACGAAATCCACCAAGTCAAAGAAACTTTTCTTGAACCTGCGCTCCTGTGTCGTCCTATTGACAGTCTGGATCCCAAACTGCTGGTCATAGCTGCCAAACTCCCAGTTGTCCATGAAGCTCCACGCAAATGCCCCCGCAACATTGACCCCATCTTCCCATATGGCCTTCAGCACCTCGCTCATGTACGTCATATAATAAGTGCTGCGGACGGAGTCGAAGAGCTGGTCTGAGAGATCATCCTTGGTAGACTCTCCAAACTCGGGGAAGCCAAACTCAGTGAGCACAACGGGATAGCGGAAGGTGTTCCAGAGCCAGTTCAGGTAGGTCCGGAGGTACTTGGGCGTGATATACACGTAGGACTGGGAGCGGTAGCCGATGTTCCAGCCTGTCGTGGTCAGTGTTGACTGGTTGACGCAGAGGGGGTACAGAGGGTCCGAGGTGTTGCCTGCACATGTTTCTATGCCATAGCTGGGTGGAGAAACGACTGTCGCAGTGTACGGGTCGATTCCGACAAAATCGGCTGTGCCGTTGATGTACTCCAAGTCGTCCTCTGTGAGAGGCACGTAGTCTGGGAATGTCATCTTGAAGGCTTCAGGATAGTCCTTGCCAAGGAAGATCGGGTTACCATATGTCGAGATCTGCAAGTCGTTGAAGTGGTAGGCGGCATCCACGTCCTCCTGATTTAGGGGATCGCGAGGCACGCCGAAGTTGTTGTTGAACTTGAGCGCTATTTGACCAGTGCCGTTGAGGTCATCGCGGTAGAAATGAGCAAGGCGCGCATGTGACTTGATCACGGTGTCGAAGCTCTTGCCGTTGGTGCTGGACAGAAATGGCTCATTGTACGTGTACCAAACCGGAACCCGGTCGGCGAAGTGCGTCATGACCACTTTGCCGTAGTGAACGAATGCATCCTCGAATGTTGTGTTGTCGTAGCCCCCGGGAAATCCGCCCAGAGAGCCAGAGATATCAGATGGATTCTCATAGAAGTTGAGCGGCGTATCGAAGTGAATCAGTGTTACCAGGGGTTGCATGCCCTTTTCTATCACAAAATTAATCAGGTCATCATAGTGGTCGAGACCTTGCTTGTTGACGGGAGAGCCTTCGAGGACAAATGGCATGATTCGACCCCAGGGGATTGAGAAGGAGTAGTACTGCACTCCTATTGAGGCCAGACGCTCGATATCTTGTTTGTAGAGATAGTAATTCTCGTTGGTCACATAATCCGGCGTAGATGGTGAGATAAGCTCCATGACTGTCGGTGCTCGGCCTTCATCGGCGATGGCGCCCTCTATCTGTGCAGCAGAGCCTGCGACACCAAACATGAAGCCCACGGGGAGATAGTAACAGTCCTGAGGTGTGAAGTATTCCGGAGGCGGGAAGATCAACTCGCTCGTCGGCACCGGGGTCGGCGAGACTGTGCTTGAGTAGATTCCTCTCGTGGTGAAATTAGCTAGCGAGACTCGCTCCCACAGAGCAGACCATGCCGCCTGGCCGTAAGGATCCGTGGTATCTGTCGGGGAGGCAGTGGCATCTGGGTACCAATTGCCCCATGTTGTCGTAGACAGATTGGGCAACAGATAGCTGAGAGATTCGTAGGGCGGAGCATATGTGGCGGTGATTGCCGACGGAGTTATCGAGGTAGCTGTCCTGACGGTCTCTGTCTGAGTGAAAGAAAAGGAAGAGAACGCGTATGTTGGGCTTGCCGTCGCGTAGAGTGCAGATGCCGGGGTTGAGCTACATTGAGGGCGAGGAATACTGCCGTTGGTGGGGACATAGACCTGTTGCGCCAGCGATCCACCCACTACGCCTAGAAGGAGGAGGGTCGACATAGCTGTGACGACTATGGAGGTAGAAGTCAGATTCTTCTGCCCAAGTGTTGAATACAGGAGGAGATGCGAGTCTTTCAGGCTTGCCTGAAAAGCTGTTTCTTTGTATTTATACCCCAGGATGCCGCCTAATTGTAGGTACATACTTGCACAGGTTATTACCTAGATCATGCTTCCGATCATGAGCTTCATAGTGCCACCTCGGTGACTCGACGACTTCAGGCCCACTTAGGACGTCTTCGTCCAGGGATGTCAAGAATACCGAGCAGTCTTACAAGCTCAACCGTGCATACCCCCGCGTATTTGACGGCTGTTCCTCGGGCAATCTGGGTGAAATGGGCCCTTTTTCAGACTAGGCATTTTTGCATGGAATGGCCCCGGTACTTGTAGTGGTTACTTATGCGGTCATATCGCGGAGCATGTTGTGGAGAAGAAGCCGGGTTCGAGGGGATAGACTTGGCACTTGGTGAACATTGGATGAACACCACTTCGGTATACTTTCAATGTTGTAGCGAGTGCAACTTACGCTGTGCCTACCACCCGCAGTCGCATTTCTGGCTAGGAGGGGTGGCCCCAGGCATAAGCGAGACAATATATGAATATTCGAGCTTCTGTCACACATCACAATTGAGTCGGAGTGCAGGTGTCAGCGCACGCGTGGGGCAGAATCGCTTCCCCAGATCCCCACAATCACTCCACGAAACTCATCAAGCAATATGCGGGGCGGTCATGTGGCCACAAAGGGTTTAAGATCCACAGTTTGGATGGTCCGAAATTGCGTCCGTCCTCGCAGCTCCGGCAGGAACGGGACCGGAAAGGTGGAGGCGGGGTGATCAGTCTGCTGAGCAACGTACGAGATACCTCTATAGTGTGAGGAGCTTCCATTGAAATCAACCAAAGTTCTCCGTCCCGCCTCAAGGCTATTTGATTTGCACTGGTCTACACCGAGAGGTATAATTCTCGATCCAGTTCTTGGCCATAGTTACACAAGCGAAGTCGATTAAATCAAGAATTTACAAGCAATGAATGTAGAATGCCACGGACGCAGCAACTTCAGTAACAAATAAGAAAACGCACTGTCGAAATGCAAGGCACTTACATTTTCGAAATGGATTCGTGTTTTAACAGTCATAATATGATTATTATCTGAAAAGTATTGGTATGTAATAAAGTCAAAGTAATACCAATAATAATGCAGTTCTAATAGTTCATTACTTTGTATTATTATGAGAACTATGAATGGAATAGAGATTTGGTCCCGTAAAAACTGATGAAATTGGTACAAAAGCCCCCCATCTACAGTTGAGTTCTACGGGCCTTGGGGGTTAGGGTGTCATTCTCACAGCTTCCGCCACTTTTGCGAATTTTACTGCGGTGCCTGTATTACGCCCTATTCTCACGCGTGTGGCCGCTGACTGTCTAACTCAGAACCTACTTATCCTCAATTTTGGTTCTGCCAACTCCAATTGCTTGGAGTATTCGAGCTGGCCAGTTGTGTGAAAGACCATTTTGTCGATCATGGAGCAGCTTCCCGAGAGAGTCTCGGGCCGCTTAGCCGGAGCCGGGGTTGAACAAGACGGTGCGCGGACTGACGAGGCAGAAAGCAGTGAACTCCACCGAAGCGGTAGCAAGTGGTCCAGAGTAATTGAACCCGAGGGAGATAAGGAGAAGGATCGACTCCAGGCCCGTTTGAGGGAACACACCGACGAGGCGCCCGCAAACAGCAGCCAACAACGCCACAACATTGTCAGATCGCACTACAACGTCGAGGACTCGAATTCTTTCGAATTAAAGAAGACGGACGAGACTCACTTGAAGGAGCTCCAAGAAAACAAGCAACACTATGAACTACAGGCTGACACTGTTCCTCTGCTGATGGGCCCCTCCACATCAGACTCCGAACCAGACTCTGGGGAAACAGGAACGACGGCCATTGCTCCAGACAGTATAAGCCATGTGATTCCCGATCAGATTGGACACATGTTTTTGGACAGAACACGAAATGCTTGGTTTAAAAGCGACAGTCTGCACCAGCTGCAGGATGCTGAGGACGATCCATTCGCTGGCATTCCTGACTTCACTGTGGACAAAGAGTGGGAGATGCATAGTCGGAGGCCCGATCAGAAAATCCAAAATTTGTGGCTTGACGAGTTGGAATATGACTGGGAGGATGAGGGCATCAAAACCTCGCCGCAGCACATGCGGCCTTACAAGCATGGCTCGATAGAGGACGTCAAGGAAACGGAGCAACTTCCGCCACCGGAGCCCATGGATAAACAGCAAAAGCAGCGCATCAAGACGTCAGCTCCACGACCAATCAAAATCGACGCGGGCGAAGTCCTGGTGTCAAACCATGCCTCCACGGAGTTATTTGACAATGGCACGGAACATTTGTTGAATAATCAAAAAGAGGCGGCGAAGAACCAGGGCGAAGAATGCCATGCTGAGCATACGGCAGAAGGCACTCGGAATGATTCGAGATCAGAAGATGCCGAGCAGTCCTCTACTCGTTCTTCACAGATGCAGGATCATCGCGTGCCTTGGGAAAAAGACATCTTCGCAAAATGGATTGCAAAATGGGTGACTGACACATTTTGGCCACCATCAAAGGGTTACCAAAGAATATGGTATCTTTGCGTAAGTAGCTGGCCCTGATCCTGGTTGTAATATATCACTTACAGGTCCCTTTCGATGCATAGGGGTGCGGCCAGCACACCTACCTAGATGTCAGAGAACTTGAACCCGGCGGCGTGGAGATGGAACGGCGAAGCATCAGCGAAAGCTCCGCAGCGGCGAGGCGAGCACACTCGCCCCAGAGCAGTGCAGCTTCTGGCGTCCAGGCTCTCCCAACTCCGCCTCCAGTTCACCTGAATCCGATCTCTTCTAGAGACACAGCATCCCCGAGCTCGCCTTCTCAAGAGACGCCATACGCACCGCGACCAGACCTTAACCCCGTCTCAACAACCTCACCTGGCCCATCCGCGATAATACGACGAGACACAATGTTCTTGCTAATCTGTATCAATGGTATGGCGTACAAGACCTTGGGGGAACTCAGATGTCTTGATATCGATGATTCCTGTAATGACGAGCTGCTAATTAGAGGCATCCTTAACCAATATGAACAGGCTCGTAAAGGATGCCGATGGACAGTAGATTTACTGCTCCCGACGTGGATGCTGCCAGCTACTTTGATTAAGCACTTGAAAAACATATGGGGACGTTTGCCAATTTCTGTGCGGATGCCGTCTATTATCCGAGAGTCACTACTAGCACAGTCCATCTCAGAGTGGTGGAATTGCTGGGCACCCGACATCAGCTTGTGGGCCCCGCTACACATAATAGACACAGCAGACTTCGTCGAAGTAAGCGCAAGCCTCATTCCAATCTCCCAGGTATCCATCAGAATCGCCCCCTACTGACACCCGGAAGTTCGAACTCATCCCCCATCCCGAAGGCAAGGAGGCCTTCCCTTCTCACTTCACTCCCGGCCGTTGGCCCGCGCCGGATAATAAACAGTACCGCTACAGGCCTGTCCCAATGAGATGCATTAAGACTATGAACCTATGGCATATGCGTCGGCCCGGCCCCCATACTGAGGTCTATTGGTACAACACCGTGCCTAAAAAGGTGGACGGAGCGCTATACAGGCCGTCGGGAACGGTCGAGGACGTCATAGGATACGGAGTGCGCATCAATGAGAGGCTCAACGATGTGCTTGTTCTCTGGTGGTCTTTAATCTTTATTTTGGCCACCGGGGTTTTCGTCTATGTGTACTCCAGATGCACGAGCGACAACTCGTCGGCGTTTGGGTTGGGTGCGTACTTGCTGGCTGCTTTTACAGTGTATATTCAGCTGCAGTATGCGTGGTGGAAGAGGGCATAAGGCTGACAACACCTACATCGGAAAAATCAAGAATAGAAAATAGATTCAAATAAGTCGTTTTTGTTTGGGGGGGGGGGGGCGGGAACGGCCAGAAGGGCCGCAGGGACGGGTAGGTGAACAGACTGGAGGCAGTTCTTGCCCCTGGTATTCGGTTCGGGGCATTGGACTAGCTATCGCAACGAGGAGCCAGAACGGAAGCACTCATTGGGTTCCTTCCTCGTGCCTCGTTGCTCAAATCGGGGCAATTTTACATGACGAATCACAGGGAACAGCCAACGGAAGGCTTTCAGTGATGCAGTGAATACTCTTACCTTTCAGGGTTCCAGCTTCCCTTCACTGAGCATGATGTGTAGTGTATCCATGCATGCCAAACGTGAGATTCAACAGCGTTTCATAGATGAATCGATGTGGGATGAATACAGTCGTAAGGATTGAGAGATGGCGAAAATCAATGGAAACAAAAGCCTTTCTGAAAACTCCTGTGCTTTCCATCCGAGACTTCCAGATTATGGCTTTCAGCCATCCAAATCGTCTCATTTGTGGATCCTAGACAGCGGGAAAAATCTGGCGAGTTGACACCAGCAAAAACCCACCATTCTTTCTTGGCCAAATGTCCGTCTGAGGTCCACGACGACATGAGACATTTCCAACGTCCAAGGCCGCTGACACATGACATTGAAGCGGAACAAAACAAGCCTCTGCGAAAATGATTGCAAGAAAAAAGACGTTGGGCAAGTAGCTCCGAGAACGCCACACGGTGCCGTCAATGTCCGCTACTGAAGAAAGGGTCTTCGCTGAAATCCTGTTGATCGGTGAATCAAGCTCGTTAGCTAAGATAGATCCGAGTCTTTCGCATAATCTTCCCAAGAGTCTTACCCAGGGATAGAAAGGGTTCTCTAGCAAAGTACTGGGATCAAGTGAAGCTGGTTCTTCGAGAGATGCTTGCTGATATTGATTGTTAGTGGGTGCTGTTTAGTCTAAGCCGCCCTGTGGCGGAAAAAAATGGCCAAGAAACTCACTGGAAATGCGATACGACCGGTGTAGCTGAGATCAAGTGGAATACTCCCCAGAAGAGGATCCTGGATAACTTTTGTATGAGCCTTGGTTCCGCTGAAGCAACAGTCTTCACGAAATTGCCAGGACTCACGGGAATCGTAGCGAGCTGGTCGGAGTCTAGACCGAATAACATGAATGGGTCAAGTCGTCCCTGTCGTCCCTCAGTTCAGTTCTTAAAACAAAAGGCCAATCGATACCCACAGTGATCCCAGCAGTCTCACTGCTGCTCGCATCGGATGGAGCTGAGTCGCTCAAGCTTCGATTGAAGGCTTCAGGGGAGCTCTCAGTCGAAGACCAAGTAGCAACAAGGCTGGGAAGAAGTGCCGGGACGGTTCTAGTGATGGTAGCACATTGAGAGCCTCGTGGAGAGTTGTTACCATCATGTTGAACTGCCTTCAAGGCTCTAGCGCTAAGCTTGTGACCGTTTCGAAGATGGTCGTAAAGCTTGTCGCGCCGGGGGAACCGCTTCTCGCACAAATGACATGGATGCCGTATACCAGTGTTTGAGACGACGTGGCGTCTCAACGTTGATAATCTGCCAAAGGTGGTGCCACACGTGCACTGAAATGCACGGTGCTGAGTGGTAGATCTATGGTTTTCTAGTTGATGGTTTGTCTGGAATACAGCGGAGCATACAACGCAGTAGTGCTTTGTACAATGCGCTATGGCATGCTCCTTGGTATTCCCCGCGGAAATCGGAATCAACCCGGGGGAGAGAGGTTGGTCAGGATGAGCACCCGGGTGGGCATCAACCGGAATTCGTTGTTGAGGCTGACAGGAGACTGTCTCCCTGCTCATTCAAAAAGGATCAGCAGAACTCCGGAGGCATCTCTGCTCATTCCGGAGTCTGGGCTTCGATCAGGCCTAAAAGACGGGTTAGAATCGTTATCTGGTGAGCCATCCGCTACCACACTCGCGAGAGATCTCAGTGGGTGTGATTGTTAAACTTTGTCGGATGAACTATAAAACGTATCTGTGGGAAACTTTGTTTCGGTGCAAACCGTGGACCAGACCGTGAAGCACATCCGGTTGGCTTACCTAGCCGGCTTGCGGAACGTGGAAAGACTATATACGGGTCAGTCCTTAGGATATGTACGGGCCAGTATTTGGACCGAGGGAAAGGAATGGTACCAGGGCCTACTTCCTATGACAGACATCTCGCTTGGTAGAGACGTATTGGTGGGTGGGTTCGGATGTCCGCACGCATCATGCTTGAGAGGAGTCGCAGGCATCATAAGCCTGATAGTGAAACAATTGAGCTCTTGTTGGAGAAACGAGCAGGATGCTCAGTTGTCCCAAAGCCGGCGTAGCCAAATACCGAAGCTCAGACTCCTGGCGGAGCAGGGTCTGGGCATTACTGACTGGGTAGGTGTCCATTGAAGGCCCATTTGCGTTGGCCAATTGGTCATTTCGTTGGTCGTAGCATCCAGGGACATATCGGGCTGATTCAGGGCAGACGATCGATATATCTATAGCTTGAAGAGAGATTCCCACCTTCTCTTTGTCTTTTTTCTCTCAAGCTCTTACTTTGCTGTTTAGGGGAAAGACAGAAAATCAATGTAGTATACCTTTTGCTTGACCCACTTAAGTAACGAGTCGCGGACAAAGGATCACACTCGTCGAGCTATCAGAGCACACAAGCCTGTTTATATAATGTGGTTTGCTGGAGCGGTAGCGCGGCAAACAACCAATTGCCAGTTACACTGCCCAGGACCTGATTCCCACGGGGGCTGAGCCGTGCACCCTCTAAACCCCTCGCAAGTCAATGCAAAAGGGTGCGTCGCAGTCCCAAACATGGTTCTATGGCCAATTGGAGCTGCACTAGACTGGAGTGGCATCTCAAAGCTCCTTATTTTAATAGGCTGTCTGTCACCCTCGGTCAGCAAGCGAAGTCTGGTGGTGGTCTGGATGCGTTGTCCAGACGTCGACCCGTGCCGATAGGTCTATAGGATGAGGGGTTCAAAAACCTGCAGGTGCAAGGCGAAGTGATGGCGTGAGTGCGTACGCAGCCACTGGGATGAAGAGAGCCAGTTCATTGGTTTGCCAGCTGTTGCGCAACACAGTAGACAGCCACCATCGAAATTTCTCATGTGCCAGGGTGCAAATGCTCATCTCAGAATCGAGGCAGACTGCAAGAATGCTACATGTGCAGGTCGAGTACTATGTTGGCTGCCTGCCGTCGTGCCCTGGAGCCGGCGTAAGACAGGCCCCTTTTTGGCCCCCTTTCTACAAAGATAGCTCGGACTCTGTTATCGGGAAGATGAGAGGGAACTCATGGGGCAAGAATAGCAAAGCAGACATTGGGCGGAGATCAGAATGCAGTAAGGAGTGCGTTAGTTTCAACGCCGAGGAAGCATGTGCGTGGGATTGGAGCGATAACTGACGAGAATGTTTAATAAAATAACTTTAGTTAAGAAATCGAACATGAAGGAATAAATACATAATATTTTAAATCCAAGCGGCAATTATTCATATAGGTCAGATATACTTTGCTAGTAGATAATCTGGTTAGTAATATCGAAACCTTTATTCTCAGTCTGCAAGACTTGTGAATAGGAAACCAAATCAACATATCAAAGAAGATCAGTCAAGCCTCCACCCTGAGCACTACTCCCACGTAAACCAGTCCTTCTCAAGAGCAATAACCGTCACAATGCCCGCCTCGATCAGTTTGTCCATGATCGTGCCGTTGGTCAACAGGCGCCCCTAAACAGATAGCATTATTTGTAGGATATCAAAGACATAGGGATTTGGATTGATCTAATTTGATCTGATCATCTGCTGCACTTCCAAATCTCAGTACATCCACTTCTAGTTCGCGCAATGGGCGTTGTACTTAGAAGCAGCACTGATATCAGGCGGCGGATAATTATATCCAACATCTTCTGAAGGAGAGGCATTTGAAAAGTATGTCTGCAAGTTATAATTCCAAGCAAGGAAAATGGCATGCACAAGGGACAAAGTATCTAAGAGTAACGGTAGGTATTATGGCCTGACTGCGGCATAATGGTCATAGCAGAAGTAGTACACACAATAATATAGAAAATTGTTAGCAAGGTTCAGACAATTTCTTGTTTCAACCTTCCTTTGATCAGAACAATTACATAGACTCTGGACAACTTCTCAACATCTTCGCTTCAATACGTCATTTATTGACTTGGTGTAGTCTATTGGGTGACACAAAGTCATCAATAACACTGTTGAACAAGTCAGGATTCTCCCAGAACATAAAGTGGCTTCCTTTCTCTTCGCTTGTAAAGGTACGGCTCTTAGCCCCCGGAATCTGCGTAGCTGCCCATGCAATACCCGAGGCATTGTTCACACTATCATCTCCTGATATGACCAGGCAGGGAATGTCGATGCGGGGTAACACATCGCGCCAGTCAGCAAATGCATGGTTGATGAGCAGCGTCGCGGCGTTCTGATTGCTGATCTTGTTGTTCTCGGCGAGCACCCACTCGTAGTCTGCTTCAGAGACATTGGAAGTAAACATCTGTCTCACAAAGGGAGGAGTCTCGAGGGCGATATTTTTGGCAAAGGCGTATGTCTGGGCCGGTGTGAAGAGGGCAGCAGACCATGTCTCGGCCTCTTCCTTGGTCCAGGTGGGATCGGCGACGAGAACTGAGGACTGGTCGACAATGGCAAAGTGGTCGATACGCTTGCGCTCGTCAGGATACTGGTCCCAGAATGCCCAGGTCACGGAGGAGCCCATTGAGTGTGCGATGATGCTCACGTTCCAGAGGTCGAGGGTATTCAAAACATCGTAGAGGTCGGCGCCGAAGCGGTTCAATCGATAGCCAAAGTCGGGCTTCTCAGACTCGCCGTGGCCGCGCATGTCGTACGTGGTGACTCGATATCCCGCCTCTGAGAAGTACTTGACCTGCTTCTTCCACTCTGCTGCAGTTTGTCGCCACCCAGGTATGAACAGCAGATTCTGACCATCGACGGGTCCAGCTTGCGTGTAGTTCAGTTGAATTTCGTCCTGAGTCTTGACCCAGCCGGTCCTCATGGTAGGTTTCTCAATTCCGCTGTCCATGCTGGCTGAGACTTCGAATTCGGATCCCAATGGGGTGTTCGCGGGTCTCGTTTCTAGGGGCTCCAAGACTTCATCTTGAGAAGATTAGAGGACAGCAACGTACTGACTGCAATTGTTGGTGCCTAAATCTGACACCTGACCACCACCATTGAAGCGTTACATCCATGGTGTAGATCAACCTCCGTAGCTGGTGGTAGTTTAGGTTTGACATCAGCTATCAAGCGTCAAATGCATGTAGCGAATACGCTATGCATTCAATCGCCAACGTCAAATAGCCGATGTTGAGATACCCTGTAATATTTACGATAAATAAGAACAAGATGGTTCAACATGTGAGGCGTGACTCGCAGCCCACTGCAATATGGCCCAGGTGTCTTCGATGCCTGTCAGAAATGGGTGCTCTGAGGCGAACCGGTACGAGGAACATAGGACGGAAGCATTAAACAGCTGTGCGAGGGGCCAAGCGGACATGGTCAGCTTGGCAGGGCTCCCGAGGAAGAAGCCTCCCGGGTGGAACAGCACCATGAGAGGCTCGGGATTGGAGCCGGGTGCAGTCCGGGTCAATACAGCGGTGGAGTTGTAACCGCCACTCGTTGGGATCGTGTAGGTCTCTCCCTGCAGGCCTGTCTGAGGCGGGCCGAGAGCGTTTGTGGGCAGGCCGTCGGCATAATCTGAGATTGCGCGGCACTGTGGTATATCCTGGAAGGGAGGGTCCGGCCAAGGACTATTCGGGCAAGAAGCTATAGGATCTGTTAGGCTACTGTACACAATCTACAATGCGGCATGAGTTGTTCTGACCCGTAGAGGAGAAAGGGACATTGCGCACATGATTGCCTGGAACAAGGGGCGCTATCTCTCAAACGGCGAGCTTGGGCATCTTGCTACATTTGACAGTGTCCTGTACGTAGATAAGCTCTTGGACGAGATCGGGCTCACGGAGCACCGGAAGAAGGGCTGGCTGGGGAACATGTTCTCGCCCATCATGCCTGCTGATTTGGGCAGGGTGTGGCAGGAGTATCTCGCGATGCGAACCAAACAGTAGGCACCGATCTGCTAGAACAGGGACTACACGTATCTCCTTTCCCCAAGAGGAGAACTCAGGGTTTAAAAATGAATAGATTACTATTTGAATAGCGCTTCTAGCTTGATGTGTTCTGATACCGCGGTCACACTAGTATCCAATACCGAGTTCAGTCCCTTTCCTCAGGGGGAAGCTTGAACCCTCCAGGGCAAAGCTTTTGAAAGACTTCTTCAGGATCGTATTTAGACGCTGCCTCGCGGAGGACTTGGACGTTCTCCACCCCGTAACTCTGTAAAACGTCTTGGCTGGAGTGAGCGTAGTTGAGATAGATCCAAGGAACGACGCCCCCGTCGATTGTGGCGGCGAAGGCTCGGACGCCCTCAACTATACCTCGGACCTTCGGCCTGACCCATTCCTCAAGCTCATGTGTGCGAACACTCGCCGAAGCCTGCATGAGGATTGCATCATTCTTATTTTTCTCCAGGCCAAGCACATTGCCGCTTGGGTTCATGGCCAGAGACCTTTCCACGAACAAACGGGGAAGGGGCTGGAAGGCGACATGCGAGGTGAAATCTCCATCCGGAATTCTTGCCTTGAGATCCTTCGCTAGCTTTTGATGTAGCTCAGCCGCTCTTTGGATGATAGCAGAATCGTTCTTGAAGGTCATGGTGAACCAAACGTTGCTGTAACACGGTCAGTTACCTTCGCGATAGCTATTCCGAGAGACAGAAAGGGAGGCAAAGCCTTACTGAAAGCTAGTAGGCAATGATGTGTAGGTCAACATCTCCTGCAGAGCGGTCGTTTTGAAATTGCTCATAGTCTCTGGCAGCGCTAGGGTTCTCTGCAGAGCCGGCGGATTCTCGATGGCAGCCATGTTGTTGCAGAGGGTGATGACAACATCACCACCGAATCTGGGCTGGTGGCCTACTCTGTAGAATATTAGTTGTCAATAATTTGCACAGACGTCAATGCGATATCGCTTTCGATAGAAACCCACCAGTATCTGGACCTGTAACCCGTGACCGTTTATAACAAGCCTAAAACATAATATTCAAGGGACCAAGTGAAAGACCACAATACTCACATTAGTTGCAAATTGCTATCTTGATCCTTTTCATGGTTCTGAGTGAAGTCAACCAATGCGCCGGCACCGGCAGGAAGAACGTCCAGTGATCGCAAAGCCAACCCACCCCAGATAGGACCACTAGGTATGGTACCCATCCTGAAGGAAGTGACGATGCCGAAGTTGTTTCCCCCGCCTTTGAGAGCACGGAATAGGTCTGTCAAACGTCACTCTTCACTCTTTCGGTTTTCTCGTGCGAGGTGAGACATGACGGTGCCCAGAATGGGTTGGAAAAAAGAACGAACCTTTGTGCGCTCCCTCTACGTCCGCATTGACAATGCGCCCATCTGCCAGTACCACCTCGTATGATAAAATATTATCGCAGGCAAAGCCGTGACTCGGTGTATGATAGCTACAGCCTCCCCCGAGTAGGAAGCCACCAACACCGCACTCGGCCTCGCGTGCGCCGACGACTGCACGCCCGTGCTTTTCCAGCTCAGCATAGACGTCTTTCCATTTGGCACCAGGCCCCAGATGTGCTATCTGGTTATTGTGATCGTACTGTGTTGACTTTAGGAAGCCCAAGTCGATTGTCACACCATCATCGATGTTGTTACTGCCTGCCCAGTTCATGTGTCCACCCCCACGCACGGCAAATGCTTGATGATTCTTAGCAAGCGCTAGAAGGGCTTGCGCGACCTCAGAGGAAGATCGCGGCTGTACGATGCATGCCGGCTTCAGTTTCGCGTTGTTGCACCAGTAGGAGCCGTTTCGACTGGTGTACTCAGCATCCGTCGGTAGAAGGATCCGAGACTGGAGACCAGCAGCAACCAAAGACTGTGCCTGCGGGCAAATAAGGCTAGGTTGAACACTTGCCATCCCAGCTCAAACAGATAAAACCTTAACTAGTTCGAATATGCTCTTGGGATCAATTGATGGTTGCGATCGGGAGGGAGGTCATGATATCAAGAGAAAGAAGAGGATTGGCGTGTGTGCATTGCGCCAGTCATGCAAAGTTTGTTCTATCCCGGCTGCTTCTTTCCCCACCACGAAGCTTGTTGCATCAGGGATTGATTGAATGGGGCTGATTTTGCCGCATACCAAAATATAGAAGGGCATACAGACTGACCACGTTTGAAGATGTTGATTGATGACGACGAGTCGCCTTATCCGACGGTCTGCTTTATTTGCGCGCTGTAGGGGAATAAATGCTCACAATATCTAGATCTCCAGGACCTGCTACTTGGACTGTGCTTGTATTGGTTGCAATTGCTTGCTAGCCTCCCTCGCTTAAGTCATGGATGCTATAGTGGATTCGACGGGGATCTCAGCCTAAGTGTTTGAGACTCCAGCAGTCAAGAATTGTATGAATTCGAGAGAGTATTAATGACACGAGAAATTCCCTTGCTAAAAACAACAAGGAGGGGTTGATAAGAACAAGGAGTAAAGGAGAAGAAGCCACATGAAAATATTATGGTTGTTTGGGTTGCCAGAAACCCAGGATATACCATGTAGTTACTTGCTGTAGTAGATGGCCTGTAGACAGAAGAGATTAAGCCAAAGTAGATACCTGAAAGCCCTCATACAAATCGTAGGAGATTACAACATAGGAGTTTTAACCCCATAGGACGTCATCTTCCAAGGAAGCTATCGCACTGCAAACATGCCTGTCATGGCTGCAAATTCTTGTTGATGATTCTTGTGGACTCCATTTTGTCCACATATTTAGCTACTCGACCGCCAGTGAGAGCGAGTATCTCTAAAAGCCAATACTGAAGGCAAGTGGAATGATTAGATTCTCCCTCTCACAGGTAACACATTGTTGTCTTGCGCCCACTCGGCTTATTTACTACATAATCTTGAGCCCCCAATTTGCACTCAAAGGTTGTCATCAGGATGTCAATGCTGATTAGCCGAGTCCAAACAATGCTGTTTCGATTGGCGTTCGTCTGGGCTGGCGAGTGTAACGACTGAGTCTAGACACACACATACACAGTTGCAAGCTGTATTTGTGTTTCAGATACAGTTGTTGAGATACTTGACATCACAAACGGCTCTGCCATTGTGTTGCGTCATTCTAAAGCTGGACGGGTATGAGGAAACTGCGTACAGGGCTGGGTGTGCATTTGACGACCTCGAAGAAGCCTCTCGCGATGCTTTCGCCATCATGTTGGTCGACGGAGAGTTGTTTCGGTCTTACACAACTGCGCGGCGCCGAGCTTGTTTAAATACGGAAATGACGATCCACGAGACAGGGCTATCTAGAACTACCCTGGCTCCCCGGACAAGTGTCAGTATGTCATTTATAAACATGAGTGTGTGGTACGTGCCACGAGTCGGAAACCTCGGCGAGCCCAAACAAGGGCGACACACAAGGCTTAGCGTACCAAATCAGAGTTCCCGTAGCCGAGTCAGGAACAAGCCTGCCAATCAACCCAGTGAAAGCTTATTGCTCCTGAAATTAAGATGAAAAGCGAAGCTTTATATTTAGAGTTGATTCGAACCTATCGCCCGACTTCAATGTCGTTGACCTCAAGCTTCAACTGTCTGTCTGCATAGACGACGTCCGCTCCTTTGCACCTATCCGACTAGCCTTCGGGCATAATACACTCATTTATATCGTCATTTATCAAGTCACTCGTTTCCTCCTGTTTGAGTAATGCGACACTTTCTTGGAGCCATCGCTCCCCTGCTCTGCGCAGCTGTGGCTGGCGTCGATGCCCTGAGCGCAGAAGAATGGCAGAAACAGACCATCTATCAGGTGGTGACAGATCGCTTCGCAAGGACTCCGTCCGACGACACCGGTCTCGGTATCATCGGGTCCTCAAACTCGGATGAGGATTGCCCCTTGCCAAAACAATATTGTGGGGGCACATGGCAGGGTATTACCGAGAAGCTGGATTATATTCAAGGCATGGGTTTTACGGCAATCTGGATCTCGCCCGTCATAGAAAACACGGAGAACGCGTCGTCGGACTATTCATACCACGGGTATTGGCCTCGCAACTTCTACGCTCTCAACCCTCACTTTGGTACCGAGGAGGACCTGATGGGGCTCTCTGATGCGCTGCACGCCCGCGGAATGGTATGTGATCAAGGAGTGTTGTGTATGACACAGCCGCAAGTCGCGTGCTAATGCTTTGAAAGTATCTCATGTTCGACATCGTGATCAACCACGTCTTCTCGCCCGGCCCAGCCAATGCCACCAACTACAGCATGTTCACTCCGTTCAACTCAAGCAGGTACTTCCACCGCCCCTGCTTGATGGACAATTCCAACGAGACCTCGGTCGAAGTGTGTCAGCTCCGGGATGACAAAGCTAGCGCGGTCTTTACGCTGCCCGACGTCAAGACCGAGGACCCTGTCGTCCGAGATATATTCCAAGATTGGATCAGGGATACAGTCGAGAAGTACAATGTTGATGGCCTCCGTCTCGACACGTATAAGCATGTGGAACGGAGCTTCTGGCCCGACTTCCTCGATGCCGCTGGTGTCTTCAGCGTCGCGGAATATCTCGATGGGGACCCAGCAAATTATAATAGTGATTTGATAGCCAGCAAGGAAGCTGGTGTCTTGAATTATCCTACGTGAGCCTCCTCATCCTTTTCTTACTTCTCTCTTCATTCACATTCTCCGCCCTTCCTGGACTTGAACCTTCATCTGCCCCTTTTAAGAAGTTGGAACGCTACGCTTGCTTACAACGATCCATTTTTCGTAGGTTCTATTGGATACGAAGAGCATTCCAAAATCCGTTGACTTGGATGACCGAGCTTGTCCAAGGCGTGGAAACGATGCGAAACGGACCAAGTAAGTAGTCCAGGCACTTGGAAATGCCCAAACTATACGCAGTCATGAAGCAAAATAACTAACACATGGTGTCTTAACAGTCAGCACGAATCTCCTCGCACCATTCTTTGAGAATCATGATGGTATGTGGAGATTCCTAGTCCGCTCATGGCTCTTTCCAGATCCTGGACATGATCATTTCAGCCATTGCTCCTAAATACAATGCAAAGATCGCAATGTCAACGGAAAAGTCTGCTAACTAGGTACCACAGAGCAACGATTCGCATCCCTGGTAGGCGATATAGCCCTCACGAAAAATGCACTGGCATTCACCCTGTTGTTCGACGGCATCCCAATTATCTATCAAGGCCAGGAGCAGCACTTCTCCGGTCAGAACGATCCCTACAACCGCGAGCGTCTGTGGACCTCGGGCTACAACGAGGACTCAGAGCTGTACCGCTGGATCACGAGGCTCAATGCCGCCCGCGCGCTTGCCATCGATACGGACCCATCATTTGTCTCGTCCCAGGCAGACACGGTCTGGCCGCCACCAGCACCGTCTGCAGGGAACGCTACCAGCGGCAGCAATGGCACCACTAACGGCACCAGTTCGTCGACGTCGACTACCGTCTTGACGAACCATCATATTGCTATCAAGAAGGGCTCTATCATCAGTGTTCTGACCAATGTCGGCGTTGGCGGGGAAAATCTGGACGTCGTGCTCCCCCGAAACGCTACCAAGTATAATCCAGGCGCGGCGTACATCGACCTGCTAAGCTGCGAGACCTTCAAGACCGATCGTAGCGGAGCCTTGTCATTCGAGATGGGATGGTTGCCTCGGGCGTTCTATCCTGCTCTGGAGGCCCTAAGTTCGGGCTTTTGTCTGCTGCCGCAGAGCTCTGCCACTGACGACACCGAGACGTGTCTCGTTACCTTCAACATCACAACAGCGACTTCATTCGGACAGAATGTACAGATGTGAGTTTATTCATCCTCAGCTCCTTTCTATCCATAGAAAGATGGAAGCGATAATGACTAGGACTGACCACCATCTCAAAAAAGCCTCGGCGATGTTCCTCAACTGGGCGCCAAAGACCGACATCAAGCCGTCACCCTAGGATCCTACTTCTACACCAGCGATAACCCCCTTTGGACTATGACCTTCGAATTGCCTGCGGGCGAGAAGCTCTCATACCAGTACCTGAAGATGGACGGGTCTGGGACACCTTCGTGGGATGGTGACAACAGGGACGCGGCGCTCCATTCGTACACCATTCCAGAGGACTGTGTGGGCGGCAAGTCTGTCCTGGTCGTGGACAAGTGGACTGGGAGTGGAAGCAACACTACAGGGTCAACGACTGCTACTCGTTCTGTGCTGTCGCGCGGTCTGAAGAGGAGGCTGCGCACGGATCTTTGGGATCAGGCTCGGTAGTATATGGATCATCGGCTGCTGGTATGGAAGAGTCACATGCGGAGACTTTCTGGGGAAACCCAACAAACAGCGATCAATCATGACCACATTTATTCAAATACTCACTTACTCATCTTGAACGCTTAGCAAGAACAAAATGCCTAAACTAGTCCAAAAACACCAGGTCAGCAAGTGCTGATGAAAGCAAGCAAGATTGTGGTAGACAAAAAACAGAGGGGGGGGGGGTTGATTACATGTAAAAGACGAGTATCGGATGCACTTCACTCGTCTGCCTCCGGCCGTTCCGTCGCCCGATACTTCCCGGACCACATTTGCCCTGGAGTGGAGAAGACTGGAAAACCTAATCGAACTGTCGGGATGGGCGAAGGAAACAGATACCATGGCTGATCAGACGGCCATGAGAAAGAGGAAGACTGGAAGATCTCGACCTCACTACTGTCAACAGGAACGCAGCAGATAGACATATGCGAAACTATCCTGATACAGGACAGTCTCCTTGACCAAAGTACATGGCGATGCCCTCACATCTTTCTCCTTACCGCCTGGGGTTGTCATTATGTTTTATGGAAACGCTTTGCGCCCTCAGCGAAACGATCATTGCTAATTCAGAAATTCCATATGTTTCCCCCAGGTAGCACCCAGCATTAGTCACACCGGACTGACTGGACAATTAGTGCAGTGTGTGAACATTCACTTGTGTATACAATACAGTATTTTGAATACGTGCCTATTCATATGGTACTCAATAGCAAGCTGTGGATGTATCTGTACGTGAATTTTGCAACGATACACTTGTCACCAAGTGAATGGAAACATTCGTGACCAGCCAATGTCGAGAAATATCTATACCTTGCCCTCCGATGGCCAGCCAGCTCTTGCTTCCTTCCATCAACACCATCACCACTCGAGCTTTGTGACAACGAGATCACTAGCCCTCAACCCCAAGTCTGTATGATATACAAAAAGGCTTTCAAGGAGGTTGGTCTTGACCACTTTTTCTCATACCCTCATCACACATTGTAACAACTAAGATTGTGTCAGCCTACACACACAATGAATTACCAACAGCCATCCACGGCCCACGAGTTCGCCCGGCTCACCACCTCGATGGCTCCAGACATGAAGAGGTTCATCTTGCTCAGGACCAAGGAGTGTGGCTGGTTCACTACAGATGCAGACAATGCTAGTTTCGCAGAGACTACCTACCAAATGCTTTTCAACCTCTGCGACGGCCACGATGACGCACCTATTTTTCAAGTTCTTTTTGACAGCACAGCACGAAATGACTTCGCTCAACAACTATCAGCCAACTTCCTGAGCTTAGATCCAACCCCCCAAAATCCCCGTCTTCAGTCCTTCGTGGCCTGCATCTTCAACTTCTATCACGACCTTTACTGGATGGAATATTTCCGGGGTGATAATCCTGAGCTCAGTCCCCAGAGTATGGGAAATCAAGACCTCTCCATGGTTCAAATTGTCCAGCCGGCTGTATGTTCAAGGACTTAACCCGGGCTTCCTCGCTACTATTAATTGGAAAAAAGCTAATAGCCTTTTACACAGTTTGCCCCACAAGGCGATTTCCCCTTTTTCAAACTTCCGGGCGAGATCCGAAACATCATCTACAAGGAGACTCTGATCGTCCCAGATGGCGGTCTCGTGCGCAGCTTCACTCCACCCCCTCTGCTTAGTGTGAGCAAGCGACTGCGAAACGAGGCTATGCCGCTATTCTACATACACAACCACTTCGAGATCACCGTAAAGCGGTCAGCTGCCGATGAGCTACTAGCAAGGGGCCGGGAGCTGCCCAGCGTAGACATGCGGGTCTGGCGCCGCTTCCTCGACATGTGGAATGTTTTCAACGCTTCGGGCACCAATGGCCTCCAGTATGTGGAGAAGGTCACGCTGATTTACCAGCTCTCCATGGACAATGGCTGCTCCTTCGGAAGCGGTGAATTCGACAAGCGAATTGGATTCCGTTTCAGCTGTGGTCGTTTCAAGGAGGATCTTGACGACGACTTTGACGCAGACATGACCGATGGAAGCGATTGGGAGGCCAGCGAGAGTGAGCAGGACGTGGATGAAGATCACGATGATCTAGACTCCGAAGTTGACGACCTCATCGATGACATCCAAGCCCATGACGACGAGGATACCGAGCACGAGGTCGATGAGGGCCAGGAACAGGACCACGGAAGCGATACCGAGGAAGTCCCCGTGGAAGACATTGATCCTGTCGGGGTCTTTGAACTGAACCGCGGCATGGTCGAATGGGAAAATTGCCGCGAAACCAAGGAATTTCTATTTCACAAGATATGTGAATACGGTAAAGTTATTTATAGAATTAAAGGTCTCCCGAGAGGGTCTTCACCGGCCTTTCGAAGACGGAGACTTCTGTCCTATGCGTCTTAACAGACGACGTAGACGATATGAGCCAGTTGCTGACTTTCAATGTACGCAGGAACCGACAGAATGTGGGATGTCTACCCAGCTCGGAGGTTGGTCCAGATGCTCTGGCGCTGCGTCAGGGACTGCCCTCGTGCATCGGAGAACGTCGATTTCCTTTGTGAGGATCTGCAGTACTGGATGGAAGCAGGCCCAGGTTACACCCGTTACGAATCGGTTGGGTTCTACGACCCAGATGATGTGGACGAGTAGGGAGTCGAAATGGTACTGAGAGCGCATGGGACGATGTTGTTGAAGCATTTGGCCGTTTCGAGAGGCACCTTGACATCTCGGACATTGCAGTGTGGATCACCAGATAGGACTCTCAAGACTTGTAAGATGGTTCGTTACGAGTTACGGGCGGGTAACGCACAGGCATGCAACAGGGCGCGGCAGTCATATGCTCTTGTGCTTCCTAGGTAGGCATGCACTATTTCTTATCCAGTCACATGTTGTAAAAGAAAGGTTCACGGACAGGATGAAGAGAAAGACGGCCGCTGCTGATGTGATGCAAACGATTTCATTGCATTCCTCTCTTTGCTTCCCTAGAGCTGTAATATCAGGCCCCTCCAACGTCCGCCTACAAGCCTAGATTTTTACCGGCCACCCATATGGGTGCCACTTGTTTGTTCGGAGCACACCAGCGCGGACAAACTTGGAGATATCGAAGCTGAACGTCGGACACATGGGCTTGCATTGATGGAGAGACTTAGATGGTGGTGAGCTCCGGCGGACAGTATGATGGGAGTTTTCTGGTTTGCCCATGACGCGGACATTAGTGGCAGTCGATGACTTGGGCCGCTTAGGGGCTAGGCCTTCGACGACCCTGACACTGAGGAGGATTAGGCAATTGAGAGAATACCGACAGATGGCGGAAGAAGATGAGGGGAGGGCTTGATTTAGGGGATACGTGGCAGATTGTGTATTTAGGACTTTGAAACACAGCCTCGCAATCGGGAAGCTTCCTCTCAGAAAGCAGAAGTAAGGTGATCTGCGACTTGCGTGTTTTCGTGCTTCTTGGTGAGCCATAATCACCAATGATCTGATGGAGAGATGAAATATAGGAATACAGAACAAGCCTCCCTCCATATCTCAGCTCTTCCCGTCTTTTCCCCTGCTCTCATTTAAATCGTCAATACCCAGGAAATTTTCTAAAGATCTGTGTATTTTCTCATGGCCACTGGCACTCTAGACCACACTCTCGATTAACCTTCTCGAAGGGGACAAATAAGTGCCTCGCGTTCCGGTAGTAATTCGAGCACCCCTGATGGCGGCACCACAGGATATTTTCATGATTGCTTGACTCGTAGGAGTCCGGGTCGAGAGCTTGACACCAAGCCGCTGACATCGGCAGGGGTCTGCCGGCACTGATCGGCGCTAGCATAATCAGGTCCGGCGTATGTTCTTTGGTCACATAGGTTGGTACTATCTTAATGACGCGTTCGTACTTGATGCGCAGACACCGACTGGAGTTGTCGACGTCGCCCGGGCAGCAGTCCATCCAAATTCGGACGACAGACGCGTCTGGCGTTCCGCTTCTCCCACACATGGAAATTTTAGTAGAAGGCCCCAGAGGAAGCTGTCCCCTGGACTTCCCTTGTGGCCCACTGCCCTCGGAAGTCTGGAGATGGAGACAGCTTTGTTGGTTGCTAGGGTCCGTTCGACATATAGCTTGCTGACTCTGTCCGGGAGGGCTCAGTTGCCATTTGTGGCCGGGCAAGAGGTCACTGCCGCTGTATTGCAAACAAGAGCAGCGGTTCGGATCGAAGCACTGCATCTCCATGAGGCGGCCTGGGAGTAGTTGGGGCGCGATGAATTCGGCCGGGGACCCTCTCCTAAACTGCTCCAGTCTCTGGCGCATGGTATCAGCGGCTATTCGCGCTGACAACTGCTTGCTTGTTGTGTCATCGGATTCCGGGAGGCGGAGATGCCCGGTCCACCGCATATAAACTGATATGCCTCCTCCGAACTTCTTCTCAACACTGACTTCAGGGAATTCATCTCGGTGGAATATCTGTGGAGCATTGCTGCCGTGGTTCTTGGCGATATGATCTGGGTTTTCACATCTTACCACGGGCACGGAGACCCGTGTTATCCCCCGGCCCATTTCAAGCTCCCAAAGTCCCCTTGCGATTGAAGATACCTCGGCCCATGAAACCGTACGATGCTTGCAGATGCGCAGCACCCCTTCGTGGCCTCTACAAACCCTCGGCATGGGTCCCAACCCGCGTTGAGTTGGGCTGAAGAGGGCTGCTGGATGGTCTACCCAGCAGCCATCACAGTGGAGATATTCTGTGGTCAGGTACCTATAATTCCCCGCCCCGGTAGGTTCACTTCGCCCCTTCTGGCAACCGCTGCATTCGTGCTGGTTGTCTCTGGCCAAGAGAGGCCTAAGTCGTCCAGACGGTCTCCAGTATTCCCGCTTAGGGACCTGCCAGGGCTGGAACTGCCAGGGGTGAAACCGCCATCTCTCACGCTTTGTAGCGTGTGCAAACCGAAATTCTGGAGATGAGAAGAGGCGCAAAAACAAGCGGCTGGTGCGTCTCAGGCATTGGATGCTGAGTGGGTCGAGAAGCATCATAATAGACATTAATGTCTCCTCTGGCAGGCGACACATTGGGCTGCAGACAAGATTATGGAAGGCAGCCATCACGAGGGGATCCATGCCCGCGAGAGTCTTTTGGACGGCAGGATCGGTAAGACATCGGCAAAGGGCCCAGATTCGCTTTCTTTTCCTTCCATTGGACGTCTTCTCTGACGCTCGTCGTGCGACCGACTGGTCTGTTGACCTGTCTGGAGGAGGTTCGTGTGGGACGAAGTACACGACTGCGGCTATCAAGCACAGTACAGCAACCCAAATCAACAGTATGCAAAATAGAAACCTATTCCACAGATAATCCAAATTCTCTGTATCGTGAGGTCCCAGAAGTTGGTGGAGGTAAGTGCAGAGTTGCATTCTTGACGTCAAGCTGTTGATGGAAGCAGCCGTGCGACGGTTGTTGGTTTTTGTCCTGTGAAAATTTTGTACGTTCAGCGCACACAAGTTTGTCATTAGAGAGCAATCTCAACTTTCAAAAAATTTTGTCCCGGAATTCAAGAGAACAAGCTATGTCGGCTCAATTATACTTATTACACCTTTGGGCCTGGCCTCCAACGCAGTTAGTTTCCTGGTCGGTCTACAGTAGAGTGGGACAATGCATTACTAGAACAGCACCAGCATACACCGGCGCAATATTCGCATATGGGCCTTATCCAGGTAGCGCTAATGTGTAGATACAAGCTTTCAATAGAAGATGACACCTAGCTCAAGGTGACTATGCAACCACACCTTAGATTCTCCATCGAAAATTTCTCCTCAGAGATATAGAGGTTTATTATGGCTGCTATATCTAAGAAAATGGTCTGTTTTTACAAGACCGGCTTATTCTTCTCGATAGATCAAAGGGGCTTGATATACACATAACTCCTGCGGGAGACATGAACCATAGAAGTGCACTCTGATGTATTTTGTCCAAATTTTCAGCAAAGCACTGATGATTCCGAAGATTCGGCACTAGCATCTAGGAGCATAATTGAATGGGACCGGATATCAAGCTATACCGGTACATCACATGATATTTGACCGTGTGGGCCACAAAGCTTGACGAGGTGAGGTACACATGTGTGAAGCTACATGCGGCAGTGATACCAACACTTGTTCGGCAGACCTTGCCTCTGTAGCACTTAGCACTTTCGCAGGTACCATGTGGCCATCCGGGGCAAAAAAGTGCAGGCGAACCTGGAGTCTGCGAGGGAGCAATCCAAACTTGGTGACTTCGCATTGAATGAGCGAGACCTAGAGAGCGAGTGGTATGCTCTGGCTCACAGGATGGATGGGTGTGTCAATCGTGGCAGTCGGTGACCGGCATCGCTCAGGACGTCAGCCTTCCAGTTCCAAGTTCGAGTGGATCTGGCCACGGGCCTTGGAAGTGGGACGACGATCTCGATCCCATTGGACAGCCCCATACGGCCGTAGCAGTGGATGGACCATGTGCCGAAACCCATCGGGCGTTGACGTGATCTTTTTAAGTCTCAATTAGCTGCCGCTGTCAGTGCTGCGGCCCGCGCTGCAGGTGTTGGTGGCGATCATGGGGTAATTCGAGAATCATCTGCTGTTGTGCGTCAGGAACATATGGCATTCGGAGATTGATTGGTCTGTTGGGAATACTCGGTACCGTCCTTTTTTCAATTTGTAAATCAGAGGAAAGGTTTGCCGGCCCATGGGTTGGCACTGCAGAGTCTGTCTTGTGGCCGTTGTTCTCGCCCGAAAGTCGTCGGGGAACGGTCAGACAGCTCCAGTAGGAGCATTGGACTGGACCCGGATCGTACGATTCCGCAGGTGCTATCGTGAAGAAATCATGCGATAAGATGCTTAGACTAGATGAAGTGCCCCGAAAAGTGTCGGCAGCAGGACTTTGTGGATCATGTAAATGGATCTGATGCTGTGGTCGTTTGTTGAGAGGGAAAGAGTTGAAGAAAGGCGCACCTCCCCACTATAGTAGACCCTGTGGGCCTGTGGGGTCAGCGTCGGTCGCGTTTGTCCTGCCTCTTCAAAACAACAACACCAGAAAGTCAGAATCAGAGCAGCAACTGCATCTGCATCCTCCCATCCTGGCGCTGTTCTTTGGTCTACTCTTTTCAACATGGATGCGAACTCTCGGTTCTAACACCCATACGCTATTCAGCCCTTATTGAGCTGCAACAAAATGGACATCACCAAACCAGAGCGACAAACGGCAAGGTCGTGGCAGTGTCGGGCCGCCAGGCCGAAGCATTGATAGTCTTCGGTTTGCCGACAGGCCCGTTGAAGTCAACAGACGGATGGCTTCGTCGAAGCGATGCACCCCCAACGCCTAGCGAGCGAGCTGAACAATTGTCTGTGTGTGCTGAGCAGGCAAGGACACACACCATCATAAAATATTCGCCGACGTCCAGACCAGGCAGAGAGCACTGGCGCGCAATGCCATGCTCCAAGCACGTTGCAGTTGGCTGCCAAAGGGTTACACAGCTTTGAACTACGAGACGTCGCAACGCTCCTAGCTGAGCTCTGCGGTTGAGATCCTGGTTCTCAGCTGCTCGGCTCGACACACCGACGCTACATCTGGACTGCCCTGCCGCGTCCCCCCACCACCCGCCACCCATTCTTGCCCGGGCCCGACCGACCGGGACAGGGCGACAGGCGGGATGGAGGCTGTTTCGACTCTGCTCTTGACGGCTGCTGTCGAGGTAACTGCAATGGCTGCAGCTCAGTCGCGAAGTCAATTGGTCTCATGGTTCTGTCCATGATGCTAATTCAAAAGCAGTCTCCTTTCATCTCCTCATCGGCTGAGACAGCTAGTCTGCGCACCATTTTCATATCGTCCAGGCCTTAATAGGTGTTTTATGCTTACTTTTGGGACGTTGTCAGCCATCGTTTCGCCGGGTCCAGAGGAAATCTTGTTGCCTCCAGTGCAGGTGCAGAAGGTGCACGCGACGTCTTTACTGTGCCTCCTTGGCACCTCTTGATGCTTGTCCCGCCCTAGCATTGGCACCGGCATGGCCGCTGATGCGACCTTCCCATGCGGGACGACAGATTCGCGAGCCTTCGCTTACTTTTGCTTCCAATTGGAGTCCTCAGCAACCAGATCTGTTGTTCCCGCACGCTGCCCATTGGTGCCCCGCACCGCGAAGCAACCTCAACGTCATCAGCAGTTGCAAGGATCCTCGTCTGGGCGTCCTCACGCCCTCACGCCCCTTCCCAGCTACCTGGAGAGAGACCTCACCTCTTCGTTCATTTGTGTGCCACTTTCAGCAGGCATATTCCAAATACCATGAGGGTCTTGGGGCTGAGAGCCTGGCCTGCCACCCTGCGAGGAGCCATGTCTTACCCGAGAGCCCAATGGCACCCAATATGGAGATGCCCCGGAAAAGCGGCGGCCTGCAACTTGCTTTTTCTGGGCCATGTTGGCTCACGCGCTGTACCACGTCCGGGAGGCTGTGGTGCACCACAAGCCTTCAAGACCATCTTTGCGAAACCCACGATCTCAGCTATTGATCAATCCGGTGCTTCCGCGTGTGCAAATCAACAAGCTACAGCCATGTAGCCCCATGTCCTATCGGCGAGTGCCTGTTCTGCTACAACCACCACCCCTGTTCGATGCTTTTGGCAGGTCGGCAGGTTGCCTGCTGAGAGAGTTCATGTTCGGACGGCAAGTCAATCGGACACAGCTCCTGAGCCTTCATTGGGCCCCAAGAAAAGTTTCTTTAGCAGAGATGGCATTGCCATCTCCACGGGCTCCCTCACATTGACTTTCCGTCAATGTCGTTCATTGGAGGATGGAGCAAAAGCTGAGTTGCTTGGCCAGTCCAGATTTGGCCATCGAGAACGACATGCGTTGACAACCACTCGGGGCTTGAGAAATCAACGATGAGAGATCAGAAACATTGTTTCGAGGACCTCCGGGTCATGACTCTGATGCTGGCGCATTTGGGAGGATCCGTACCTATGGCGGCTGAACTAGAGGACCAGGCCGTTACACTACCACGACGCTACGCAGCCAGGGTCCCCATACCATCCATCTCTGTCTCCACCTGGTCTAACGCAGGATGGAATTCCGACGGTGAAGACCCCCAAGCTTAGTCACTGGTGAAAGGTAATCACTCTCGAATGTCAGAGAGGGCAACTTCCCCAGGGTCCTCTTGTGCTCCCGAACACCCATCAGGCCCCGAGGGGACGACATCTTTACACCCTCCTGAGAACAATTTACGACATTCACATCGACCGTCTTGCAGAGCTTCAGGATGAGCGGTAACAGCCCGGTCGATAAGCCGAAGAGCGGACGTTCCGCGACGTCCTGTCTGGAGTGCCAGCGGCGAAAGCAGAAGGTAGACCGCCATGAGAGCTCGCTCTGACATTGTGTCGACAGCGGCTGACGCCACACATTACCAGTGTTCTCGTGAATGGCCTTGCAACCACTGCCAGGCCCGGAAAGTACCCCATTTATGCCAGTTCGCTCTGAAGAAAGTATCAACTCCAGAGGACGACTCATTCCCTGTTCCCCCGAGGTACGAATGTACTCCTTTACGTTATTGGGCCATACCTATACTAGACAGGCGTCTTTCTGACCTGCTGTGGGCGTAGATTGTCCAGGAAGAGGAAGGAGGACAGTTTTGAGTCGGACACTTCTGCATCGGTCAGCGACCCTGACCATGGCCTCTCTGACGGGCTGGCCAAGTTAGGCTACATGCCTGGCCACGATGTCTTCACCCTCACAAAATCAACAGCAGACGTAAGTGCTCAGCCCCTCGATGAGTTCTGGGCACTGAGTTGACACCTCTCCAGGCCTCTCATGCTCACGTAGACGACGGCCAAGGCGCTCAATCCGAAGAAATCGAGGCAGCACTGAAGATCATACTTCCAAAACCGTACACAGGTGCGTGCCGCCCCATGAGGGCTGTGTCCGTCCACTGACATGCGACCCAAGACATCCTCGTCCAAAATTACCTAGAGACAGCCAATTTCCAGTACTATCCCGTCTTCCCAGAGCAGCTCCGAGGCCAAAGTGCAAAGTGGTGGGAAGCAAGGGCAGCAGGTCAAAAGCTGAGCCCCGAGCTCACCTGCCTCCTAATTCGTGTCTGTGCCGTGTCCACTCAGTACCTGGAAGCATCTCTCCTTCAAAGACTAGAAGCCGAACTTGGTGAGAAGGCACAAGTCATGACTGAACGCTTCCATGCTGCGGCCCAGAAGCTCAGTGCCTCGATTCCCCGAGGCAAGGGCGGTGCCGTACACGTGCAGCAACTGTTCCTCGAAGCGCAATGGTACAAATCTGAGGCTTGTATGGTCGAATCATGGCACTCTCTGAGTGCTGCCATCCGTGAGGCGCAGGAGATTAGTATGTCAACCCACCAGGTAGATCCAAAGCTGGTGACCCCTTGAACAGCTGCATCTGAAATAGTACTGACAGTATCATTGTTTAGATATGCATAGACCTTCCGAGGGCTTGCCAAACTTCGAACGGGAGCTGCGAAAGAGACTATGGTGCATCCTCTGGACCTGGGACTGGTAGGTCAAACCATCGGAGCTGACACAAAGGAGTACCATTGCTGACGAGCATAGGCAAATGTCAACTCTGCTTTCTCGACCGCTGATCATCGACCAAGACGACCACACGCTAGAAATACCGGATGGTCGACTTGAGAACATGACCGATCCCACTATTCCGCACGCTCTATCATCCGTCGCCCTACAAGCGGAACTTGGCCTTCACGTTTCCCACTTGTTCCAGAAGCTGGGCACAGCCTATTCCGTGGAACTCGTCCTAGAAATCGAAGAAGAACTTGAGAAGTGGATGGGCACATTTCCCGCTGCCCTTCGCGACCACCGACCCGACACCCGATGGGATCAGAAGCATCCCAATATTCCCTTCATGCGCTGCCAGCTCAACATTATCGCCTACGCATATCTGCTCGCGCCTCTAAAGCCCTACCTACTATCAAAAGCAGACTCAGAGATCATGAATTCGCCGCTGGGAACCAACCTGCGCACGAAGGGCGTCGACACCTGCCTCGACCTGATGAGGGCCTCGGAACAATTCTATGACCTTATATTTCCGGATGGCTTCAAATACTTCTTCATCATCTTCTTCATGTTCGACGCCGCTACCGTGCTGTGCTCTGCTATCGTGCACGATACCGAATACACCCTCCCCAAGCGGAGTCAACTAATCCGCGCGCTGCGAACCTCCCAGGAGCTGATGGACGCCGTCGCTCACCTTTCCGAGTCCGCTAGGCTGTCCGCCATGCTATTGCGGAAGCTCTCCTCAACCCTTCCCCTGACCGACGCGGAAAAGCAGGTCCTCGGCGTCGGCTCGTCTGCGCCCTCCTCGGCCAAGAAGATCAAGACCAGCCCCTCCTCATCCTCGCCGCCCGAGCGCCTCGCTGCAGTTGCGAGCTTCGGCGATGACTATGTGTTCAGCAGCGTCGGCACCACGTCTTCGAGTGTCCCGCCCTCGTCCATGGGCGCGACGCCGTACGACATGCCGCAGCTTACTCAACAAGCACAGGCACACGTGCAGTACGACGCCGCTCCATTCATGCCCCTGGCGGATGCCGGCAGAATGCCAGTGATGCCGGCTCCGGAGTGGCCATATGTAGACTATACCACCGGCCTGCCCGTCACTCAGCAACAGCAACAGCCCGCGGCCACCGCTGACGCTGCCACAGCGGCCCGGCAGCAGTTCCTCGGGATGAACCCCGGCGACCCGCTGTCGGGCACGTTCCTCGAGCCGCTCTGGGATTGGGACCACCTCAACATGGACCTCAGCCAGTATGCACACTTTCCCGCTAGTGAGCCTGAGTTCTGAGGGGTAGGTGCTTTTTTTTTTCGGTGGAGGGGAGGGGGGAGAAGAGCAGGCCGGCCTTTGGCAGGGCTCTGTTGTGATATTTCTTTTGCTCTGAACTTGGGGTATAGACTGTCTCGGCGTCTGAGTTTAAGGGCGCAACTGGGTTGTAATGAATCATGTCGGGGCCTAGGTTTTATATGCGTTGCATTGAGTAGCCAAAATACGTATTGATGACTCCGGATTAGCTACCGATGGGTGGCATTTTGGACGCTTACTGCGCATCGTGTCAGTGAGGTCCTGATGATTTTTTTCTGTTTCTCATCGTGATGTCATTTTGGTCACTTTATTGCTCCACAGCCTAATTACCTAGGTTCGTGAGCCCATATCGATGGCACATGTTGAAGACTCCGCTGAGGGAAGAGATAGAAAAAAGGGAGGAAAGATTGAAATGGAGAAAGAAATGAAGAGGAAGGGAAAACGAAAGGTGACTTTGTCCAGATTCTTCTACGATTGGATTATTCTACAACCAGGTTATGCTATGCCTAGGTTGTCTGACACCCAGGTTATTGTACTACCTTATTATGGGGGCACCGATCATGAGTTCCCAAAGACTGGTGCTGGCCCCAGCAGGCATTTTAGCTGATCTTCGCAACCAGGAACAAGGAAGCCACTTGCATTCAAGCTCTCCAAAGAAACAAGAGCTACCAGAGTCTGACGAGTGGACCGGAGGATCGATGTCCTTGATCTCCAAGACGCCTTAAGAATTACGAACGGTATGGGGGATGTTGTCATGACAGAGACGTCCACCTATGCGAGGAAGCCCATTACCTCCAGCATCCGACGGATTTCTTCTCATCAAGCGCTAGAACCGAGTCTTTTGCAAGCGTTCATGAAATTGGGAGGGAGAGTTCGGCCCATATTGACCCATACACTAATTAAGCCACACATCTCCAAGTGCGGACTTTTATACGACGGGACAGCTGGGCCTGGATGAGCAATTACCCATTCGGCCCGGCGAACGCCTCCAGCGCAGGAAAAGTGGGTTGCGCTCAGGTGCTTAACACCTGCAATATTGGTTCAGTATATGAGGCCTTCTTAACGTCAAACAAAACAATTGGGGCCCTGTGATCAGTTTGAAACCCACCTACACCAACGACGGGAGCGATTTACTCCGTCGTGGGTTAATACACGTATAGGATGTTCATCCGTATGTTCCTCCCCAAGCCACAAGACCCGCACGGGTCATGTGCGCATCTCCATCTGCGCAAAAGCGACAGAAACAGGTGCTGGCCCCGCGACCGTACTGGCTCTCTTGGGGAACTCATTACCGAACGCAGAACGGAACGGGCGCTCCGCCGCGCCAATCGGGCTATGAAGTCCCGTTTGTGGGGCCCTTTAATGTTAATTCGGACGCTTCCGCCTCGGGTCGTATTGGTTTGTACCGACTCTTGGCGGCCGCTCTGCTCACTGGCGACGGATGGCTGAGGCTCTCAATATGATAATGGGCAGCATCTGCTTTTTGGAGAGGTGTTTGTGTTTTCTTGTCATGCAAATCTGTGCTTCACATCATGATGCTCCCGACTGTGGCAAGCTGGTTCTCGTTGCTCCTGGCGCCATCCTTGGTGCTGGGGGATACACTCACTTACAAGGGAGCTGACAGTAAGTAACTAATTCGGGTGTACTTTCCCTTCTGGGCGACTCAGACGATGGCTTCATAACGTTGCAAAGGAAACGCCAGTTTCTAAGGACGTATTGACAGGTCTCTATTGACCGGGATCCCAAGGATCAACATACTGACATATCAAAGTTTCGTCCCTCTTGATGCTTGAGGCTCAAGGCAAAACCTACAAGACCACCGGAGGTGTCACTACGCCACTCGAGAAGATCCTAGCATCGTCGGGCGTCAACTCGATCCGTCAGAGGTTCTGGGTCAACCCAAGTGATGGAAACTACAACCTGGATTACAACTTGAAGCTCTCCAAGCGAGCCAAGGCCGCCGGCCAGAGCCTGTACCTCGATCTTCACCTCAGCGATACCTGGGCCGACCCTTCGCACCAGGTAAGACGAACCCAAGACAGCATTGCACCACAGTAAAGCCATCAAAGACTGACTCTCTCTTTCCACAGGCTGCTCCCGCCGCCTGGGATGACTCCACCATCGACAAGCTGACCTACACAGTATACAACTACACCCTGGAGGTCTCCAACGCCTACGCCAGCGCCGGCCTCAGCCCCAGCATAATCTCCATCGGCAACGAGATCCGCACGGGGCTGCTCTGGCCACTGGGCGGGACATCATCGTGGTACAACATCGCAGCACTACTGCACTCCGCGGCATGGGGCATCAAGGACAGCAAGCTCTCCCCCAAGCCCAAGATCATGATCCACCTCGACAACGGCTGGGACGCGGGCACGCAGACGTGGTGGTACAAGACGGTGCTGGGCGAGGGCCCGCTGGTGGCGTCCGACTTCGACATGATTGGCGTCTCGTACTACCCCTTCTACAACGCGCAGGCGACGCTCGCGAACCTCAAGAGCTCGCTCACCCAGCTCGCCTCCGCGTACGGCAAGCAGATCGTCGTCGCCGAGACCAACTGGCCCGCCAGCTGCCCGAACCCCCAGTACGCGTTCCCCGGCGACGCGGCGTCGATCCCGCGCAGCGAGGCCGGCCAGTCCACCTGGCTCCAGGACGTGGCCAACGTGGTCAAGGGTGTCAAGGGCGGTGTGGGTGTGTATTACTGGGAGCCTGCCTGGATCGGCAATGCGAACCTGGGTTCTAGCTGTGCGGACAACTTGCTGGTCGATGGGTCTGGGAAGGCCAGGCCAGGAATTGCAGCTTTGGGGTCCATGTAGACTGGAAGCTGAAGTCTTGGTCACGTTCTTGTAGATAAATTTGTATGTTGACTTTGTCAACAGGGTCTGCTCGCCTGCAAATATGCCTTGGATATCAATGAGTAGTCGCCTCGTTCAACCACATGACTATGAAATGAAACGCTGATTTAGGTACTCTATCGATCTTAAATCTGCCTACACAGCTCTTGCAAGACTTGGGTTCTTCTCACGGTTTGGAGATGCGAAATTGGAATTACCTGGCGACATATTGTGTGACAAGGAATAAGCTCAGTCCCGATGTCTCAATGAAAACTTGATTGTACTATGAAAAAGCCATTTTTGAATACGATCGACATAAAGTGGCGATAATTTATTAGCGGGAGCAAGTGTTTACTGAGATATTTAACGAATTGCCCACCTTAAGCCCCGAGACGTCCCACAGACCCCCAAGCGAAGACACCCACATGCGTCCAACGTTAAGTAGCAAAATCGTCGGCCATTAAAGCTCTCGTAAGGCTTCCTCACATTTCTCTTGGAGTTCTTGCTGGAACTCAAAACCATGCATTGCAGCTTTCTGAACCTTGACTCTGTAGTCCTCCTGAGAAGGGTCCGCTTCTCTCAGAATATCGGCAGCCTTCTGAATCTTTTCCTCGTACCGTCTTCCAGCCCAGTATACGACCTTGGCGCACTGTGAGAAGGGAAGCCAGATATCGTCGCATTTTTCTGTTTCTGTAGAGGCGTCAACATACAGACTGCAGGGATCTGTACCAACGTCCTTCATTTCGACGTCCCCTTTCCCATGCTCAGTTTCCTGTGTCTGCACACCCATCTCCCGGGTCTTCTTTGCCTGAGAATTTTGCTGTGGAACGTTTCCCATCGCTGTTGTGGGTATTGATGCCTGACTCTTGGACGCCAAAGAACGATTGGTAACCGCGAGATCACTTTCTGGAGATGCTTTGTCTGCGCCGGACTTTACGGCTGCTATGCCCTGGGACCTTGGATAGATGCACGGTCTCTCGTCTTTTTGACATGGGCCACATGTTGGCTTAGATTTGTCGCATTTGCGCTTCTTTTTTCTACAACGCATGCAAGCGCTCGTTGCCAGTTCCTGATTGTGCACTACGGACCCCGATGGATTTGATTTTGTAGCCGGTGAGATTATTGAGGACACCCGCCCTTGATCTGGAGCTGTATTTCCATTGCGTTGGGTACCTTGAGACATTCTAGGGCGCCTCGTCATGGCCGGAGTCTCGGATTGCTGGCTTCTTTCTGGGACCGAGCCGACTTTTCTGTTGCGGGCTGCCGAGGCTGATCTTTCTAAAACGGATTCAGGGCGGCTCTGACCATTGTCTGGCTGCTTCTTGGAGTTTGGTTCCTCTCTGTCATTCTCTGTGGTTGAATCCACTGTTTGCTCCCCGAACGGTGCCCGAGCACTTGCGTTCACCAGATCCGGCCTTTCACCTAGAGGAGGACGAGTTGGAGCTGTTGAGCTTGGTGGCCTCGGCGAAGAGGCTGCGGTGGCTGATGCGAAGGGTAACTTGCGAGGTGGAGGGACTTGGTCGGACTCATCGTCAGCTTGAGAATGAGATTCTGCGGAAAACAGCGATTTCGATCTTTCATGGTTGGCAGCTTGCGATGTCCAGTCCGGATGCAGAGGGTCCAAGGATGACCTGGGAAAATCACGTCGAGCTGACTGGTCCATATCCAACAGTCTGCGCTCAATTAAGAAGAGTGTTTCTCCTCGTAAAACGTCCTCTGAGAGGCTTTCTCGATCCTCGAGGATAGTTCCATCCCTGCTCTGTGCAGCCAGCTCTCTGCCATCCACGATGGTGTGGAAATTGCGACTCATGTATTGAGCGGCGTGGAGACAGACTTCAAACATCTTTGTCTCGGGTAGAAGACTCAACGTAAACTCCCAACGTGTCTTCGGCTGGCGATATGGATATTTCAGCTCATTAGAAGGGTCGAGAACCTGTATCCTGATGGGAAATCCGCCCGCTGAGGCGGCGCGAGATCGTGAACTCATGTCTTCGGAGGGCGCAGTCGATGAGTGGCGTTGACTGAAGTGGTAGGTTCCCGAGCTCCTAGCACTAGATGCTGGAGATGGGACACGACCTGCCAGGCTTACGGACTCTCCCCGAGACACACTGCCATAGGAAACGCCGCGACCGTTGAGTTGTGCGAGGCGACCTTGAGGCATGAAATTGGCCATTGGGGCACGATGCACAGGACGTTGATGTAGATGCGTCATGTCTCCAACACCTGCCACGCCGGGATCCCTTCTGGACAATAATCCTGGCTGGCTGTGACCGTATGGAGGAGGGAAGCCTTGACGTTCCCGAGGCAAACTCAGTGGGTCGTGATAGCCTTGTCGTGGATTTTGTTCGAGAACAAGGGCGGCACTTGATGATCGTGGTGGATCTACAGCCGGATCTCTAGGGACAAAGACCCCGTGGGGTGCAGTAGAGAATGGTCTCTGAATAGGTTGCGCCCGACTTTGCATGTGGTACCCGGTAAATGGGGCTTGACTCGGAGGCCGCATTGGAGGTCGCATTGTGGAAGACTCAGAAAAGTCGCGGGAACGAGGCTGTGCGAATGACTGCTTAGACACTTCTCTAACCATGATGGGTGCGACCAAGTTCTTCAGCGAAACATGTCGCATTCCCACACCCTTTGACAAATAGCTGACTGCGGTGTGGAAGTCCTGGTGCTTGACGAGGAACAGTTGAATTGTTCTCAGGATGTTTCTGTGTAAACTGTCCTGTCCCTCTTCCAGTAGCGGCAGTGTGAACTGGAGCATCTTCTGTTCGGTAATGCTGTAGAACTGTTCGCCCCCGGTGGACTTCCGCTCTCGAAGCATACCGAGGTCCCATTGTGCCTTGAGAATAATTAGTCTAAGGATATGAGTTTCGATGGGTCCCAACTCACCAATGTGCTACCATCGACATGAATCTGCATTAGATGTTCATCTCGATCCCCATCTTTGAGCGTGAGGGTGGCGACTTGAGTAATGGGCTGGTGGTCGCCTTCCACCACAATACGGCCCAAATCCATAGAGTGGACTTTGGCTTCTTCTGAAGCCATGCTCGAAGTGTCTGTTGGGATGGGATCCGGGCTCGTGTCGGAGGTGAGCCTATCAATTAAAGGAGTCTCCAGGAATGAGGAGGTCCAAAGGAGACTAAAGGAGGCCAGAGAAGCAAGAGGCCCTTCGGGTAGTCCTCTTGCCGCAGATTGTAGATCTCAATTACGAACTATGATTGAGAAGAAGAGTCAGGGTGGAAGTTAAGAGGTACAGATGCGAAAGAAGAGATCTGAGTTTACCCATTGGGTCCTGAAGATGAGAGGCAGAGGCAGACGAAGGGACCAAGCCCGTGGAAGTGGACTTGAGTTGTCCTGGCAAAGGGAGAGGGAAAGTTACAGTCTCAGGTGCACTTGCAATTCTTGCATTTTGGTCATGTTGAATTTTCAAATTCGATTGAGCTGCAGTGACTACTCGATCTGAGGCAAGTGCCTTCCTCACCTTGGGCAGTATCATACCGTATCATATCGCATCACTCTTTGCCGTGTTTAAAAACTTCTGGACTCGGGAAGGAGCTGCAGACAGAGGTGAGAGGTCAATGAGCGCCCAGGTACCTGGGTACATGGGTACATGGGTACCTTCGTGCATAGGTGACAGTCCCTTGACTGGATGGTCCGTGCCCCGCTAGTCCCAAAAGTCATCAGCCTGCCGCCGGCAGGCTGCATCTTTTTGCGACGACCCAGCCCATCTCCCAGCTACGCTCCATCTACACCTATCTGCACCTGTACCTGCTCGAGTTCAATCCATCAGCCAGGCGCGTCGCAAATCAGGGACGGCTTCTCATCGAAGCTAACGATACCCTAGCCCCGGTCTTCGCGATTGGAACGCGAAAATAATCACCGTTTTGTTTGGGAAATCAACAGCACTGCGCCCCTTGCCCCGCGCTGTGGGCAGAGTCGGCCGCGATGGTACCTCAACGGCCCCCCGAGCACGTTATTGATCGCACTCCCGAGTACGAGGAGTTCATCAACAAGCTGAGAGAATTCCACACCGAGCGAGGAACCAGGTTCGACCCAGAGCCCAAGATCACCCCGTACCAGCTTGATCTTCTGAAGATCTTCAACCACGTCGTTCAGAGCGGCGGCTATGACAGGATCACCGACGAGAAGCTGGCCTGGCGCAGGGTCTGCGCCGAGCTTGGAATCCGTGCCTCCAACGAGGCAGCCGCTGCCTTCAGTCTTAAGACCGCCTACTACAAGAACCTTGCCGCCTACGAGATTCGCACCGTCCATAACCAGACCCCTCCACCTCCCGAGATCCTCGAAGACACATCGGCCAAGGGCGGCTCGCTCCTGACCCGTACGCTCAGCAACTTCAAGCCCAAGGATCGTCGCGATACCTCCACCCAGAACTCTCCTGCACCATCTGGCGACGATGGAACACCGGCGCGCGAGAGCAGACCAGAGGAGCCCCCCAGCACCGGCCGCGCTGCTCGAGGCCTGCGCCAGGCCCCGCCTCAGAGGGTCATCTTCCAGCCCGAGACCGGTCCGACGCGCCCATCGCGACATTCTTCAGCGCAACACCACACTGGTTCCGCGACACCCCAAGGCTCCCATAGTTCTCACAACCACGGCCACGTCAACTCTCAGAGCAACGGGCACGGCCAGTTCCAAGGCTCGAGCCGCACGCCCTCGCACCAGATGGCACACGCGCCCCTTGGCCAGATTCCCCAGCCGCATATCGTTCGTGGCGGCGCTTCTGCAAGTTTCACTCCCCAGAACTACGAGTACCAGTCTCCCACCGTCGAGAGGTTTCGACCCCCAGCGAACGTGCCATTGCCCCTCCGCCCCGTCGAAACACCGTCAAATGCGCCAGCAAAGTTTGCCAGGCCCAGACGCCCGTTGGATCCTGCACCTCCTGCCCCGAATCGACAGGCACCCCTGCCTGGAAGTAAGTTGTACCAGAATCTGGATCCTCCGAGCATGCACTAACCAACTGCATTCCTAGGCTTGCCGATTCAACCGTCTCCCTTCGATGGTCCTAACATCTACGCCCGATGTCTATATGCTCTTCGTTCTGGAATACCAGAGGAACAGTCGTTTGCTCTGCACCACCTCTTGAAGATATCGTATGAGAGGGGAGATCGGTACAAGTTCGACGCCTTTCCTGGATTGGCAGAAGGTCTCGTGGAAATGGCACTGAAAGTCGGAAGCCTCTTCTGGGACGTCAACTTCACAATATCATACGATCCAGAGGCCGATGGCGATGATATCGGGGAGCTCGACGGTGTCAATGGTACATCGGACATCATCGAGCGGATCGACCAGCTGAAGGCTCAGCCAGGACAGGATCACATACAGCCCGCCGACTTCGTCGACCAGATGATTCTGATCACAGAGGCTTCTCTTGCCATTCGAAACATGCTTATGCTGCGGGAGAACGGAGAGTCAATGGCTGAATTCCCTGCCCTGCGGGACCTCTTGTGCATCATTCTTCATTTGCCGTCCAGCGAGACCACAGTCGAGCTGAAGCATTGTGCGCTGGACATCGCTGAACAGCTCACCCCAGAGCTGGCTCTTGGTGCCCACGACCCTCTTTACCGATCGCTCCTTGCTCAGCTGATGTCGAACGATCGTGGCCAGATACTGACATCTCTACGCGCCCTTGGCCGCATATCGATGAACCTGGCGGAGGCAAACAAACTTGGCGATGTCCCTCTCGATATCCTGGAGACTATCATTGACTGGCTGATGCTGAATGACGATGAGCTCTTGGATGCCTGCCTTGACTTCCTCTATCAGTACACGGCTGTTGTGTCCAACGTCGAGACTCTGCTCGGATTCAGAGCGACCAAGCCAGACAAGCCAGAGAGTCTGGTGAAACACTTGGTCCGTCTTCTTTCTCATGGCGCTAAGCGCGTCGTGAAAGAACAGGTCATCAAGCCCGAGGTCTGCATCCCATACAGTGAGGAGGTGGCGCCGTTGCCCCAAGATCTACAGGAACGCCTCCTGGCAATGGAGGAGCCTGAGCGATGTTACATGTGGCTTCGATGTCTTTTTGAAGAGGACACAGATGCCAGTATCACGCAGATTGCCATTTGGACCGCCTACCAATCGTCATTTAGTAGCCGACTGTCTCAGATCGGCAAGACAATGATCTCGCCTGCAGATTTCATCAGAAATGTGAACCACGTGTGGACGACCGCTGGCGCACAAATAATAAAGGCTCCCAACGGCTCGAACCAGAAGTTCATTATTAAGGGAATCCGAGCTCGTACCCGACCCGTAGACCCGGACAACGACGGCAGGGAGTACTTCCGTTGCCTCTGGACCTTGCCGCTGAATCCGGGCCAGAAATTCCAGAAGTGCAACAACTTTTTCGCCAACGCAGAGAAGATGTACGAGCACATCCTGTTGACACATGTCCAGGAGAAGCCCGACGGGGATGGCAAGTACTTGAACAAAGAGTCAGACTACCGCTGTCTTTGGGCAGGCTGTCACAAGGTCACCGGCGACGATAATATGCTCCTTGGAACATTCATGTCGCACGTCAAGACACACCTGATGGCCGTCCAACAAAACTTCGAGCCTCTCATCGCCCCGAACCAGAGCAATGGCGCCTCAGACGCCACATCTAACAGCAGTGGCCCCAGCCCAACCGCCAATCCCAACAAGAGAGCCAAGCGGGGGCACTTCGTCCCTGCCAAGTCCCTTACGCTAACGTACGAGGAGACCATGACGGCGCGAGACGAGCGCAACCCCAACGGCCCGCTGCAGCCCGCAGGTACACCGTTCAGCGCGGTGCTTGTCCTGCGGAACATCGCGCGTAACGTGGTCAAGACGGAGGCGCAGGAGCAGCTCCTCGAGGAGCAGAACAGCCAGGGCGTGGACGAGAGGGCGCGCGGATGGAACGAGAAGCTCTTCCGTGTGGTGCTACCGCGCCTGCACGAGATCATGACGGAGAACCGCGTGCTGGCGCAGCCCATCTCGACGTTGCTGGAGCTCATCGATGACTCGGGCTAGTGGCCCCGTGGATTGCTTTCACCGACGGCGTAGGGTTACCCGAGGAATGCAGGAGCTCCAGCCATGCCTTTATCGACTGCGACTACGCTGCTCCCAGACCTACAAGGTGTGGAATACGGGCGAAGTCCTTTAGACGATCGTCCTCATCACCGGGAGGCTACGATGATGGAATACGACACTCGTGTGACATACCGGGACCAAGCGAAGAAAGATCACGTGAGGGAGGTGTGGCCTGGCTGGGCAAGTGAGAACGACGATGACATGACAGGGACTCGAGCTGACCGGCTCGCATATGAGCACTTGTCTTCGTGGTCAACAGATGAAGGCCGCAGATGCCTTCTGAACCGCTTGGTCTGCCGACGAGGATGTACTTGGAATTAAGGTTTTGGACCATTTTCTTTTCGACGACGGCGTTGATGATTGGTGGCGCAGGGAAAGCTTGTGAAAAGGACTTGGTGCTCATGGAAGAAGAGGAAATGCGTGATGTATGGATTAGACAGCTTACCGTTACCCTTCCCTAATTCTCATTTACTTCACTTCTGCATTTGAGTTCGGAGGGTGGTAGGCAGATAGATACCAGCCTTTAGTAGCTCTTTTCATGAATGAATGGCTTGATTGACCAATGTCTCCGTTCGGTGATTGCGTTGTGGCTGTGACAATGCGACGTTTTCCAACAACTGCGACTTTCTCGTCCGTTCTATTCAATGCAAGTCCAGGAAGCGAGGGAGCGGGCAGGTTGCACTCACGTGCGCGACCTGTCCTAATGAACATTACAGATAACGAATAACTCGGACGTCAGCTCCGCAGCCACAGTATCTGTTGAATTAGTGAATAGAAAGGCAAAGGCAGCACTATAGGAAAATCAGCCATAAGACAACCAGCCATGGGACAACCAGCCTTAGGATAACCGGATATAGAATTATCTCCTATGGAAGAGCGTCTGGTGGGATAGCCGCTCTTTTGGTAACCACTCTTGGGACAACTTCCCTTGGGATACCCATTTGTATAATGCTGTCCTGTTGGATGATCTTCTATATGGGGAACTAATTAAGTCACAGGGATTTTCGCGACGACGGCTGCACTTTTGGAGAATGTAGCGGTATCATCAAATAGAATATAGAAATCCAATTAACTCCGAAGAAAACTGATTTCATGCAGCTCTAGCTGCCCACCTTCACCGAAGATACGAATCGTCATCATAGACCGTAAATCTTGACACATTTCATGATCGTGACGTGGATAGCGCAGGTTGGAGAGCAGGGGAGTGGCTGAGGTAGACAATCTGGGTGTTTTTGCGGCTGCCTGGCCGCTGACAGATGCGACGTGGTTTCTTCTTACGCGACCCGGTGGGCTATAAAAAGTGGCCACCCTGGATTTCATGAGGTCAACAACACCATGTTAGATCCAAAGCCTCTCTGATATATCTTTTCTGATATAAGAAAAAAAATGGAGACCCCGGGGTATTCTATCGCATCATCAGCATTCAGCGCTGCCTCACAAGATCCTCTTCCTCAACCGAGCTCAGCGTCGGGACCCATGTGCTTCCCAAGGCCCAGCATCGGCCACATATGTACACAATGTCGCAATATACCCTTGGAGCTGCTCTTGCTTGGGTCAAGTTTCTTCTCTAATCGTTGCAAGGCCAATCATACTGAAGGCGAACATTGCAAGGGGAAGCACAGCATTAGGTGTGATCACTGCCAATCGCCGATCCAAGATGTGCACCACCACTGCCATACCTGCAACGAAGGGGACTTTGACATCTGTTCCGCTTGCAAGGAGAAGGGCAAACACTGCCTGCGAGAAGAGCACAAGATGGTAAAGCGGGTGTTCGATGAGGGGCTTGTCCGCGAGGTTGATGAAAGCGGCCCCACGCGTTATCATCCGGGGATCACGCGGGAATTGATTGAGGAGTGGTCAGTGAGGCCCTATCGCTTACACAAAAGCTTTAGGGACCTTGTAGCTTCTGCTGATGGCGGTTGTCACTCGTGTGCCACACTCGTCACCCGGCTGGATGGTCAAGTCGACGACGCTCGGAGCGATAAAGCAGTTTATATTGAGAACCGGCCGCTATTCCTTCCACCCGATGTCCGACATGTCATTGGGATGTTTAAAATGATGGCCTTGGAGCCAGATCTGGACAATGAGGCTGATGAGGGCCTACCAACTGTGGTCGTTGCCGTTCGCGCCGAAAGAGATCCTGAAAAGCCAATTTTCTGGGACCCGACTCGAGATGTCGCTGTGGAGTATCTCTCTTTTGAGATACGAGGGGATGATCGATTGTACCACTCGAGGCACATTCATTGGGGCCGCGGAAATGGTGAGCCACCCACGATTCGTGCGCAGACCTTCTGAGAATGCTGACAGACAATCAGTGCGCCGGCAAGTGTCGCCCATAGTGGACGCTGGTGACAATCTCAAAGTCATTAGCTCTTGGCTTCAGTCATGTCAGACCAGCGACTCTAGATGCTCAACCTCGAATCAGGAGCTTTTCAAGCCTACAAGACTGATTGACGTGGGCGACCCTGGTTCAAGTAACGGAAACCCACGTCTGGTCAAGGGTGACGCCCTCGAAGGGGAGTCGGCCGCGTATGTCGCGCTGAGTTACTGTTGGGGCATTAAAGGGCAGCAGCATCCTTGGATCTTGACCAAGGAGAAGCTGAAAGTATTTGAAGATGGGATACCATTCGATGCGCTGCCAAAGACCATCGCTGACGCTCTAGCTGTCACGAGAGCGAACAATATCCGGTACCTTTGGGTTGACTCAATCTGCATTGTCCAAGATGACCCCGAGGACTGGGAACATGAGGCTTACCACATGAGCCGAGTCTACTCAAACTCACTCTTCACCATCATCTCGGGATCTGATAGCGCCACTGGCGGTCTTTTCCTGCCCCGTGACCAGCTCAAGGTCAGCGCAGCCGAGGTCACTATTGGCCCGGAAGCAGGATCACCAACACATCAACTCGTGATGTACCCTTCTTTGGTCGGCGCAACTGACACAACTGGAGGAGGGGCGACTTCCAAGCGTGCATGGTGCTATCAAGAGGAACTTCTCTCGGCGCGGCGACTGTATTTCTCCAAGAACCAATTTCAGTGGGCGTGTTTGTGCTCCCAGCACAACGAAGCTGGGAGGCACTGCCCCGGCGATTTCAAGTCAACATCTTACACTACGCCAACATACGATGCGGAAATCCTCTATTCTGGCAGCAGAGTCATTGGGGAATGGTATAACCTTGTTATGGAGTATACGTCTCGGTCGCTCACATACCACGGCGACATTTTTGCAGCCCTGGCTGGTATTGTCGCAGCTCTCAAGACCAAGTACTACTACGATGATACATGCAGGTACCTGGCTGGCATGTGGGAGGATGATATGATGCACGGCATCCTATGGCAGAGGGTAGGCAGCTCTCTTGCTCGCCCGTCCGAGTTCCAAGCTCCGAGCTGGTCCTGGCTGAGCGTGCAAGGCAGTGTCATCTATGGCCGGAAAGATCCGTTAGGGGCTTCGACGGATGCTGAATTTCTTGGTTGCGAAATCAGTACCCTGAACGGGAATGAGTTCGGGACAGTAGCGCCAGGAGGAAAGTTGCGCCTGCGGGCGCGTCTGTTGTCCTGCGAAGTCGCCGCAGTAAACGACGAGCAGGACATAGAGAAATTGCATAATACAATGCAAGACTTGCCTGTGGAAGAGACGCCGCTTCGCAGGAAAAAGGGGTCAAGCCGAACTGAAAGCCCTGACTCTGCCGATCCTGACCGCCAAGAAGCCCACGAGGGCGAAGATGTAACAGACCAGGGCCACGATACAATGGATGACAGCGAAGCTGGAGAAAAGGACGATGACGAGCCGATTACCGAAAGCGAAATCAGTGATTCAGACTCTGACACAGGTTCGGGATACGTTCTCCGAAGCGCGCCTTGGGAAGCGCCAGATCCAACAGGACCTGTCAGGCCACCCGGCAACCGTCTCGACATGATCGCCCGCGTCAGACTATCTACCGGCCGTGAATTCGCCACAGTCTTTTTCGACGGGGAGGAAGAAGCCCAGACGAAGCAGTTCTTCGTCGCTTACATCAATGCAGCGGAACGGCCCGCAGGTGTCATGGACCGAAACGGCGTCGCGCTTGTGCCCGCAGAATCCCGGACACACGAAGGGGCTGCGGTGTATAGGAGGATTGGGTTTGTGGCATTCTGGGACAAGTTACTAAAGGGCGATGGAGATCTGGCATTCTTGGACGAAACAGAGAAGACGGAGATTGTATTGGTGTGATAAGAAAGAAAAAACACTTAGTACACCCCTGCCACTCACCGAGGGAATATGCTGCGATCTATGCTACTTCAGCAATTTCGGGTTATCTTTGTCTTGACAATGACTAGACTCTGGTTAAATATACTCGAATGCTCCCGAGACTATACTTCCGGGCCGGACCCGTCCGACCAGACCTCCTGTGTAAATCTCCTGTAGGGTAACCTCCTATGGGATAACCTCCTATGGGATGACTTCCTATGGGATAAGTTACAGTGGGAGAACTTTATACGGAAAGTGAACACCTTACATAGGGTTCTAGCATGACTCATTGCAACTTTTGAGAGTGTGACGGTGTTGTTCCAAGAGTGTATGTAATATTATCGGTCACATGAATAGCTTCCCCGTGGTACCATAGGTTCCGCCGGTGGTATTGTGATATGAATTTGAAGTTGGGGTTCAACTACTAGAATAAACTGCGATCGCAGGCTCGATTACTCGCATAACCTGCGATCGCAGGCATAGTGATTCTCCTTTTTTTTTTTTTTTTTTTTTTTTTGTTATCCTCCGGCAAATTGGATCCATTGGCCATTTTGAGAGTATACTAGTTGTCCCTGCGAACCTGCGTCTCTGGACGATGAAACAGCGTGCCAGACACATTTGGACAGAAACCCTTATTATTTGCATTCTGCCGAATATCGAAAAATATGAATGGCTTTGCTGAGACGAGGATAGGAAAGCCCTCCAAGCTCCTTTGACGCGGCGAAGCATAATTCTAACCATCCCCATTTTTGTTTTCCCCTGTCACCTTAATTAAATCGCAGCTGAAACGCCCCATCTTTCCTCATTCACTTTGGTGAGATGCTGAAATACCAATTGGGAATATATCTCATCCTGTTACTCCCCCCCCTCGTTCCTCCCTACCTTAGTAGCGCAACGATACATGCTAACATCTAGAAGTCACGTACAAGACAGCCGGGTCCTTGAAAAGCGATGTCCGCACGAAGACTGACCAGGGCACTGAGACTGATGCAATTTGGCTTGGACCCAGGCCACGATCCTTGTCTTCGGGCATGGTTATATCTAGGTACCTCTTTCCAGCGGGAACAGGTATTTCGAAGAACAACGGCTCTGTACCAGCTTTGACTGTCCCGAAATTAGTCGGAGTAAAAGTTCCCGACACGGGTGAAGTACCTGGAGATATAGCCCTTAGTTCCTCTCTTCGGATGGTCCTCGACTGTTGGCTGTCTGTTTCATAAACCCAGATCTTGGATGCCTCGTTCTTGTTGCGTGCTCTGCGCCCGCTTTTCTCGCTTGTACCGGAATCGACTCGACTTGGTGACATATTTGATACGGCGTGCAAGGTTGAACTTGGCTACAGAAAATTGCTAAGCTTCTAGAGAGCCAAATTCAAAAAACACTCGACGATGTAGGGGTTGGTAAGCTTTCTTGAGTCGCTTGGTGGCGAAGTTCGCTAGCAATCTTGGTAATGGTGCAAATGATCATGATTGAGTTGTTGGGTTTTGACAGGCTAGTCGGTGCCATGGGCATTACCGGCTTTTTGTGCCGTCTGTTGTTACACAGAGTGGAGGCAGTGCTGAGATTTCCGCCCCAAGATGACACTGGTTGGCCCACGGGTGGGCTGTTAGGCAGCCAAGATGCTCGAAGATCACGAATGACCAGATTTCTGACGGGTGATTGTCCATTTGCGAAAGGAAGTGTGGCAAGCGGGTGCGCCATCTGAGGTACCACCTGGGCAGAAGACGGCCTGTGCAACGTACCATCGTCACCATTAGACATGACGGGGTGACAATATAAATCCTGCAGGTCTCTGGAACATTTCATGACTTCTTGCATCTGATGGGCTGACACCAATTCCCAGCTGCCACGTATCAAGCCTTCCCTTCCCTGGAAGCATCGGCGAACGAGACCTTCACCCGTCCAACAGCCTAGACATAGTCAAGTCAGGTACTCAATCTTGGGAAACCTCTACAGAAATTTCATCTGAAAATTATCTTGCGTTTGTCGGGAACTTGTTTCAATACTGACTCATTGTCTACAAAGCTGACATCGTATAGGCAGGCGGTGCAAATGACAAATATGGCTTATCTCTTGGACAGCGAAGTAAGCATCCCGGTGGGACCTGACCCGTGCAGTAAATCACTTCAATTACGGCAACTCGATTGCATACAGCATGCACGCAATACGCCTTTTCAGCTTGAAGCCCGAATCATGCTTTGCTGTCTGCAGTCCAGCCGCCCAGAGTTGTATTGGATATCATGCTGTTCAACCATACAAGCCAATAGAGCGATGCAAGACATGCAGGTCGAGCATACGGCCCCTCAATTCTTCTACTCGATGAAGAATGATTGCATAGGGGCCTTGCAAGTGGTTGTCAGCCGTTGATTGCGGAAAGACAGTGGCTCAATGCCATTGAGGCTCAACAACAAAACTTGGTTTAGAATGAATAGCATTCTCCCGATTCGCTGATATTGTAAGATTTCCTAAGAGTTCGTCAATACTTTTACTAGTCGCCTAGACGTAGCGCTCTGCCCCAAGTCTCCTGTTGACATCCGTCCTTTCCGATTGGCATCAACAGTTCAGACGCTGAGTGCTAGTCCACAATGACCAGCACACAGCCCCAATTTGACTCACAGTCCAGACTGATGGTCAGCGATCAGGGGAACGAGAGGCAAGCATGGGCTCCACTTGTTTTGTCCCTGGGTAAGCGTTCATTATCCCGTCCTCTATGAATATATGAAATTGTCCCACAAGAAGTCATCCCGCAATTTTCGTGGAAGTTTCTTACCATCATTTTGTGTCTGACGTTTATCAGATGGGGGAGGCGTTCGGGGCCTCTCGTCGCTCTATATAATCCGAGACATTATGCGAGAAAGTCCAGGAAATTGATGAGAAGAAGCCAAAAGAAGACAGGCTGGAGACGCAGCCGGGTCTGCCTCTCCCATGCAACTACTTTGATTTCATCATTGGTACAAGTACCGGTGGGTAAGTATCTTTACTTCGTTTTTCTTCGATTGTTATATCACTGCTCCTGTGATTGACTTGTCAAAGTCTCATTGCAGTGATGCTTGGACGACTGAGAATGGATGTTGAAGACTGCATTCAGCAATACTGGATCATGAGCATCAAAATCTTTCGACCGTATCATATACGCCTCATACGGATGTACTCTCGTAGAGTTGTTCAAGAATCGGCGAAGGCTGTTGTACGAGCCTTTTGTGGCTGTCACAAAAGGTCGCATTGTCGTGGTCACGAAGCGTTGCGGCAATACGACTTCGAGGAAGAGTTCGAGCAAGGCCCTCTGGAAAGAAGAAACAAAACATGCAAAGTGTATGTATATCAGTCCACCAGGGTTTTATTTTTCAACTTGCTAATCTAGCTGGATTTTGAGGGCTGTCCTGACAGTTCGAGAGCAGGGTATCACAGACTTTCAAGGAAGCCGTGAAGATACGAACATCTTGTTTCGATCGTACAATCACCGTCCTAGACTCACAGACAACAACCGAGATCTTAATCCGAAGAGTCTACATCACTCAAAACTAGCAATTCACGAGGCTTGCTCAGCAACCACGGCGGCTCCGACGTACTTTCATAGCGTCCGTCTCAGAGGAAGAAAATACATCGATGGCGGTGTCTGGGCAAATAATCCCGCTATGATTGCGTGGAATGAGGCTGTATCCATGGGGCGGTCACCGCATAGCAACAATGAAATATCAGTGATGCCAAAGATGCTGCTCAGTATAGGAACGGGCGCGCGGACCGAGGCATCAAGGTTGGGCCTCTCAATTGTGGGCTACGGGTTCCGCAGCATCACAAGTACTACAAAAGATGAGGGGCTTGCACAGGACGCAGTAACAAATAGTCCAGGATCTCACTATTTCCGTTTCGACGTACCGGAGACACAGAGAGGCGGAGGGTTGAGCAAAATTGGCCTCGCAGAGTGTAAAAAACAAAGAACCCGTGGACTATTTCGCAGGCAATCTTTTGACACCACAACGCAAAATGGCATATCTTTGGTGGCATCAACAAGCGAGACACAAGGAATTACAACATCTGACATTGCAATACAGAGCGCTCGGGATAGGGACAAACAACTTCAACAACGCGTCGCAGCCAGCAAGACAGGCAGCAAGACAGCCTTTGACCCACAGACTTTCACCTACAAGACATTCGACAGAATACGGGATCGGACAATCCACTATTTACATTGCTTGGAAACCGACCCTGTTTGTGGACAGACAAGCACAGAGAGATGTGCGCTTTTACTCTGGCAGACTGCCTGGGAAAGGAAGAACATCACTGAGACCAGATGGCTGGAGTTTAGGAAGCATCCAGACCCAAGCTTTCGAAGTGCAGACACTCCAGCAACTTCCAGTACCGCCTCCCCGCAGACAGCCCAGCAGTGATATACTGCTCATTTTTTGCTTGCTTGTATTCCTAACGCAATCACACGGCGTGGGCGTGTGGTGCTACTCTAGCGTAAAAGACATGAGTACGGAGTGAGAGATCGAAATACAGAACAATACCATTTTCTGCGCCCGTTCTAGGGGCTTCTAAGTCCCTTTTTGGAGACAAGTACTCGTATACCGACCTTTCTCACGGCATCTTCCTCAGCCTGGGCCTCTGAATTTTGTCTACTGCTGCCGTTCAGCTTTTAATAATGTGATAGAAGCACTGTCCAGGGGAGTGATTTGACAATAGGTGACCTGCGAGCCAGGTAAGACACGCTACATCGCCACCCTGCAGCCAAGGTGAGAGATACTGGCGACTCGTGGCTGTGACGAGCTAATGCCAGGCCCCGAGTCGTTGTCCCTTACCCGTTTGGCCCGTATAAAAGTAGCGTGCTGGCTTCTGGAGGGTTTTGTCCTGGTTGGCTGTGCTTTTTGCTGTGCGGGCCATCCATCTGCATGACGGTTGGGGGTGGTACTTTCTGGTTAATCACTACGTGAAGACCCCTAGACAGCTTCGACGTGGATTTCAGAATCCCTTGTCAGTTGCGTCCGAGCAGAGCAAGTCTTCTATGACCACAGCAGCAGGCACATAGAACTCATGCAGCTGACCAAGTTGCCATGCCGTCTTGTCGCAGTGTGTATGGGGTCTCAAGTCATAGCTTTGACGGTTGAGGTTGTCAGTGGCATCAGACGCGAGGAGGCGTGAGCCGGAGCTCCCGACAGACATGACAAAGCAGGAACTTTCTGTCTCCTGAGCACCACAAAAAAACATAGAAATTACATGCCATGCAGGCCCGAGATCGCCTGCTCGGGGAGCCCATCTTCCTGAACTGACAAGCCGTTTCACCGTCAATATTGCCAGGCCGTCCAATCTGGGAACCGACGAATGCAATTCCCTCAAACTACCCTCCTTGAGCAGGGTCCAGCAGGGCGGCTGTGACCCGCACGTGGGGAGACACACCAAGCATAGCATGTCAGCTCGGTGGTGACACTCACATTTTATTACGTTCTTTGTGGACTGGATGTTATGCAGCACAGAGCGTATCACATGTATCACGAGGATCTCACCGGGCCATGGATCAGAAGAAATCACCATGGCAGATGCCACTGGATAAATGTGCTCGGCCACATACAGGCCTAGACCAACGTAGCTTGCGGCTCAAAACGATCATTTCACTAGCACAGAAACAGCGCAGGACCACCTGTAGCGTATCGCCCAGAGCTGCAGGACATGCATCGGCTGGTGCGGGTCGGATCCGCGGGCACGCGGGATGGGCGTGGCATAGTGGACGATGGCGCGGGTGGTCCCCCGATTAGCTGGCTCACTAGGCCAGAAGGAAAAGGCTTCATCTCGTTGTGGAAAGATATCCATGTTCCATTTTTAGTGCCGGGGCTGCGCGTGGGCGGGTGTCTTTGTGAGTACCGCTCTCCCGTAATCCTCAAGAATCTCGGTTACGAACTGAACTGCCACCGGCTTCGTATGACCTCAGCTCCAGCCACTCAATCTCATCTCGTGATGAGATCTGCCAGAGGCCTCAGCACCGTGAAGGGTTTGCCACTAGAGCCTTTCTAACAACCCGTCGGGGTGAGTAAGCTGGTACTTCAACTCTGCGTTACGTGGTCTGGATGACACCAAATCCCGCACCCTCGGCGCCCCGGATCTGCAAAGTCCTCCTTCGACGAGTTCATGAGGGGCGAATGTCGTCCGTTGGTGACAGGGGAACAGGGCAATGGGCAGGGCTTCCCCACGCCTTTTGCAGGCCTGCCCTGCTCGCCTGTCACATTTGCGTCTGCAGCTCATCAGGATGCAGCACACCGCCGTGTCAGGGGAGCGAGCCCAAATTCCCGGGCCTGCCAGGCCGCCAGGTAGAGTGCCGAATGGTCTGCTCAAATGTGAAAGTTCAGAAGGGACACAGTGGGCCTCCGATGACAGTCTCCCCAGCTTCTATGTAAGGGTCCTCGTGGGGCCGGGCCGGAAGAACTGACCCACCCCCGACTTTTGGGCTCGACCAGCATTGAAGGGGGTCTGTTTGTAGAGACCCAGTGGGACCATCAACTTTATCCTGACCTCACTCGACGGCTTGTCAAGCGTCCAGCAGCCTCCGAAATAGAACATGACGAGTTCCATTCGATAGGTCTCACCCAGATGCCCAGGGTCCATGAACACCAAGAAGCCGTCCTAAACATCGCGGGTCCAATCCCGCCAGGAACAAAACACTGCTAGAAACGCTTGGCGTGCGGGAGTCCAGAGAATTACTACAACGGCACTGGTTCAGGCACAGGGTTGGGAGGTGAGTCGTCTTGAATCAGGCCCATCCATGTCTCCATCTCATCCTGTCGACCCTCCTTGCCTGACTGCGGGCCTGAGTCGACCTGTTCTTAAGCCCGTGACTGCATCATTGGATTGCTGTTTGTGTAAACAAACGTGAAGTTTCCAACAGGCAGACCCCCGAAAACATTATGATGAATGATCTGCAATGTGCTACTCTCTGGAGCGCAGTCTCTAAGCTTGAGATTGAGTGCACCGTTGAACCTTGCGTGTGTCAGATCCTCTCCACAAACGTTTGATGCCCTCCAAGTGTCCTTCAGATCTGAGTATTTCCGCGCGCACAGCATCTCCTACTCGGCTAACCACCTCGCGCATGCCCCGGCGCACCCGCGGCGGCCACACCAGATTCGGGGCTGGGTACGCTGGAATCAGCACTGCGCAGTCTCGCGGAAGCCCCATGACGACCGGCTTATTCACCCGCGCCGAATCTTCACTTCTAATCACAAGGGCTCGCATGGCTTGGGCGGAGACGGCCGTCTGACTGCAAGCCGCACTCAGCCTCGTGCAGTGCACCCTGATCTCGGGGCACGGAATAAGACCTATCACCAGCCTCATCTGGGGCGGGGCTTGGCTTCGTAGAGCTCATAACCTTCTTTTCGCGGGAATTTACCGAACTCCAGCGTTTGGGCAGTCCGCAGAACCATGAAAGACTTCTCCAGCACTCTGACTTGCAGCACATCCTCGTTTGTAACCTCACCAGAGACGGTTCTATGAGCTAAAAAGCTCTTGGCCGCAATATGAGAACTTGACACCAACGAATATCTAGATGTCGTTTGTTCTTTCGCTCAGAGATACTATGCACCTAGGCTCTAGAACTACATCACGGGAGATCGAAGCCGGAAGAGTTTACATGTGTCCACCAGATACTCCGCGCACGAGTTGAGCAATGTGTTCGAGTTACTCCTTTTGGCTGGGCGTACCCACGGTGTCAGCTTCTAGAAGCAGCATTTTTATTCCGCCAACCTAAACGTTGCAGACCCCTCCTTGACCGAGCTGTCGGCTTGAGCGGGCAGCTCGTCAATACGAACGGAGAAGCGAGGAGCAGAAGTACTACATGTTATTTACTACATTCGGCGAGCTGAAGGCCGGAAACCGAAAACGAAAGGGCCATGTGTGATCCATTACCCCCCACACCCCCACACCCTCATCTCGCAAACAGATCCAAGCAGCGCCATGCGGTGCCGCCGTGAACTCACTGACATCAGCGCTACCCACACCACAGATTGCTGTGTATCGATCACTACTGCTCGAACTTAGCTGCCTGACAGCGACAAAGGGTCTGGTCGCATTGCCGTGATCTCCACTGCCAGACACAGACTGACAAGCCCGGCACTGCAGCCCTGCAAGGACCCATGTCGATGTTTCCTCGCCGCCTTGACCGGCATCCGACCTCACTTCTTCTTCTGCTTTGAACCTTGGTGTACGTGATTATTTCACTGCTATGGTCAGCAGAAACATCCCCTAGTCACTCTTGTTACGCCTCCCCTGAGACATATGCCCAGACTACTATCAGCCCGACCGATTCAGATACTCCTGTCCCATGGAGCAGCTGAAGGAGAACTGCTGCACGCACGACTGTCACCCTCACTCTTTATCCCTCGCTCAAGCCTCAGCAGCTCTTACATATGAAGGCGTTTGTAGCCTAACCGTCATCATGGTCCTCGCGTTGTGTTTTGATCCACTGTGTTTATTGTACCAAACACCCTTCACCCGCTGCTACCGAGAGTCTAGAGTATACTTGTCCGCTTCATCTCTCACATTGTCTCGTTGAGCCTTGCTGCTTCTCAGTTGCAGCTTGAACACAATCCGCGCGCCAAACACCACCACACTGACTTGAGGGCACACCACGAAATTCCATTCACCAGTCTCGCATCCTGCTGAACGATCACTGTCTGCATACCCCTGGATTGTGAATTGTTTGTCCCACCTTCTGAGCTGCGCAAGTGAGGGTGCAGCGCAACTCGCAGGCAGCCCAAAATACTTAAAGCCTGTGAACCGATTACCAGACTTCCCTCCCATTCCTTACCAGCCACCAACTGTTGTCGTCGACTTTCAGACAAGACACCTCGCAATCGACCACAGTTTTTCAAGCAATCAGTCACTTAGCGATCTTTGCTATACCGAGTCTCGTTTGCCAATCATGTTTGCAGCACGCAACGTCTCGCGCATGGCGCGCTTGGCTCCTCGCCAGACTCCGCTCCTCGCGCGAGCCACACCCGCTTCGCAGCGCGCCCTCACCATCAGTTACCCCGTCTTCAAGGCAAACCCCGTGAACGAGACCCAAGTCCCGGCCACTGTCTACTCTCCTGAGGGCAAGATGCCCGGTGGAATCCAATTCTCGATCCCCGTGCGACCTGAGGATCGAATCGGCCCCGCCGTGCCCGAGACAAACGAGATGGAGATCCTGTCCACCCTCTCCGACGAGTCCTACAAGAAGCTCCCTGCGACTGTCAAGTCCATGACAGTGAAGGGCAAGGTGATCATCATCACTGGGTAAGTTTCTCACCACCTCACAACTGCAGTCCATTCACTTCACTTTCGTCTCACCTTCACCCTCCCACACCTAACCAACATTCTTTATTTCTGTCTGTCTGAAAACGCCTTAGTCTAACTCCTCTCCAGTGGCGCCCGTGGTCTTGGAAACTACATGGCGCGAGCCTGCGCAGAGGCCGGCGCCAAGGCCATCGCCCTCTTCGACGCCAACCAGGAGCTCGGCGACGCATCGGCAGCAGAGCTGCACCAGAAGACGGGCCTCCCCGTGACCTTCTATAAGGTAGACGTGCGCGACGGGGGCGCCGTCAACGCAGCAGTGCAGTCCGTGAGCGACACGTACGGCGTGCCCGACGTGCTGATCAACTCGGCGGGCATCGCGGACAGCAACCTGCCGGCCGAGACCTACGACGCGGCCATGTTCCGGCGCCTGGTGGATATCAACCTCACAGGGTCGTTCCTGATGGCGCAGGCGGTGGGGCGCGCGGCCATCGCGGCGGGCAAGGGCGCCTCCATCGTGCTGGTCGCGTCCATGAGCGGCAGCATCGTCAACTACCCGCAGGAGCAGTCGTGCTACAACGCCAGCAAGGCGGGCGTCGTGCAGCTGGGCAAGTCGCTGGCCGCCGAGTGGGCCAAGTACAACATCCGTGTCAACTGCATCTCGCCTGGCTACATGGACACGGCGCTCAACAAGGTCCCCGCCCTCGATGCCCAGAAGAAGATCTGGATGGGCCTCACGCCGCAGGCCCGCCTTGGCAATGTGGACGAGCTCAATGGCCTATGCGTCTTCCTTGCTTCGGATGCGTCCAGCTTCATGACTGGCAGCAACTGCATCATCGACGGCGGATACTCCCTCTACTAGGTGCCACTTTCATTTTGTCATTGCGGCATCTGTATTTGACCTTTTCAATCACTTTGGTTTTACGGCGTTTCATTTCTTTCCTGTCGTTTTTAAAAGACCACACACATACACAAGAAAGATACCCCACACCAAAAAGATTAGAAAGAGATTCAGGAGCGAGAGCGAAGTCTTTTTTGTCTGTTTTCCCCCGCGGCTATACTATCTCAAGTGCTGAGCTAGGGACCGCGGCAGTTGGAGTTCGTGCTAGATGGATGGATCGACTGCATGGAAACGTCTGCTTTCCTTTCTCACATGGTTTCGGCATGATCGTGGCTGGCTTCTTGTTTTCGGTGGTTTGTCATCTATGGCGCCTTTTTATTCTTCATTTCTCTTTTTGCAGCAGTAGAGAGCATCGCAAGCGATTTTCTCTATTTTTCGTTTCAGGGCGTTGGCACATTAGTTTTCGATTCGCTTTTACAAGGCATGCTCACACAATTTGAGTTGGCCGGCTGCCTTTGACAGCATATGGAATGCACATACTTCATTGAAATCCACTGGGTCAGAATGCATTGTTGTGACCTTTTCGACTTGAGAACAAATTGTCTTGAGTGGCGATTCATGGCTTGTAAAGGGGGAATGTGAGTTGTCCAGTGGTTGGTCCAGTATTCTATATTTGGGGCAAGGAGCGTGTGCTATTCACTTCGTGCGTCTGTTGAAGGTTTGCCCGGCTATTCCCCAATTATCTCCTGTTGGTATGCTTCTGGCTTTATTTCTCGGTGCTCCTGTGTTCTGAGGTATGCAATGTGTGCCTGGCCACCAAGCCCCAAACCCACATCACGAGTCACGAATTCATCAAATATGATAGAGATCACCAATTGGCCAAGCATTTTGACTATCTTCTCACTAGTTCATACTTGATTGTAATCAGGAGTCTTCGGACTGAGTCTCCTTCTTGCTTCGTGGTTCCCTTAGGGTGGTCACCTCAAACCTTGCAAAGGAGCCGTTATTGTACCTGTGGCGTGGGTTTGAAAGTTGCGTAGACAGACACCTAAGGCCAACAGTCTGTTTGACGTGCCAAGTAAAATCAAAGGACATTGATAAATCCCCCGTGTCCTCGAAGTCTTACATTTAGACAGCAACTGGTTGGCTGGCCCCTTTCAGTTCAGAACTCACTACTTGTGTGTCTTGATACAGAGGCGAAAGTCGAGACCCACACACAACCACACACCCCGCAAATGTCATCATCAATGTGGACCCTCCCTATCGGTAGAGTCCACAGCTTGGGTTCCATCAATCTCTCCTTAACTTGACACCCTTGGTATGAGTTCCGATGACATCAACAAAGGGTAAACAACGGCATAGGAATACGACAATATGGCAACGCAGACCGTCTTTAAAGCACCGCAGAGTTTGCTCTTATCAGGCCTTCTTTTTATCTTCTCCTAATCGACGAGATGTTTTGTTCCAAGTAGTCCAAAGGGGCTCGTTGGAGACATTTAGTCTATAGGATCCCCCCTGGATAGGTATGCTGCGCTGACGACAAGCAACAGAGATCTGCTCAATGTCAGCAGCTTCGGCGCAATTTCATAAGGGGAACCGCCGAGCTTCACCAAATTAATGAGAGCATACGGCGTCGGATCTGATGCTGTGTGTGACAAATGCATGAGGCAGGAGGCCAGCCCAGGTAATGCAGGGCCAAACACATGTTGTGCACAGTATTGGCTGCCAGTCTGGGACGATTGAAGCTAGACCTGAGCGACTGAGATGCCCTTCATATCTACAGTGGTCACCAGACCTATCACAAGATCTGAGAATCGTCCGACGTCGTCAGCCTTGTACTACGGTGCAGTGCCGGCGAGCCGTGGGAGTTACGCATCAGACGCCGTAATGGGTATAGAGGTATAGAGGGAGGCTACTGAGCTCAGCCAAGGCCAAGCAACATTGATACTTTGCACCAATCCCATCGGGGACGGAGCGCGTGTAAAGTCCATGGGCGGCGCCTTTTATAATGTGGACAAGAGCCGCAAACGCTAGGTCAAGAGAGGGAATCCAGTGGAGGAAATGCATTGTAATCAGGGAAAGGCTTTCCTAATGACAAGTAGCGCGGCCAAGCTCGGCGAGGCAGGATATTAAAGGAGTAGTTGTCACCTAAACAAGCAAGGCGGAGGCTGACAGGCTCGGAAGTCGGGCGTGTCGAGTCAGTTTATGGTAATTTGTGGAAACGGCCGCCTTGCTTGGTGTGGAGGCAAAGCCTCCTTTAAAGTTGGAGGTAAATGAAACCCCCGCTGGGAACTATTCCAGTCGTCAGGGGCGCGCGCGCTCTTACACAAATACTATGACTCTCACTACCACCTTGTGGTAGTATACCACATCAACGGCCGCTGGAAAGGAGACACTTTCTTGTCTGTCAGTGGCCAACAAACATGCCAGGCCCACGCACGAGATTGTTTCCGGGTCTGCCACCTGATGATCGGCGCCCAGGGTTGTTTTAACCGTTTTAACCTTAATTCAGTGACGGCCAATCTTGTTTCTAAGTATAAAGGGACCCCATTGCGACCATCATACCGTCTAAGTCAACAGCAAAGCAACAAATCCAGCCTTACCACTCATTCTCAAGTCTCTAAGCCATACACTCACTCTACTTTACAATACTTCACACTCACTCACTCACCAACCAATCCAGCCCACCCCGAAAAAATGCACGCCGCAACCCTCCTCGCCCTCCTCCCCGCCGCCGCCCTGGCCTGGGACCCGAAGCTGTGCAACGGCGTCGGCGGGTGCCAGGGCCTGACGTGGTTCTCCGACTTTGGGTACGCGTGCCCCAGCGGCGCGAGCATCGGCCTGCAGCCGTTCGCGCAGGCGCTGGGCGACATCGCGCAGGGCGGCTACGAGTACGTGGCGTCGGACGAGTTCCCGGCGTCGTGCGAGCGCTCCGGCGACGTCCCCGGCGCGGCCGCCACGACCCACCTCGTCAAGCACGCCACTGGCAACAGCAGCATCACCATCTATGGGTACATCACCGACTCGTGCACCGTGACTGAGGTCGCGAGCCCTGGGGACTGCTATAATGCTAACCCCAACCCGTCTCCGTGAGTTTCTCTCCGGTACTTTGTCACCCTGTGATCCTGTGCTGACTATGTGCCAACCTCAGGTTCACCACTTGCCGTGTGACCGAGAACGACATCAAGACCTTCTGTACCCAGGACCCGTCCCTTCACCTGTAAAGCAACTCAGCTACAGTTGCGAAGGAGATGGATTGGGGCTGCAAATTATAAGGGAGCGTAGTGGGATTAACATTGTGAATGTATTTATTCTGCCCGGCCTCGCAGGCTTCAGACACGAGGCGGAGTGTATATATTATGTAGCGCATCGGAATTGTTGCTACTTGACTCATGAAACCTACGCCACTCCTTGGCACGCTGTGAAATCCTGATGTCGTGAATGATGGCCTTGATAGCATGCCAGGACCCAGATTGAGAGGTGTCGGAATGCCCGTGTTGACTGACACGTGGGAGTGTGCTACAACGCTAGCACAACCGGCGTCCACGACGGAGAACATTTCAAAGAGAAAACGCCATACAATTTAACCTTAACCCATCATATGCAAGGTATGTAAATATATACACATACAAAGCTTATCCACCACAAGAATATACCGGCCCTCGGGTATTGGGCGCTTTATCCCCCTATCAATTTACTTAGGACTGTCCATCCCCCACCCCCAATGGCGCGCGTTTTAACCGGTCCTGAACAGAGCGATAGTACTTGGGTAGACGTTCTCATTGGCCGCGAATCCTGCCACCGTTGTGCCCGAGTTGTCCAGCATGCTGACAGACCCGATTGTGTTGAGGTTGTAGACGTTGATGTTGCTGTTGGTGCCTTGGAGGCCGACGATGCGCGCCTGGCAGGTCTGGCCGGCTGAGAAGGTCGAGCACGCTGCGTATTTGTTGTGTCAGCCACAGCAATTCACAAGCACCGGAGATTAGGGACTACACGAAAGGAGAAGAAAGAAAGGGAAAAACTCACTCGTAGAGTACTCATCGAAGAAAGAATAATGATTCGCGCCGTACAGGAATACGGCAGACGACCCAACGATCCGCAGGCCCCACGCCATGGCGCAGTTGCCGCTGACGCCAGTGCAGTCGAAGGTCGGATCGCCGAGGGCCGAGTTGGGAGCGAACGGTGACAGCGAGTTGGGGGTCGGCTGGAAGTAGGGCGTCTCGGTCTGCAGCTGCGACGCGTAGACGTTTGTGGTGCCCGAGAGCTGGTAGTTGTACAGCGTGTGGTGCTCCACTGCCGTGCCGACGAGCCACACGGGCCCGGCTGTCGATTCGATCAGCAACCCGCGTCCTGCGTAGATGTTGGTCTGCGTGTTGGACGCGTCGTCGATGTCGTGGTCGGCGGTCCTGTTGAGAGAGTTGGTTGTTAGCTGTGTCCTACTTCTCTGTCTCTCTACCCAGGGAAACAGGTGAGCGACGGTAAAAGGGGACTCACCAAAGCCACACATTCTCCATGTACAACCCACTGCTCGTCTTGGTGACGTGCATGCTCATATAAGCGCCAATACACGCATTGTTGATACTGGAAGACCCAGGAGTCTTATTGCACTGCGCAACCTGCAAATCCGAACCCGTGTACCCACCAATACGCGTGTGCACATCCCAAAGACCACTCGGGCTACCCGCGGGACTGGCGAGGTTATACTCGATCAAGATCGCGCCGGGCACCGCGCCTTTGCCGCTGACGATGAAGTCGCTGAGCGCGACGGACCCGGCCTGGCCGCTCGTGCCGATCTGCACGGCTACCTGCGGTGCGTTGATGTTGGAGAAATAGCTGCCCGAGGCCATGATAACGGGCCAAGACTCGCCCACGATCTTCGAGCCGGGCGGGATGCTGAGCGTGCTGGTGATCAGGTACAAGCCATAGTCGATGTACACTACCTTGCCCGCAGCCGCAGCCGTGTTGATGGCGCTCTGCAGTGCGGCAGTGTCGTCGGTCGCGCCGTTGCCTACGGCGCCCGAGCTACGAACGCTGACGAAGGAGCTCGCGCTGAGTGACTCGTACTGTGGCTTCGCCTGAGTGTAGTACTTATTTCCAGATCCCAGGAGCGTTGCGGGCCGTGAGTTCGGGGCGATGATGCCTTGGAAGTCGGTCGGGCCCGAGGTCAAAGTGTAGCTGTGGCCCTGGCCCCAAGCAGCGACTGTGGTCGTCCCGGTTGTGCCGGCCAGGACAGTGGATCCGCTCGAACTCACCACGACCGGGACATTGGAGAGGTTGATATTCTCCAAAATAAGACTGCCCGCGGTGTCAGGAGTCGCTGAAGCCGTGTATGCGGTGAGAATACCGACAGGGACGTTCGTAAAGGTGCTGTCGATCACGATGATGGAGCCGACCTGCTGGCCAGACGATCCACCAGCTGACATGTCGATACCGGTTCCACAATTGTTGACGGTTATACCCTGAAAGGTCCAGTCCCAATCCCAGAGCATAATGATTGCAGTGCCACAGTTGTTGAAGACCAGGTTTCGCATAGTGTACTGTTGGTTACCCATGGAAGCACCTGTCGCACCGCCATTGAAGGTGAGGTCGGACAAGAACCCACCACTTCCGGACTCTACACATAACAGGAGGGTCAGCAACGCCGCACTGGAGAACAAGCCAGGAAAGAGCCCTAAGCATAAAAGTGTCAAATTTGAACATACCGATGAACAGACCAACATGCACAACGCCGGAGGCCGTGGGCATGTTGAAAACTACATTTTGCAGACTTGTAGCCTGAGAAGTTGGCCAGTGGATACCAGTGCAGGCTGTCCCCGGGGCAACATTCGTCGTGTCGATGACAAGGTTACGAATCTGGCGGTAAAAGTTGTTTACGGAGACCCAATTTAGATCCGACGACCAGTAGGGGTTGCCATCAATCAAACCAAACCCTGCGAAGTTGGCAGTGGCTTTGAGTGTCGGAGGACTGGTGGCATCACCGATGAGCATGGTAAAGTAATAAGGGATGATGGAAGAAGAGATGAGATATGTTCCGGCTGGGAAGTAAACCACCGCCGGTGTGATAGTAGAAGAAGCCTGACGAGTATTAGCTAACACTATCATAACGGGTTGGCGCGGTGGGCTGATCTCGAGGCACGAGTGTTCACATACACATCCTTTCCCACAACGGTTCCCGCCAGCCGTGATAGCGGCATTGATGGCAGCTGTGTCGTCCGTAACACCGTCACCTGAGTTTTCCCGTCAGCATCTTCGACCAAGCACGATCTTTCGGGCCTCGACCTACCGCGGGCGCCATAGTCCTTCACGTTCCTGAACACAGAATATCCACTTCCAGCATATGGAGCGAGACCCTGGTGGGGGATTGATTCCATCCAATAGGCCGCTTGCACGGCCAGGACGAAGCTGGCGAGGGCCAGAAACAAAGTGGTGAAGGAACGCATGGTCAGCTTTGACCTGGGATGATTGGAAAAGTGAGAAACTCGGATGTCTAACCGCGCAAGCACGGGATTCTTGAAGAGAGGTCTGGGACGAACACCATCTTAATATGGCACAGGCAAGCAGTATATAGCTTTATTTGTGGAGCAGCGCTTGAGGGAATGACATGTCTGTCAGAGACATGTACCTGCCACTCCCACAAGCGTGGCCTCTTTTTAGCCTGTACAACTGGATACTTGAAGGCAGGGGGAAGGCTGGCATGTCCAGAACATCGTGGCATCCCTTAGCAGCCCACCCTCCCGGAGCGTGCGTGCGGGCCAGGGGGACAGACGAATGAAATTTGGCCGAAGGACCGAAGCGCAGATGTCATGCCCTGTCAACTCGGCCTGGAACGCCTCTTGCCTTGTGGAGAAGAAGGCCCATAAGAAATGAGGTTGCTTCGCCCAGCCGGCTAGTCGTGCCACTTGATACGTTGAAGACGTCCACGGGCTCTAAATCACCCCTTCACGGGACCCGGGAGGTGGATGGACGGATCATGGGCACATGATTTAATGGAGTTGCCTCGCACTGTCAGCATCTGTGGTGATAATCCTAGTACCAGGCCCTGACTCGCCGCTCCAGCTCGCAGATGGACGCAGGTGAGAGTCGCCGTGTCGTCAGAGGGTTTGCAGAATCACCATGTGCCTTCTTGTGGCGGCCTGGTAGTACCCGACGACACGGGAGTGATGCCGAGTGGGCTGGAGAAAAGCAGCCTAGGTGATTCGTTGTCTCAGAGGCTAAGGAATGCAGACGCAAGCCCCATCCTGGGGAATGTGGTGACGAGAATGGCCTTAGATGACTCTAGCACAAGTGCCCGTCCGGCCAACAAGGCAAGTGGACCGAAAAGATCTTGGCCGGCCGACCGCTTGGTGGGACCCTGGCGCCAATTAGGCGATCAACTGGGCCGCCTTGCCACAACTCCCGGTGATGATGGCTTCATCCCGGCGCCGGGATTGGTGAAAAAGGAAATTGAGCACCTGGTTCAGATTCTCTCAGGGTTACATTGGAGAAAAGGCTTGACCCTGATGCGGAGGTCGACGTCAAGTCCCAGCGCTGATGGGCCCGGGACGATGTCGGCCTTATTTCAGAAAAGGGATTCAACGACACGGTCGACGCTTCCGCCGTAAGAAGAAGGTGGATATCGGATTTCCTTCCGCATTACAACTTCGGACGTCAACGCCGACACTGCCAGAATCGAAGACTGCTATGAGATCGGGTAGCAGCCAGGCGAAAGACAAACTCACCTGCCGGCCGCCAACGTATGTTCAAGCGGCGAGGCGTGTCAGGCGGCTCGCTTCGCAGGGAGAGTTCGTCTGATCATAAGACAATAGAAGTGTTCCAGGTAAACAGAAGTAAGTCTACGAGTGTAGGACATGACAGCTTTGACGTTGGCCAATCTCTGCGGTCGAGATCTGCGCAGGGAATCTGATCAGTGGACGGCTCCGCATGGCCAAATTGCGGGGTGGGCTCGCTAGGCGCTGCCGGCCACATGCTTCGCGACACACACACCTCCTATCCTCGATGTAACCTTCGATTTGACGAGAAGGGAAAGCCCAGGGAAGAGTGAGAAGGTTGATTACCGGTTTCCATCATGTTGTGAGACATGCAGTACTGTGTAAGCCCTCAGGAAGGCTGACAAAGCCTCTAGAAGACGCAGTTTGTAGCCGCTCCCGCGTGACCAGCGTCATTGATCGGCGAGACGCGCCTGTCAGTTCAACATCATGTGCCTGTTCTAGTAAAAGCCGCTCGAGAGCCTTGTGACGGGTTGCTCTCGAACAAGTGGCTGGTATGGTTTGAAGCCACAGACGTTGCAACCTCGGCGGCTCATGAAGCCGCTTGCCCGAGGCTGCAGCGTGCTCCATCTGATAGTGGGCAAGTTTGGCCAGCAAACCTTCAGTACAATTCCGCTGAAGAGCGGGCAGGAGTCCTGAGCTCAGGCGCGGTTTCGGGCGCGGTTTCGGGCGCGATTGTGAGGGCGCGGGGCAGCGACGCATTCAGAGTCAAGCAATCGCCAAGCAATCGCAGCAAATCTGGTGGGACAAGGTTGACGACGGCCTTGAAGCCGGATACTGCGTATGAGCAGTAGACAGGAGGCAACAGAGCCCCGGCCTGCCGCGAGTGGTATGGATGTCTTGTCTGGGTCTTGCATTGCTGGAGAGACGCGTCGTACGGCTTAGACATCAAACTGCTTGTTGGCTCGCAATATTGGATCGAGGCTAGACCTAGATGACGGATGTTGAGACCAAGGCGTGAAACAAAAGCAAACGAAGTTGTCAGGTTTGCCTGTTGGATGCCGCCGTATGCTGACCGCGTTGTGGTTGTCGCCATATCCCGAGGTTGTTGGACATCCATGTTCGCCGGTTCCCGGGACAGTTGCATCGGAAACATGTAGCCACGGGCGCGACCATGCAGGACATAGACGTGCGGCAAAGTGTCTGGCCTGCCATTCGTGCACAATTTTCATTCGGCCGAGATGCATCGATAGTGGAGCGAGTGAGTGGCACCGCGGTGGGGGGCAAGGACGAGAGTAAGCTGACGCAAGAAACGGCGGTAGTTGTTGCTCCGGTTGCAAAGGGTGTGCCAAGCTGGCGGTTTGCTGGTAAGTCTGCTGGGTTGGGTAAGATGGACGCACAACGTGGAAAGAAGAGTTGGCAATCCCCTCATTACAGTACAGGCACATCTCGTCGTTGAGAGGGGGGGAGCTTGAGCTTTGAGCTTGAGGTGGACTGGTGGAGGCCATTGTGGATCCCTTCTACCTTCTCCACATGCTCATGACTGCAATTTGCGGCAAGACGGAGGACGGAGGACGGAGCGGGAAAGGCTGGTTGAAGGAAGGTGCAGGCCCTCATCTCCGTCTCCATCTCCATCTCATCTCCATCTCCACACCCTTGGGGGGGAGCTCCTTCCCCAGATTCCCCGGATTTTGTTAGAACTGGACAGCTCCGTCCTGCCAGCTTCTCCAACTCCGTTTCCCATTTGAGCAAAACCCTGGACTACAGTCTCCACAGCCGGCCCGAACAGCAATGGTAAGGATGAAAAATGAGAAATAGATAATCAATGGCAAACAATTGACTGTGCCTGCGTTATGGTACGATGATTCAGTCAGTGAGTCTGCCAGCCTGCCAGTCTCCCCACTTGAATGGACCGTCAGACCGTCAGACCGTCAGGGCAGGAGACTAGCAGCATCGATCGCAAACGACGACCTCGTCATAATGACCTGCTGACATAAAACCCAGAACTTATGAGCTTTATGATTGGCTGAAACACTATCAAGCTAGTCCAGGTTCGGCATCAAGCGAGAGCCCCGGTCCAAAGCATTGCCGAGGCGCCCCTCCTTTTGCCGTTTTTTGGCTTGCTGCCCCTGGACTGGGGATGCTGCCCGAGGCAGCTTGTTCCCTGCCCTGGCCGTCTCCAATGCGGAGAGAGGCTGGAGAAGTTGTGAGGTGGTGCTGCTCTCGTCGTTAACTCCAGACAATACTTGTCGGTTTGGTTTGCAAAAAAAACGCAAAGAAATGGGGATGGGCAACGTTATAGTTTGGGATTTGTGTAGGCCATATCCAGCCATATCTCAAATCAAGTGAGCCAAAGATTGCAGTACCTAACAGCAGGTTCCAGGTATCTGCCGAGTGGTTTTCTCTGGAGCGCTCTAGCAGCGAGCACCATCTCCGACAGCCCTTGGGCCCGTCACAAACCTTCTGTGCTTGTGACCTGGTATCGGTGTCCTGCTGCAACCGGAGTGTTAAGGTCCATGCCTGAGGAATATCAAATTGTCTACCACCTATTACCTACTGTGCAGTAGCAACAAGTTAAGGTCAAGCCAGGCCATGCAGGACACTACGTTACGTTACGTTTTACCTGCACCCAAAATTAATCCCGTCTGCTGTTTCTGGGACGGACTCCCGTCTTCGTTCGCCTCCACAAATCAAACCCCAACTCGAACCAAGATTCTCCTCCCTCCATTCTCCTCCCCCATACTCCCCTACTCCCCCTACTCCTCTCCTCTCGTCGCCTTCCCCTCTCCTCACCTAAGTGAGATTACCACCCAGCCAGCAGCTTACTGTATGCACTACCCGCCCACCGCCCGCTGCCCGCTGCCCGCCCAAAGTGCCCACTCACACCCGTTTGATCGCCCCCGCCTCCGCATTTCCTCCCACACCTGGCCATCAACGGGGCTGCACAATTGCGGAGCAGGTAGACGGTAGACTACAGCACAGCACAGAACAGGACAGCATCAGAGCAGACGCGCTCGTCTCCACATCTGCACTGCACCAGCAGCAACGACCAGCAGGCAAGAAACGCGGCGACACCTGGACGAATTGGCCTATTCGTTTGAATGGGAGACGCAGCGGACGACTCGCCGACCGACTGAATGACTGATTGATTGACTGACTGCGGACTGCCCACGTCGATCCTACTTTCTCATACCTGGGTTGACTGACTTTCTCTCACGCCTTTGTTCTCATTCTTCCACCGCGGTCGTTGTTTTTTTTTCTCCCACGCGACTCGCCTCCATTTCCCTTTCCCATTCCTCATCTCCAAACCCCGCGTTTTCAGTCGCTCAAGCCATCCACTTTCTCTACTCCTCCTCCTGCCCCATCAACGCCATTGAGGAAGGTCTCTCTCCAATTGAGCTGCCACAGAACGACATTTTGCAGTGCCGCACACTGCACTCCCTCCGGCACAGGCATCAATCTGTGGAGTCGATTTGGGATCAGCTTGGAGAAATATATCACAAGGAATAGATCTACATACAACAGGTACGTACGCCTTCGCCATGGCACGCCTTGCTGTGCTCTGCCTTGCCTCGCCTTGCCTTGTCTTGCCCTGCCTTGTCCATGCCTTTTCACGCAATGCCATGCCATGCTATGCTATGCCATGGCCGCCATGCCCCCCAGCCTGGTCGTGCCCATCCTCCCAGTCTTCGATTGACATTCCTGCAGTCTACTATCCAGCCTTTCCGACGATCGGCACACAAACAAGACTTCACTTGGGTTTCAGAACTTCTCCAACCAAGTCTCCTGTCCTGCCTTGTCCTGCCTCGCGCGCAAAGTAGGTGCCCAACCTGCCCTGCCAGCTTGCCAATCTGCCAATCTCAGCCTGTCTCTTGCGCGACCTCCTCTGCGTGTGATTCCCGATTTGCTTTGCTATGCCTTGCTTTGCCTGGCTTCTCCAATTCCGTCCCGTCTTTTGCCTCTGAATTCAGGGCGATATCATCACCTTCCGTCCGGTCATCGTCGCCAGTCAACGCATCTCGCCCGCCCGCTCGCCCACGACGGACGTCTGGCAGCATGTCGACTACCGAAACACTCCTTGTGCATCGTCGTCAGGCTTCCCCGCTCCTCTGTTGCCCTCTCCCTCCTACCTACTAGCAAACCCCCTCCCCTCCCCCCTGGTGCCGCTACCTACCTATCCTTACAAGCTCCCCCACGTTTCGGAGAATTTCCACATCGGCCCAATCTTCCACCATGACCCCGGGCACCACTCACGCTCTTCGTACCTACATTCATCCATACATACACACACGCGCACGCGCACGCACATGCACACACTCTCTCACACTCGCAGTAGACTATGTTTGACCTACTTACAAACTAATCGCTAATATGCACACAGACTATCATAGCAGCTCTATACCCTGCCAACATTCACCCCCCCTCCCCCTCACCATAAGCTCCGGACTTCAACGACATCTCTTTTCATCTCAAGTCGTCCCATCGGCATAGCGACCCAAATTGCTCGACCGCGTCTGCTCCTCCGCCTTGGCATCCGCACGCCTGTCATCGACCTTCCGAGCCAATTGGACCTTGGCCCTTGGATCTCGCGCCCAATCCAACCATATCTGTGCACCACAGGGCTCCCAACCCTCAGCCGCCCCCCACAGCTCACACGAGCTCCCGTCCCACCCTCTGGGTCTTTTGTCGGGCCTCCTTCGACACTGTCTCACTGGCCCCCAGCTGCAGTCCGTCCAGATACTTCCTGGTTGTGACGGGTCTGGAGTGCCTTGTACCTGCTACCTCACCTGCTCTGGCCTACTACGTCTCTGCCGCTCTGTCAACCCCTGTCCCGCCCCGAATGTCACTGCTCTACTTGGGGTAACAGACTCATCTATCAGTGCCACGTACGAAGCAGGTCGAGGACACCAAACTGCGGGCGCCACCCTTTGCGCACCAAAGCCAACCTGCCAAGTCCAGCCCATTCACTCACCTTGAAAATTGGGTTTCCTCGGCAGCCGGGACGGTACGCGCTCAGTTCGTCCCCTTGACGCATATCTGCTGTCAAGCTTTGTCCTCCCAGTCGACATACTCCGTTGTCCCCGGCCCCCCACACCTGGTACCAGCAAGCCTCATTTTGTACCACAGACACTCCTTACGTTCCGACACCCCAATCTCTGTGGCATAGTTCACACCTGCTGCCCAAAGATGCTTTCCATGCAGTCCGTAGAGGGGCCCAGTCCTCCTCGCACCGATGAGAACGGTGACATGAAGCAGCAAAAGCCGAAGACGCTACCTTGCAAATACTGCAATAAATGGTTCAGGTAAGCTGACAAATTGTTCATTTCCACGATGCTGGGACCGGCTGACACGGGTTTCCTTCAAACAGACGAGTAGAACATGTTCAGAGGCACGAGAGGACACACACCAAGGAGAAACCCTTCTCTTGTAATTGGGATGGTTGCGGGAAGAGTTTCGGCAGAAGGTGAGCTACATCCCTCGTCCTATTTCGTCCTGTCAATTGTACCTCCATTTGGGCAAAGGACACGACCTGGCCCTGCCCATCCACCAGTCACCCCTCGTACTCTGTACTCCATTGACTTTACCCCAATTGCATGTCGACATATATGGGTCCCGCATCCCGTGCTCTGCTCCACAACCGTATCGCGCGTCTTATCATCTTCCTCTGCTTTCCATCCGGTCTTCAGATTATGCTTACATGGACATCAGAGACCTTCTCGTCCGCCATGAGAAGCTCGTGCATCTCAGCGATGGCACCAAAGACACCAATGGCATCAACACGCAGCGGCGCAAGTCGTCCGCGGCTGGGACACAGTCAAGCCCGACTAAGAGCCACGGGGACACCGAGATGCTCGGTATGCAACAGACGCCAACACAATCGCACTTCGCCCCAGATGCCACAATGTCAGCTGTCGTGTCGAGCCTCCCCCCCGACTCCCGTATCGCTCCAAGGCCGGCAGCAGCCTGCAACCTCGACCTACTTTCCGACGCTGCCACCCATCTTGCTTCCGCTGGCGACGTGTCTTCGATGCAGAGCATGCTCCCAGATATGAGTCAGCAACAGCCGCCTCTGGGACGAGTTGACAGCTTGCCATCGTACGGTGACCGAGGCCGGGAGTCGGACCCTGTGGTTTACTCAACGAGTTTCCCAGTCACCTCAGCCCCTTATTCCGTCTCCTCTGCGACGTTCCCGATCACCTCGGCACCTTTTCCTGTCACTTCGGCTACCTTTCCTGTCACCTCCAACGCGCAACCAAACTTTGATGGTTATGACCTTTTCATGGACGACTTTGGCACACAGTCGCATTTCTTGCCGGCTGGGGTCGACACGGAGCAGTCTTTCGGTGGGTGGCGCGGGGGAACCTCCTCCTTTCCGTCAAGGTTCCCCTCACTGGCCCCCGAAGCGTCCACAGATGGTACCGGTAGGTTGCAAGACGAAGGAATGAGAGCACCGCTGTGGAGGATTTCGAGCAACGACCACAGCATCATTAAGAGCCGCCTGGACGAATTTTCAAGCGTGCTTCCGAATGACTTCGTTTTCCCATCGCGACATACCTTGACCCGATACCTTGAGGGCTACATCAGCGGCTTCCAAGAGCACCTCCCTTTTCTGCACATACCGACTCTAACCCCGAGTGAGATTGCTCCGGAGCTTCTTTTGGCGATTGCTTCAGTAGGCGCGCAATACCGGTTTGAGAGCCACCGTGGTCATGCTTTGTGGTATGCCGCCAAGGCCGTCGCCCTCGAGCAGATTCGGAGACGCCACAGCCACGAAGTGCATACTCTACTACCAACGCCAGCCGCCTACAGTCCACATTCCACGCGAGCATCCCCAAGCTCCGGTTTCCGCCACTCCTTCAACTCTGTCCATTCGGACCGCCCCATGACGCAGGAAACCCACCGTGAGCCATAGTAAGTTCCTTCTTCAGCTTTCTCCCCAGTCGCTTCCATTGACCATCACATAGCTCTCCGAACAACCCCCAGTCCCGTCTCGAGACCATCCAGGCCCTTCTGTTACTTTTCTCAGTGGGTCTTTGGGGGGCCAAGGCCATTTTGCAGGATGCTCTATCTTTGCAAAGCCAGCTCGCCCTGTTGATACGTGATGAAGGCCTGAACTCCAACCCGACGCAAATTGCCGACTGGGAGACTTGGGTAAGAAATGAGGGTAGCAACCGGACCAAGCTTATTGCATACTGCTATTTCAACCTGTGCAGTGTTGCTTACAACAGCCCGCCGGTCTTGTTCACCTCGGAGATGAATTTGTTCCTCCCCGGACCTGCCCGTCTCTGGAGGGCGGAAAGTGCATGGGCATGGCGGGAGGCTCGGCAATCCGTCCAATACATGGAGCTCTCTCTCCAGGACGCGCTGTCCAGGCTCTTGCACCGACCGTCCCAAGGGCCACTGAACGATCTCACTTCGCTTGGCAACTATGTCTTGATACACGCCCTGATCCAGCACATTTACTTACTTAAGCAAACGTCATTCGCCAACACGTCGCCGTTTGATATTCACAGAGGCCTCAAAGCGGAGGATGTAGAGGAAGTCACATCAGCGCTGCGGGTCTGGCAGTTAGGATTCGAGGAGCACCGCATGAGGATCACTCAATCAGCCCAGCAGATGGGCAGCGAAAACTTCCCAGGCGGGCCTGTATCATTTGACGCCACTGCACTTTCCCGGCTTGCGCATATCCGCTTACACACGGATCTCGTGCCCGCTCGGGCGCTTGAGAGTCGTGAGCCATACGCAGCCGCGAACATCTTCAACAACCTGCCCCTATTGCCGCGAGGCCCCCGTCTGAACAAAGCAATACTGCAAGCTGTCCATGCCCTCTCAATGCTGGTCAAAGCTGGAATCAACTACATCGCTCGGACTAAGTCTCTGGAGTGGAGTATGCAGCATTCTCGTGAGCACTCCTTTTCTTTTCCTTCCCTCGATGTCGATGGTGGTGAGCAGGGTCAAATGCTGACGGTCACTGTTGCAGTGTGCAACCTAGAATGCGCAGTCCTCCTTGCCAAATGGTTGATGACCATGGCCTCGATGAGCCCCACTGAGATGCAGACGGCCGAGGAGAAGTCGATATTGACTTCCATCCGAACGATAGTGGACGAGACTGAGTACGCTGTTCCCATCGATCCTAGCCTTGCTGCTCAACAGCCGTCGAGGATGGATGGGTCACTCAACGACTCTCAAAAGCTGCGTCAACTTGCGTCGGCCGTCCTCCGTATCTGGGCGAAGACGTTCAAGGGGGAGCACATTTTCGAGCTTGTCAAGACAATGGGACATGGCTTGGAAATCTATTCCAACATCTTGGACAAGCCGAGGGATCAGCCGTCTCTGGGACGAATGTCGTCTGGCTCTATTCTTGAATGATGTTTGCCTATAGAGCAGCACAATGGGCTATACAACTGCGTGGCGACATGGAAACGTGGTCCCTAGATCTAGGAGCGGCCTGCAGGCCACTGCCCCGGTCTAGTGGCACGAACCCAGCCTTGGGTACGTGGGAGGTGGTTTTACATCAGGCCCTTTCTGGGCATGAAACCGGAGCGTGGTGATTGGACTGTAGCTCCAGATTGGAACGTCTCAGACCCTGTGTCACTGCCGTGCTATCAGGTGGTGTGTCCACCCACAGCATGGGTGACGGAAAACGCAGCCGTGTACTGCACCGGAAGACTGCGTGTGAACGTGTCTGGATCTGTGAGAAATGAAGCGAAATGGTAACGGACGAACAAGTCGTTAGTGCTAAGTTTTCGAGGTGTGCTTGAGTATGTGTGTCGTTGAGGCATTTCTGCAACGGGCCAGGGCATGGAGTCGCTGTGAGTCTGGTGTCTCTGGCAATGTAGAATATGGGAAGCTCATGACTAAATCAGGCTTTGTTCAAGCCGCGCAAAAGTGATGTTCATAGAAATGCTTAATGATAATGTTATTGTATGATTCAAAGTTGCATGTGTCAATCGAGATCATTATCCTCCAGGCTGTCATTGATCTTCTTGGGCTGTCTTTTTGGGTTGTTCTATGGTGACCACACCAGCGACAGGCAACATAACGACAACTATCTGATAACATGGGCTTTCTCATCTGGTGCAATTTGTAAGGCATCTTCCCGTTGCTGGAGCTTTAGGGTCCCTTCTGCTCCCTTCTCGGCCTACATTACGTTCCAAAAGCCCGATGCTAACGCTCTTTCCTAATCGTGTCCTGGGAGGTGTTCACAGGCTGGGAAAGTGCACGCCTTCCCTTCCCATCTCCTTGACGCTACAACAGCACACTCCCCTCTCGACCAGACAACTGTTCACCAGCCCTCCCAAATTCTGTTACAACAGGTTTGAAATCACGACTAGAGTATCTTCTGTCGACTTATCTTTCTATCACTCACAAAGGAACAACTTTGCCCTGGTGGTTACCTCCTCCGCCCTCCTCGGTCGCCCTCCTCGGTGCCCCTCCACGCGTTCAACTCACCAGTGACGCGTTTTGTTCTCTGCGTATCTTCGTGTTTCCACTTGCCAGCCCTCCTGCACTGAAGGTATTGCAAGATTCGTTCACGGTACATGTGTTGAAAACGGAAGGAAAAGAATGGCCACTTTGTACAGACCCACCCTCACGTATGACCCCATCACCGACCCCGACGGCTTGCGGGCCACCCACTACCAGATAGAACGCTCCCCAGGCGACGGGTTTATCTACGAGGCGATGCGCGACCCGCACACAGGGACGGCGACCCCTTTCTATTACTCAGACTCGTTGATCATCGCGACTGCTGGTAAGGGCATACATTGCTTGCGCAGAGAGACCAACAAGCAGCTCCCAGGCAGCCGGGAACAAGAAGCCACATCGACAGATGAAAGCCTCTTTTCTTGTCTTTAAATTCAAGAGCTGACCTGAGCCTACTCCACAGGATCGTTTCGGCACGAGATGTTCTGCTACCCTGGCCCACGTGCAAGCTACGCTGTCTTTGTCGGACCAGGCAACGCGCTCAATGACGCGGAGAAATCGTTGCTGGCACCTCCTGGTACCTTTCAATCTCTTCACCGTGGGGAACTCTGGGGGATGGTTGCTGCCCTACAGACCGTCGTCCGCATACTCGAGAAAGGGCTGGTCACGTACGGCCCATTGAGGCGAGTTATTATCAAGACGGACTCGGAGTACATCGCCAAGGGAGGCACTGAGCGCATGTTAACTTGGCTGAGTAAAGGCTGGTACGTCTGATTTGTTCTTTTACACTTGGAGAACCGACACCTTCCTCCCTTCCTGCACGTAGCACTTCACAGCACACTCTACGACCACCTTGAATCATGCTGGTCCTCAACCCGCCCATGGGACACATGAGTCAATTTACACAGTCCTCGAGGCTTTCTAGTTAAGAGAAAAGGAAAGAAGTGCTGATTGAAGCCTATAGGATTGGAAATGGCGAGTCCCACATACGTGACTGGGACCTTTGGGAAGCGTTCCTGGCCTGGCTCGAAATTGTTAAGCGCACCTGGAACGTCGAGGTGCTCCTCTGGTGGGTACCAGCGCAGTGTAAGTCCCGATTCCATCCACAGCATCATTTCAGTGTGGTCTAACTTCTTCAGGGAACCGCGATGCCAAGTCGCTGGCGAAGGAGGGACTCAAGCTTCCTCCCCCCAGATTGGTACAAACCAGGCCTATGCAAAGAAAAGAGCTAGCAAGCTCGGAATCGATCGGGTCGTGCTACTAGGAGAGCCAATCGAACGAGGGGAGCGCGGAGGATTTCTCGACCCAAGGTAGGCTTTTCTTTAGCATCCAGGATATTCATGCGCGACTCTCGGGCTGACTCTTGTGTCTGAAAGCTGGAACGGCTTCAACTACCTCCACTGCCCCCAGCAGCGTCTCTATAAGCGATAATCCCTCGGACCGTCGACCGACAAGAAATGCTGCACGATATCAAGATCATTGTCAAAAGGAAGAGTAGATTCGAGGAGTCTCATCCAAGTGTCAGTTCGAACCAAGATGACCAGGAAACGGTCATGGTAGTGTTGTGATTGCCAGTAAGGGTTGTACTCTCTTAAACTCAAGTGGGGTATTGCCGAGGAACAGAAGATTGGACAGTGGTGCAATTTGTAACAGAGATGACGGCACACATGGATTTCACAGGGTTAGAAAGTGTCACTGGGCTACTTTGCGAACAGAAATTATGACCGCATTTGCACGAGGAAAAAGGCTAACTGGTGGCTTAACTACTGAGAAGGATAGATTCTTGGAGTCAGCGACGGCGACCCAGGGCGTCTATCCAGCTTCTGATATGAGTCTGTTAGGAAGCTCATGTTGAATGCCCTCAATCAGGACGGGCGCGCTCGATCAATACCCAAGCCGCCAATTACCGACCACTTCCAAAGATTAGCAGTATACTTTTTCTGCGCCCCCACACTGCCGCAATCATAGAGTAGAAATCAATTATCTCAATCCCTTCTTCACTTCCAACCACAATCGAGCTGTCTCCAACACAGCCAGCAAAGGCGGAAAACAAACATAGATACAAAGTCCGTCCCTGCACCACCAGATCGTGCCAGAATCAATCAGCTCGTACTCCTTGCTACTTCGCGTCCGAGAAAACCACTGCCGTCCCGTACCGTGCCGGTAAAATTCCTATGGCGCACTCACTGCCGCCGCTGGGACCTCGACGCATCGTCTGCAAATAGGGGGAAATATGCGCCAACGACCGGATGCCTCTGCCTCTCCGGCTCACCCCTTAGGCCAATGTTAATGCATACCTGTGTTCTGCCCGACATCCTGACTGGGCTGCGGATAGGGGTTGTTGGCTGGCTGCTGCTGGAGCCCCTGAGGCGGGTTGAGATGAGGCAGCTGGAACCCCTGAGGTCGGTTGATAGGAGGCAGCTGGAGCTCCTGAGGTGGGTTGAGAGGCTGCTGCTGCTGCTGCTGCTGCTGGTGGTGGTGGTGGTGCTGCTGGGAGGGCCACTCCTGATATCGCTGTTGATACCCCCCGTGCGGCTGATACCCCGTGTACTGCTGCTGGTTCACCGGGTGCCCCCAAACCTCCTCCACGTACCGCTGGTGCTGCTGCTGGAAGCGGTGGCATACCTGGCAATAGCAGGGAGAGTCCGAGATGAACGGATATAGCCGCTGCATCTGCTGCTCGTGGTGGTACATTATCCGCTCCCAATAGCTCTGCACAGGCGCAGACGAAGACGCCTCATTCAAGGTTGACGTGCCGCCGGAGCTGTTCACGACGAGGGGTTGTCCTGGCGGGAGCTGCTGCTGCGCCAGTTGGGGCCGTCCTTGTTGATCCCGGACAAGGTCGACGAAATGCGCCTGTCCCCTGGCGGCGGCCGCGCATTGGCGTTGCTGATGCTGTTGCTGCTGCTGCTGCTCATTCTGAATAGGCAGCTGATTCTGGCTTGATGTACATGTACTGCCGAAGTCGCCCACGACGAGGGGTTGTCCTGGCCGGTTTTGATGCTGCGCACTTTGGATCTGAATCCGGATAGGCACGACGGAATTCGCCTGATCCCTGGCGGGGGCCGCGGTCTGGCGCTGTTGTTGCTGTTGTTGCTGCTGTTGTTGCTGCGGCTGTTGTTGCGGCTGCTGCCGATACCCCTGATGTCTCAGTGCTTCTGCGTTTGCCGCCGCTGCCGCCTGTGCCATGGACCGCCTCACGGCTATTTGGTCGACGCGAACTTGGGACTCGTCCGAATCGTCGGAAGATGACATGTATGGTTCATATTCCTCGGAATCGGAAGAGATCATATGGACGTCCTGTGCGTCCTGTGTGTCCTGTGTTTCCTGTGCGTACTGTGCGTCATCTTCGCCGGAGGCTTCGTCCGCCTCAGAAGAGACCCCATTGATTTCGTCTCTTTCTCGGATAGGCTCGTTCGTGTTGGATAAGTCAAAATCGTGAGGTATTGGGTCATCTTCGTCGCTTGAGGGCACCTCGTCCTCGAGCGTGGCGCTTTCGGGAATGCCGGCTAGGGATAAGATGTCTGAGTCTGATGACTCTTCCTCATCAGACATGTCCATATTCACGTCGCCGTCTTCGCCGGCGGAATCAATTCCAGGCTGATCTTGCTCAGGGGATGCGTTGACGGTCCCAGTAGGAGCAGGGATGTCGGATGTGTTGCGCGCGATGCGCGGTACGGCCTGCTCAAGGAGCCGGACGGCCGCGTGGATGACATCCACGTCGTCAGCACTGGGTTGGGATCCGGCAAGCTGGCTGGCCATGTAGTCCTTGATGGCTTCGTCGATGGCTTCCGCAGCTACGACAACATGCTTCCTGGCCTGGTCGAGGCTCCAGAGGCGCAGGGCGAGCAGCCGGCGCGACTGTTGGTTGCTCCTTGAGGGAGACCGAGCAGCGCCGCTGGGCGACTGAGTTCTGTTTCTAGGCATTGTTTTTGTAATATCTTGAAGTGTTGGGATTTAAGATTAATTGTGAAGATGTTTGTGGATGAATTCGAGACAAGGCGTGAAGGTGTGTATTGTATGGTTTTGGCACTACGTGGATTCAGATGAGGGGGTCGGTAAAGAACACGAAGTGTGATGGGAATTTGAAGCCGGGAAAGGCTTGTATTTATCGTTTTGATTCTACCGTTTTAATTACGACCGATTATTTGATGTGGGCGAGCGAACCTTAGGGACATGGCGACCTTGATGGATAGCAACACCGGTGCGCAATGGCTCGCACAAGCGCGGCGCTGAAGGCTGGATAGCCTCTCGAAATTTTGACCATCCGCTATTAATTGCCTGCCGAAATTATATTCCCCTCATTACTTTTGTGTGAAAGTTAGCAGGACACTACGTGAAGCAGTTTCTGGGGAGACTTTCACGTTAAGCAGTAATATGCGTCTATGAAACCGGGACATCCAACTAAACAAATAGTTTGGACCATGCGTACCTGGCGGAAACTGGAGGGTAAAGGCTTGAGTACAGTCGCAACTCAGATAGAAGTAAGATTATAGAAGTATGTATACCCTCAGCCTAAAATGGAAATGCTGTGTTTGGACAGTTTTCTTGCAGACTTAATGTGCGAGTTGAGACATCCACTTAGAATTGCTGTAAAGGACTCATGCCCCCACCCACAATGCCTATGCACATCTTAGCTTCAGTATTTAGGCTCTTGATTGTTTTTGTGTCCGAACGACTCTTGGCGCTGCCTCGGGTTTTCGCAATGGCTGGCTCAGCGACGACTGGCGGCAGCGAATTTCTTTTTCTGCCTCTCCCTCCCCAAGTTCAGGTTTCTTGGTAGTGAGTTCCGAGGAATTTAAAAGAATGGGAATCTTTTTACAGTCCTTTCACACATCCTACAAGCCGTTCATGTTCGTCTGGAACCGTTCTCCAAAGTCTTCTGTCCTTGGATATGGCTGTTCATTGAATGCCGCCTTGCGACCTTGAAGCCTTCAAAACTTCAGACTTCCGAGGACTTGAAATTAAAATGAGTAAGTCCGAGTGCTTCACTTATCGTCTTCTTCATCCTCATCCTCATCCTCATCCTCTAGATCTTCCTCAATGATTTCCCCGTCGCTCCCTCCATCACTTCCACCACGATAGTGGCCTTCACTATCAGATGCAGGAGGACTTGCTCGTGTCGCCTTCCTCTGCATTCCCTTGCCCTTGGCTGTGCGCCGGGGGGCTGGTGAAGTTGAGCCTCCATGATAGCGCCGGCCAGTTTCCATTCTAGAACGACCAACCCTGTTCGAGCCAGTATCTTGGTCTGGTTGATATGTGCTTACTGGATTACGGTAGCTCTTTCTTGGAGGGGGCTCACCGCTATCTTCGTATTGCCTGAATCCATGCGCCGCCGCTCTTTCTCGGTCGTCGCCTCGTGTCCTCGTGATGTATCTCTCGAAATCGCTAGTAGTGTCTGCGACAGTTGCGAAGCTTGCGACTGATAACTTGATATATCGCGTGGTTTTTTCCGGCTTCTTCCCTTTTGCCGTTGCTTCGTCGATCTTCTTGAGCCTTTCGTATTGGCCAATCCCAATAGCAGTTTGAAACGCGTTCCTGATTTGCCGGCCATTCCACGTCGTCCCATTGCGCCGGTGTTCCCGGTAGTGTTTCTTGGCGAATTGCAAGAGAGCTTTCTCATCGAAACGGATCTTCATTTCGAGCTTCTCGTTGTCCTGTTTGATGCGCTGTAAAACATTACCCCATATCTCAATTGTTGATGCTTCATCTAGAGCAGGGTACTCTAGTGCAACATGGATACGAGACTTGAAGGCCTCATCGATGACGCCGACAATGTTGGTTGTCAGGAACAGGATACCAGAGTAATATTCAAGTTGGCGCAGAAAGACTGTGATGGTCGCAAAAATTGGTAAATCTTCTTCAATTTTGCGAAAATTCATTTACTTACTGGACACCATAGCATTCCTGTGCATATCGTCGTAGGTTCTGGACATCAAAAACACGTCTGCCTCATCCAGCAGTAGCACACAGCCCCACTTCTCAGCAAGACGAGTATGCCGTACGAGGTTTTTCTCAAGCTCCTTTGGCGTGGTACCCAGGTCGCCACAAGTGATGGCATATAAAGGACGACCAGTATATGCTGCAATCGTTTCGGCTGTGCTGGTTTTGCCTGATCCTGGGGGGCCTGCGGGCATAGTAATTAGCCACGTTAATCCCCGAGTTCTAGGTCTCGATAAGGATGTGTAAACCTCTCACTGCGTCTCAAGACCCGGCTAAGAGGTTTGCGCAATACGTGATTCTTGTAAGCAGGAGTGAAGATCCACCGCAACTTTTAGGGGCCAAGCCTGAAAAGAATTGATCCAGGATGTAGAGAACTTGCCATGGAGAAGAATAATGAGACCCCTTCCTTTCCCCCTGACAAGATCTATCTGAACAGCAGAATCATGCCGGGCGGTTGTTTCCCATTGCCTGATTCGCACATCCGAGATGTGATTACTGACCAGTGACAGTAGTAGTTCACTGAACTTGTGAGGGATCACGAGTTCTTTCCAGCCACTGTTCCTTGACGCTTCCGACTTGTCGATATCTTCGATATTGTCCAAGTCCAACCATTCTCCACTGCGGTCAGCAATTTCTTCAGGCTCTGGAAGCGCAGACAGAAGGCATCGACTTACCCCAATTTCTCGAATTGAAGACGAAGGCGGGGACCTGACCAGGTAGCAGTATAAGCCTAGCCTCGTCGTCCTTCAGGTTTGCTTTTGGTTTATCAAATTTCGTCAGGTGACGATTCATAGCGAGAAAACTCTCTGATCGAATAGATTCAATTTCGCCGTCGCTACAATTCCAGGTTTTGCCGTTGCTCAAAGTGTCAAGTGTGTCTGCAAGCCCCTGAAGCTCACCAGAAATCCTAGGTAGGAAGCTCAATGGTGGCGTTTTACTAAAGAGATTAGTATAGACAGCTTTGTAGTCAATGTATACGTCACTTCGAACCATTTCGAAAGCACTGTACATTCCATCTTCATCGTCCGACGAGTCGTCACCAAATGGGGGTTTTGCGATCATCCGCTTGTCCACAAACATCTCCAAAGATTTATGAGGTATCACAGATGTCCCAGTATATTTTTTGTGTCCAAAGCATTGGATGATTTTCCGTCCTCGTGAAGTCAGTTTTTGACGCAGGTCATACTCATCCGGGTGGAATTGAATAGGATACAGTTCCAAGTCTGTAACCCTCATCTTTCCTGTGAAGAAGGGAATCGTGTATATGGAATGTCTGGGACCTATATTCTCTCCATCCCATGCCATGGTCAAGCATGAGAGCCGGAGGTCCACCCAGGTTCCAGCTCTTCCATGTGCTCCACGTGGCTGATGAGGGTTAGGCATTCCTTCGGAGGTGGATGAGAGAAGCATCCTGCCTCCTGAGACCGAGAGAACCATGTGTACTTGAGAATCGCTAGTTTCAGTGGCAAGAACTAAGTCGCCGGGCTTGAAAAGATGGTAGATCTCCTCGAACGAGAGTTCGTCGATGTCGCCGTTCCGAATTCTAAGATTCAAGCCAATGTAGTTGGCCAGGTCCGTCTTTATGAAGTCGTGGATGCACTGAAGGCGGCGAATTTTCATTTCTTCGCTTGTCAAGCTATCCGTAGCAAGTGATGAAGCTTGTTTCAACCCCTGGAGCTTTGTTTCAATGTCATTCCTGTGATGAATTAGAAGCTTGAAAGGAGGCACCATTGCCAACAGCCCCGTCCGTTGTGTATCAGGCGCCCCTGTGATCTGCTGTAGTTCATGAATCATTTCTTTCGAGTGAATGAGGATCCTCTGAGGCCCTAAGCTCCTATTGCTCTTCGAATATGCCGCTTTGAAGTCGGCTTCGGACACATAGTCCCCGGCCGCTTTGATGCTTCCTGGGACTTCTGTGTAGAATGCAGAAGCGATTATTTGCCCACTGCGGTGTGGCTGACTATCAAGGAAGACCTCTGGATTCCACTTTGACATTGGCAATCGCTCGATATGCGGATGGCTGACAATGTTCCCATCGGCCCTGAAGCAACACCGTAATTAGCCTTGTCCATGTATTGAAATTTAACAAGTCCCATCCCCCTCGCTAGACAGTGGTCGCTTTATGATGTAGTCGGACAATCGAATGCAGTGCTATTCATACTGTCGTGCATCAAGCGCTTCTTTCAAAGGTCTTGAAAGAGACACATACATGTTTTCGGGCAACTTCTGGTTGAATGGAGACTTGTCATCCGGCGGAGAACTCCCGCTTAATGAGGAAGCTTTGGGAGGTGTCTTCAAGTTCGAAGAAATACTTTCCACTGCTGAAAGAATCCCCAAAATAGCTTGAGTTGTCGTTGGTTGGTCCATAGCTGATAGTGGTTGGTAATCATGCGATGGGTCCTTGACGCTGTCGTGCTCTGAGAAAACCACGGGATCTACAGCAGAAGCAACGGACAGATGTCGCTCCAGCTTCTCGGGGCTTGTCTCAGGACCTGCCATGCTCAACTGATTTTTCCTGAAAATCCAGCCGGCTTTGAGCATGAACGGGTCGCTACAGAGACTCCGGCGGCGAAAATACAGCAAAGAGGAAAAGCAAAGGAGAAGACGGAATTGGCTTGTTCAGGTTGAAAATCCTAAAGATAGACGCACGAAAGGCTCTGGTGTGCTCTCATATCCAACAGCACTCCAAGGTCTGACGAGACATGCTCAAGTGGGGTAGAGCCTGTAGAGCCATGGCCTTTTAGATCGCGTTGCCTACAGCAAGGCGATTCCCCTCCAGAGCTGCCACCCTAGCAGATACTGAGATAATGAGGCAGGCTCTGAAAGGCCCATGCATGTTTGTGGCTGGAGGCGGCACCCACACCTGCATTGTCTGGCTGATGTGTGTTGCTGTCGTATGACCCCAATATTGCTAAACATGCAGGTGTGCGCGAACACGACACAAACAAGTGGCCACCCTGCCAGCTGCGCCTTTGCGCCACCAGGCCAAATTAGGGCGCTTCAGCAGACTTGACCCTGGCTGATATATGTGATAGGCAGGTCGACTGCATATGGTGTGCACAGGTAAGCACTTATCGTCTGACGGAATGCAACCCAGAGGAGCTGGGCAAATATGGAGAAGATCCATGCTGTTTCTTTGGCCCGTCGAGATTGAGAGATATGTTAAATAGCACCTGGGATGAGCCCATCATTCATAGCCTCGTTCGGTCATAATTGGAGATCGGCGATTCCAATGTGAGTCTCCTCACTATGCAGCCTAATGAGACGCACAAACGTCGTGCTGACTGACTGATCTCTGAAGTATTTCTGGCCCTAAAAACATGTTGCACATTGACAATGCAATTCGACCAACGGGTCAGGATTGAGTGTTAAAGTATTTAATTCAGCCCCCGCACTCCCGCACAGCCTTGGATCAAAGCCCTGTCTATCATATCAATAAGACCCAAAATAATACCACTAAGGCGATCCCTTGCGATAGTCAAGTCCTACGCTCTTTGCCACCAACTTGATTCTGGGCTGCTCGACATGTCGAGTCTTACGGAGCTTTCTGAGGATGCCGCCCACGTCCGTGACTTCGAGGTCCGCGAATACATGGAGCAGATGGACCTCGGAGCCAATTCGGTTTTCTCACCGAGGCTGCTGCATATTGACAAGACGGGACAATGGCTAAGTGCCTCAGATAACATGTTGTTTTCGGCCCACCTCGCCTCTCGGGCCAATAAATACTAATACTGAGTTCAGGAACTTGGAGGAGGTCTACTCAGAATGCGCCAACGCCCAGCTAAATTTGACAGCGAGAATTAACAAGTATCTTGAGAAATCTAAGCAGCCCCCTATCAACCTCGAGGCCAATGGAAGCTGGGATGACGTCAAATCTCAAATGGAAAAAGCTTGTGCAGTACTTGACAGTGTTCTCTCCAAAAAGAAGAAAAGACCCGGACTGACAGGCGCAATCCGACGAGGATTTGATGTGCTCTGTCGGAATGCGGGAGCGGGCAAGGCCCTGATATCAATAATTCCTAGTGACTTGATGATTGCATCTGCTGTCTCCGGCGGCCTGAATGTAATATTTGTCGCACTCGAGCAACACGGCATATACGAGGAATCCGTCTTCAATGCCTTGGAGAGCTTACCCGAAGTTTTGAACACCAATGAAATGTACAGCAAAATCGCTGTGAATGATACGGGAGTTCACCGCTTGACTGCTAGACTGTACGCCCGCGTGTGCGAGGTTATTGATTACATCTTGCGGTGGATGATGGACAACATGCTTGGTAAATGGGCATACCCTTGAGAACTCGTGAATTCAGACACGCTGATTTGGTAATGCTCAATTAGTTTCCGGCGCGAAACAAATGTTCAGGCCCAATCGCTATGCAAAAGACCTCAACGACAAGATGGCAGAGGTGAGGTTGGCAGCGGAAGCACTTGAAAAGTGGGCGGCCACTCTCTTGCTGCAGAGCCAGAAAAATATACACAGCATGCAGGGTGGGATGTATTTTCAGCAAATGAAGTTCGGACACCAGGTTGAAAATATTGATGAAAAGGTTGACCAGTTGACGTCCAAGGTTGACCGAATGAACAAGCTTGAGCATGTTGTACCAATGGTGTTCAACAGTTTCCACATCATGCTCAACGACGAGTGGCATCGTAAGTCGATCCGGGACTGATCTATGAAGCCTATTTCTTCCATTGAAAACATGCTGAGACTATTGCAGGAGTCCACCAACATCACGACCTACGCAAATCAATACCCAAGCAGCTTACGCCTTTGGAAATTTCAGCAAAAGATGTCCTTGAGCAGCTGTTATTTGACCCACATTTGGTATTTCAAGATATGAAAAATCTGCTTCGACAAGGGACTTCGAGCCTCAACCGCAAGCTTCAACCACATCGGCTGCTAGCGATTCAACAAAATCCTCGTATCAAGGCGTGGCTCTCACTCGATAGTCCGTCACTTCTCCTATTGAATGGCAATTCTACATCCTACCTTGACCTATCGACTTCATTCTTCAGCGCCAAGGTCATGGACACACTGATGCAGCAAGCTTCAGAGTCACACAAGAATATTGAAATTATACCTCTTGCATATTTCTGTGGGCAACATCAGAATTACAGCCGAGATGTGGCAGCGAGCCCCGCCGAGCTTGCCATGAGCCTCCTCCTGCAGCTGGTAAACGGCCACAGGGACTTTGAACCGAATGTCTTGCAAAGGTGCCTAGATAAGACAGTCCCTTATGATCTTGGGTCTATATTTGAGTCGTTCTCACGACTGCTGAACCACCTTCCGGCGGATGCCATGGTCTTCGTTATCATCGACGGTATCGAACACTTCAGCAGGCCAGATGAGAGGAAAAGGGGTTTCTATGAAGTTCTTAGCCAGCTGGTGCGATTATTTCGGGAACAGCGAGAGGCCGAAGTTAAACTACTGTTTGCGAGTGCCCAGAGAGGGATCGTGCTCGAAGGTTTGGGATTGCTCATGGATAATGAGATTGTCGGCATTCCGAAGAGTCCACCCCCGAGAGCTGTGCCAAATGACCAGAAAACGTTGATGGGGCTCTGATATTAGGCGATGTTGAATTTTCATCACATGTATATTTGGAGGTGTCGAGGCTGAGAAAAATGTTACGGGCACAACACTTGTTAGTATAGGGAGCATAATCCCATTTCGTCTTTGAGCCCCTCGACATTTTTCTTTTTGGAAAGGAGGGCGAGTCAAGGAAACGAAAGAGGACGATTGGTTCGAGCGCAGTGGTAGGCAGCACCATCAGACGACATCACGACGGTAATCGTACTAGGCAGGAAAGTTAAGGACATACTGAGAAAGGGAGATATACGGAGAAGAACATGATCATTTCCAACCCTTAGGACCGGGACACATCATTTCGCTTTCACGATTTCGCAACACTGGGGCGTTCAGACGCTGCCATACTCCTGGCGTTGACGCTCGCAGTATTCTGTAAGCATAACCGGCTGATAAATCTCTATAAAACCTCAGAGGACTCATTATACGATGCTCAGAGAAATACTCAACATATATGGGAAATCACCACAGTGTCCATTAAGTCCTCTTTGATTCGATTCGTGCTATCTACCTCTGACTACCTAGACGGCGTTGTTTTAGCATTGTTTGCCTTGTTCACTCTGTGCTTCAGATCAAGCCAGGCTTGGCTCTGAAAGACAGACCTAGGACTACCTCGCCGACGACTGACAGGTACGGGCACAAGAGGACGAAGTGAAACGACCCTCCTCGAGGACACAGATATAGGTGCTGAAGTATCTGAAGCGGCTGTTGATCTACCGTAGCCAACGAAGAGGACTTTGACTTGACAGCCTTCATTAGACGCCTGGTCAACGAGCAATTGAAAGACAGAGTGGACTCTGTCAAGTTGTGCTACATCTTTCCCCAGAATTTTGAACATATCTTCAGCCTCCACAATGATAAAACAATCCTGAAGGTGTCTTAGAATCGAGCATAGCAAGTCGATCCACTCTCGATCGGTGTGTTCTCCCTGGAGTTTTATGGAGGTCAGGTTACCGTCCAGGATCCTTGCCATATTGACAGAGTCGAGTCTGATCAGCTGATAAATCAAGTTTTTGAAGATATCAGCCAGAGTGATACCTTCATTTCCTGAATTGGCAGTGGACAGGTACCAGCATAAACGCCTTGCTGCTGGTCGGAGCATTCCGATTAGCTCTGTGACAATCTCCTTGGCTTTGGTCTCTGCCTTTGGCCCAGCTTCCAAGACAAGCAACGATGGCTTGGGGAAGGCAATCCAGCTTCCTATGTTCGCAACGAGGTGGGCAATTTCAGAATTCTGGCTAATCCAAGGTTGGATTCTTCTAGCCAGGCGCTGCTGTCTCCTGAAAGCGTCCAGCGGGGCTATTCGGGGTGTGAGAAGGCCCATGGCCTGGCCGAATTGGATATCTACCACACGAGGTCTCATATCCCGAACATTGAAGTGGATCTCCTCCAAGATAGGTTTGCTCCCTATCCGATTAATTCGTCAGCTGGCCCATTCTCATCTCAATCGCGGGTGGAACTAACAGGTGGTCACTTCCAGCTTGTCATTCACGGAAAATGACAATCTATCAATTTGCTTTCGAACGTCGGATAGCTCGCCAGATAGTGCTTTCAAGAGGATGTGCATACTTCTGGTCTCCGTTTTGGTACATAAATCGACAGTCTGACTCAAGACCGAAGCACACCTTTTGACCTCATCAAGAGTATCTTTGAGCTCGAGCTTGTAAGGTCTGAAAAGAGATGACATTGCCCTCCGCGTTGAAGAAAGGTTGTACCAGTCGATAGCCTGTTTGAAGAAGAGAAGAATGTTTGCGTAGAATTGTGATATTGCACTCTTAAGCTGGTCGCTTTCGTATAGTTCAGCACTTAGCTTTGCTTGCGGCAAGATGACCGCGATATCCACGATAGCTTTCGAGAACTCGTTCACGAGTTCGGCATGGTTGACAATTCCCTATACTCTACTGAGTGTCATGACGCGCAGATTTGATAGTGTATGGATCACATACCGTCAAAATGAATCTGATCGAGCCCCAAACGATACTGAGGTACTCAGGATGTTGTTGAGCCAGTACGTCGAGGACTCCGTTATAATAGAGTACAACTGAGGAGATCTTCTGCAACCAATATTTAACCTTGGATTTTCCCGCGCTGTCATATCTCGCCTGCGCTTCTGTGGCCGTTTTTTGCACGTCTTCCATTGATGTCAGCGTCTTCAACCAAGACAAATCATGATCTTGTTCCCTGAGCTCAGTCTTTAGGTATTGTATAGCATCGTTGTATGCTTCACGGGCAACGTCTCTCGTCCTGTGCGAAGATTAGCAGCAGTACCTAGACATGCTGGAACGCTGGAACCATACCCCATGATATCGCCATGCCAGTCTTGCAACGAAGCACAGGCCATGGGAACAGTACCCCTCATCTGTTGTGCCATGTGGACCGGGGCAGTATTCCTGGCTACGAATATACGGCCGTGAGATTATCCGAGCTCGCTTTTCGAGGTCGCAGGGAAAGGCAGTGAAAGATAGTTGTTTGGGGGAGATGCTCCAAGAGTGATATAGACTAAAGTGTACGGGTGTATACCTAGGGTAGTATGCAGCCATTTTGTGTGTCGGCATGGAGCACATGGCGCAGCAGGCAGTGGAGGAGGCTTGGACTGCTGTGTTACAGTGCATCATACACTGCGCCTCACAGCTGCTGTGGCCCGCACCTGCCGATACCTACCTGGTTGATTTCCTTCAACAAAAGCAAACAAGCATGAACACCATCACAAACGGACTGATTTGCAGTCAATACCTTCAAAAGAGATTTGCCTGGTTTGTCCATAAAATTTTCCCTGCCATCATGTGTCCTCCACCGCTACGTGGACAAGGAAGGCTGCAGTAACGATCCAGTAAAGCAGCAATCGGCCTTCACAGGGGCTCCTAATTCTTGCAGTAGTGATTGACATCAGCTTCTGGCAAGTGGCTGATTCTCAAAACATAGATCATGTCAATTTAATTCTTTTTTTCTCACTATACTTGCTTTCTTCATTATATAATATTGAACATTTGAGGACGTCAAGCTTTCTAATGAGCCTACGCAAGCAACAATCTCTGTTTAGGACGAGAATCAGTGTATCTTACGTTTGATTTCGTGTTGGCAACGGTTTTATATCCAGTGGAAATCTCCCTGCGTTCGAGCGAGAAAACTTCAAATGTCCCTCAACTTGCTTGTCTTGTCTTTGCGAATGCCCAATGCATCTGCCAACTCCGCGTCCGTGTGACCCTTCGTATCCTCGATGTATTTGTCAAATTCTTTCGCTACACGAATTGTTTGCTCGAGATGGATGGATGAGAGGGCCTGTCCTCTGAAGAGCGCAAGTTGTCTGGCCGTTCGAATGGCATTCCGTATCTCTCTGCCATTGAGGGCATGCCTCGCAAGCTTTCGCACACTCCTCTGCAAGTCCTCTAGTTCAATCTGCAGACTTGGGTCTTTTTCCATATCTTCTCTAAGAAGATTGAAAAAATTCTCCCAGAGCTGTATCCTGTGATCATCATCGTGTGGAGGATAATATATAGCTAGCTGTATGCGGGACTTGAAGGCCTCATCAAAGATGCCCACTGTTACGATTAGCTCCTTGGTAGGTAATATGAAGATGGGCCTGTAGTGTACCTCTGTTCGAAGTAAGGATAAGTATTCCATCGTAATACTCTAGAGCCCTCAGGAACACAGAGACTAGAGCATTACGTTGTAGATCGGCCTGGGACCTCTCCTCGAGGAATACTTCACTTTCATCAAGCAAGACAACTACAGGAAAGACAGGTGAGTTAGTCAGATTCAGGTTCAACTAATGGACAAAAGTAGAAATACTCACCCGCTTGCCATAAGGTTCCCAACTGGAAAATCCATTCTAGGCTCTTCTCGACGGTCTCTGGATCCGTTCCGATATCTCCACAAGTCAAGCGGTACAGCGGCCTCTCTGCCAATTCCGCGACGCTCTCTGCCGTAAGCGTTTTACCTGTTCCTGGTCCACCATGCAGCAATATGATAAGACCATTACCCTTGCCCTCTATCAGGTCAGCTGAGTTACTAACAGTGTTCGCAAGGTGGTTTTGCACTAGTGCCTGGATAAGGTCTTTCTTCTCCGGGTCGAGGACCAGTCTTCGAAATGCACTTTTATCCCAATTCACGGCAAGAAGATATTCCACCGGTAGGGTCTCTGAATTTGTCAGCCCTATCATTTCAAATGGAGGTTGTTCAGAGGCCTTACGCCATTTTTTGTCGTGAAATCTGAAGGCTGGAATAGTGGGGGGTAACAGCAGGACGAACGACCCGGAAGGGGCTTCGTCACTTTCCATCGCATCTGGGCCCAAGTCATCTCTCCGAGGTGGCTTGGGCGGTGTCAGTTCTTCTTCCTCATCCTTCTCTTGATCTTTCCCATGTAACTCATTATATGTTGCCATGTCAATCATGTAACGGGGATTGCTCTGCACGGGTGCGAGAAATCAGTCTCCGCCACTGTCTGTGCGAAGATCTTCAATTGGTATCCGGCGTGGACTTACCAGCCTGATCTCGAAACCGCGCCTTGGGGCAATAGAGGTTACTAGTCCCCCCTTTCTGCAGTTCCAGAAGAACCTTCCGCGCCTCATCAACCGTTCTTCCAGGCCAGTGCGATCAAAGCGTAGAGGGATAGCGGTAAGAGATGAGATAGGAACTTTTTCCGACCTCGCCGGACTCATCGGGAAATGCACCATGATATCCCTTTCGTCTCTCTGAAAGCTCCCGTGGAAACTCCAGGTCTCACATTTCAGTGTGAGCATATGGTATTCAAACCGAGGGCAGTTCTGTACTGTGAGACCGATGTGATGGCCATCATCCTCGATGACCACGACGTCTCTTGGGCCAAAAAGCTTTTGGAAATGCCTTTGTGAGACATAACCGCTTTCGAAGAGGTCATCCGCCTCTCTATACTCCTCGCCGAAACTCGATTCCAGATAATGCATTAGTGCACCTATCTGCTGGCTCTCCAGGCCGCTTGAGCTGTTGACTACTTCTTGTAGGGCCTTTCTGCCAAAATAGAAAGGCAGATACGGAGAGCTCAGAGTATGACCGTCATGCCAAGGTTCAACGTCTGGTGGGAAGTCCACCTCTTCGATGGACGTCAGAGCATTGAGAAGGACCTGGGAAAATCGGCAGATTTGCTCGCTTGCCGGAAGAGCAGGTTGGAGATCTTCCTCTATTGCATACAAGAATGATCGCATGCTGCTGGGTATCCGGCGATATTGCGAAGCATTAGCAAGCCTCGTGAACATTCGTGAAATCTCCTCCGACTCATGGTAGCCTGCGCAGTTATATGCTCTCTCAACTATGAAGATGACATCTGGATTATCCTCGAGATACGCGTCAATGTCGTTCAGCGGTTGAGTGCCCCGCAAAGCACTGTTCCTCATGTCTCCTTTGAATAGGCGAGGCGGGTCCCAGAACAACTGCCCGGACAAGTGATTCTCGTGCATTGGCTTGGGCGGAAGGGGACAATCGACCCGGTGGAGAATGACGTATCGAGGCATGATATCCTCTACATCATCATCCTCGGTTCTGCGGCGCTTACGGCTACCCGATTCTTGTGTCTTCAACGATGCGTGGTACGAATGCATTGATATTTGATATGATTACAGACCTGGTGCAGCGCCTGCATTAGATAGGGGGACGTTGCTGAATTTTGGAAGTTATGCAGAACGGCTTGGTGGGATGAGGAGTAGTATTTGTACTGGCCTCTGCTGCTGTATCACTACACTGCTGCACAAGTGACGTATGCTCACCAGCCACGTCCTCATCAGCAAGTGCCGAGAATGACCACATAAAGGTCGAATGCCTGGACACGTTGGTTGAGGCCCAAATGGTGAGGAGACAACAGCTGCCCGTGATCTGCACATGCACACCCGGCCATAATTAGGTTGGTTTTTATATTTTTAAGTTATGCAACAGCTAGAACCCGCATTAAGCGCTATGTGCCTCAGAAACGAATTAGAGTATCATATGTATTAACTACTCAGTAGCTGTTGGTCTCAAGCGATTCCTTGCAGGTTGAATCTTGAAAGTGGAAAGTTGTCCTCGTTCTTGGCTGGCTTTCAAATCCGGGCGAGCTGATATCACAAACTTAGAATCAATCAAGCCCAACGAGATGGGCTTCGTTCGCCATAAGTTCAACCAAGGAAGACCGATAGTTGCCATTCCTTAGCAGAAGTAGATGCTTTTGACCGGGCAATCACGATTACAAAGCTTCCTTCGTACTTTCTGAGCCGACTGCCTGACCCAGGCTTGACTTAGAGCGCCCGACTCTCAGCTCTCCTCATCGGTCCTTCAGCCAATTGCTAAGGGCAAGGCATGACAACAATTCACACATGTATAACACAATTAGCTGGAATGGCCCGGTGGCTCGCGGTGAGGTCTGCGAGGTCCTCCAAGTCATATGGTTGAGGTCGCAGCTCCTCGTCATGGGATGATGTGTAATCATACTCAAGAGGTGCTAAAGCTGTTTCGGCCATCACCTCCCACTGGGCAGGTGTTATCGATGTCATCGCGGGCAGAGTCGCATTGTCCCCAGTCTCACAGTGCCCAGCCCCTGGGAATCTGAACTTCGTCGGCTCTATGTGGGTGAATTGCCGAAATAGACTTGAAAGTATTGTGGGGCTTGTCTCCCTGTGAACAGGAGCTCTTGGGTCGATGGACCGAATGAGACGTTTGGCGATTGTCGTGTCACTCGACAGCTCATTCTTCTGTAGACGATCAGACTCTCTTTGCTGTTCCTCTTCATCTGCATCAACTGCTCTCTGGTGAGCCTTAGACTGATAGTGGCTCGATTGGTCGGTAGATTACTCACCTGTCAAATCCGCGCGTGCTTTATCGTCACTATTCACAGTTGTGTCCGCGTCGAATCGCAGACTACCTAGGCGGAAGGCTCGTGGCGGTTCGGCCCTTCTCCAATCTCCCGTTATGCCCAACGGTGCTGATTTTGTTTGCGGTGCTTGGATGCTTGTAAATGTTCTTTGATATTCGCCACCAGAAATTCTCTGGGGACGAAGCCCTGGAGCAACTATCCCTTCAAAAGCGAGCATGCGCCTTCTCGTGACCTTTCGTGCCTGCGTGTGATCTTCCGATATTGTCCATAATGGCCGCTTGGACCCACGATCGTCTCGAGACTTATTGATCTTGGAACATGTTTTTGGGAAGAGTGACATCTGCGATTCATTGCGTGCGATATACTCGGAATATTGACTCAGTCTGGAAGTTTGGGTGTTCTCATCAATTCCAGGGCCTTCAATCTCGAATTGAAGCTGTTCTTGATCAGGACGCAGCCGATTACCGTAATATCCGCTACTATTAAATTGGTAACTGAAAATCGGGTCTCAGTTACTCGTAGGTAAGTAATAGTATCTTCTCGATCCCGATATTTGTGAAGTGGTAAGAGGGAAAATCGCGCTGCGAAGTAAGCGAACAGCCTTTTGCGAATTTGCCAGCCTTTCAAAGCATTCTTTTTACCCTTCAGATAAAGCCACTAAAGCTGACTGCACTGGAGCCGTATGAGCCTGGCAGTGCTGCTGGCTGCAGTGCAACCATCTCGCTGGTCGGTCCACCAGGCAGTGCCTCAGCTGGCGCCGCTTGGCTTGCGTTGTACATAACCCCAGAGGAGGGGGGAAAGGAGGAATGACTGGAAAAGAGGAACGCCTGGAAAAGGAGACTGCATGAAAACGACATTCAGTGCATCGCTGATTACAACCTAGCAATCCATGAACTGCCATTTAGCCCTGTCTAAGGCGTCTCTGGAGGCTGTTTTGACCCAGCCTCTGTGCAGGCACTCACATGCAGTTGTCCATTACTAGAACGGCAATTTTCATTCACCACCTCGTGTAACAGATCTGGTCTAGGCGCCAGAAATCAATTTGAAGTGCCAGAGCACTTGAACTGACATTAGATAAGAGGCTGCTCGTCTGCACAGCAGCGTCTTGCCCCGTAGCTGGATACGTTTTTCTTTTCGGCCGTCACGTCGCAAGCACCACCCGGTCGACTGACTGCAGCCCCAGGTTGCCATCTCGAATGGAAGGCAATTCGAGGATGACATCATTCAGCATAATGAACATGCTCAAATCTTGGTGGTTAGCGAGCAGTACCTTGCTGCACGATCTGGCGTGGATGACCTGCGAGCCCCTCACAATCATTCACCACACGTGAGCGATAGGGCCGCATGCAAAATTGTTATTGTCATGGGCCCAAAGAGGAGGTGCGACGCCATGCTACGCAGTAGTTCTGGCCCATACATGGGGCACAGGTCTACATCTTGGTCGGCTCATGATTGATCGTCCGGCCAGAAAGCGCCCACTCAGCCAGCCCCATCTGACGGCACCATGTGCGAAGTCTACCCGTTGAAATGTTCCTGATAGGGTGAGAGGATTGTGTCGCCTCGCGCAGGCCATGACTTTCATACTTACAAATGACTGACGAGGTCAATGGTGATATCCTGTCAGCGAGGGCTCCGCAGACGCATATCACGAAGTGCCACACAGCTCAAGCCCAAACCAACGTTTTCATTTTTGTCAAGAAAAGACCTAATGTCAGAGAAGGTATCTGAATCTGAGCCCGAGCCCGAAATACTCGATAGTAATAATAAAAAAGACATTACTCATTGAGCCCCTTGAAAACAGCTCCAGCCCACCACCCTAGACGCCGGCGCAGAGACGAAGAGAGCAACGCAGCAAAGACAAGGCTGTGAGTGTGCGAGTGTGTGTATGTGTAAAAGTCAACGGCCAAGCTCAAAGTGTATAGTCCGTCCTGAACGCCGTACTTGCGCGCGCGGGTTGCGGTTTCGGTAGGAGAGGATGGTGTGAATCAGATTTCGTGTGATGGAGGCCGTTCGTCTCGTCAACCCTCGTCCGTCTTCTTACGAGGTCCATATCCCCCGTTCGCCGGTACGGTAGCAGCCCCTTAGTATGAGCCCAGAGAATAGTCCTCAGGATCCGCCGGGAGTTCCGGGTGGTAGATGTACCGCCCCAGTCCCACTTCTAAGCCTCAAAATCTCCTCGTCCGGCTTGCACGGGAGCTTAGTGGGAAAAGCTCCTAAATCGACGTATTCCCCAGAAATGGGTTTCTCCATGGTAAGTGATTCCTTCGATGGTATCGCTGATCGCTTGAATTGTCTACTCCTTCATCTTGACGTAGTTGCTGGGGAATGTGCCATGTTTCGTCCCGATCATGCCAGTCCTACACGAAAGTCAGTCAGAATCTCAACTAATCGGCCTCACAACAGCATGGGTAAACATACCACCAATCATTATCACTTTCGGTCTTCTTCAACACCGTAATAACATCCCCCTTCTTGAAGCCCAAGTCGCCGGGCTGCTCCGCATCAAAGGTAAACAGCGCGATGGCCTCATTCTTCTTCATGAGCGCCTGCTTGCTCTGGAAGTTGGGCTTGGGCGCCGCCGGCCGGCCGGGGCCGACTTTCTTATCCTGCTGGCCCGTGTACTCGCGTGGCACGGTGACGTCCTGGAGGGTGCTGGACCGCGATCCCGCGCCGAATTGACGCGGGCTGTCGTAGATGTCGTCCTGCCACGTGGACGCACGCTTGGGGGCACCGAAAGAGTCCCGGCTGTTGTTGGAGGCCGCCGCAGCGCCGCCGCCGTACATGCTGTGTCTCGCGCTGGCACCGCTGTTGTTCACCTGGCCCTCGCCGTAGGCGCTGCCGCGCTGGCCGTTCCACACCACGTCGTCGTGTCGGTCGTCGTAGACGGGGACGTCGTTGTACATGCTGTCATCGAAGGTGCCGGACCGCGTGCCGGCGAAGGCGCGCGAGTTCAGGATGTTGAAGAGCGGGGCTGCCTGGGACGGCGGCCGCTCAGCGCCGTTGAGCAGGTCCTTCGCGCTGATCGGCCGGCCATAAAGCTTCGTGTTCGCATCTTTCCGTTCTATTATCGCGCTACCCTCCAAACTGACACCAGCGAACAATCCCTTGGTCTTGCTGTAGCTGAATATCCCCGCCACACTCCTCAAACTCGCTGCACCGGCTGCCTCGGCATTGCGGCCAACGGGACCCGCTGCGATGGACACGTTGCCGCCGAGGGTGAGGGAGCCGGCCTGGGCGAAGGTCTTGACTGCTGCGGCGTCGTTGAGGATGAAGACGAAGTCGGTGAGCTCGAAGCCGATCTGGCCGCCAAAGCCGGCGCCACCGGTCGCGATGGCCGAGGGGGCGGACCAGGAGCCGTCGGGCAGGCGGGCGATGACGAGGCCGGAGCCGAAGCGAGCGGAGCCGAGGAAGCCGGCCTTGATGACTGTGAGGATCGCGAGGCCCTGCAGAAGCAGAGAGCCGTTGTTAGTGGCGCGTCATGGTGTTTTTGGGGCGTGGTAACTCGTGGTTCGGGAGAGAACTTGCCTTTGCTGAGGCCAGGACGGAGGGTGGAATGACCTTGTCCGGGCCGAACGCTTGGCGCGGGTCAATGAAGGCTGCTAGGATCTTGCCACACTTCTTGCACTCCGCTGTATCGGGGATTCAGTCAGTTAATTTGTTTCGCAGTGCAATTGTTTTGTTTCTTGTAGCGTCGCAGCCTGTCGTTCCGGGACCCGGATGGTCGGGCATGGGGAGAGGAACACGGCCGTGGAAGAGCGACGAGAGCGGGGGAATCTCGTGTTGGAACTGGGTGGACTTACACGCCATAGACGACGGGAGCGGGTTGTTGATACCCATCTTTGCGATGCTGGTATCGGGACAGGGCCAGAGGAAGTGTGGAGGGTAGGAATAGCGGAGGAGATCTGGAGGTAGAGCAGGAAGAGACAGAGAGAGAAATGTTTGGATTGCCAAAGAGATACGGCCGCTATGTATGTGTGGTGGTAGGGATTGGGGAGGGACTGGCGGAGTGCAAGTGTGTACAGGTGCAGGGATGTTTGGAGAAGGTCAAGGTTGGGCAGCTTGGCTCTGGTCGTCTCCAAGGCTTCCCGAGAGGCGCAGCTGCAGCTGACGATGATGGGTGGCCGCAGACTGCAGACTGTGTGGGGTACTTACTACTACAGACAGTAAGTGTGCTATGCAGAGACTACTGTGCAAGTACTCACTTAATTGACAAATACGGGTACGAGGGGACTGCGATTTCCTTTTGTACATATGGTCCCCCAGTTCTTCTTAGCCCTCTTCATCCCATCAAGACATGGACACAAGGTGAACAAAAAGCAGCTGAAAGATGAGATCATGTACGTGCACATGTTCCGTCTCGACCTCAATTAGGTTTCGGTACATGATGCCGAAGAGTGCAACAGCAACAACGCCTGCATCCGTGTCCTCGAGCCGGTATCGACGTGAGACAGGTCACAAGAGTCACAAGAGTACAGCAGGTCTTGTCCCAACGGCCTCCCATCGCCACTTGAACGCGCAAGCTTTCAGTGTATGGGATTGCTCAGCTGGCTGTGCACTCTGGCACGTCTGGCTATCTAGTAGATAGTTCAGGCCGGCCGGCCTCTTATGTAGGCTGACTGCCTGCTTGCTAGCCTAGCCCTAGACTACAGTACATTAGAGACAAGACATACTTTGCTGCCAGGCACACACATCTCCAATCCCGACGCCGGGACTCCCAGCCTGCCAAGCTTGACGTCGTCACTGGCCAGTGCTTCTCTCTTCCTTTGTGATCGCCCTTTAGCGCCGACACCAAAAGCTCCCCACGTGCCGTCAGGCTGTCACGTCTGTCAGCTTCCGTTTCACACCTGGCTCGTGCACCGTACCGAACCGTAACACTTTCTCCCCCAGCCGCAACCCGGTTTCAACTTCAGCATCAATCATTCGTCGCTGCCTCCTTTCTTTGACTGCTACCAGACGAATCTGTCCTAGCGACTGACGAGACCACGATCCCCAAAGCAAGCCATTGCGCTCAATCCCCTCGACGCTTTGCACGCCACAGTCTCCCTTGATCCGCATCGAAAACGAGTCGAGGAAAATCGCCCTCCATTGACTACCAATTCCCAAACCTCAAACCTGCCAGCCCACCATGTCCGAAGCCTACGAGCGCGAGCGCCAGAACAACTCCCGGCTAGACGAGCTGTCAGCCAAGGTCTCCGCCCTGCGCGGCGTGACCATCGACATCTACGACAACGCAAGGGCCCAAGATGTCATCGACAACACCGTACGGCCTCTTCCTGTCTTCTAGTCTCCATTCTCCTCTTTGCCCGCAACCAACAGGCAATCAAGAATGGAAATGCTAACCTGACAATTCTCGCGCAATACAGTCTGACACCTTTTCCACGATGCGCACCCAGCTCACCGGCTCCGCCAGCCGCCTGGGCCGCATGGCTGCCGCCGGCAATAAAGTCGCCGTCATGAAGCTGTCCGCCATCCTCATCGGGACCTTCCTGGTGCTGTACTACGGGTGGAAGTTGTTCATCTCGGGCTAAGAGGGCATCGAGAGCCCCAGAACACAACAAAAACGCGCACACAGAGAGTATACAATATCGACGGCGGGGCTCGAAAGGGTTCAAAGGTGATATCTGCTGCTAAGCAGTGAGAGGAACTCAACGGATGCGGGCAACTACCTCGGGAAGAGAAGTGTGTCGAGCGGAGGAGCAGCAAACTAAGAGTCGAGATACCCCGCTGAGAGCAGGACGGCTGGGGACGCTGGTGAGTGGCGAAGGACAACGAGACAAGAAGAGCAGTGATCAGCTTGAGACAGTGACGTGATGATCTAGGTTCGCAAGAGGAACTGGAAGAGACGGGAAATACCGCGCGCCATATTGGGCAAAATATCAGACCGAGACGATCAAGAGCGCAGCGCCTCGAAAAGGCTGGCTGGGATAAACATGTACAAAGAGCGAGAAGACTTGGGGGGGCATAGCAACAGGCGTTACACGGGTCACTTTAATATGCCCGGGGCTGGGCGCTGTATATTCGGCAATGGGAGGCAAAGAAAGGCAGGGTCATGGGGGTCCTAATAATCATCCATTTATTTGTTTCGTCTCAGCTATCCTCGTCGCCCTCATCATGTACACCACGCACCACATACCACACACCGCAACACCATGCCATTTGATCTGCCGTTCTGTAGTTCCATGTTTGCTCCTAAACTACCCCCCAGAGACTCCGGGACTTTCGCCCGTAATCGTTTATAAGCGCAGAGCCTGTGCACTCGCGCATTCGAGCATCGCGGCCGTGACAAGTCTTATTCTACTCCCACACGTTTGAAAACAGATCCTCGCTCCCAGCCCCCTTAGCGCCGGTCGTCGGCGCCGCAGTGCTGCTCGTCCACCCGCCAAACTCCTCGTCCGCCGCCACCTTGGGCTGCGTCACCAGCCCGCCAGACGCCCCCGGCACGATCGACGTGTTCGCAAACGAGCTCATGGCGCTGCTGGCACCGCCGCCGCCACTGCTGCTGCCCCACGCCCCGAAGTCGTTGGACGGCTGCGGCGCCGGCGCTGGGATGCTCGCCGCGGGCTTGCTGGCCGGCGCCGGGTCGGCCCACGCGTTGCCTCCCCACACGTCTGCCCCCGAGAATCCGCCGCTGTTGCCCATTGTAGCGAGCGGGCTGGTCGTCGTCGCAGGCGCCGGGGGAGACTTGGGCTGGGTGAGGTTGAAGACGGAGTTGGAGGTGCTGGAGACTGCGGGAGCGGGGGCTGGGGCCGGCGCGGCCGCCGGAGCGGGAGAGGAGAAGTCGAAAAGGTCGTTCATGGCAGAGGATGCCGGGGCTGCTGGCTTGGGCTGGGCCGCTGGCGAGGAAAAGTCCCCGAAGCCCCCGAAGCCGCCAAACCCGCTGTTAGACGGTGTCGGCTTGCTGGGAGCGGGTGCTGCTGCGGGCTTGGAGTCGAAGAAGCCTCCACCACTGAGACCGGAGAATGCAGAGGACTGCTGGGGCTGAGGTGTCGATCTGTTGCTTGACACCGGATTCAAGTTTGAAAAGGCCGAGTTTTGAGGGCTCTTGGGGCTGGAGATGTTCGAGAAGCTCAGGTTGCTGAAGGCATCGTTCAATCCACCTCCAGCCGGCTGTCCTGCCGGCTGGCTCATTTGCGGCGGTGCCGTGGGCGATGCCAAGCTGCCGAAGGAGCCAGAGTGGGTGTGACCATGAGATGGCTGCTGTGGCCTTGGTGCCGTGGCGTAAAGTGATAGGATGGACTGCTTTAGGTCTGGCCTCGACTGGCCACCCACTCCACCGGAGCCAGTGGTGCTGGCAGGTCGAGGGGGCGGGGACGGTTGAGAGCCTAGGAAATCCAAGCCAAGCAGCGAGTTGTTTGCGCTCGTCGACTTTGGCGGCGCGGGCTCGGCCTTCGGTGGCACTTTGGAAGCCACTGGGCCGGCAGTGCTTGCGCGAGGGATGGGGTCGTCACCGCCGATTAGGTCGACTTGTGGAGCTGGAGCTGGTCGGGCAGAACCCGATGGTTGGCCGGGATGTGTCTTCAGGGACTGCTTCCTCTCGATGGTCTGCTTTTCCTTGACAATGCTGAGTGGCACATCGTCATCGGCGTCCGTTCCCAGTGTAGATGGATCAGGCATTGGCCCATCCATCACCCATCTCTTGAGTTCATATTTGGTTCGGATAAAGTTCTCGATCTTGGCCTCGGAGGGCACGTGGCCGGGTGCCAGCTTCGCCTCCCAATACTTGTTCGCTCGTGCATTGCCCCAGTTAAGGACACTTTGTAGTTGTTCGTCGGTCCAGGAATCGAGGTCGACAGACTTGACCTTGCTGATGTGGACTCCCATGCTACGGTGAATGCCTGAGCACCGGATGCAGATGAAGACGCCCAAATTCCAACTTGCCCATCGAGGATCTGTGCACGAACGGTGTTAGCAAGATTAAAGAATTTTGGAGTATCATGTTGATCGGTGTTGAGGTCGACATACGTTTGTTCCTCTTGCAGTCAGAACACATCTTATTAGGCTCCAACTTCAGCAGCGACTTGATGGTCGCTTGGTTCTTTGCCGCCCGCTCGGCGGCGGGGTTCGGTGGTCGCCTTGACATCTTCTTTATTGTGCAACGGTGGACTCCACAGGTTCCAAATATGCCAGAAGTGTCGAGGATTGAAGAAGAAACTGGTCTCGGCGGGAAGAAGTTTGTCGACGTTGGCTATTGAAGTCGACTTTGGGAGTGATGTTAGAATAAAGGGAGTGTTGGAGGAGCTGAGATGTGCGTGTGTGTGTGTCTGTACAGATTACAGGTACCAGAGCAGGGTCAGGTCCCAATGCGCTTACGGTAACAAATGGGGGCAGGCATCAGGCCTGGCTGGAGCACGAGCTCGCAGGGTTCTTAGTGCTTGGGTAACCGACCGAGTCCCGCCTTGTTTGGCTTATGGGGCCTTGGGCGCTGACGATTGATAACAAAATGCCCCAGGTACTTGGGTACTGAGGTACCCAGGCGCCGGGTAACGGAGCGGCTGCGGTAGGTCTTCTACGTTTCATTGAAACCGTTCCAGATCTGTGACGTACCTCCAACGACATTCCAATTCAGTGGAGGGGCGATACCCGGGCGCAGCGGTCGTCGATATCATCCATTTGACTACCGAACGCACCATCACCTAAGCCTCAAAGTATTTGTAAGTGGAGGGGCAAATCACTGCGCTGCTTCTCTCTGCCCCCAGTTGTCACAAGTGTGCAATTTGAATTCCATTAAACATAAATCTCACCAACCACCAACAACAGACTCGCAGAACTCAACCTGCTCTTCATCTCTTCTCCATGCGCTTCCAGTTTTCAAGTGTGCTGCGGACTCTGTACACCCTCTCAAATTTCACTCGAATCCGAGCTTCACAGCAAACACCACTGCTGAACTCAGTACCTCACCGAACCACTTCTCTCAGATCAATGCCAATCCCTCTGATCGGCGGTTTCTTCAGCTCCAAGGCCAGCGACTCCAGCAAGATGTCATACCCCGTCCAGAAGTCCGACGACGAGTGGCGCGCAGTGTTGAACAAAGGTAAGAACTCCAGACATCTTGAACATATCCGCCCCTGCACAATCTTTATCTCACACTCACACCAGAGCAATTCCGCATCCTCCGCGAGAAGGGCACCGAGCCGCCCGGGTCCGGCAAGTTTGACAAGCACTACCCGTCGGAGGGCGTGTACACATGCGCCGGGTGCGACGCGCCGCTGTACAAGGCATCGCACAAGTTCAGCAGCGGCTGCGGCTGGCCCGCCTACTTCGACAGCATCCCCGGCGCCGTCAAGCGCTTCGAGGACACCAGCATGTTCATGAAGCGAATCGAGATCACGTGCGCCAACTGCGGCGGCCACCTCGGCCATGTCTTCCAGGGCGAGGGTTTCCCCAACCCGACGGATGAGCGCCACTGCGTCAACAGTGTGAGCTTGAAGTTCAGTCCCGAGGATGCGCCGGTGCAGAAGGCTGCTGGTGGCGAGGAGAAGAAGGAGTAGAGTGTGTTCAGAGTCTGAGTTGGTTTTATGTTAGCAGGCGAGGCTGGTTGGTAGCGTTGTTTGAAAATCTAAGTCTGGTTCTTATCGTATTATTATGCACCTAATTATCGAGTACTGATGATGACGACGACAAGATTTTCCCCGAGTCCAAACGTCAAGTTGGCTCAAGCCCTCTTCATCACCAAGAAGACAAGGAATCTAGCACTGTAGCCAAAAAAACGGGTCTGAGATCGGTCGCCAGCTGCACACTAGACTACGCAGTCCAAAGGAGGCTTACTTTGATCCCTTCCTTCAAGATCTAAGAACGTGGGGAATGGTGAGGACCGTCACCTTGTGGGGATCTGGATGTATTCTATCAGAGATGTCAACTGGTCTGTTTCAAGATATAATTCGCTTGGTCTTCACCTGGCTGTTAATCATTTTTGTCCCTAGGGCCGGGCCTCGCGAGAAGTTTTGAACTTGTCCGATGGCTAGACCCTTCCCGGAGTTTACATCTGGGGTCATTAGCAACGCTGTCTTAGTATATTTCGAACGACAAGTGTATCAGCAGGTTCCATTCCTCACCTTGTCCCTGTGTTACGCCCGTATTCGGCTGCGTAGCCATCGAGTCAGCAGCTCCCGGATTCGTAGGCCAGCGAGTAACTGCCTGTCTTCTTCTTGCTTCATCTCGTGCGCTTCGTTCCACCGCCCCATTAGTCTTGCGCTTTCCCCGTTCCAAAGGTGAGTATGACGGCGGTGGCCGTGGAGGTGGAGTTGGTGACCGCGGTCTGTAACGATCTCTAGTTGAGTCCAAGGATGATGAGGAGCGTGATGAGCTTCCAGTAGAATACCCTCGATTTCTACGGCTCCGGCCGCGGTGGTCATAGCCCTACCAATATGTGGTCAGAAGCGCAAGCAGAAAGTTTTGAACCACATCGACCTCACCTCGTGCGAATTTGGCCCCCAGCTCAACCCGCTCGCCCCAGCGTGTCTCTTGAGCCATCTCAGATCCCGCGCAAGCTCGGCGTTCAGCTTCCTGACCTCTTTGCCGTGCTCAGAGATTCGCTTCCTTGCCCTGTTCATGAAAGCTTCCCCTCGACCCCTGCGGCCCCCTTTCCTGACAGCATGTTCCTCCATCCACCGATGCACGTACTTGCGAGTCCGGACCACGATCTTGAGGCCCGCCCAGCCACAAACCGCTCCGACTACTACGTGGACAAAAGCGATCAGGATGGCGAGCCTGGTGACGGCGGCGCTGGGGCAGGTGAACTCGGAAGTCGTGGGGCCGGATCCTAAGCAGCCGCACCGTATTGCGAGGCTCATGGGCCCGAAGCTGGCGACGCTCGCTAGGAGGATTCCGGGGAGGAACATGCCGACGAAGATACCGATTATTACGAGGAACGCGGAGTGTTGCCAGAAGGGGCGGGTGTAGTCATCGATGGAGACGCTGTGGGCTGCCTCCTCGATCATGCTCGCGAAGGCTGGATCTAGGAAATCGAATGGTGGAGGGGCGGTTGAGGTTGGAGGGTTGATCGTAGGGGTGTTGTCTGTTTGAGCAGCGGTCGGTGATGTATACATCCTCTGTGAGGAAGACGGAGTAGCTAAAGAGTGCGACATCTCGAACTTGCAGAAGCTGAGCTCCTGCGTATGACCTCTTTCAGGTGATGTTTTGTTGTTCTTTGAATGAGGAATTTGCAAAAGAAAATAGGATGGACACAGGAAATGGAGACGAAGGGCAACTAGTTGTGATATATTCATGTCTTGGAAACGGGGTCTGTGTCGGGCCGTGACAAGCACCCAATGCCTTTTCAGTGATTCAACTGTTGTAAGTGATGTTCACATATTTCCGTAAATCAGAAGCCATCAATACTGTGTTGGAAACAGGAATTTGTATACATTTAATCCTGAAGAAAAGTACGCCTTCGTTCAGATACAGCCGCTAACATGATCTCTCGCCTTCTGACACCTGGTAGAGGCATTGTTTTGTTCAGCATTATAGTAGCTGCTTAAAACTATAATTGGCTCACCTCCAGTACCATCACCTTCGTACGATTACCTTGCAACAGATGAGCAACATCATGGCAAAGTCCCTTAGGAAGATATATTTTACATCGCGTAGAACATACCACGTTCAACTGCGGTTCCCTTTCTGTGCATGGCAAGCATCTGGCGAATCTTGGGAATACCTGCGGGCTGTGAACCACTTATGGCAAAGTGATCTTCTCCCGCTGAGGCGGTGTCACCCCTCGACTTTCTTATCACAAGCCATATTCACAGGCTTCTTCAAAAACTCCTCCAGAAGGGCCGACACAGGTGGTACTACCCACGCCTTCGTGTTCAGGGACCCAGTGACCAGCATACTGGACGGAAGCACTTTGTCTGATATCAAAGTCCAAGCACATGTCGAAGTCCATGGAGGCTTCAAAACCCATGTTCTGGAATGAGTGCCCCATGGCAATGAGTTCTCCTTCATGTGCCAGGCTTAAGTCACCCCAGTCACCCCACGTATTGTTATCGTTGACTGAGACGGCCGATTCGTCATGAGCGAGCGGCTGTGTTGAGTCATGAACATCCAAGTTCCAGGAGGCTTCGGATGGGGTCAGCTGATCGAGAACCAATGATGAAGTGAACCCTTTCTCCTCTCCTGGATCTGTCTGTTCTCTTTCATATGTCCAGTTGGCTGGATTTGACCAAACTCCTGAATCTTTGTCCTCTTCTGAATCTGTGTCGTCCCCTGAATCTGTCTCCCCTCGTGGATCTTTCTCCTCCCCTGAATATTCAGAATCCTCCTCTGGGCCTAGCTTGTAGCCATACTCACGCCAATCCCTTGGTGGCTGCGACAGGTAAGGGTTTCTGGTGTCTGATCTATCAGCATCCTTTGTGTGCTGGCGTATCAAATCTGCGACCGCAAGGTGACCCTCCTCCTCCGCTAAAAGGATGGCTCCATCGTATCCAGTCTCACCCCGGCGGTAACTGAGTGCGTTGTAACTTAAAAGCAGCTTGACCATGTCTATGCGACCAAATTGAGCCGCGAATTCCAGAGCGTTACCAGCTGACTGAGCCCAATCATCCTCATCAGGCACTCGTTGGCCCTGCGGCGCGTTGACGTCGGCCATGGGGTGGCGGGACAGTAACAACTTTGCAATAGCTATATCTCCCCATCTTGCCGTCTCTTGCAGCGCTGTCATTCCCCACGTGCGTGCTGGAGCGGCATTGACATCAGCACCATGATCGAGAAGAATTTGTACCGTCCTCAATTTTAGCTGCTGTTGATCCAATGATGTTGGTTCAGCACCACAAGCGCCTTGAAGGGCTGTTCTTCCAAATTCCCCTCTGGCCGGCGCGTTGACGTCAGCTCCTTCCTGAAGGAGGAGCTCTACGACGTCCGTTCTCAATTTCTCTGCAGCTAGTTGCAAAGCGGTCTTGTGGTGACGTCTATCATAGGCATTTAAATCGACGCCTGCTTCTAACATTTTTCGAACAAGCCCGATTTCACCGTTCATTCCAATCCACGATGCCATTGGAGAACCAGGTCGAAGCTGCGCCCCATTCCGAAGCAAATACTCAAAGATCTTCTTGCCGTCAAATCCAGCGTAACAATCTTCCAAAAGCGATGCAGAACGACATGATGGAGCCGATAGGTCATAGCCCACGCCGACAATGTACTGCACTATTCCCAGCACGCTTTGGCTGTCGAATAAGCAAAATCTAACCATCGTATATCGCAACAAGTGGTACAAATGGGTCCTCCTCGTCGAAAGCCGAAGGGGCGCCCCTTTACTGACCAGGAAGTCGAGCATCTTTGGAAGGTCACCCACTTTTGGATTCCATGAACATATGACGTTGGCAATTAAGCTGATTCGGCGTTGCGCGGCGATTTTTCTCAAAATCACATAGTCTCCCGGGTTCACGTGAACTCCCCGGTTCGCGCTGGGTTTTATATCAGCATCGAGATTGACTCCAGTCTGGACCAGTTCCTCGACTGCGTCAAAATCGTTTCTGGCTGCTGCATCTATGAGAGCGATTTGCAATTCTCTCGTATCCTCAATGCCGCCTCGTGCAATATCGAAAAGGCGTGTGTCAGGCAGTCGAACCAACCATGACAAGACCTTGCCGTTCACAGTTGCCCCATTATCGATGAGATACTGCACAGCCTCCACCTCGTGTTTAGGGCAGTCCCTTCCAACTAATTCTGTGAATCGTTCCAGAAGGCGAGGGAAATCGCACAGCACCTCCTTAATGCTGACACCAAAGTTCACCAGCGCGCGCACTGCTTCCAGGTCTGTGACTCTCTTTCGGCCTTGCAAGTCGCAAATGAGAAATTGCTCAGCCAGAAGCCGCTTCAGAAATCTTTCTAGCCGCTCTTTGCTGACTCGAATAGCCAGACTATCCAAGTGTTCTCCGAGTCTCTGTGTGCCATCCTGCCATGAGAGCAGAACAGCGGCTCTACTCAGGCGGCCAACTCGGGCCTGAGCGGACGCCCATACAAATGCATGAAATAGTGGCCGATGAAAGTAGAATAGATAGTCCATAACGGAGAATCCCAGCTCTTTTGGGTATGCACGGTCCCGTTGATGACGAAATAGATGTGATGACCGCAGCATCATGTACCGTGAAGATTGAAAGACTGGTGTGTTGGCATCTAGATTGGCGCCCGCTTGTACAAATAACTTCAGACCTCTGTGAAAAATATTTCCGCAGCCATGAAAATGCAGAAGAAAGTAATCGAAGTTTGTCGCAAATCCGTGGGGCTGAATCGCTTTGTTGACGTCGCAGTGTTTCAAGAGCAGGTGCGCGCAGCGAAAGTTCTCACATTTCATTGCCTCAACGATCGCGGTTGTGCTCCAACGATAAGTTTTGTCACTTAGCAAAGAGTCCGGACGGCATCCATTATCGAGAAGTGTCTGCATGGAGCAGATCAGGTCCATGGAGGCAGCGAATATTAGGAACTCATGGGCTTTCGCAGAAACGGCCAGCCACCCGTAAGAAGCCCCAAGTACTATCAAAGTTTTGAAGGCTTGCGGCTGTTTATGGCGTCCAGATAGTATGATAAGGGCCTCAAATGCCGCCCTGATGCTGGCTAGGCGGCTGTGTAGGAGGTCTTCAAGGTACTTGCCAGGCACAGCTGCGAAAACCAAATCCAGCTTGGAAAATATGTCGTGGTAAAGGCTTCTCCGGTGAAAGCGGTAATGATCATAATCAAAACCCATGATATTGTTAGAAAGAATGTAAATAACAGTGAAAAGTAGAACATAGTTGTTGTTGAGACTTGTAAATGATGCGAGGGCAGTTGAGCGATGCCCAAACATCGCAGACAGATATTGATGGGTGACATTCCATCTAAGCTCCCTGTAAGCTGCATGATCTGTTGCATCGTGGACGGCTGGCAGATTGGCTGACGGAAAGGTTGAATCCGAGTCTTGCCGGAAGTATTGTAGATATGTTTCGGACGGCCTGGGCGTATTTGCAATATCTTGAAAACCCAATCAGTATCGAGCTTGAGACAGTTTCGTGAGGAAGGGAGCGGATGACGACCTTGGATCATCCTCAGACGAAGGGGAATGTAATACATCATGCATACCGATGGTGTAGTGAATGACAGCCCCTATCGGGAGCCCGGAAAGGCATAGCCTCCAAACTTCCTCTGCCTTAGCTTCCATCAACTCATTGAATCCGGGCCCAGACTGACAAGCTGGCACGAGGGGAATCGCTTCATCGCCTGTGGGGTTGTGTAATGGTCGACAGATGATGGCACGACCACCGGAAGCGGGACGATTTGCCGGTGGATCGATGGTGCTGAGAGATGATTCTCGGATATCGTCACGGGAGACTGCAAGGAAAGGCGGCGAGGTTAGAGTCGGTGTGCGGATTACGATGTCGGGAGGCAATGGGCTGAGAGCCTCTACGAACAAGATTAGTGTCGAAAAGCCCGCCAAACCTTGTCGAGACAGGTTGAACTGACCTTCCGGCTGTGGCAATTGACCTATAGCCTTCGCACTCTTCATGTTCTTCCAAGCCTGGTCCCAAGTGTATTTTCTGCCTCTGACGATAATCTCGGTCTCCTTCTTGGTCCTTTTCAGTTTGAGGTCACCTTTCTGCCGAGCCGGATTCTCGAGCCTTGGAACGACGTGTCGGTAAATCTTCCGCCATTCTTCCGATGTGACATTCTTCCGGATGTCGAGCTTGCCAAGGTTTTCAATCCAGGTTGGGACACTAGATAAATGTGTCAGTGGGCATGTTTCTGAGGCATGGGACGAGAATCACAATTGAGAGAAAAGAAAAAGGAAACAGAATTAAGGGCAGCTTACGCCCTTTCCGGGAAAGCCCCATTCTTTTCCATGATACGCTTCAAATCCTTCACAGAGTGTTTCTTGTACAGCTTCTTGATCCTGTATTCTTCACGACGCCAAATGTCGCCAGGGTCTGATGAAGACATCCGCTTTGAGGCTGGCATTTTTTTCAGGCCAATAGGCTGTTGTTTTCTTTTGCTCGAAAAGGAAACTAAAGATTGATTGCCGCTGGCGGGCACAAATGGGAACTTGGCTTATTAGGAAGGCGACCGACTTGGGCAAGTAGGTGGGATAATGTTTGGTGAAGGCCAGAGTTGCAGTGTCGTTTGGGAGTCAAAAGCCAAACAATGGTGGGCTCGCTCCCTCAATGTGGGCAGGGTCGCTTCGTGGGGAAGACTTGGGTCTGTTACAGGAGGATGATAAGCAGAATCTTGCTGCTCTTGAACGGAATTAGTGTGAGCAAAGACATCAAAAGTGAGGCAGACGGCATTCTCTTTATGCTCAGCTGGATGCACCATCCGCTACGTCGGGCCTGGCTTATGCCCAAGCCAGAAAAGAATGCCCCTCAATCAGCCAAAGTCGACCAGAGTTTGGTTACACAAGTCGCAGGGGTGAGCTGTTCACTTCCAGCGGCAGATTTCGGGCGTGGGGACATGTCGCACAGCATGCTGCCGGAAGCAGGCTGTGTGGGCAGCTAATCAACAGGAAGACGAATGGCATCCTTTCCCACACACCCTGGCCTTTCCCTCGGCTCACCACCACTGACCGGATTGGTTTTGGAAGTCATGCTCGACCAGACTTATGCACGCCAAAGACCCCTCTCGTGCACTGCAGTGGGTCTGCATCATTTGCGAAATGTAGTGGTGTGGCATACAGTACAGTCAAAGTCGACCAAACTTAGGTGACCAGGCGTCGATGCCATTTTCACGCACGATTTCATTGGTTATTTGGTCTGGTTTGTACTAAACCGCTGCCTCGTCCCCTTTCCTTCCTGTGCGGTTGTGCCTCGCGTCTCACGAGGACCCCAACAATCACGTTGTTAGCCTACCAGTAAAGTCCGTTCGTGCGGGTTATCGTGAACGAAAAGTCGACCAAACTTAGATTCCAAGTTCAGCACACATAACCTGGCCACTTCAATCCGTGGCAGCAAGGATGAATAGATAATATTTCTTATAAGCCTAGTTCCAAAAACTGAAGAATGTGCTTCTGAACCTCAAGATTCCACTGCTTCTGTTCTTATATCGTCATTGCGAACCAAATTGGGGCGACGACATCCTATCTTACAAAGTCCCTCTTAACACTTTTCCAAACTTCAATGCAAAGATGGCTTTAACGTCAAGCGCAACACCCTACTTTGCTCTCTTGAGCCTATTGGTGGCCTGTGTTCCTGGGCTCTGTTGGCTTTTGAAAAAGATTTCCCGATCCAGGAACAACAGACGCAGTCAACGACAAGCCTGCGACATCCTGCCAACAATTCTCCAACAATTGCCGCCTACCTTCTCGTTTAAAGAGCATCCTTTTCACCCTTCTAACCAACCATATTACACAGTCAACGATGGGAACCGCCAACTTTCAAACACAACTCGGGGAGCTCCAAATCATTTCAGGCCTGTTTCGGACCCCGGGAGTCACGCTGTCTGGCTCAATAACACGTTCATTGCCTCACATATGCAAGGACGAGTCAGCCTTCGCACAGAGCAGTCCGCGTTCCACAAATCCACGTGGTCTGTCTCTTCACATGAGCGCACATCCTAGGATGTCGTGGAAACCCATCATACATGAATGGAGGCTCCACGAATTCTGCAGTCACAACGATAGGGTATTGTCGGAATCTTGGTTGGAATCTGTTGTAGAGGGTGTTTGGGAGTGTGGAAACGGTACACGCTCCCTCTGGCTGTTGTTTACGGACCATTCGTACCATCCTCTGTTTAGAATCTTCTCTATAAAAAGTCAAAGTAAATACAATTGATTACGCCCCATAGTCCTACAGTTTCAGAATGACTTCGTATAGGAAGTCTGAGCTCTGTCACTTCAATCAGCTTTTAGTATTGTGGAAATAATTGTGAAGGGCACAGCGTTGACTGAAGTGGCTGGGCTAGCGGAAAGCACCAGATGAACAAAACTGCACTGTGCCACAAGTCCCGGACCGTGATAGGATGTGATTTACCAGCCAGGGCCCCCTTACGTTATCGGCACAGTTTGCCTCAACGAGCCCGATTACCCTTCCTCTCGTGAACATATCCCACGGCACACCTAACAGATGAAGCTGTAAGCACGTAGCCTGGCAGTTCTCGCCTCAAGATCCGATCAATTAACTCGATCTTCTCAGACGCACAGAGGCCGCTGCAATGACAGCTTCATCACAAGTCTAGCGTGCGACGCTTTTCATCCGGCCGGAAAGTATCATCAGAGGTATCACTCACTTCGCCGTGGATGTACACAGAGAGAATATTGTTTATGACGTCGATCACGGCATCAGCCATCTGTTCTCCTGTCTAGAGTTTTATAGTCGTCAGCTATGAAGCAACGAAGACATGTAAGGCTGATGGCAATAACGAGAGGAGCTTTTTAGACTACGAGGTTCACGCAAATGCTGGGGGTCGGACTGTGATTTCCTCCTTTTCAAAGAATTTAAATTAGGATGAAATTATTGGCCCATGATCATCTGGAGAAAGGCTGGTAAGGACTTTTAGATGGCTAATGCTACATGGTGATGGTTATGGTGAGAAACATCTCGCTCGTAAGTATTGCATCACTCAATATCAGGTAAATGTAGCATAATTTCGCATATCCCTGCATATACTCGTTTCTTTCCCTGTAAAAATATTTGATCATATGCTTGCCGGTAGAGAATTTTGGTTCCGCGCGATGTGTCGGATATCAGGCTCCTGAAGCATATGAAAGTGCTGACCTGTTTTCTTTTACCATCCTGCTGCCTTCGATCTCAACAAATTGTTCTCCTCCTGGAGTAAAAATGTCCAGTGATGTATATGCCTCCTTTGGAATAGCTCTCGAATTAGTATGTTCCAGGAGAAGACGTGAGAGTGGAGCTTCGATACCGTGTGTGAACACAGCCGATGCAGAGGCTGCCAGTGGGTTGATAAAGAGGCCGACGGCTGCTGTGAGCCAGCAGACCAAAATCGCTTATGCTGTGGACGCCTTGGCACCGCGCAAGTAAAGATTGGCATCTTATTGTCATTTCCCCTTAATTTGGGCGAACAGCATGAACACCACCTTCGGGGCGGCCGTCAAGACTCCCATTCTCTTTCGACATTGTTCAGCAATGAATGATCGTTACCATATTGGGTTTCATTCTACGTTATCACTTTGAGGCTTCTGGGCTTGTGACAATGTCATGAGCAGTCGGCTAACGTCAAGGATCATTAGTTGGCTGACGTGGTTTCTAAAATGAGAGTTGGGGTCCGGACCCTGCTCTGTTCTCAGCCTTCACGTGCAACCCAACGTGCAGCCTTGTGAGGTCTCATGGCAGTGGCGGAGGCTGTGAGAATGTATGATGGGGCCAAGATAAAGTCTTTCAGGCCACTAAATCCATCACCACTGTCGCCAATTACGTGCGGACCTCATGACTGAGGCCTCGAGGACCCCAAGAACACTTGCATCACAAGATAGGGATTTTTTGAAAGATATCTACCTTTGTGGTAGGAGGTCTGATCAAAGCCTCATCAGCATGAGGCTGAGACTACCAGATTTCACGTGAAGTCGGTGAAGAGGCTGAATGTGGGAAGATTAAGGTGGGGATGGGACTCATCAACAATACAGGTCGAAGACGGAGGTAACTACACTACTTGGAAAACTATAAAGAATCACGTTCACCGGCCTTTCTAGTCGCAATCATGCCTCAGATTTGTGGAGATCGAGCAACAGTCTGCATTTTAAGTCCTTGTTGACATGTTTTCTCTTCGTCCCTTTCGCCTCTTCGTCATCGTCGCTGCTCTTAGCACGGCGATGGCGACCAAGTTGAACGTCACCGCAATCGGCACCCACCGCAACAGCTCGCATTTCGAGTGCTGGGAACTGGACCGGCCGTTCACCTCATCAAACCAATCAGGACTGGTCAACACCAAGACAACAGTTCTCGGAGATGTCTCGAAGATGACATACAATGTTATCCCAGCCGGTTTTGACAGCGGATTTCATCCTGCGCCGACCAACCAGTAAGTTCGTCCGGGTTGAGACGAGAGACACAATACTGATACATGGTAGATGGGTGGTTATAGTCGGCGGACTGGGTGTGATCACGTTACCGGACAACAGCTCCACCACTTTCACCACCGATGGTGGAGAATTCGGCTTGTTATTCGCCACAGATACCGCTGACCTTACCGAACAAGGTCATGGCTCTTTTTTCCCCGGTCCAACGGAAAGCATTACTCTCCAGATCCCGACTAAGAACAACGAGATACCGAAACATCGGGTCTTGAGTGCAAATAAACCATGCACCGCGAATGAGGTCGCCGGATTGAGAGCCTGGGCAATTGGGGCCTAGGCGTAGTGCTCATAGTCGTTGATTTGCTAGGCTGGGGCAGAAAGTGTATTGCAGGACACTGCTACAAAAAGTTTGGGCCTGCAATTGATCTAGGCTTCACCTCACATATTAACATTGCGATGGCGTTTAGGTTCCTGTTTCGATGGTTTACGGGTCACATTGTGCTGGGAGGAGATTGACGCAATTTATTTGACAAGAAATCAGTCTATTAGACCGTTGTGTTCATGCACGTCTATCACAGAGTGTTATTCTGCAGCGTTCGCGGCTGAAACTCGTGATTTGTTTGAGAAGCCATGGTGAAGCTCTTCTTCTTTTCTCGATCGGTTTATTTCCAAGCTCTATATAAATCTTCGCGTTGCCCTATGTACAGCGTGGCTCATGTCATGCCTGAACCACTGTTCGCAACCGGTCGTGAAGTAGCCATAAAAGACTTTCTTTCTTTACTGATCTCAACAGGTGAAAGTGGCCGGTCCTGGGTTGACGTAAGATGTCGGGACAGGGTAGTTGATGTTGATCAAAATGCCGGGGTCTGTGGCACTGTAGGCCCCGGGGAAAGCAGCGAGGTTCGATGGTTGGGTGCTTCCTCCGCCAGTGACAGCAATCTGTCCGCAAGAAAGGTAGAATTGAGCAGCGCCCTCGCTTTGCGCTACGTGCAGCGCGATGTGCTCGTTGCGCATCAAGTAGTTCCCAGCAGGAATGCACTTCGGAATGGTCACGGAGATGGTGGACTTGCCTGTGCGGACGACGGATGTTAGCTCTTGATCATTGCCTGAAGTCTTGAAAGCTTCCCACTACTCACCATTGGATGGCCACGTCAGCTGGCTGCCGAACGTAGGCTGTTCTGCGTAGATCCTGAACCACACAGCGGTGGTGGGATCCCAAGTATTGATGTCTTGGCCCGTGGGAACCTTGGCCAGGTAGGACTGGAATGGACCCGGGTGGTAGATGTTCGGGTTAATGCTGACGCTGACTGGGCTTCCAGCAGCAACACTAACGGTTTGATTTCCGGCCTACATAATTTCTCGCGGTCAGCTATCTTCAGTAGAAAGTATTCCGAGATGACGTGATCTGATTGGACTTGTCTTGACAACGTCATACCGGGGGATGGGAAGGTGTAACAATGTACATACATAAAGCTGGTTGCAGCGAATGTCGTTGCTCTTGACATCACCGACGAAGCCGTTATCCTGCCAGTTCTTCGCCTGGCGGACGGCTGTCCAAGCGGCGGTATTCTGGATCGAAGGCAGAGTATCTGATTTATCGATGGGCGTTGGTCAGCCAAGACAGTTCAAGTGAAAACAGAAAGGGCCAATTTCGAGTTGTACTAACAGTGTGCGGTCACCGTGGACGCTGCCGCGAGGATGATAGTGAGGATCTGCATTTTCGAGTGCGGCACGAACGTAGGCCCTGCCGGTAAATTCAGTTCGAGAACAATCTTGAGGCTCTTCGGTTCAATAAAAGCCACGCGGAAAGTAGTGCAGTGGATCGTGGGAAAGATTCTTGGCAGAGGTAGATCCGGATCTTTCCCTTTATACGAGTGAAGTCTCCATTAGATTTCCCATGATATCCCCATGGTTGTCAGTTGACGCATGCCCACCTCGGGAGAATGGGCCGAACGGTCCTATTGAGCGTCCGTACCAAGTTCGCATATCGGGCCTCGATCAGGTCATTGGGTGGGTAAAAGCTTCTGCGTGCTTTAAATATATAGATCAATTTATTTTCGATAAAGCCGGGTGTTATAGGCACGGTGCGGATGTGCTCCGTGCCTCTCCCGCGTTTACGCTCGACCAACAGGGGGCAAGACTGCTCCAGAATGCCGATTGGCGGCGTCATCTTCTTTTACGTTGCTCTGAATGAATTTGAATTTTAGGATCACGATATCATTTTCAGGACATCGTCCACTCGGCTTCTTCATTTGACTAACATGTTCGACCGCGGTATTTTCTATGATTTCTTTCTTTACTTGTACAGATTATGCAACAAGCATGCTCTTTTATTTGAAAATATTAAGACATGAAAACAGCATCAAATATTGATACTGGTCGTCTCCTGACAGCAAAAAAGGATGTCTCCAGCTGATCATGAATATTTGTGGGTCTGCGGAAGGTAAACATCCGTCGCCATGGATGTCGTGCCCACTAACGGAGCCTCGCAAACAAACTCACCACCAGGATGGCTTGGCCATCCACTGGTATTTCTTGATTAAGCAGATCAGACGAAATGGTGGAAACAAATGTCCTTGCACGTCCATGTGCTGTAAAATCCTATCGAAGACCAGACTGGGCGTACTGGCCTTACCAGTAGCCAGACTTACTGAGAAGCGGCACCGTCTAACATTAGCGGCCGAGCGGGTGTCTGCCGGTGTTGAGTTAACACAACTATGACGCATTACTGCAGGTACGAGTTCCTTTTTCACTAGACACATCGGAAGCGTTCGTACACAGTAAGTGGGGCAACCTCTTTATCTCCCATCGAATCGTCTTCACCATATCCTCCACATATGCTGCTCAGCCATGAAAAGCGGGCAATACTGCCCATCCTTATACTCAGATTGGCTTCTCGGCCTTATCATGATTTTTGATGAGTGGTTCTTCCAGGTTCAACAGCAGTACAATAGAGCGGTCCAATCAGTCATGCATTCTGTACTATTCCTTATGTAAGCCCTTCCTGCTGCATGGATATAGTTCTTTCTCAGCTGCAACAAGGCTGCTCAAAACACAGGACTCCTACAACTGATATCATATCACAACTAATGGAAAAAACACCAATGTATGTGAGAAAAGGTTTCTCCGGCGGTCTTACTTTATGGTCGAAGAGGCTAAGCTATCCAGATTGAAACTAACAGAATAACGTCAGCTGACCACAACGACTTCGTAAACCAAAGAGCATACGCACAGATACAAAGTATTTTAGCGATTAAAATCATCTTCTGTCGTCTCTATGGAAAATTTAAATGACATTGTCAACGTCCACTTCTGCGTGGAATGGCGATTTGCACCGTCGTCACGAAGCAATGTTGTAGACTCTCTCTTGCATCACCATTATCATAAACTTGAAGCCGGAGCGTCGATTCATGTATTTCCAACTCGAAATCGACTCGCACACTTTTATACTCTTTGATTCGCTCATCACTCCCATCCCAGTGTGAGACAGGCGCCTAAAAACTACACCATCACGTGAGCTTGCCACGCCGCTTCTGCTCACATACTTGAAATGCTTGGCTAGCAAAAGCAAGTTTATTATTATACAAGACACTTATGAAGGGTGAAAACGTCGGCTTGTATTTCTTTGTGAAGGACTAAGCCACAAAATCGAATTGAAAATACCGCTATAGTAAATCGTGTTGGAAGCGATCTCTTCTTCAGCTATTCCGGGATTCGTCACATATTACGCAGGGAACCACTTGACCACCCATTTGAACAATAATTAGATATCAAACTAGTATCACTCCACAGCAATTTGATTCATGACGGCGAGTGTCTAAGCAGTCTTGTGCTCCTCAGGAGATGAGGCTTCTTGACCTTCCTCGCCCACCACAGACGGAGTTGGAGGATCTCGAACACAGTGCCTGGCAACCTCCCGCTCGTCATCAAGCCCACGGAAGACCAGTTTGAGCCAAGACAGTGGGCGTCGACTTGCGGATATGAAATCGCTCACCTTCGAATTCCACTGATTGGTAGTGTCGGGGATTTTCCAAACTTACCTGGCTTATATCGGCCTCCTCCTCATTGATTACGAAGTCGTTAGGATCTGGCATCTCGCCACCGCTTCCGAGATCCCGCATTTCAATTTCGTTGTTTTCGGGTGGTGGGGCTGTCCTTGATGTTTCGTCCTCTTTGGGCAGGTTGAGGATCAGCGGACTGCAAACGAAGAGCAGAAACACTATCCCCAGCAGTGCGCCGAGAATATAGCTAAGCCGTTCAGCGTCATCGAGCTGCTCTTGGGCTTTGACTAGAGCTGAAACGCAAGCCGAAGTGCTGTTGCAGATGAGAGTGGTGTTTAGTACAGGGGCCATAATTGCAACCCCCTTCCTAACTTTGGTCTATTGACGAGATGAACAGAGGGCTCGATTGAGTGACTGGCTGGAGATCGCAGTTTTCCTTGAAAGTGGTTGAGATCCGGATTTCCAGCTTCAGCGTGGAAAGCAGTTGCCTCTCTGGTAACATTACTGGAAAAATTGACCTTATATATATCGTTAATGGTCTTCCTCGAACCGCATAAGCACAAAGACTTGAACAATCCACAATGATAACTTCCAGCCGAGTGAGCGGGATCTTTTCTTGGTCTCTCTCGTCACAATACATAACAAAGACACATGGCTACAAGATTAATTCCTTTCTTCGAGCTTGAGACGGCACAGTCAAAATTCCAGTACTACATGTAACATAACGAGCAAGACTATGTCGATGCAACATTGTCAATGATGGCTTGTTAATAATCCTGGTCACGGATGTGGCATGTCTCCACTACGCTCAGCTTGCAGCTCCGTCCTGACCTCGAAAGCCGCTCTGCATCCCTCTTCAATGGCACCGTCTATGAAGCTGCGCCATCCAAGAGCCCAGTCCGAGTTTGCAAACACAATATTACCGTGCCGAGATCTCATGTCCTCCAAATGGTTGGCCAGCAATCCTGGTGGGGAGAAGAACCATGCTCCCTTTGAGAATTCATCCCTTGACCAGTTGTGGAAGACCAGCCGAGCAACGTCGGGAGACCTTCCCTTATTGTTCTCAGGTGCGAACAGACCTTTGACTGCCCCCAATGTATCCTCCACATTTTCTTCAGCGTTCATGTGGTTGAATTTGCCACCGAAGGCAACAATATGTGTATTCCCGGCTGGTGTCGTGCCGTCACCGATGGCGTAGAATAGCTTATTGTAAGGATACGTAACGCCTGTCCATGATCGGAGGTCTTTGTCTGGGATCTCAGCGTGAACTTTCACGCACTGGTTGACATGGCCAATGTTGATGGCAGATTGCTTGCCGATTGGTAGAGGAGGGTCGAAAGACAATGCTCCCAGTACATTGAGCGGAACAGTCGAGATCAACCGATCTGCATGATACTGCTGCCCTTCTCTTGTTGTCACTGTGACATTGCTTCCAGTGTCCCTGACCGACTTGATGGGGCTGTCTAAAGCATAAGATAAACGCTTCGTTGTAAGGGCCTCGTTGAAGAATTTGATGGCGAAGCTTGACTGGCCGCCTCTGCGATACCTAAATTAGCTACAATCTTTAACAAATAAAACCGCCCTGGACCAAGACCATCTGTGAGCACCCCTCTCCTCACCCAGGCCACACAGGAAAACAAAATAAAGAAGAAAGAAAGGCTTCATCGGCTGACGACCCAGAGAAAAGGAAAGATTCATAATGGTGTTGCACCTACCGAAATTTCCATGTAATGAGGTAATCAAGACAGCCTTGATAAGTGTAGCCACACATAGCCCACCAATGTACCATCTCGTGGAAACTCATGGTCTCCAGCGTGCCGCCGCTGCAAAGGAGTATGAACGACTCCAGGGCAGCTCGCTCATCGAGTGTGAGTGAGTGCGAAATCTGGTTGATTCTGTCAAGTGCAGAGAGCTTGTCCAGGTCTACCGCCTTCTCGATTTTGAAGGTATCATGTGGCAGAGGCATAATCTTCCGCCCAAATGATCCATCAACGTTAAAGAATTTGCCCAGCGCTGACGCCATGAGTTCGTCCTTGATTTTATTCAAATTGTAAGCAAATAACGCCATCTTCGGGGAGAAATTTATGATACGGGGGTATAAATACCTCCTGCTCATGATTCATCTTAACATTGCCCTGTGCAGTGTTGAACTCGAAGTGGTTGACTCCTTGTGAAAAGTCGAATGAGTTCACCAACTGGTTGGTCATTTGATACCTGGCAATCTCCCGCCACACGTTCGCCTGGCCCCAATGCACCCATGTGCCTCCCATCTCAAACGGATAGTCACCGATGTTCGACGACCATGACCGTCCTCCAATACGGTCTCTTCCTTCCAAGAGAAGGACTCTCAGGCCCTCAATTGCAGCATTTCGAGCGGCTGTAAGACCACAATAGCCTGCACCGATGACTATCACGTCGTATTTGGACTCGGAGGTTGATACATTGGTTGAAGGGAATATGACACCGATGGACGGTACGCCCTGCTTCAAGCCGGAGGCCTTGGTCCAAGAGTAGCCGTCGCGGGAAGTCATTTCAGGTCAAGGATAATCTTCTTCAGCTTGGGTTAGGGAGGCGTCAAACACAAAATCAAGATGCGGAAGAGGGAACGAAATTTAATTATATTCTGAATTAGCAATCACACTGACGTCCCCCCTATAGTCACCTCTGGTAGGAAATTTTGATTTGCTGCGGAGATACTGGCTGGCTTATTCCAAGCTATCTGAATAGACAGCTGAAGGTAGACGAGGTTACAAGGGAATGTTGAATATGCTACTATAGTTCGAGAAGAAGCTATCGTCCAACGATCATCCCCTTGCTCCTCCCAAGATCACTAAGAAGAATCCCGTCCCAAAAGGGGCAATATTCAGAGAAAATACCCCACTCAGGTTCCCGGATTGACCAATTGGCGCCTGAGGCGCAACACAGTCCCGGATCTGGCCGGGATCTGGTTTCTATGCAAGTGGTTGTGGGGAAGAGCTTAACCTGCGTTCCACCGGCATTGGGTGCTTGGCTCTCAGATTTCTCCCATCAGCAACTGCTTTTGGAACTTCTTCAAGTCGTCCGGCGAAGCTCGCCATTGCTTTGCTGCATTGTGCCCACTACCACTGTCTGCTCGGCTCGATTTGATAAAGCTATTCGAGTGGATCCATCATGGCCATGCCCGTTTCAAAGGAGCCGCACCAAAGCAAAAAGGAACGAGGTAACGTGCAACGCTTTCCTTTATTCGAATTCAAGACTGCTGTGGTAAGCGAGCCGGGAGAGCTTTGCTGATGTTGGCGCAATAGGCTGCTTCCAATGTTCTAGGAGAAGGATCGTTTGTGACAGAGTTGAGCCCTCGTGTGGCAAATGCGTAAAGAAAGGTGTTGAATGCTCCGGTCTCGCTAGGATCCGCTTCAATAACGGTGTTGCCCGTCGCGGTAGATTGAAGAACTGCACAATTCCAGTGGTTGAAGTCGCCGGCGCAGATAAGCAGGACTCTTGTTCACTGCCAAATGAAGTGAAATTCTCTGAGCTTCGATGGCATCCACACAGTTCACCACGGAATGCAAGATCCGGCAAGGGCCAATATCAGGCCCAGACCGGGAGTGTCAATGCCTCCAAGCGACGGGCCAGATTCGAGCCGTTTCCAACACAACCTGTGGTAGATCGGCCCGATGATGCGCGATGCTCGCCTTCAAATTTTCCAATTACAGGTCTTGATGATGCATTGTCGTCAACCGGGTCAAGTTTCTCCCAAGATCAGCAGCCAGAAGAATCGGGGTCATCAACGCAAGATGAACAGTGCAACAAGGAATTAGAGATGAGTCCTCGAAGCAACCTCGAACGAGAACCGAATCAAGAAGTAATACATCCACATGGTGTTGCGCCATGGATCGCGCCCCTTGCCCCAGAAACACGAAGGCTATTGTATCACTGTAAGCAAGAAATTTTCAATTCTCAATAGCACCCCAGATTTAACCTGTATGTAGTCTCGGAAGCCGTCGCGCCTGTCATGGTAATTCTAGACAAGGTTTCAAATGGATACCGCGAATTCATTTTGCCTATGGCACTTCAAGACGAAGTGCTCTGCAGGGCGGTTGCAGTCGTGGCGGCCCAGCACCTTAGCCAGGGGCTGCCTGCGCTGGAAGTGGCTGCTGAGAAGGGCCGCGCGGCGGTGATCTCACGACTCCGACGGGATGCATCATTTGAATCTCAAGTCTTCAACGAATTCACATGGGCCACTTTGATAGTTCTTCTCGTGGGTGAGACCGTTACAGGAAATGTTGACTACGGCCTCCTTGTCCAGATGCTGCTATGCTTGTCAAACAATCATGCCGTCAAGACGAAGCGATCGCCATTGACTCAATTCCTTGAGGCTCAGACACACATGTTAGTTGATGAAAATGTGCCTCCTGACTTCTTAGCCCTGAAAGTTAACATGCCTGCAAGGTTCACAATGTTAGGACAGCCTTTTCTTGGAGAAGACGATGGCGTCAAGTTCATACAAAGGACATTTGACGGCTGTACAGACTGGCTTCCATGCGAAGAACTTCCTCTACATAGCGAAGATAGGCGGAACGTGGTTCTGATAAGACAGTGCTTCGCAGAGGCCTGTAACATCTACCTTGGGCGTGCCACTACCAATCACAAACAGGAAGTGGTCATCGAGCGTCTGACACAACTTCTACTTCAAATCGACAGCGATGCACGGGGTGCTCACGCATTGGTATGGGTCTATTTTATCGCGGGAGCCGAGGCCAATGATCCGCAGCAAAGGGAGTTTTTTGTCACCCGCATGAACGAGACCTATCAACAGACAAGGTTTCGCAATATTCCAGCCGCTGTGCAGTCACTCCAAAGGATATGGATGAGGAGATCGAGTCAGAAGTGGACGAGCTGCCTTCCGGAGCTGACGCGGGTTTTGGTCATGTGAGTATTTGTAGCTAAGCAATAGGCAGATTAAAATATCATTGGCTTCGTCAGCATGTTATCTGGATGGCAAAACCTCCTTTGTAGCAATACATGATACCCATGATGGCGAAAGTAATATAATGTGGAAGTATACAGTCCTGTCATTCACACCTAAATGCAATATGACTCAGAGTCAGAAGCAATGTCAAAGAAGAAACGAAATGAATTGGTATTATCAGAGAGACGCATGGATCTAAAAGAAATCAATCATCACTTGATGAGAGTCGGATACGCCAAATTTATGAATCTCGCCGACAGAAAAAGGAGAGCCATCACTTCACACTTGCGAAGTCAGGTTGCGGGCGACCGTCGGCCTGGAAGGGCCCTCACCACAGTCACGGTCACAATGGCCAGCCCAGGTACAGCCCCTATGGACTCCAGGGCGAGCACCAACTATCGGAAATTCATGCTCCTTGTTCATGATATCATGGTCTGGAGGAGTGACCACGGGATGGTCCACGTCAAGCTCCGTGAAATGTGCGTCTCTGGGGCCTGCGGAAGCCTTGGGCTCAGCTAACCAATCAGGCAAAGGCTCATCAAAGACAGCCTTCGCGGTAGCAGCGGCAGCAGAAAGCGCCGCAATGTCCGGCGCCTTCTCCTTTCCCTTACCCTTGCCATCCAGCGCTTTCGCCTTCCATCGGAGCACACGCGGGCCGAGGGCCAGCAAAGCGCCCATGGAGACGGTGCCCTGTTGGGCCGGGGGCGGGGCCTGGATAGGGTCCGCAGAGTCCTCATCAGCCAGGTCGAACGCGTCGGGGTGCGGAAGGTCGGGTCCGCGCTGGCACCCGAAGGTATCATCATCATCGACATGCAAGCCGCGCGAGACACCACCTGTAACGGGCACATGGACTGGTTCGGGGGCCCTGACGGAGTCTGGGAAGCGGTCCCAGGGGTTGCCAAAGATATCGTACTCTTCTGGGCGAGGCAGCTTGCGCAAGCGCGCACGCTCGCGGTGGCGTTCGCGTTTGGGGTCACCGAGCTCGAGATCGCGCAAGGCGATGTTCCTCTGGCGCATATTAGACCAGGCACGTCTCGGCGGAGTCAGAGCCAAGGAAAATAATAGCATGATACTCACAGTAATGACGAATCCAATTACGGACATACCGCGTACCCAGCTTTTGTCAACTTCCCTCATTGTATGCGTGTCCTGCTTCGACAGTTGCTCAAGGGATTTCAGATGCTCACTTTTGTCGTCAAGAGCTTATGCCGTCGAGTAGGAAGTTGTTGCGGTTAGTTGTTCTCAGCTTGGTCGTTGGCAGGAAGTCAAGAGACCAAGACTCAGTTCATGCTTGGATCGGCGCGGCTGGTAATTATGTAGTGTTTAATTTAAGAGCCTTTGCCGAGCCGTTCAAAAAGGCGTTGTTGCTCCCATAATATTGCCTTTGCAATCACATACAAAGATTGCTCCCAAAGAACGCGGAATCTACAGAGACTTTTGAAAGGCCTTGATAGACTGACGTCTCAGACAAAGACTTCTCGGGAGACAAGGACATTGTTCCTTTGTGTCCATTCTGACAAATCAGGCCAAGCTAGTGCGCTCTGTTCCATGTCGTGAGGAGCGGACTTGAGATTTGTGGCTCACAGAAGAATATTCGCGACCTCTGGTAAAATGTGGTAGAGCTGACCTGACCGAGGCCGAATAGTTGAACCGTATGACCATGATGACGTGGCCGGGCCAGGGCTGGTTGTGTATACGGTGGGCAAACTTGGTTTTAGCTGTGAGACACATGAGCTGCTCGACAGGAAAGAAATTAGGTCGACTTTGGGAGCAGCAGTGAGAATGCTATAGGGTAACCAGTGGCCTAGGACGACCTGCTATGGGACATGCAATCTGAGGCGACGTGGAACACTTAGTATGCCGGCTCTGGGATGGCGTAGAATGGAACGGTAAGTGAATATACAAATCAAAACACATCTTACACAACACACGCATGGCGTTGGATCTCACCGAGGTGACCAAGACAAACACTTGTATTACACTACGGTTGAGGTATCAATGATCTCGCTTGACGATGAATGAACTTTAAAAAATAACAAGAAAACAAAGCCTACTAAACACGTCCTTTCCCTTATAGCCTCAAAAAGCAAAACATTTGATAGTGGAGAGCGGCAACCACCACCACCATGACGTTACCGACGACGACGACGACGATGACGGTGCGTGCGTGCGGGTTTGTGGTGGGCGCAGGTTCGGCGTCGACTTGTTTGACCCCGGAGCAATTGGCTGTCTAGTCGACCTTGGCATTTGCAAGCGTCCTCGCCATGGGGCTGCTGATGTTGTTGACCTGATTCATCGAGAGCTTCTTGTACTTGGACTGTTTTCGCAGTTTTTTTCGGGCAACCATGACGGGGACGGAGCTCTTGGTCACCAGGTAATTAGAAAATGAGCCAAGAATGACGCTGCGGATGAGTTGTTAGCTATGTTTCGTTCTCAGGCAAGATTTGGATGGAGCCGCCGGTCACAACTTACCCCTTCAGGGCGCTCTGTCCCCGACTGCCCAGGACAACAAGAGTCGGGTTGACGACATCGATAATCTCGAGTATCTGATGCTTAGGGTTCTTGCAGTGCAGAACCTCTACGATCACACGGACCTGCAGCTTTGTCTTGCGGAGGAGCCTTTCCACCCTGTCGGTGATGTCCTGAACGGCCCTGTGCCGTTCTTCCTCGGCCTTCGATTTGATTGGAGTTGCCAAAGACTCCGAGCTTTGGTCGGCTTTATGCACTTCTAGGGCGCTTCCACCGGGGGTGACAGGTGCTTTGCTGTCGGCAACTACGTTTAGCGCAGCACCTTGATCCTTGATGGACTTGGCGTCGTCAGCTGGAGCAATGCCGGCCTCCTCGTCAACACAGTAAAGGCAAATCATGGTATCGCCATCTCGGAGTACCGTGCCAACTGCCCACTCGAGGGCATGTGTCGCCTCGTCACTCAGATCAGACGCAACGATGTACTTGCGCAGAGTTCTCTGCTCTTCCTTGGCTTCCTGCGCGACCTTTCGCCAGTCGCCGCGGTAGATGATGCGCAGAGCTCGAGCAGCATTAGGTGTGTCCTTGATAGGAGTCTGAAACAATGAGAGCTTCTGTGCTCGCCTGATATCTGTGAGATCAGCCTCCGTGTCGGAGTCCATAGGCGTCCTTGCTCCCGAGGGCGGGCCATCGTCGAAGCTGGTGGCTGGATGTATTGAAGATGCTTTCGAAGACTTTGTCCTCTCACTCTGGCCAGCGGGTCCTGTGACGGTGATTTGGGGTTCATCGAGAAGTGATCGGTACTGGTACTTGACGTGAGGGTTCTTCGCAACCTCAATGCCTGTGATATCTGTTAGAACGGGCTCTCTGCTTCTCAGGACAGAATGTGAATTTTTCCTTACGTTCTTCCTCAGCAGCCGCTAGCAGGCTCAGTGCTGTTCTGTCCTTGTCCGCCTTCGCTCCTGCCTTGTCGGAGTCCTCAAAGCTCCTAGCTGCCTTACGGCCACGATCTCCCTCCTCCGCATTCGAGTCGTTGTCGTCGCTGCTATCGTCGAACAAATCGTCGCCGTCGGGGCTGAAGTAGTCTTTAGCCAGCCTGCCGCCATCGGTGTGCTCTTCGCTCTTTTTCTTGCGCCCAATCTCTGCAAGGGTCCCGCCAGAACGGAGGAGGTTTGCGTCTGAGAGCCGCCGGTACGCGTTGCTCATGTCCACCCCGTACGTCTCCTCCACGAACGCCCTCCCTGCCGGGCTGAGGTGCCTTCCTGACAGCAGGTTCGGGGCGGGTGAGCTCGACCGTATGCCGAGACGGGAGTGAGGAGACCGCGACTTGCTCCCAAGGCGCATTCCAGGCCCCGCTATGGAGTGGCGACCCCTGGTGTCACCAGGGAGCGGTATCCTGCTGACATCACTGCCGCGTACGATGTGGGACATGGCAGAGGGAGGCTGGGGCACCTTCTTGTTGCCCTGCGTAACACGCTTCGGGAGGGCAGCATGGCCGGTATTGCTCGTGATGATGTCGGAGAATTGGTATTCGGAGGTAAGGTCTCGGTTGCCGTCTGATCGGGGGCCAAAGCCCACAGGTCTTGCCGCAGCATCGGACATGTGCCTGGGGTGGGAGGAGTTGGCGGCGCGGGCAAGCTGGTTGGACGCCAGCACGGGCGAGGACGGGGTGCTGAAAACCTGCTTTCCTGCAGAAGCAGATGTTGGAGGGCTGTCCATGTCGAGCATGCTCCTGACGGGGCCAGCTGGCGGGCTATCAACGTCAAGCATACTTTTCATAGGGCCTGCGCGAGTGAGACACATGGTTAGTTAAGGACTGATTCTGGTCGTGCGCGAAGGGGCATGTTTACCTATATCCAGCATGCTCCTGACAGGCGACCGAGGGGTGAAAGGAGACGAGGAGCGAACGCCGCTGAGAGCGCTGGGTGGGCGAGGGCGGTTCCTAGCCGCAATGAGGGCCTCTACCTCGCGCCTCTCCTCCTCCAGCGCCGCCTCCATAGACATGACTTTGTGCGGGCCAGACATGCTGGAGAGTCCAGTGCTTTATTTCGGTGGTGATCTGGTGAGACGGGCAATCGAGTGTGGACGGGCTCGGCGTGGGAGGACAATCGGACAGGTTCGACGTAAAAAAAGAAAACCGCCAAAGTTGCCCAACGGCAAGTCGTCGCCAAGATGTATTCGGTCGCGCAAGAGGCTGGGGTGTGATGCTCGATCGAGAGGTGTGGTATTGTAACTCAAAGGTATGGCAGGTTCGAGCTTAACGTGGGATGATCTGTGGGCGTCGTTGTGTGCAGGATTCGAGGTCAGGGACAGGAACACACAGCATCGTGTGTGTCAACGGAGGGGGTGAGAGCGGGACGTTGCGATGGGTCGAGTGGCCTTCAGGTCATGGCTGCGCAGAGGGTGGCCCGGTCAGTTGCCAAGAGAAGTGGTCGCCAAGTCTGAGTGCTGGGTGCTGCTACAGCTCCTGGTCGACTTGTGTGTGTGTGTGAGTGTGTGTGAGTGTGTGTGTACACGCAGGCAGGCAGGCAGGCAGCTCTGTACTGTAGAGACAGGACGGTGTGGGCGTGAGTGGGCTGGGCGAGAAGGTCTGACTGACTGCCAAGTCTTTGGCGCAGTCGACGATCAATGAAAAGGAGGGGAAGCTCCCTGTGGTGTTTCTGCTGCGCCCGCTGTGGACCGCGTGGGCTGAGATGATGTCAAGTCAATTCTCCAGTCCGCCCTTGATGGTTTCTTTTTGGGTCTTGACCAAAAGAAAACGTAAGGATGGGCGGAGGTTGTCTCGGGCGGGCTGGTTGTCTCTCTGTCTATGATGTTTATTATTGTTCATTGGTTTCATTCATTAGGCTTTTTAGCCGTGCCGCTAGGCTGCGACGATGATCAGTGCGTGCTCAACATGTGGCATTTCTCCTCTGTCACCTTTTACTGAAGCAGCACGGATTCTCATGCTCTGCTCCGCTTGGGCATCTGTCGGAAATGAACGAGGCCAGACCAACCCAGACCCGACCTGTTAATTGATGGGTCCTCGGATACTCGGAGACATTTTGAGCCTCTTCTTGCCTTGCTGTTCAGCTATTCCCTCAGATACTTTAGTTTTCTGAGAGAGAGCGATAATAGCCAATATCCATCTTCAACGTCTAACATATGTACTGTGTCCGCGCGGACGTATCACAAGCCAGAGTTCAGGGCCCAAAAGCTAAAGGGGCAGGGCTGGTGGGCAGGCAGATGGGGAACTGCATCTGCAGTAATGCCTCCTGCGGCCCTTGACCACCCTTCCTGTCTTCTAGGCCTTAAGCGCTGCCCCACACGCTAGTCAAGACCCCGCCGTGCCCGCCGTGCCCGCCTACGTTCAAGGTTGTAGGTTAGCCGATCCCCGACAATTCTCATCCCTGCCCCAGACGCTGGGAGGGTCCAGGAGTCCAGACGACCAGACGACCAGACGACCAAACGACGAAACAAGCCGGCGGCCAAGAGCTGCAATGTCATGACACAACACAACACTACACAGTACGGCAAATCTACATGAAAACAGTTGCCAGACCATACACAAGACTGTGAACATGACTGGACCAATAGCGCATAGTGCTCCTTCTCATAGAATGAAATTCCTATGGGACAACATATTTTGGGATAACCCACTACGTCTTGCGGGTTAACCTGCTGTAGGATAACCTCCTGTGGAATGACCTCCTGTCGGATAATATCTTAAAGGCTAGGAGCTGTTTGTCCTTCTAATCCATTTCTACGCCCTTGGGCAACTCAGCAACCTCCAGGATCCCCTGCCAGATGTAGTCGAGACCGGTTCATGCTGAGCCTCAGGCCAAGACCACAGGAGTTGTAGTCCATCGGACTGTCTCCGTCCAGTGCATTCCAAGGTGGTGTACCAGGTATTTTACATTCATATTTACAGCCTGCCAACTGCCAACTGCCAAACCACCATCACTCCGGCATGCGACCGGTTCTTTGAGTCGGCATACCTACACCAGCACAACCAGCCGCATAGATAGCCATACAGGTAGTCAGATAGACTGGTAGATAGGCCGGAAGCGGGCGAGACCGCAGGCGCACGCATCCTCTTCAACGCGTGCTAGAGTCCATACAACAGGCGCCAACACACCTAGCCGACCCTCCTCTTCATCAGGGCTGGCGAGCTAAGATTCGCCCGGACACTCGTGCCCAACTTGTGCAGCTGGTTCCTCTTATCCCACACACTGCTCTTGCCCTCGATCACCGCCACGATCTCCTCGCCAATCCTGTGCGCCAGCATCTTCTTGCCCGAACCGTTCGACGTCTTCTTCTCCACCACGTCCATGATCCACGTGAACGCAGTCCTCCGCCGCGCCCTTCGCGAGATTGGCACCGGCACTTCCAGCGCCTTACCACCACCCGCCAGGCCCGTGAAGCCGCGGATCCGGATCAGCGGTGCCACCGAGTCAACAGCCAACATCAGGTAGAGGTTCGGGTTCAGTGGGAGGTGCTCTGCTGGAGGAGACCCAGGCAGGAGCGGTCGTTGGGGGTTGATCTTCGGGGCGGGTGATGTTCGCAGGTAGTTGAGGATCATGGCCATATCCTGTACGGCTGTTAGCTTCTATTCTCTCCCATTTTGACTGTCGTGGCTCCCTCGTAGAGAATTGCGACTGTACAGGACTTACCCTTTGTGCCTTGCTCAGCTTGCCATCGCGCATGAGCAGCTTGGTAAGCTGTATTATACCCTCCTCGTAGCGGTGCTGCATGTGGAATTTCGTCTCGTGAAGCTTGCCTTGCGGTATCTCTGGCGTCTCGAACTTGAACCCGCCAGAGCGCTTGTCGAAAGGGTTCAGGCCGTTCGCCGTGAGCTCCAGCTGCGCCAAAGCCTCCTCGACGGGCGTCGGTTCCCGCATCTGCACATCCTCCTCTCTAATCGGACCTCGTGATGGTGGTATAGGAAGGTCGCTTGATTGACCAGGAGTCGCTCCTTCAGCAGCACCGGGTATGTTGGGAATGCCGCTCGAACGAGGCACTCTTGGGTCTGTGGAGAGCTGTCGTGCAAGTGCTGTAATTGCGGGTCGCTGCGACTGTGCCGGCCGTCTTGATCGAATAGCGATGGAGCGGCATGCGCCCCATAGGTTGGAGGTCGGAGGCATTGTGAGGTGTGCTGGGCGACTGCAATAACAAATTGCAAATCACGGGCGCCAGTAGATGGCAGTGATGCGCGGTCGAAGCGATCGCGAAAAATCGAAGCCACTTCCGGCAGGCATGGCGCGGCTTATGTAAGCTCCCGCAGACCTGCCAGGGGCATCCTCTCTTGCTCCAAAAGCTCATCCCAAGCTCCTCTTCAGGGCTTCTTCCATTTACATACAACCGTTCGGCTTCTTGCATGTCGATCCCTGCGTCTTTTCTTATTTTGTCATGCTTCATCTCAGCTTGAGACTTTGTTCTACGACTTCACCGCCTCGGTTTTTGAAGGCGAAGCCGCACAATTCACGCCTTTGTCTCATCTTGGAACATCACAGCGAGCGACCAGCAGCTTCGTACGATCAAGGGCAGACACTGACTATTCCCATTATTTCCGCGCGCCCAGCAATCGGGCGTCGATGATCTTACCATGGACTGATATGCACTTTGAACCATCATCGCCCGGATTATCTGTTCCGCCCCCATCGAGATGGAACCCATCTTGTCCGACCCGGTTCACCGGTCAGCACCAACACCGAGGGCTGGATTCCATTGCGACTCCATTGCATCAGGCCGCTTCAATGAAACCCAATTGAACCCCCTCCTTGCTGTCCGCCTCGCCGAAAATGGGATCAATCAGGTCTCAATGCGAGACTACACTCGAAGCCGGTCACTGGCACCCTTTATTTTCAACGCTCAACTCCACCGCTCGTGTCATACTGTAAACCGATGACATGATGTCTCGCTCGGCTAAATTGCCCCCGTCTCCCCGTCCACGTGGTGGTTGGCATGCAACAGACTGCAGTACAGTCAGCACTCAAGCCCGACACTGGCATGCGCGACATACATCCGCGGCCCTCGGCCCTCCCTGGTCGGTTCCTCAGTGGATCGCCATCGCTTGTGATCACAGGACTCTGTATGGGGAAAGCAGGGGAGGGAGGCTTAAACCTGAGGCCTCTCCTGCTTTTGTCATGTTGTCCAATCCCGGATGAAGCCGCAAACAAGCCGGTGGGCCTCGCCAGCGATGTCCGAATGCAGGGTTGACAGCTCCGCCTGGCTGTCTGCCTGGTACCCGATAGACAGTTTATTCTATGCCTTCAATATGCTTGAGGGTGTACAATGACCCATGGCTGAGACAAGGGTCGGCTCCTCTTCCCACACGAGCATGTCCTGCAGGTGTCAGGGTGTCATTGGACTTCGACTACTTTACTTCCCCAAAGCAACCCAGCCCTGTAACAAGTGTTAGCCGCAGAAACAGCTGCATGCCAATCTGCAGTGAGAGCCAGGTGGCCGCAGGTCGTTGGGAGGAATAAGACCGTTTTTTTTTCTTGTCGTTACTCTAACAGGGTTTGCTGGCCTCGGAGTCGAGGGCCGGATCAATTGCCATGGTCTGCATTGCACGAGAAGAGGAGACTGGAGCGAGGCAGAATCCTGCCTCAGCATGGCGAACCCGACCGCAGTGTGCTGCTTGTCCTGCACCTCCGAGTAGTCTACGTCGAGTACACCGGCTCTCAACGCTACCAACGTTCAGACCCTTGCTCGCAGATCTTGGCCCAGATTTCTGCCCCCGATGGTCACTCAACCATGAATGAGCTGTCATCTTTCGAGGCCTCATTGTGAGCATTGTTCATTATTGCTTTTTGTTTCCAAAGTCAGAAGGCCAGAAGGCCCAACGTCGCATGTCACAAAAAAGTTGAACAAAAGAAGACATGTAATATCTGATTGGCATTATTATGAGACTGCTCTCATCTGATCTTATCTCGAGATGCTAGTGCCAAGAGCAAGTACAGTTATGGAAAGAGATGGGGAAAACCACTTTCCCATGGACTCCGTCATGTGAAAACGTCCCTCACTCCATTTTTTGTCTTTCGCAATCTGACTTGCTTTTCCTTATCTCTCCCCATGTACTGTTGCCGTCCTTCCTCCCTTCGGTCAAAGATGGAAATGACGAAGTGGAAGTGCCGTTCTGATCAAGCAAAGTGATGTCGTAGAACAATTTCGACTACCCAAGCCCTGCACAAACACAAACACACACATACACACAGACACACAGACACCGCTTCCCACCGGGAGTTTTAGATCTGCATCCGCCTAGATCCGGCCCACTTGCCTAACCCAGCCCAGAGGTGGGAAGAAGAAGCAAACAGGCGCACCCTCGCCCCGGTCATTTTGTCAATCTCGCTTGTTCCCGCATGTCTTGCCCTCTGCCCAGACGCCCCCATCCGGATGGATCGCCGTGATCTGAAGGGAGAAAAGAAACCCAGACAAGGAGAGAAAAATCAAGAATCAAACGGGGGTGCATAATGCTGCCAAGAGTACATGCGCGTGGCGTCACCAGACATTCCCATCTTCAGCTGCCGGCAGGTTCTTTTTTGTGTCTGAATGCTGGACTCTGATTGTTTGTGTCCCCAAACAGGCGCCCGTCGTCTAGGGGATGCCCAGCCCAGCCGGCAGTGATGTAAGATGACCATGGAGTACAACAGGATAAGAACATGAGCAAAAAAGAGAGAGTGAACGAAAAAAAAAAAACCACCAGGGGTTGGAATGAGGGAAGAAAAAAGAAAAACCAGTAGGTGGAAATACAACGCCAAACCCCCCAAGTGCCCTTTTCTCCCTTGCCGTGGGGCACCGTTTCGGTGTTGTCTGTTGTTGCCCGCTGTCTCTTTTGTTTTTTTGGTTTTTCCATGGCGGTGACGGACGGTATCAAGTATGGTACAAGTCGAGTCGCACGAACCGGAGCGGACCCCGGGGGTAAAAAGGTGGCAGTGGGAATAAATTGCGAGGCTGATGCGTTTGGTGGGATAGGAAGCGCCAGAAACCAAAAAAAGAGGGAAAAGAACCAATAGTACAATGAAGTCCGGCAGGACAGAAATGCACGCCCAGAGTGCTCGATAGATAGGTAGATGAAACCTTGTCGTGGCAGCCCGTTTCTCCAAAACGCGATCAGGCTGCGGCAGGCAGGCAGGTAGGCGGACGATGAGGTTGGACAGATCAGACTGAAGTGCCGTCACCCTCGCCACGCGTCAGGGAACCACACGCTGTGTGCTGCGAGAAAGTGAGTGTGAGAGAGTCAGAAAGAAAAAGGGAAGAGGCAGGAAGAGATCTGCAGCCTGTGGCTTGTCAGAGGTAGACAGATTCTCGTCAGTCGCTGCGACTGCGCCTCCCTCCCCTCCTCCTGCCTCTCTTCCTCTCTCACACACATTCGCGGGCCGCGGCGGCGGCTCCCTCCTTGTTCCATGGGCCGTTCTACCACCTCCTCGACGTCTGTGGCGACGCCGCCATGGAGATGAAGCTGAGGGCCACCTCGGCGGCGTCCTCCTTGGCGTTGTTGAGGTTCTTGCCATCGTACCAGAACCGGGCCTGGTGGATCGCGCCGTTGACGGTCACGCGGCTCGACCAGGCTGTGCGACCACCTTTATTATTTTGATTTTCTGTCAGCAATGGCTTGGTCCTCTCCCGTCCGCCCTCCCGTGGGGTTCTGCGGCGGTTGCCCCGGGGATGAGTGGCTGGCTTACCTCTCCTGTCTGAGACGATTTGGAACGAGGGCGAGGCGATCTGGTACTCGCGGCATGCGTCTGTCTTGTGTGTTAGCGTCTGGTTCTTGGGGGGAAAGGTGGAAGAGGGAAGTAGTCAGGAGGCCGTGAGGCTGTGTGGGATGGTCGAACCTTCAAGCTTGCTTTGCCAGGCGCAGCTCTCTCCGGCACTGCTGGCGCTGTGGGTTCGGGAGCTGTGTCGTGAGGAAGACATGGTATTGTGTGGTATTGTGTGTTGTGTGCTGTACTGTGCTGTGTTGTGTTGTGCTGTGAAGCGTTGCGTTGCGTGTGTGGTCTTGTGTAGTGCGGTGTTGCGCTGTGCTGTGTTGATGCGGCAAAACTGGAGATGGGAGTGCAGTGTTGTGCAGTATGATGATCCCGGAGGACAAGCGTGGAAGAAGGCTTTGAAATCGCGGGCTGAATCAACGACAGAGGTTGCAAAGCAAGGGAGGAAGAGTGATGTGAGATCGATGCAATAGTGGTGGTTCGATAATGACTGAAGGGAGAGGGAGGCCACGATGCTCTTATACCCGGGCCAGTCCTTGAGCAACAGGCTTACGGGCAGGTGAAGTTGATTGGCGACAGGGTGTTGTATTGTGAGCTGGCAGAAAAATGAGTGACGGTTGGGTAGGTATTGCTTCGTCCTCACATAGATTTTCTACGTCGTCTTGTTTGCATCAGACGTTGCAGGTAGACGGTCGGTCGGGAAATAAGTGTGGCCTCGGATAAGTGCATTGTTCGTGGCCTCCTAGGATGGGGGCCGGTATTGCTACGCAGGCAATCTAAACCTGAAAAAGACAGAAGTGAAAGGGAAGTCTCAGGCATTTCGAGGCTTGGGTAAGTCCATCTTTGCTTTTTCACAACAGAAGCATAGCTGAAATGGGGGACACATACTGAGAGACCTTGCGTGCAAGTACTGCGATTGAATCGTCATAAAAGCGTCTCCACAATAGGAAAAGAGCCAGTGACAGCTTGTTACTGGGAATCAGAGCGTGGAAAGGATGTACTAGCATCCATCAGAGGAGTGAGGTGGTACAAGAAAGGTACTATGAAGTAAAGGTGCAGCGCTCCAGGCTGTGTCTGACGGAGTGTGACGACTGTCTTGGGAGAAGGAGTCGACTAGACCGGGCCGTATGAGATGGCGAATCTACCGAAAAGCAAGATGAAAGCATGCCGCATCATTACGACGGTGAATTTTTGCTATCGTGGATCCATTCGAATTTTGTTCTTGCTTCATCTGCGTCATGTAAAATGACGAGGTGCAATCGCGGGCTATTCAAAGAGATCCACGCAGTCAGGTTAGGCTCAGATCTCTGTCACACCTCAGATACGCCTGAACGTAGGCGCAGGCAAGGTGGGCAGGGCAGGCAGGGTGGTTCGAGATGCCAGCATGCTGTGAGCAATCATGCAGCCAGGGAGACCTCAAGCGGGCGTGGCACCTGCATGCGGAGACCGGGGGCTGCATCCGTTGACAACCACCCCGGTGTAGAATCGGGGGGGTCGGGCAGCCTTCTTCCACACCGGACATCCCTCTTCTGATCGAGTGGGTGTCGACAACTGCAGCTCTCAATCTGTTGCTTCCACGATCTTGGGGATTTCTTCTCACATCGGTGTTTCTCAAAATGTTTGCTCGCCCTGGCGATCCTATATGCAATGTCTGATCTCAGCCGTCCGCTCCAATGGAAGCGGGACCAACGTCGTAGCGTCCCAGAAACCTGGGCCGAATTCATGACACCCGAAGGCGACAAACGACGGCTTCACGCCTGAGGCCCAAATCTGGCATGATTGCAGGTCTCATGCCAGGCACGGTAGGCGAATGCCACCCACCCTCGAGTACTGTACCCGACTCACTCTCATTGGGTGCCTCTCCTTTTTGGAGTGAAGCTTGACACCTGAAAATATGCAGGTGATGTTTTGTTGAGCGGCCTGCTTAGTTCGTGATGTGTTCAAGGCATGCCGCTTGCAAGCCACACCCGATGGACGACGTTCGTGAGAACAGGAAACTGCCCAGTTTCAGCTGCCGATGAGCTGGCTCCCCATGATCGCGATTGTACTGCCACAGTCCCAATGAACAGGGAACGGTAGCATTCCTGGCTTTATGCGAGTGCGAGCTTACGTAGAATAAGCACAAATCAGACTTACAGCCCAGTTCATGGGCCATACGCGGAATGCAGCCGGCGAACTTGATAATACTGACCATGTACGTATACTACCTGACCAGTCGACTCAGGCAGGGTCAGGAGATTGCCAAGAAACAGCTGCTGGCCTTGGTCAGTGGAGTATTGCAGCAAAAGGGCGCAGTAATGACGCTGTGTGCATCAGTGCGATGCTCCTTGCCTTGATAAGCTACCAGTGACCACCCCGAAGACTTATGTAGTTAGCCTCAGAAGCACAGATCTTGGTAATTCGGACCATCCCATTCCTATCCGCTCGTGTCGTGGACTGATTTGTCTAGATCCAGGGTGGCAGTGATAATGGTGTAGCTCAGGCTCGCATTTACCTGGTCGGCGGGTTGAACGAGACGGGGCTACCCGTGGGTGTTACGAGCAGAGTAGTGTCCTTTCTCTGGTCGTACAGACAATCTTGGTTCCATCAGCCCTGTTGCAGACTCGGTGGTGTAGGACGGGAGTTGTCCGGGCTTCGCGGTATTTGGAGACTGCGACATGGCCATGGACTGCGCGGTTTTTTAATGAGTTGGCCCCCTACAGATTATCAGACGCCGAAATGTTTTCCTTTTGCCTTCATGAGAGGCAAATTGTGGCTCGAATGGCTGTGATAGCTTATGGACGTTGAGACAAGGGTCAACTTAGACGCGGCTCTTCGAGCGATCGTTGTCATCTGCTGCGGGTGCCGAAGGAAAAGCAAAGCTGTATCACCCGGAGTTGTGAAAGTGTCCCCAGCTTGCCACCATCCAGCAGCATAGCAGCATGCAACACCCAATCGGTAGACCTGCATGCCTTGTTACACCAGTGATGAATATCCCGTTCGGGCATCCCGCCCGCAGCCCGTCGGGCTTGACGTGCAATAGAATAGTGTCCATTTTTGTGGGAGAAGTCAGCCTTGTGCAGTCGTCTTGTGACTGACATATGTCGTGGCCAGCACCAACGCATCGTTCCGAGTCCAAAAGCTTCGTATTACTCTTGTTGCGCCTTCAAAACGGTCTCGATGGCTGCAGTGGCTTGATTTTTCTAAGTCGAGTCTGAGCCAGGGAAAATGGCGCGCATCCGTCATATCACTGTTTTGTGAAGTGCGAACTGTCTTGATCTCAGGAAATGGCGTGCGCTATCTGTGGCTGAAAGCCTGTAGACTCGTCCACATGGGAAGTGTTCCTCACGATGGTCAAAGGCGAAGCTTTGCGAATGCTGTGGCTGCGAGTTCACGGGATTTCACAAAAGAGGACTGCTGAAGAGGTTGATGCGGAAAAGGTGCAAACGCAAAGCAGTTGGCCGGCCACCCAGCGCTGCCAGCCAGCTGCAGCCGTCTTGTCGATGGTGTTAGGGCGACTTTGATTTTTCTACGGTCAAACAAAGCTTTTTCAGGCCTCTGATTCCTCGGACAACTGCATTCGGGCAGCCTGCACGGCAGTGCCAAAGGGCCGGCTGTGTTGTTGGCTCGGACAGGCGCATTGGACAGGCACGGGAAGCTCACACGATGGAAAAGGTTGGCCTGGATGGGCTGTCGTCCAGTTCGATTCTTGGTCAAAGAAAGGTAGTTTTCTGGTGAGGCTGCGGTGAGTGCAAAGAGGCCCAGCGAAGGCATGTCGTGGGCGTCGAGACAGCGCACAAGGAGACACAAGTCGAGATAGTCTGGGCCAGACCGACGCTGGCGTGTTCAACGTGGCACTACAGGGCGCCTTCAACCGACATTCTGAGGGCCGTAATGGAGAAAGTGGCGGGATTCAGGCGGGATTCCCTCGCTGCATGTCCCAAACGCTTCCACGGCATTTTCAGCAAGACTGAGTTGATGGCGTGGGAGTGACAGGTAACGGGTGATGGTTGGAGGCAGTTTGGGAGCTTCCAAGCGCGCGTGACGTGACGTGACGGCAATGGGGTCTGCAGTATTTTGTGATTGATACAGACTATGCTGACAAAGTCAGGGGCTGCATCAACTGTGGGGTCGCCAACCAACAATGAGTACCCAAACCTTCGCCCAACTTGAACAATGGCTTGGGCTTGATCCCACCCCGGCCTCGAAGCTGAGCTGTCCGGTTGACACTGGGAAAATTTCAATAATCACACAGGGACTCGAGCAAACAAAGATATTTATCAAATGTATCAGACGTCACCCAAACTACATCTAAGCAGGATCAAAGCATTACGATGGTTTCGAGGAACTCGCATCAAGCCATACAGTTTCAGAAACAGAGTTGATTGCTTCTACTTGACTTTCTTTAGTGTAGGATGTTCGGGTTTGATCACAAATCAATCTTTGCGCAGTCGTGTTCATGGCGATCTTGGGTTCAGTCGAAATATGAGCGAGCTCTTCGAGATACCGAGGTAATTTAAGTTGCAATTTTTATTAATGATCAAAAATCCATTTGAAAAGAAGTACGGTTATATTTGGAAAACAGTTTGGGTTGAAAATTGCATGTCATTAGATAGTGATCCAAGAGTCATCTGCAGAGAGTCTCCTCGCTCTTGCTCTCAAAGGGAGGCCACGACTGGGGAAACTCTGATTTCGGGCAGCCAGGTCGTATGTTTAATAGTTGGTAATCAGAGGTAAGTACATGAGAGCATAGAGTGGGCATCGCAGCTCTGATTATGTTGTTCTCTCAAACATGTGTATCGTCGAGTTGAGGCGGATGACTTATCGCTTTCAGCTGTCAGAAGATGTCATCGGCGGCTGAGCAGGGATCAGATCTCCGCTTTCCCCAGATCTAGGGTCAGGGGTCCGGATGAGGGCCCCCATTCTCCACATTGGACCTCGGCTTCTTTGACTCGGATGACCTCCCGAGGTCGACCTCCGCCTCCGCCTCCTTTCACAAAGACGGCGTCTTCATTCACCATAGAGTAGAGCATTGTTTCAGCGTCTTTCTCTTCGTAGACTACACTTCGCCATACTAGTGTTTTCATAGACCACCACTCGGACAAGAACATCGGCTTCGTTATCTCCCCTTTGCTCCCGCAGAAGACCAGCAGCATGCCGTGGAACACAGAGCTCACGCGCCGCTTAGGCATCCGAGGTGAGTCGGCTACTTGAGAAGGACGAGCCCATGAGGAGACGAGAACAAGCCCTAGAGACACAGTCAACTGACGAGAATCACAGTGCCCGTCGTGCAAGGAGGTATGATGGTATGTGTCCTGTCCCACGTCCGGCCAGCTTTCAGTGTTCCTATGGTCCGACTCATGTCACCAAGATGACATGCCGTCGCAGCGGACGGCTTCAACATGGAATCGCGATGAGATACTGACTCCGGACTCCTCTTCCAGTATGTCGGGTACGCCGAGCTGGCCAGCGCAGTCTCCAACGCCGGCGGGCTTGGCATCATCACGGCTCTCATCTTCCCAACTCCAGCCGACCTGCGCAAGGAGATCCAGAAGTGCAGGAAACTCACTAAGAATCCCTTCGGCGTAAACATCACCCTCCTACCATCCCTCAACCCGCCTGATTATGGCGCCTACGCCCAGGCCATCATCGACGAGGGCATCAACATCGTCGAGACGGCCGGCAACAGCCCTGGACCAGTCATCAGGAAGCTGAAGGAGGCCGGGTGTATCGTGTTGCACAAGTGCAGTAAGTCTATTCCCATCCAGGCTGGGCAATCTCCATCTCTCTCTTTGCGTGTGCGACAGAAGCTGACCGAATGCCACCTCGCACAGCCACCATCAGACACGCACAGAGCGCGGTCAAGCTCGGTGTGGACTTCCTAAGCATCGACGGATTCGAGTGTGCAGGGTGAGTGATGGCACCGCATGCGGGCCCCGTCATGCTTCTGTCCCCGTGATTAGGCTTGCGACGTGGTGCTTGTCATGCCACGGTCCTTTCTCTTTGCTTTTCGTACCGGCCGACGCACGTCATGCAAGCCGCGGCTGACGGCTTCGTCCTGCCGGGCAACGTCGCTCAAGCCCGCGCGCGGGCCCTTGTCTGCCTTGTACTCTACAGGTCCCGTCCGGCCGCTCAGCATGCGGCCTCCCTCATGCACACACCAGCCCCCGGGCGCTTGCTTTTCTCTTTCGTCTCGTGTTTTTCTTTTCTTTGCCCTCCGAGTATCGGAACGGACACGACACGAGGTTCACGATGCTGACGCGCTTCTCATAGTCACGTCGGCGAATCAGACATTACAAACTTCATCTTGCTTAGCCGCGCCCGGCAGTCGCTCAAGGTGCCCTTCATCGCGTCGGGCGGGTTCGCGGATGGCCAGGGATTGGCGGCCGCGCTGTGCCTCGGCGCGAGCGGCATCAACATGGGCACGCGCTTCATGTGCACTGTCGAGGCGCCCATCCACGAGAACATCAAGAAGGAGATTGTGAAGGCTAGTGAGACGGATACGGCCCTCGTGCTGCGCAGGTGGACAAACACCACTCGCTTGTACAAGAACAAGGTCACCGAGGAGGCGCTCAAGGTCGAGCGGGAGAGCAAGACCGGCGAGTTTGCTGAGATTGCGCCTTTCGTGAGTGGGCAGAGGGGTCGGCAGGTGTTCATCAACGGCGATCCGGACTATGGCGTAAGTTTCTCCATTCCGTTTCTGTGGATTGCTTGGTAAGAATACCGTACTGACGCGGGTCAATAGGTCTGGACTGCTGGCCAGGTGATCGGCCTGATCCATGATATTCCAACATGCAAGGACCTCGTCGAGAGGATCAGTGTGGAGGCCGAGGGATCGCTTAAGGAGAAGCTAGAGCTTGTTTCACCGACACAGAGCAAGCTGTAGATGTGTTATAGATTTGTTGTACAATTGACGGTTAGCAATCTGTTTTTAGAAGTTCCAAGGTTGCGATGAAGATAGCGAATGTCAACGTTAGGCTTTCGACGAATAAGGTCGGACCGAGCGCTCTTCAACACATGATTATACCACCTTTCCATCGGTGTCCGTCCTTTTATTTGTCGCAACCCCTCCGTCCTAGTCGTTCACTCCTTGTGGCAACGCGTTCGACCTTATTCCGGAATGATGGAGTGCTGGAACAGCTCTCACCTTCTACTTTCAACATCCAGAGCCAGTCTGGGCTGGACCCTTGTTACAAAAATCCATTGTCATAAAGTAGTAAATCGGCACATCGTTCACGGTCAATAGTCGTCTTCCCAAAGTAACTGGATGAGGGGAGATGGCAAATTCATTGTGGTCAACCAATTGAATCTTGAAATTGGTCAACATTGAACCCTTGCCGGCAGTCCGATCCCTCCCTTGATGGATATGCTTTTCCATGCCCGCGCAAGACTCCAAAATCCATTTCAGAAGAATGCTTTTTATAATACCTAGCCTATCTCCCATCATCTTGACCAGCTTTACCCCACGAATTGGTTCTGCCTTGACATGGTCTATGGAACAGTGGCTCTATGGGGGTCGTCATCCGGCACCACAGTTCACATTGGCTCGAAGAGGTCTCATCGTCCAGCCCAAGTGTTTTCCTCTTCATATACAACTCCAGTAATCAATTCAATGTAGGAGCTGGCCTTTTCCAATCGCTGTTGTATGTATCAACCCAGGCAGTGTCCTCGACAGTGTCTCCGCCAAGTGCGTCTATGGCATCTTGGCTCATCCGATCCCGATTGCCGCCCTGGTGATACATGAACGGTATGGGCTCGCCATGGCGTCGCAAGGGATGAACCCGCTCTGTACTGCCCACAGGGCTGAAGGATCCGCAGATCATGGTCTTGGCTGCCGGCCTCGGCATTTCCAAAAATGGCCTGCGGGAGTCACTGCCGTGCCAGCTTTTAGTTCGAATAAACGTTTTAAATATTAACTAAAATTCGAAGGCCTCCTATGGCCATATGCCGTACTCGAACGGGTCGACGTGCGGGTAGTCGGCTCGCATCCCCATAATGATGCTGTATTCGTCTCTGAGCAGATCGGAGCCCTCGTTGCCGTAAGCCGGGTATTTGCTCATCTCGTGCCTCCGCAGCGCCACGTTCCACGGGAAGCTGGAGTGGGCAACGCCCATGAAGGCGCTCGCCTTGAACATGATTAGAAAGTCCACCAGGGCCTGCTGATCGAACGTCATGCTTTCGAGCTGCTTGCGGGCGGCTCCTCGAAGCAAGTCGTATTTTGTCACTACCGCCACATTTCCTTTCACCAGGCTCGACGCTTTCAAGCGCTCAGCGAACACGTCGACCACCTTCTGGTCTCCTGACGCGACGTAAACGACGCGGAGGCCAGTTCTCGCTAGGTTCTCGAACTGTTCCCTGAACTGCTCCTCCATGCGCGAGTACCGCCACTCCTCCGGCGGCCATGCCCAGATGGCGTCCTCCTCGAGGCGCAGGTGCGCGCCGTAGTAGGCGCCCGGATTGATCGCCTTGGACGGGTCGATGGGCAGCGAAAAGCGCTGCTTGAGCTCCCACAGGACCTTGGCCGCCATCGCGCGCGTGTCGTTGCGGAAGGACAGGATCTTGCCGAACTCGTTGACGAAGGCGTCGCCGTCGTCGTGGACGGGGTACTCGAGGAACGACTGGCCGAGCTTGACGTGCACGGGGGCGTCGGGTTTGACATCGAGTTTCTGCTTCCCGAGCCACTCATCGAAGAAGCGCCGCCACTCGCGGGGAAACTCGAGCCCCTCGCGTGGGTGGTTCGGCTCGAACTGGTCTCCTATCAGGTCCACCTCCACCCGCTGCTGGTAGGCTGGGAAGTCCTCTACGCGGTCGTAGATGCGCATCCCAGGGCATCCTTCCGACAGGTGCTTGACGAAGACCTCGCGTTCCAGCAGGTAGTCCAGCGGCACCTCATTGGTTGTCTCAATATCCGTCAGGTCGCTCGGGTTGCGCAGCGCTATCGAAGGGACGACGAGCGCCCCACCACCGTTGATCGCATACCGCACGCATTTCAGGATCTGGTTGCGTAGCATGCCGATGCCGCCGTGCTGGCCCTCGCAGGTGAAGAGCAGGCCCGGCCTGAAGTTGGACGGGTTTCGAGCACATATCTCCTTTATGGGGCTGTAATCGATTGGTGTAGGGAATTCGGTGTCGATCGCCTGTCGGACGAACGCTCTCTCTGCCTCGTTTTCGTGTTTACTTGTGTCGGTTCCGTCCTGCGCGAAGAGTAGCACTGCCACACCGTCGAAGTCGCTGATTATTCGAGTGCTCCATATGATGATAAGCAGGGCCCCCATAAACAAGGCCGCCACCCACGGGCGATCTTGGCACAGCATGGTTGTCGTCAACGAGCAACCGAATAAGAAAGAGAGAGTGCCTTACCGCCCGCTGTAAGGCAAAGCCAAGTGATTGACAGGATGCAGATTTCTTGGGGCCAAGAACGAAATCTGGATGTTCTCTCGCAAAACGTCGGACGCCCAAGGCCAGCTCCGTCGAGGCGAGCTAGGGTGAAACCGTTCGTGTCGGACCAGGGCGGCCAGGGGCCCTGAAACAGGTTGCGAGCACTGGTGCTTCGACGGACATGACAGGTCTTATCAAGCAAGGATCTAGAATAATTGATCATTCGGAAGGATTCTGGAAGAAATCCCCTGGCACTTCGAGTACCGCTCCCTGTTGTTGTTAGTCGCGCGATAGTGTAGCTTCTCCTTGAAAAGTGATGAAGTGTCGGTTGAGCTAGAAAGCGCGCACTAGTCAGCACAAAACAGAGGACCCCTTACTCCAACTTCAAGTTACACATTTACGCGACTTGCGAGACCACAAGGTATGTGTGAAATGATCTCAGAGATCTCAGCTGCTTTCTGCAAATTGATCTGTATTGTTGTCTCGCTCCTCGACGCGTCGCGATCGTTGCCCTTCACCCCCATCCCCCGAAGCAGATTGAGCTCTGATCAAGGATTGACTCCTGAAGTCCTGCTTGCATCTCGGCCAATGTTTGTATTTCCAACCTTGCATGGTAACTCAGCTAGAGCTACAATCAGTCGGGAATGACGGTACGATGCTTTGAGACGTCGTTGATGTTGGCGGGCGATCTTCGAGCCATTGGTGATGGTGGTACGGCGGAGATCGGAACAGCCTCCAGAGGGTCGAAGCCTTCGGTTCCTCTGGTGGTCTTCGCTTGCTCAAGTGACTTGGTCTGCCACTTTACGTCAGGTAGCGAAAGTTTCGCTTGTATCGTAGTTGGCTACTACCGCTCGCGACGGCCTCTTCGCCGCGTTTGTCGCCGGCGGACATGGACGGCGAAGTCCCTGGGAGCACAAGACAGTTGCGAGGTAGAAAACGAACAAGGCTGAAAACTCACAGTGATAGGTAACCATCATGATGATGGTGACAGTCAATGCCTCATCAATATTGAGGCGCGAAGTATTCTTCGCGCTGCGTCTCTAATTCCTCCACCATGACCACGAAACATGCCGGTCCTCCGTAGGCTGACGAGACCCGCAAGACGTCGAAAATTGGTTGCTGTTGAGCACGCCCACTCATGGCTTCTTGATTTTGCCAAGGGCGTCACCATTTTCCGACGACCAAACGGGGACGTTCGCTGACTCTCCTTGGGGGGATCCGGACTCAGTCGCTGCATCGCACGCCCAGTCACAATGGGGCCTTTCTCGCAATCATAGTAATTCAAATGCCTTGTGAAATGGGTTCAAACCTTTGCATACCTAAAGTGAGTTGGTGTGCTTGCCACCATCCTGTCTCACGAGCAAGCTCCCAGCGATCGCAAGAGTCTTCCCAAGTTGCTCTTCGAGCTTTATGTATAAATGGGACGGACCACAACTCATCTGATTCTGTGTCTAAGCGAAGTTGGTTCCTGCAGGCTCTGGCAAAGGAGGACTGCTGATTTGAGATGCATCCGGAAATACAGGAGAAATCGACAAGGGAGGTATCAACTGCGGCAGAAGGGAATTGAGTCCAGTCTTACTTCCACCTCTTGATTGGATAGTTTGTCCGTATCTGGACCTTCGTGTAATCACGTATCGGCTTGAAGCATCCTTTTGTTGGCCTTCGATATGTTTTCCAATGTCGATGGACACGGCCACACCTTCATGACGTTGGAAGAGGTATCGTGACACTCGGATCGCAGCCCTCAAGCCCGGTGTGCCGCTCGAAATTGCGAAAGCTGTGTTCCAAATCTGGTCAGCCATTGTTACGATATATTGTTTCCTGGTTGATGGGAAATTGGGAGATCTTGGTCCATAACTGCGCTAAAGATCGATCAAATGTCAACACCATACACAGGCGTTCGAGTGGGTTGGTTTGCGTCGCGTCTTGAAAATCGTGATAGCTGAGCACTCAAGAAATCGAAGCGACGATGGTCTATGTTGCCATCAGTATGGACATGCTCAGCTGTGTTCCGTCTGCTGCTCAACTTGTAATCCACGAGACAAGAAACCGCCTCGTCAACCCCGACGAAAACGACCGCGACCCAGATCTGATCGGAAGAGGTCGAGGAATCGAAGAGCGCACTTTTTGTGAGTGCTTTGGTCCCCCAGTCGACATTCGTTACTAGCAATCTCTTGCCCAGTTGCTACCGGCGCACTTCAAGGGACAGTGTGTTTCCCCAGGACCCAGCTCGGCAGCTTTGTCTTCAGTGACCAACGGATAGACGATGACTGCGGGACTCAGTCCCGAGCTAACTCCGTTTGGATTCCGCAACGACGCCGAGACTAGCAACTGTGAAGCTGGCACTGTACTTTGGGATGCTCAGCGCTTGCGGAATGTGTAGGCAACAGCAAAACAGAGCCGCAGCAACCAATCATCTCTGCTTCAGTCTTGCAGTCGACATCAGTAGGCAGAGAAAGTCGGCTAGCAAATCATCTCAATCACAAGAAAGTCATCATCAACTTTTCGTCATTAAAAAGGCTATCATCTTGTGTCGTTTGTTTCTAGCTGTGCTCTCCTCTCCTGCACCTCGCCTCAACCTCAATGGCAAGAGACACTCAAGCTTCGCACACCTAGACTGACACTTTTTGTGACAACTACCTCATCAGCGAGACCTTCACTGCTCAACCGCATCACCTGGTCCTTCACAACCCCAAAATATCAAGCCTTGATTAACTCATCTTCTATCTGACTAGCCCTGCTGACGAGGAACTGCCTACATCCCAGACTCACTACGTTGCCTCCACCTCACATGACGCCATGTGCAGACATGTGCGTTCCAGGTGACAATCGCCCTCCGTACAACACTGGCCGCTCCAACTCGGCTGGCTTCTGTCCAATAAACGGAGCTCGACTTATTAAACAACCTGACGCAACAGGTCGTGAGGCTGTCCAAGCTGGGGAGCTCGAGGCCGTTCGACCACAGCGCATCATCTTGCACCAAAATAGTGACGCCTCAATCGAAAGCAACATTACCTAGATGAAGGTAGGCAACGCTGGGCAGATCCAGCCAATTGTCCCAGATGAGTCTCCAACAGTCAAGGCTTCCCATAGGTTCCAGATCATCGATCCGGGGGGAACATCATGACGGCAACACTTGTTGCTCATCATGAAGATGCAGCCCGCGAGAGCCCCAGTTCTGGCACTGTTATGAGCCACCAGAGCACAGGCTTCAACGGCATTTTGGGGGCTCCTCCCAGTGGACCCATTTCCAATGCCAAGGGTGACGCGACTAGATGAATGACCACAATGAATGCGGAGTAGGAATTATGGTGACATGGCGTTCACCAAAGCTATGTCAACAGATACCTAGGGAGGGCGGCGCCAATGACGACGAGGATTCAGGATCATCAAGCAAAAGAGTGTTGGTCAGCGTATAAAGTGTCTGGTTTGAGGGTGGCTGATATCATTTCTAGCTGTACATAGTATTGTAAAGTTGAGAGCCTTGTTTTTACAGATTTGAAGACGTAAAATTCGGAGCGAACTGTATATAAATCAATGGCCCTTGAGACTGAGCAAGACTGCCGTTCTGCAAGATCCTCGCGTCTTCATCACGTAGAATCACATTCACTTCGATTCTGCATCCATACTGCGATTGACAAGCTAAGGGTGAAATTGGAGCCATTCACATGGTCGCGAACTTGCAACAAATAAATACGGTCGCGGTAGCAGACAACAAGCATTTCTTCCTTTCCTTCCGACCCGACAGAATCCCCAACTCCTTGGTTGATCAACAATTGAAGATATACCATCTTCTATCAAGCATTTGTGAGTAATTCCATTGTCTCTTCAATTCGATTGATATCTCAATCATAAAACATCTTGACCTCGATAATCAGCTACCGCGAAGTTCTTTTCCCTGCAAACAACAATCACCTATGTATCTCCAGCCATCGATGAAGCTCGCCCTATCCAACCACAGCAACCATCCCCTTCCTATGCCTATTTCCCAATTGAAGCCTCCATCTCTGTTCAATAGTGCCTTGTTTTCATACAAGGGTCTGATTAACTACTAAATACCTGCTAACTAGGATCACGACGATGCGTCCTTTGCGGCACTACAACGCCGACGCCGACGAGGCGCTTCGTTTGGCTGCCAGCCAAGATGGTTATCCGCTTCGTCAGAATCAGCGACTTGTCGTGAGTACTAGTCGCGAGACTGCAAACATACCAAGCACCCATCCACAGATTGGATCCAATAACTCCTCGATGGGTCCCTCCGACGTGAGTCTTAACCCACCTCAAGGCCCCGCTCACGAGGGCCTCATCATGCCTCGCGACTTTGCCAACGCTCAGGGATCGTTTGTGGCCTCTGGACGCGGACACGGACACGCCGACGCGGCTCAACCGCAGCCAGGCTTTCAAGCCTCGTCCAATCCTATTGCCAATGAGCTGCCTGTACCCCAACAGGCGAATGCCCAAGACCAGAACGCCGCAGAGGCCTCGAACGGATCTTCGAAGGAAGACCGAGTCGCACCCCGCAAAGCGGAAATGAGGGTCCTTCTCAATCAGAGGGGAAGTCAATACAGTGGAAAGATCCGAAGCCTGGAGGACCTCAAGGATTTCGAGGAGGTGCAGAAACTGGTTCATTTGACGCGAGTCCGTGATCTGTCTGCTGGTTTCCCTTTGACCGAGGCCGAATACATGAAACATTCTCGCGAACTCTTCGACGCAATGAAGGACCTAGTCGACATCCACGATAAAGTGGGTAATACGGCGGCGACGGTAGAGTCCGATGGAGATAGCTTGGCTGTCAAATTCGTCAAGTCCAAGTCACCTATCGAAGTTGAGATCATGGCGGGGAAGATGATGGTAGGCACCCTTCCCACTGTGCAACCCCTGGACAAAAATTGGCCGCTGATAAAATTTTCCAGAGAGCGATGCTGAAGGCGCAGCGTGGCCAACTCCATCTTCCCAGGTTCAAATTCCAGTATTACAGCAACTTCACACTACGATTCAGGGCTGTTGTAGCCGCAGTACAGGTGAGATGATGAACCAACTATTTCCAGTGCTCGCGAAGTGCAAGGCCAATTGACAGGGGTCATATATTCAGTTCTGCAAGCTTCTAGTACGGAGTGCCTTTGACTCCGACGAATGGGTCGAACGCATCGTCGCGAATCCAAAGGTTGAAATGGACCAGAAGATCAAGAACAAGTACATCAACGATGGAAGAAGCTTGAGAACGAGGTATGCCGACAATGATAAGGACTATAATCTTAAGATGAATACAAGGCTGACGGCGACTCATAGACAAACCAGGACTACCCTCGCTGCCCTTTCAGCTGGTACTGGCCAGGGACAGCCCAGTCAGGGTCCTGCCGCTCCACCTGCTCAGAATCAGGCGGCCCCAGGCGCAGCACCGGCTGAGCGTCCCTCCGAGCGCCCTTCCAAGCGCGCCAAACCATCTCAGGAGCAGCCTGCGCAGCCTGAGGTGGCGTTGCCTTCGTCGGCTGAGGAGATCAATACACCCCAGGACCAGCAGCCAATGGTGGGACAATCATCTCATCCGAGTCATCTGGGTCACGAGGCTTCTTAGTACGGCAGCCTTAACCATGGCTATCAGGATCGAGTACTCCCAGCAGTGAGCAGTGAGAATTTCCAGCAGTTGATGGATGAGTGTACCAGCCTTGACGAGCTGAGCATGTTCCCTTCCGTCATGTCTCCTTACGCTTTCCCAGGTGGAGGCGATGGCACCTATGGATTCGATGGAAACATGTACGCCGCTTCGGCGCAAATGTTGCCTCCTTACACGAGCCAGCCCCAGGTCCCTGAGCCGATTGAGTGGTATGGCTTTGAAACGTACGTTCAGCCAACTGGTGGCGCGGCTGGAATGGAAGCCACCGAACTGAACCAAGACAAACCTCAAGACGAGGATCAGGAGGAGAAGGAGCACGACGACCCGACTCATCACAACGCTTGATGTCGAGGCCAGCTAATCCCCTCAAAATTCCTCGGCGACCTGTCATGGAAGAAGACGGCATTGATTTCGCCTCTGGCGACGAAGCTGTAACCGGGCATGTCGGTGGTATGAGGAATTCATTGTACAGGTTGAAGCCTCCGTGATGGACATCGTGAGGCGAGAGTGCCAGGGTGAGAGTGCCTTGTGGTATTGACTCTTGGAGTGCTCCGTATGGATGGTTATCAAGTGGTATTTGATTTCGTTTTTGCTCTACGCATCATTATAAAAATTAGAGCCTTCTTCTACTGGACCCATCAAGCTTGCAATATCGTGCAAGAAGTGACTGGAATCATCACCAACCCTTAGCCCAAATCCAGGAGGACATCCAGCAGTGTGTTCTATGCCATTACACCGTGAGATTCGACTCAGATTATTGCGAAAACCAATAGTGACTCTATATTGCTATTACCCGCCTAACCAACTCCTTTCCTGAATTTGCACTCATCTCTTATGGTACCACATTCTCTATCTGCTAGAACGCCTATTCGTCTCTAGAATTAAGACGACAGGAGATTGGCTATCATAGCTTATCATTTGCAATTCTTGCAGCCTCGTCGTTGCCCGACGAATTGGGTTGAAGGGACGTGAGGCTATGCCTCGCCAATGTTTCTAGACGAACGAACGCACACAACAGCAGAAGATCGGACGTCACAACAGGCTGGACGCAACTGCAACTCTAATCGTTGAGAAGTAGCAAGGTGATGAACTGAACTTGACCAGCATTTGACTGCAATCAATTTTGGCTTCCGTCCATCTCTTAATGATATATGGCTACTGTCATGACATCTCCGTTCGTCCACTTTATCTGATCCTTCAGATGCCAACCCCCCGGCCTCTGATTGCGGAAATCGCAGGACCTCACACGAGACATTATATCCCGAGCTCCATGACCCGATGCTTCACATCATCAGGGGTTGGCTGCAAATACCCAGATACGCACAGAATCAGGGGTAAATAGTATTTCACTAACAACACGGCCCTGTCTTATGTAATCGGTACCACCTGGCAAAAGCAAGTTCTGATACGTTTGTCAGTGATATGTTTCTCACATTAAGGTTCACGCAGTTGTTGCGCTTGTCTAGCATTTGAAACGCGTTCTCAGTAGGGCGCTAGATATCTACTTCGTGGCTCGTTGGATCTTGGATCGACCACAGCGTCGCCCGGCCGAGACAGATATCGAAACAGTTATTCGCTCTGTACAACCTCAGTCAAAGATATCACTTCGCTCCCACGCGTGACATATAATTCGACACGCCGCAGAATGGCTTCGAGTCTGGCACTCACCATCGAGCCCCGGCAGTGCCAAGTCTGCCACAAACGCTCGGACATACAGCGCTGCGGCGGCTGCAAGGTCGTCTACTACTGCAGCCGCGAGCACCAGGTCAGCGATCGGAGAAGTCACAAGGGCGGGTGCGCCGCCGTGAAAAAGGCCCTTGCCGACCTGGTCCGGGAGGAGGACCAGCTTCGCAACACGCCGGGCGATGGCTTCTCCATGCCCGACAACGTCTTCGAGGAGGGTGCTGGTCACTTTTGGGGTATCCTAGGCACGCGTAACTACATGCGCGCGCGCTACGGCGTCGTGGACAATATGCTGATGCACTTCTTCGACACTATTGATGCCGTGCAGACCTCGCTCGACCACCTGATTGACATGCTTCACCTGAACCGCTGCGACGACATGGGCTTGAACACCATTGCGCCTGCCCTCTACCTCCGCCTCGGGCGCGATCAGGAGTGCTACGACTTCCTCAAATGGTGGTCCACGGCAGAGCATTACGACTGGGACGATATGGATGCGCCGTATCTCGACGTCAAGGGTGCGGATGTCTTCGAGCCGCCCGAGGCTTCCTGGACTAGCCAATCCTTCTGGACCAGCCAGCCCTCGGACCTGAGCCACTTCGTCTGCTTGACTCTCATCAAGGTGCGCATCCTGCTCGATTTGCAGCAAATGCAGAACGCGACGCGTGCCTTCCAAGGGTCTATGCCGCGTGAGCTGATCGACAAGGTCCGCGGCCAGGAACTGGTGAGCAGCGTCGTGGCCTCGAGGCAGGATATCGTCCAGGCTTCAGCGGAGGAAACCGCAGAGCTGGTGCGGCTAGTCAAGAAACAGGTTAAAGCATTGTTCGACACTGTCTCGCGTGTCAGCCCGACTTTCTGGTCTCTACTGGTAGATCCAGACAGCGTTCCTTCTAATAGACCGAAAGCGTACTCGCTAGGCTCCATGGAGGTGGCCTTCGTCACGCTCACGTACAACTATGGATCGTGGAAGGAGACACCAGGCTCTATTGAAGTTATCAAAGGATTGATGGAGGCTGCGTGAAAGTGCTGGTATCATTTGGGCCGTTGGAGCTAAACTTGCTTCCGCCCGCGATAATGGCATCAGACTGTATGGATGATAAATGTGAGTTTTCAAAACACTATAATATACTGATTTAGAAAAAGCAAAAGCAAGATGATCCGAGTAATTTCTGCGTTCTACGCAGTAGGGGTCTGTCTATCATTGTTGCTCGGCAACTGCAGCTGTGCCGCATTGCCTAGATACCACCCCAACGCGGAATGCTGCATCTGCGCAGAGTTGTAAAATTAGTCTGTAGTTTTAGTCAAACTACAATTAGTTTTTAGTCCTTTAGTCTTAGTCAGCCCTTTAGGAAGACTACACTTAGTTTTTTAATCTTTAGTCCAAAGGCAGGACTAAAACTAAAGAACTAAAAACTAATTGTAGTCTAACTACAAAAACTAAAAAAAAAAAAAAAAAAAAAAAAACTCCCAAATCACCACTTGAACTCACGACCTTAAGCACATTACTAAGCATATTATTTTTTTATATAGTCACAGCTAGGAATTTTACAATTACTACAGTATTCACTTAATTACAGCAATATTAATTTTAGAATTATTTAACTATACTATATATACTACTAATTACAATATCTATATAAAATAGAAACATTATATAAGCAATTTAAAGTTTATTATTATATAATATGTAAACATCACGTAACACCCCTTATAAACACCATATTGAAATAGTTTAAAACTGCTTATTTACTATTAGTATTTATATTTAAAGTATTTTTAAAGAAACTTATATAAAAATTATATATTTGTAATTTATAAATTTAGCTCTATATAATATATTATATAAAATAGTTGATTTTAAATATATTATAATAAATTTAAACTAGGTTACTTAAACTTTAAATTTTAAGAAAATTAGCTACGAAATCGAGCTAATTAACTCTCCGAATCGGCGTAATTAACTACCCGAATCGGGTTAATTAACTTCCCAAAACAAAAGAATAAACTATCCGTTTTTTTTAAATTTTTTTAATATATATAGACTGCTTTCTTCTCTTTTTTTTTTTTTTTCCTTCCTTCTTTTATTATCACACAAGCAAGCAAACACTTAAATCCCAAGCAACAAATCACTAAACCCAATACCTTTTTAAATATATTTTAAATATATTATTATTTTTAAAATATCTCTTACACCATCTTCCCCTAAAGATTCTTCTATTATTTCTACTAAAAATATTTCTTTTTCAAAAGATAATTCTCAACAATCTTTTAAAAAAAGTAAATATAATTCTATTGATTTTCAACTTAATTCCCCTAAAGAAATAAATATTTATATTTTTAAAAATAAATTATTTACTTAAAGTTTACTTCCTATTAAACAAGATCAATATCAAAAAATTTTAATACAATATACTCAGTAAATTATTTTATTTATTTTTATTTTTATTTAATTATATATTATATTAAACTATAGTTAGCCAAGTATAGTATATAACTATATTTTGGATTAGTATCTATAATAAGAATATATTCAACAATATTCTTTAAGAGCACTCTAACTATATAATTAATATATAATATATAGTTTTAGAAACAATTTTTTAAAAATAAATATTTTAATTTATTTAATTTTTAAACTAATTTTTATAAATATTCTTATAAAAAAGAAGATACTATACATCGATTTCAAGCTTCAAATTACGCTCGGCATTATAAAAATATACACCCAAATATTGCTTATAATAAAGAAACTGAAAAAACTCATTCAAAAAGTAAGTAATTATTTTTAAAAAGAATTTTAATAATAAATATATTAATAAAACTTTAGAACCTAATTCAACAGCTTTTCCTCAAGATTTCTTTCTTATACCACAAAAAAAAATAAAGTTAATTTTACAGATAATAATACATTTAAAAAGATTTTAAATTTAATTATTAAAAATAATTTATCTTTTAATATATTAAATTCAAAATCTTTTCAAAGTTTATTATTATATTTAAACCCATAAGTTTTTTTAAAACTTTTTAATATTTAAAAAATATAAATCTAACTTAATATAGGGCTGCTCTTATTATAAACCGTTCGAAAATTAAAAGTATTCTTAATATTACTTTTAATAAAGATTTAATAAATTTAAATACAAATTTAAAAGAAAATATTACTAATAATAGTAAATTTTCTTTTACTTTTAATATTTAGACTTCTAAATCTAATACGGCTTATATAGGAACAATTATTTCTTATATTAATTCAGAATTTCAATTAATTTATAAATTAATTAAATTTAATAAATTAAAAGAAAGACATACTAGCTTATTTATTTTAAAAGAATTTCAAAAAGCAATTAAAAGTTATCCAAGTATAACTTTTAATAGTATTTTTAAATATTTATTTTTTTTACATTTAAATTTTACTATTATTTTACTAATAATTAATATTATTTAGTTTCACTCAGGATAATGCATCGAATAATAATACATTTTTAACGAAATTTAAAAAAGAATTTAATTCTAAATTAAATTTATCGTTTGAAAATGATATTCGGTGTATAGCGCATATTATTAACTTAATAGCGCAAAATATTTTAAAAGATTTTACTTCAAATTTAAAAACTAAAGAATTTCTTAATGAATATATCAACAATCCAGACAATTTAAATTCTTTAAATAATTCTATTAAAAATAGTAAGTATTTTTATATTTTATTAATTAAATATATATATATACTAATTTTTATAAATCTTATTACTTGTTTACGATGAATAATAATATTAACTCAATATAATATTGAGATTAATAAATTATTAGTTAAGGGTATAAATAAAGCAATAAGAGATAAATCTTTACTAGAAGATTATAAAAAATCTCGTATTCCTTTAAGTATTTATTTTAATTTAATTTAAAAACTTTTTTTTAAATATATTTACTAATATAATTATAAATACTCCTACACATTAGAATTCTACTTATAAAATGTTAAAGGTTTTTTTAGAATTAAAAAAACCTTTAACTTATATAAGTAAAAATACTTCTAATAAAAAGTATAAAGATATATTTTTTAATTCATTTAAATTATTTATTCTTTCACAAATTAAAAAAACCTTTAAGGTTTTTTTAAGCCTTTCTATTAAATTACAAAAGGAATTATATATTACCCTTTCTCAAGGTTTATTATATATATATCAAATATATAAAAAACTCAATAATTTAATAAAAGAGTATAATAAAAAAATTCAAGCAACTCCAAACTTAATAAGTTTATTTTTTAAATTCTTTTTAATAAATATTTATATTAATAATTATTATAGAAATCATACTTATTTAATTTTATTAAAGCTATTAAAACTAGCTTAAATAAATTAGAAAAGTATTTTCCTCAAAAAATAATTAAAGATAATTTAAAAAATTATAAATCTTTTATTTTAGCTTTAATTTTAAATCCTCAATTTAAAATAACTCATTTTCAACCTAATAGGCTATTATACTTTTACCCTAATATTAAAATAAATATTAAAGCTATTTTAAAGGTTAAATTTAATAAGTAAATTTTAATTTTATTATTATTTAATTTAAGTTTTTTTATTAATAAATATTAAGCTTAAATTAAACCTTACTAGTTTAAGCAAAGATGATATATATAATGCTTCACCTTTAAATTCACCTCAAAATAGCCCTGATTCTGATGAGGAATTATATATTAATTCTTCTAAAAATAACAAAGAAGAATATATAATTTATCTTCAAAAAAGCGTTTACAGCTCTAAGGTATTTATTAATTTTATTAATTTTTAATAAATAATATTTTACTAATATTTTAATAGCTAGATCCATTAGATTATTAGAAAAATAATAAATTCCAATACCCTATATTAAGTATATTAGCTCAAAAATATTTAGCTATTCCAGCTACTTCTGCTGCTATAAAAAGAATATTTTCTATTACTAGTAATATTATTACTAAATCAAGGGTTAATCTTAGTACGGATACAGTTATAAAATTAATACTATTAAAAAATTGAAAATTTAATAGTATTCAAAAGCTAGAAAAGAAAATATTAAATTTAAAAGAATTAGTTGAATAGTTTATTTTAAAGTTAATTTTATTTATTTATTTTAAAATATTTAATTGTTTATTTAAAAGTAAGTTTTATTTATTTTTTAAAATATTTATTTAATATTTTATTTATTTTTTAAAATATTTAAAAATTTATTTTATATATTTAATTTATATTTTATTTATATTTTAAAACATTTAATAGTTTAAACTTTAATATAATAAAAAGTAAATAAGTATTTTAATATTATAAAAAATAATATAGCTCCACTTTTATAAGCTATAAGTTTAAGTTTATTTATTTCAATATTAAAAAGTAATATTAAGGTTTTTTAAAGTTTTTAAAGTATTTTAAAAAGATTTTTATTAAAAATATATAAAACTTTTTATTATTTTAAATATTTTTAATAATTTAACTTTTCTTTATTTAAATTATTTTAAAATTAAAAAATAAAACTTATTCTATATTATATCTATTATAATATAATATTATAAGTTATTATTACTCTTAAATAATAAATATAATATATATATTTCAACAAATTTTTAAGAAATAAGTCAACACTATTAGCCATTAAGCTATAACAAGAGTAAATCATTAAAAAGAAAACTAAACTTTACTATTTATATTAAATATTTTATTTATATAAAATATTTATATATATTAATTTTATTTATATATAATTTAAAATAAATAAATATATATTATAATTATTAAAATAGTATTTTATTTTAAAGTAAAAAAAATAAAAATAAAAATAAAAATAAAAATAAAAATAAAAATAATATTAAATATTAAAATATAATATTAATTATAATATTTTAATTAAATAAAATATATATATATATAATATACTATTATAATACTTATTTTTTACTTTATTTTTATAAACTTATATTATTAATAATTATATTTAATTAAAGGTTTAAGTTTAATTCCTAGTAGTATTATACAACTATAGTTTTTTAAAATTGTTTTTTTATTTTTTATTAAATTAATATCTTTACTTTTAATTTATATATTATTATTTTAATTCTTTTAATTATATATATATTTTATATACTATTTATTTATATATTTTATATATACTATTTATATATTATTTACTTATTTATTTACTTTTTTTAATTTTAGCCCCACTTTTTTTTTAGTCTAACTAAAAAACTACAGACTAATTGTAGTCTAACTAAATGTAGTTTTAGTCAAGCTAAAAACTACAACTGATTTAGTCCCAAATTTGCTAACTAAAAGTTTTTAGTCTTAATCAGGCCAAAAACTAAAATTATTCAGACTAATTTCAACCCTGCATCTGCGCCTCCCCCCTGGGATTTCAGGGCAAACCAATTCAAGCTCCGACAACATGCGATGCAGTGAAATTTGAAGTTATTTTACCTCTTCGTGTGAAGAAAGCCTGGAACAATGGCAACCCTCGTTCTCGAGACTCAGCTGGAGAAGTTGTCGGTTGATGTCGAGCATCAGGATCGAGCTCTGCAGAAGGCGAGGGTAAGTGATCTCCCGTCTGTCAGACCTGCTCGAAATGCTAATCCCTCTCCTAGGCCACAGCTACGACCAAATCTCTCTCCTTTACCTCGTTCTGCCCGAAGCTTCTGAAAATCGCCCTCCAGAATCAGATAGACAGCGCGTCCGCCGTGTCACATCACCAAACAACAAAACGCCCTTCGTCAATCCCGAAGCCAATCACTTGGACAAATAAATTGAGCGATGAATCTGAATTAGACCAAAAGCCTGTGCCGCTCATAAAACAACCCGCCGCAAAGACATTCAACCTAGGCATGTTCGAGATAGGCAAACCCCTGGGAAAAGGCAAATTCGGCCGGGTATACTTAGCGCGCGAGCGCGAGCACAAGTTCATCTGCGCCTTGAAAGTCCTGCACAAGAGCGAGCTTCAAGAGGCTCGCGTGGAGAAACAAGTACGGCGCGAAATCGAGATCCAGAGCAACCTGTGCCACCCCAACATCCTCAAGCTGTACGGCCACTTCCACGACAGCAAGCGCGTCTTCCTGATTCTCGAGTTCGCCGGCCAGGGTGAGCTGTACAGGCACTTACAAAAAGCGACCCGGTTCCCTGAGTGGAGGGCGGCTCAGTATATTGCGCAGATGGCGAGCGCCCTGGTTCACCTGCACCGGAAGCATGTGATCCACCGCGATATTAAGCCGGAGAATATCCTTGTTGGTGTCCATGGCGAGATCAAAATCTCGGATTTTGGGTGGAGTGTGCACGCACCCGGGAAGCGACGGACGACGTATTGTGGGACTCTTGATTACCTACCGCCGGAGATGGTGGCGTTAGGCGGTATGGATAGTTCCTATGACGAGAGGGTAGATCTCTGGTCCTTGGGTGTGCTGACCTATGAGTTCCTTGTGGGCGAGGCCCCTTTTGAGGACACGCCTGCAATGACGACTAGGAGGATCGCAAGAGGGGATGTGAGGATTCCATCGTTTGTCAGCCCCGAGGCTAGGGACTTAATACAAAAGGTCAGTGTCCTCGGGCTTTAAAGCTATCGAGAAGAGTTGTTGAGAAGAGTTGCTAACTTGAAACAAGCTACTCGTTGTCGACCCCAGTAGAAGATCAACCCTGGAGCAGGTACAGAAGCACCCTTGGATTATCAAGCATTGCAAAAGCGAGGACTAGATTGCCGATTGTGCGGGTGTATGATCCGGGCTAGACGGCATACTTTGTAAGGCGCCTTAACGATGTATTTGTGTGAGTTTTCAGGAAGTCTATAAAGTGAGCCTTGCGGCGGCAGAGCAGCAGCTCAGGTAGTCTACCCTTTCTACTCTATGCAAAAGTCACTCTCTATTACCACCTCCCGTTCGCCCGCCCCAAATCCACGTCGCCAACAAAATCACCCTTGTTCTGATACCGCTCGTCTAACCGGTTCCTGCGCCTCCGCTCCAGAGGCATGTTCTCGTACTCGTCCTTTCTCAACTTGTTCCATCCCTTGCCCCTCATGGGTGGCATCCGCACACTTCGCTCGTTCTCCTTGTACATCAGGCCGTCGCCTGTCTCCATCAGGTTCGCTTCAAGGGGCATGCTGGCATACCCCGCGCCGAGGTCCTCCTGTCCCATTGTGCAGCCGAAAATCGGGTCAACTTCTAGGGAACCACCAGTAGTCGCGGCCGAGAGGCTTGCCTCGACCACGCCACCCGAGATCCCGATGTAGAAGTTGGGGGCGAGCGAGGACGACCGGGCCAAGCTCCACACGCCGGAGTATAAATCACCACGTGGGAGGGACTTTGAGAAGAAAAACGTGCCGTTGGGGCGGTAATACAGGTCTCGAGACAGCTCATGCCAGTTGCACCAGCTGCCTGGAGACTGAGGATGGCATTGACGACGAGGCTTGGTAGAGACTTTTGGAGCGGTGAGGAAAGGCTGGCAGGGATTTGGAAAAGGCTGCTCAGAGCTGCATGGCATCGCTGCGGTGTGGTAATAGTCCCTGGACCAGCGGAAGTCGAATACCTTGATCGTCGCGCCATGAGCGCCGCCGCCGACGAAGTGGGTCGTGCCAAACGGTAGGAGTGATTCAAACTCGGACCAGGGGTCGATATTATCGCAGTAGACAAGGTCAAAAGGCGACTGCGTGCGAAGATCCTGAAGCCTTACCGAGCCATCACGCCAGGCTGTTAGCAGCAGATTCGTGTTCCCGCCAGTGACGGACGATGCTTCGACAGGTGCCAATGAGTGGGTACACAGTCTGCCTTTGCTGTAGCTGAGGTCAAACTGTTCCTCCAAGGCGGCATTTTTGTAGGGTGAGAGGCTCTCGATACCAGTCGGAGTGATTGTAGCATATCGGAGCTGGTACCGGCAGCCTTGAAGGGCTAACGCTATCATGTCCTCGCCCATCCATCGCGCGTGACCTAGGGTCGTGTTTGGTTGATCAAAATGGTGGGTCGCGAGATCCAGGTAGGCAGACGGAGGCACATTGACACCAGATTCCTCAGGTATGTGGTATAGCTGTATGCCTGCCTTAGTAGCAGCAGCCGCAAGCCTTTTCCGAGGAAGCACGTCGATCGAGTTGATCGTGCCCTGGTTGAATTGTGTTGTAAGGCTGACGTCCCCAGTCTCATCGGCGGCGGCGTACTCGGGGCTCAGGTCTGCCAATTTCTTACCGAAGCCCTCCTCGCTCAGATCCAACAGGGCCAAATGGCCATTGTCTCGACCTACCAATGCTCCAAGACCACCACCAACGCTCTCCACAATCGAGACGGCCTTGATGTCATCGGGACCAGCCGAGTAACCCAAGTCTTTCCCATCGAGTTGATGCCAGACAATCTTGTCTGGCTGATTGCTTCCCTGCCCCAGACTCCGCCTTCTCGCGACGAAGTCCTCGCCAGCACCCCAGACTACCAGTTCCTGATTGCTCGTAAAGTCAAAGTGGGCGTCCAGGACGGCGTGATAACGGGCTCCTTGACGGCGCCGTGGCGCTGAGCGCTGATTGTAAGCGGCAACTGGTAGTATAGAGCGGAAAGACAAGGAGCGACGGTCCCAAGCATGGGACTGCCAGGTCAGCGATCTGGCGATCTCCCCCCATTTTGGATAACTGTGCGAGCTCGACGAGGGGGCGAAGGGTATGGGTGTGGATGGGAAGCGGGAACGGACGAAGGCACGCCAGCCGCCGTCATGATCTGAGAGGATGAGAGACTTAAGACGCCTGTTGGCCAGGAGAAGGGCTCGAATATCCTTTGCGGTCTCCAGGTGGACAAGAATGAGGAGGAGGACATCATCCGGCAGGGAGTCGAGCATCGTGGGGGAGTCGACCTAAGGACAGCAAGGCCGGATGAGGGCCAGCCAGGCTTCTGCAGGATGTGATCGAGTCGCGAGGTTTCAAGCCTTGATTATATGAAACAAAGGAAAAACATTTAGGGCTCGTCAAGGGAAGGGGGTGAGATAATTGGTGTATGAGTGGTTGATACAGAAGCAGACGAGGATGTCCAAAAATGGGCCTCTCCAGGCAGAAACGTCAACGGTCATAGCGATGAAGTCATCAGGACCCCTGAAAGTTCTATCGCGTAGGGCTGATTCGGTGCGTTCAGCACCCAGGGTTCATCTTAGTCAGCCCGTCGATGGGGGAAATCCAACCTCACTAAAGCTCGAGCCGCCTGAAGGATCCTCTTTGGTTGACACGATGCTTTTGTGACTCACAAGACCTTCTTTGCTCTCCAAAAGTTCCCACGATCAACTCATGGCAACGGCACATTGTGGATCACCGACAATGCTGACACACTGCTTAACAGCCTATTCGCATAAAATGCTTGCTCTTGAATACCAGGCTCATTAAGCTCAAAATATGAGGGCGCAGAAACTGAAGGGTGTCGAAATCAATTGCGGCGTCCACAGGACTGTGGTAGTGGCTGGCCTACCCCATCTAATGCCTGAACCACGAACCCGCCAGAACCTCCTTTGCCTGAGCCTTTGCCGATGGCTCGAACTTCAGCATGCTTGCGACAAGATCACCGACCCTGGTAATATACTGCTTCGTGAATTCTGCGTTACGGTTTGGATCAAAGGAAATCTCCTCCAACCACTGTTGTAGCAAAAACGGCGGGTCTTCACGGGACGTGTCCTTCTCCATTCCCAGCCATTTTTTCTGCCATCGATCTGGAACCCCGTCCGTGCCAAGGTCACCGGAGCACAGCCATTTCCACTTTCAGAGTTCATAGAAATGCAGCCCACTCACATTAAGACTCCTCCGGAGATCTTAAAGGAGATGGTCTCGGCAGGAGACGATCTGAATTCGGAATATGGGCATGGATGGCGGAATTCCTGGGCCTTCCACACCCGCGATATATTCCTTTCGACGGCGAATTTCCCAGAGTATTCCGAAGAGCACAATGATTCCGTGCTGATTTGGACGGACGCTGCTGAGAATCTCCAATGATACTGAGAAGGCGGCGAACTCGACTTTGAAATGTTAACGACGGGCGAAGCCTGTCTGCGTATATTGGCCGGGCGCTGCTTCTTCCGCGCGAGCGATGGGCATATTGGGGTTGGCCAAGTGAATATAGAGACGGGTGATGTGGTCTGCGCCATTCTAGGTTGTCGAATCCCGATGATCTTACACTCACTCACAGCTTCTTCTAGTATCGACACAGGCACTGTCCCTCGTCGCTACTTGTTGTCGGAAATTGTTACTTGTCTGGAATTGACCACGGCAAGGTGAGTGGGGAATGAGAAATACCCGAGATAAAAACATGATCACAGACAAGTCACAGCTCCTGGAGAAGGTCGGCAATACTGTAGCTCGATATCAGAAAGATCCGCACATTTTGGAAGGGTTGCCTGATACTCTACGACGGAATGGTGTCGAACTTGAAAATTTCCATTTGCAATAGTTTTCCTCTCGTTCTTTTTCCACACTTTTTCTTTGTTTGGAAGAAGAGCCGTCGTACTCCATTCGTTAGCTTGGTTTTATTGATTTTCTTATTGTCGATGGCATTTGCGTTTCGATGTTGGTGTGGGAAGCTTGTGTTCGTGGGAGAGGTGATGACTGCTCCCTCACTTGGTTTTATTGCCATTTACTAAGGTTTTCTTTTTAATTTGTAATTTCAACCTATGCTTATGAGCTGAGAAATGTATAAAACTTAAGTGTCTTAAGTTGAGACTCACGCTCTTCTTCGTCAAATACACCGTACATCTCCAGAATTACAATGGGATATGTCGTGGAAAAGCCAGCCAGCATGGAGCCAGCCAACATGACAGCCTGGACTAGTATCTACTCCTTGACTTGTATCCACGGCAGCTGTACCTGAGGTGCAGGCAGGGCTCACTCACGGTCATATTATCCAAAGTCCACAACTCAGCTTTCAACAATGCATCTTGGCAATTCTCGGCAGAATTTTCTTGGAGAGCGTCATCCCTGGTGCTCAATGTGACTGTTGGTGGCTTGATCCGTCGGGAAGGCGTCAATTGGACCCCTTCATGCCGTCGGGTCAATGTGGTAGCGGTTGAGAGAAGGACAGAAAAGACGTGCCAACGGGCTGAATACGCTGCCTGCGCTCGTAGCTGAGACTTTGCGTCAATGTTCTGAAGTGAGACTGAGCAATCCGATGAGGCGAAGATCCTGCGGTTGAGGGCGGCTACTTACCTGCCGAGCATTTCAGGGCCAATGAAAGGCCAAGTGAATAATGAGTTCGCGCCGTCCTAGTGTCATGCACAACACGGCAGATCTCGTTCGGAAGAAATCCCCTAGTCTGATAGCACGGAAGCTCTGGACCTGCCTAAATTCACTATGATTGAGAGCCGCTTTTCGCGAGCCCCTGAACCATACCAATTCTGGTTTTACAAGCCCCTGCAGAAAAGAGATCCGGCAGTGTGGTGCGCGTCATGGACCCGGGGACCGTTTCTTTTTGAGCCTCTTCAGCGCCTTACCAGTCCTCAATCGATGAACACATACCCCTGGTCCGGGTCTCTATTCCCCGAGCACAGACAGTAAAGTCGTGAGCGTCATAACCTCTTTGAAATTATGGCCGATATCAGAAACAGGGCGCAAGTAGCAAAAATATTACAACAGCCAAGAACAGTTAGGTATGAAGATTTTGTATTCTCCAATTACCTTTTTGTCGCATCAGTTGATTCGCCAATATCGACACGTCTTACAGCCAACGCGGTGTTGATCGGTGCTGAGAGGTATCATGGCATCTGCGCCAAATTACTACGTGCTTGATTTCTTTTACGATGATGAGGACAGTTGCGCCCTCACTATCACTCGGAATGCGGTCAGATTCCATGTCATTGCTGACGCCAAACGTCTAAAGCATAAATCTGACGCGGAAGATGGCCGGGAATACTTTCAACATCTGAAAAATTTGCGAGATTATGAGCGACGTGAAGACGGGCAGACCTCAATTGACAGTGGCGTCGATGTGCAAAGCTTTCACACGACTGACTCCGTGTCCGAGCGGAGTGGAACGACTTGTGAAGATGCCGAGGAGAAACTGCACAAATGGATGTTAGCACCCCTGTCTGTACGACTCAACGATCTCGCTCCTGAGCCATCACGGTCCGATCAACACATGCAGACTCTCGAGCAGTGGTACGCTTGTAAGACTCACTTTTTCGAACTCGAAATTGACGACCAGACCCTTCGGGCCGTCGAATTGGCATCATCAGAGGACCTCGAAGAACGGATGACGAAACTCAGACCACACCTCGCGCCTATACCAAAATACATTAGCAACATTGACGTGCCTTGGTACTCTTCCGCCGACCTCACGGTCCTAGAATGTGCGGACACACCAGGACCGTACCACCCGTGTCTTGTAAAGCACCACCAAAGCGGTGAACAGATGTTTTTCAAGACAGTCGACAACAACAACACCCAGCCCATAAAGCGAGAGATTGAAATTCTGGACAAGATAGAAAGGAAAGGACTAAGACAAAAGTTTAATTGTCCGAAGCTCTTGGGGATCGTCACATGCGCCACGCCCACTCAAGCTGAGGAGAACAGCAGGAGCTCCATCATGGGCTTCCTACAGACAGCAATTAATCAACCAACGCCGCTGACCGTAAAATTTGACTCGGCAGTACCTCAAGATACAAGAGACGCCTGGGCTCGGAAAGTAGACGAAACGAAGAAGGTTTTGCACGAAAACGGCATTATCTGGGGAGATGCCAAAGCGGACAATTTCATAGCGGACGCGGAAGATAATCTGTGGATTATAGATTTTGGCGGCAGCTATACCGAGGGCTGGGTTGACCCCGAGATCGCAGAAACAAAAAAGGGGGACAACATGGGAGTGGAAAAAATAGTCAATGCCTTGAGAGACCCCGACGAAAACGTTGCTGGCAGCGAACCCAGCGAAGATGACGAGGATGCGAGAGTCGCATCGGAAATTGGCCAGACAAAGAAGCGGGTGATCGGATCTCACGGCACACGCGATGGGAAGAGGCGCAAGACGGGTTCGTCTAAAAAGGTCCAGAAGGAAGAGGAAGATAGATATTGTTATTGTGGGGGCATAAGTTCTGGACAGATGATAGGCTGCGATGGCCAGGACTGCGAGATGGAATGGTTTCATGTCGAGTGTACTGAAATCACGGCCCTGCCCGCAAAGGAGGAAGCCTGGTATTGCAACCTTTGTCAAGCATAGAATACTACCAAGAAATGATAGATATCCGCCAACGGAAACCGCATGAGATAATGACAGGCTGCAGGGAAGTACTCCCCATCTACCTAGACCCAGTCTGACAAGGTCGGCACTGACCAACGAGGGACTCCCTGTGCTAGAGTGACCGTCGAAAGCTGAGGCGAGTGGCTACACATAAAATGCTTTGGAGTCTCGATTGTGTCAAAACAACAAATGAATACAACTTGGAACTTTTATTGGCGCGAAGACCGGGAACTGACGGTCCGGCATGACTGAGGTATAATATACCAATATCCTAGCGGTTGCGACCACTGCATGTGACCCTGAACAAGATACCCAAAATTATGTGCTTCTGTCAGGCCAGGCATTGTACAGACCCTCAGTGACCGTTACATCGCTAAAGCTCACGTCGCCAGTTCCATCGTGGAAGAAGCTTATGTCTTTGGAGGTCTCATACCACGATCTATTGGAGTGTTAGTGTGTGTTCCGAGAGTTGCCTCAATTTTTTTTCACAGCGGGCGGCAAATCTCTTACCTTATCCAGGTGCCAAGAGCAAACCTCCCATTGGCGTGTATCTCGACAATGGAGTTGTCGACCACAATCATCAACTCTAGAGTTTCTATCTTTTCGTCCCCGCCTTCCACGACATCAAAGAGTCGCAACTTTCCTGCCTCGTTCCTAACATCGATACCGGCAGATGACTCCGCAGCGGCACTAGAGTTGCTCCTATCCACAATTATCGACTCGTTGGAGAATTGGTAGTAGATCGTGGTCGACTCGTATTCTGATGAGAGGATCTTAAATCCGGCTTTAAGATCGCTCTCTCTTGCAGACTGCGGGAAGCTCAAGTTTGCCATCACGACGAAGAACTTTGTGTCTGGCGATTGGGCAAATGCTGTCGAGCCAGGGCTGCTGATCGTCTGGCCTGGCTCAGTGAACGAGGTGTTGCCAGCGAGCAACGCAGCCAAGGGTTCTCGCGCGATGTTCTGCTGCAGTGTCCTCAGTTGTAAGAGACCGCTTGACGTATCGTTGGCAGAAACACTCCAGGAACCAGTCTCTCTTGAAAGATCGTTGTCGACGACGTTGCTGATAGTACCGAGACTGAGCTCGCGAGGTAATAGTAAAGCTCCCGTCCAGGTTTGTGCAGCTGGAAAGCTTTGGGTTCCGTAGAAGTTGCCCGTGAGCCAGACGTACGATATAAATCGGTCAGGCGCACCACTCTTCGTGGATGCCACCGAGGAGGCGGGCAGGACTTTGCCAGCTGCGGCATAAGCTGAATGACCCCAGTCAAGCTTTCCTGCCATAGTTGGAGTGAACTTGGCCTCGCTGGTATCAGACAGGGACAGGTTGCCAGCTGCCCAGAGCATTTCTCTGTAATCAGAGACCTGGGGCACAATTGGCTCGAGAGACCACTCGGCACCGAGAGTGACGAAAGATTGGCCGTCCTCGTTGTATCCCTCCTCGTCAAGAGTGAATACATTACCGGTTTCAAAGTTGAACCCCCACCGGCCTGCAAAGTCGCCATTGCCCCACGTCGAGTTGGCAGTCTCGTGCCACCACTGGCCCATTTCTTCCCAGTACTGGAAATCAAGATCGTGTTGGCGATACAAGAACTGGCTTGGGCCGTCGCCGTGAACACCTCCCGAGATGACAACGTACCATGATCCCTCCGTGCTGTTGAGGAGGGTATCTAGCTGTGCACTTTGGAACACGTAAGGGTCGCGGAATCCGGTCACGTTCACCGCAAATGGAGGGGAAGGGATGACAGGTCCCTGCTCCAACTTCGTGAAGTTTTTGCCTCCATCGCTCGACACTGCCAGGCTCTGAGTCTCGCTTCCGCGCGTGTAGGCGATCGTCCACTGAATTGGCAGATACGAGACGGAGGTGTACAGCAAGGTTGGCAGGCCATTGATGCCACTCGGGATGACCGACCCATCGAACACGGCTAAGGGGTCATTGATGCCGCCAGCCACGATGAACGGGTTGCCGTCTGCATTGAGATCCGTATAGGTGACAAGATCGTCTGTAGTAGCTCCGGATCCGCCGTTGAAAAGATAGCCAACATGGAAGAGGCCCGTCGACGGATCTGTGTAGTGCATGCATGGATCGCCGATCTGGCCGAAGGGCGGTAGCACGTGGGCTTTCGGCCTCCAGGTCGAGAACAGTGAGGTATCAGTGAGCGTTGACAAGTTGGGAGGCGCAGAATTGTAGTCGAGCTGCGCAGCTGCCCAGGAGGCCATGCTCAAAATGACTGCCGACCTCATCATGACAGCAAAGCCAGCGTACCAAGTCTCTACTGTGAGGCAAAGACAGGGAGGTAAGGCGTCAGGTACAGAAAAATACGATGCGTCAAGGCATCGTGAGATCTTTGCTATACCGCTACATTGTCGCTCCGATAATCGACCGTGTTGTGGAGAGAGTTGGACCCATCCTTACTAGCCAATTCGGGGCAAGGATCTATATGTCCTCGGCATTGAGGCCGGAGATGAGGGCTATGTGGGGGAGTGCAGAGAATCTCCTCATCCTTTACTAGCCTGGTTTTCATACCATTCCGGGTGGGTCTGCGAATCTGCAGGTGCGATGGCACTATATGCACCTGTTAGTGGCATACATGTAGCGCGAACGTTCGTCGTTGGGAGGTATTGCAGGTCGTCCACCACAGCCGACATGCAAAGCTGGACTCAACGAAAAGGGTCAGGCTATTTGAGAGAGACTGTGGTGTACGAGTTCGCACAGCAGGATAGACAAGTGTGCTCAATCGAGTTGAGCCAGAATCAGATACCCTTAGAGTGAACCCTAGAAGGCTATGCGTCACAAATAGACGACCCAAGGCGGAAAGATAGCACCAATCAGCCTCGACTGTAGCTTCTGGCAGTCACGATTTCAAAAATTGAGTTTTGCTTGTTTATCACCCGCAATATCATATACACTATTGTACCAACACCGCCACATCTCAAAATCACGACAACATCTTTCCGTAGCCCCGAGTGGCTTGTTTCATTTCTCATATTGGATCATATTACAATGCAGAAAATCACCCCATAAGAGATTATCCCATGCGAGGTTCACTCGATGGCTTAGGAGGTTATCCCATAGGAGGTTATCTTAATACAAGAGTCTCCTTAGACCGATTATCAAATGACGGGTTATCTGATAAGAGATTGTTATTTCTCTTATAACTCCCCCTTGTTGTTTCACTTATTCATCACATGAGTATTGTAGCCGTGAGGCGGACATCCAAGCTTAAGCCCGTGTAATCAACATATCTGGAGGCTTTATAGCTCACCTACTTGACACGCCGAACAATCTCACTGATTTCAGCCAGTATGTTCCTCCTCCATCTCCGGACAAGCAAAATGTGTTTCCGTATCATCATTCCATCCCACAGAAATCGTAATCGTTGTCGGCCTCAGGCTCTTGTGACTCGTCCGAGCATTGTGAAGAGATGCAACGTTCCCAGAACCAACGAGCCAGGCGGCATGCCCCAACATTGATGTATTGCACCGCTTCCACCCCGATCGTCGCTTGTCGTCCCCACATGTGACGGCCACGAATTGTCTGCCGCCCTTTCCCGCATAGATACGGCTCGTCTGAGATCGAGTAAAGGGCGACAGCCGTGGAGACAGACACAACACCCCAGAAGGCTCTGTTTATGAAATTCGGCGCCCAAGGCCTGTCTATCCAGGTGTCGAACAGGCGGTCAACGAGATAAATCCATTCGATGCCTAGCTGAATCTGACAAACTTTGCATGACCGTATAGGCCGCTCTCCAACAGGTTCTGTCTGGATACCTTTGCTTGGCATTCTCAAAATATCGCTGAAACCGATCAGAATGAGATCCGAAAATCAGATTCTGTAAAGGTCTTACCGGAATTGAATTGTAGAGTGGACTTGGTGCGCAGCTTTGCAGGAGAGTTCGTGTTGATGATTTGGTCGAGATCAGCGGATTTGCTCTGAGCTGAGGTTTGATATGATCCTTGTCGGAAGAAAGATGTGAAATGATTGTTCAACTGTCGGGATAGCAGCAGGCCTATATATGCTTGTGGGCGCATCTCCAAAAAGGTCTCAGAAAAAAGAACGTGCCGAACAAACACTTGGATCACAGGACGTATTCATGCTGAAGTCTCATACTAGCCATTAGTTTCCGCAGTCTGTTACGGAACTAGGCTACCTGGGCTTGACACTTTGAGTGAATACTACGTCTAGTCGATCAACCAAATGAGCAAGCTGCAACCTGAGACTAGTCGGACATATTTCTGCAGTTCGTCTAGCTTCTATCGGACCATTCCATTTGAGCATGCGGCGGTTGAACGCCATCCTCACCCAGGATGAGTGAAGCTGCAAATCGTTTTTCTACAACAAAAAGATAGACATCCGGGTTATGTCGAAATTTTATTGATAGTTCGCTTTCGCTTTTTCCTCAGTCAGCAGAGTGTTGAGCGTGCCTTAAGAAGAGCGCACTTTACGGGCTCAGCAAACGAGGTGGACAGCGCATGACCAGACTGAAGCCAAGTATGAATGCCCTACTCAATCCACAGAATCTCGCAAGGAGACAAGTCCCATGCCTGTCCGTACATTAATTCATGAACATAACACTCGCCCACTATTTTCCAAGAATTGCGGAAGGTATGATGTACGAATGGCACATCTGAACCCTGGAGGAGGACAATGCAGTCAGCCGGCAATGTATACTTTGGGCAGAGGGCCATGGACCCGCCCCTGTTCCTGACGATTCAGCGACCAAGGATTCCAGGCTTGCCTTTGAAGCCGTCCATTGTTGCGGCAACTGGACTGCCAAATTACCCTTTGAATAATCAGCAAGATCACAGCTGCCCACAGCAACAACCAATTTGTAAAGGTGATCTGGCGTTCTTTGGGGGCAAGTGTCCCGAAGCGCTGGACCAGCTCGATCAGCACTTCGAGTCGGTCGCTGCTCTCTACGTCGATGACGTCCCACTGGTCTGTATTGATCGTTGACTGTTTGTGGCTCAAAGGGTCAGGGCTCCGCAGCGTCTCCGACAGACTGCACTTGACTCGCTAGTCTGAGCATGGCTCTGACCCGGCTCGGGCTCTTGAGTCGTAGGTAATCAGTTGGCTCTGGTGCTTCGTTGTGCTCGTAATCTTGTCTGGCAACTCGATCTCGAGATGCTATCATAGAGGCAGAGGCAACTTGAACGAGAGAGATGGAGGCGCGAATAACAACCTAGAGCAAAGCTCGCTCAACGCCGCCAACCAGGATGCTCGCAATTATTGGCGGTTTGCGATGTGGCTAACTAAACACGAAAAGCAGGTGCCGGTCCCAAGTTGGAGGTTCGGTGGACGTTGTTGATGTTGATTCTATGCGGACATGGCCATCGTTCAAATATCCAGTGCCGTGGTCCAGCTGGGCAGGTCTCTACCTGCCCGTACCAAACGGCTCTGTCCCATCTAGAATCTTAACACGACATCATTGGCGGTGTCCAGAGAGCATCTCATCAAAACCACACGGAAGAACTCCCGGGGCATTACCCGTAGTTCGCAGTGGCCCTTTACGTCGCCTAAAGTCACCGTGCCGGGAGCGCTCGGTAGAGAGAAACACACAGAAAAGCACGACCAATTGACGTCTGTGCTCCGAAATTTTGCACCTCGGTGTAACCGTCCCGACGCCACGGGTCCGGTGCGGAACTAAGTGGGACCTAGTCTATCAAAGGACAAGCGTTGCAGACACTCAACTTCTTCTTCGTGCTCCTTTTCCGTAAAATTGCCGGCCAGAGTTGGTCTAGCGTCTGAGCGTCTTCCCAACGGGCTTTTAGGGTAGTATCCCCATGTTATTCCTCTACCGCATGTCCCACGTTCGGGGCGTGGACATGTTCTCCGGTAAATCGCAACGGGATCGTCATGAGATCTACACCCTTTTCCAAATCATTTAGCATTATAGTAGTATTCATCCTTGATCTGTGCTCACGAGCCACCCCGTATTGTTGTGACAGAGTCAATGGCCAATATAGATCTGCAAGCCATCCGTACCCGTAAAAAAGAGTAGATCTTCCCCCTCCGTGACTTCGTGAGCCTACATGTTTCCTGGCCATTCACATTCGCGCCCTGCACCTTTCTCGTTCCTCGACCACTTCGTTGCCAAGTCGACAAGATGAGGTCCGCGCCCATTGCCATTGCTCTCGTTGGCCTCGCTGGCTCAGTCATTGCTGCTCCACCTCCCGCCCCACAGGTCACACCCCCGCCTTCGCTCGCAGAACTTGAAGAGAGAGGTCTCATAGGTGGTCTTCTTGGTGGTGTCCTGGGTGCTGTTTTTTCTGATATCAATTCCGCTGTGAGCGCCGGGAACCTGGGTGCCCTCACTTCGGCCTTGAAGAAAGTCACAGCTACCGCCACCCCTACCGACGTAGCCCAGGCCAGCGCTACCCTTGCAGCCATTCAATCAGCCTCTCCTTCCAGTCTTTTTGAATACGCCGCTGCCCTTGCTGCCAACGGTCTTGTTGTCAACGACATCAACTCACTCCTTACCAGCACCCTCGGCCAGTTCACTGGTGCCAACAGTCTCACCAACAGTAACCCCAACCCAAAGACATCTGTCTATCCTAAGAAGGGCACGTGCGACGCACCTTACTCCCTCTCTGAGACTGCCTTGCGCCAGGCCATCCATATTCCATCTACTTTCACCTATGGAAAGAAGCCCCCTGTCATATTGTTTCCCGGCACTGGAAACACTGGTTACCAGACTTTTTCCGGAAATCTGATTCCCCTCTTGACCGGCGTCAGTTACGCAGACCCAGTCTGGGTCAACGTCCCTGGACAACTGCTCAACGACGCCCAGTTCAACGCCGAATATGCGGCGTACGCTATTAACTACATTGCCTTTTTGACCTCTCGCAACGTCTCCATGATCGCCTGGTCTCAAGGAAACATCGATTCTCAGTGGGCATACAAGTACTGGCCGTCGACCCGTCTTGTAACCAGTGACCACATCGCCATTTCCCCCGATTACAAAGGGACAGTCATCGCCAACGCTGTCGACTTGACTGGTCTTACTAGGGACCCATCTGTTCTCCAGCAAGAGTACTTCTCCAAATTTATCACCACTCTCCGCTCCAACAACGGTGACAGCGGCTATGTCCCAACTACTGTCCTGTACTCTGGTTTCTTCGACGAGATTGTTGAGCCACAGCAAGGTACGGGTGCATCAGCTTACCTGCTCGACGCACGTGGCGTTGGCGTCACTAACACCGAAGTCCAATTAACATGCCCCGGTGCCGTGGCCGGCTCCTTCTATACTCACGAAGGAATGCTCTACAACCCCATCACTTTTGCCCTCGTTCAGGATGCTCTAACTCATGCTGGCCCTGGTGAGACCAGACGTATCAATCTACCCACCCTATGCACGCAATACCTCGCTACTGGTCTAAACCTCGGCAATTTCCTTGCCACTGAGAACTCAGTCGTGATCGCTCTTCTCTCGCTCCTGCTTTACACGCCTAAGTTGGCCGCTGAGCCCTCTATCTCGGCCTACGCCACTGCTACAAGCATATGCGCGACCTCTGTTCCTATTGTTTCTCACACTTCTACTACATTGAGCGCTGCCGCGAACAAGGGGGCCGCGGTTACGACTTCGAAACTTACGACTATCACTACAACGCCTCAGAAGCCAACTTCTTCTGGCACTTCCACTAAGAAGGCTACCACCACCAGCAGCTCCACAAAGAAGCTTTAAAACATCAGGCCGGCCAAGAGGACAGTTTCCACTACTACCACCACTGCACCTGCTGGACAAAAAGCACTACTAAATTAGCCTCCTTGGCCTCAAATTTCTGCCTGCTGGCACGCTCGGACCGTCATTTATTCGTCCCGTCGCCTGCGTAGAATGAAGACACGGTCAGAGGTATTAGACCATCGCTCTAAGATCAGGAAAAATCCCAAAGAAATCAAGAGTTGATACATATACTGGTCATCTCAAAGTTGCACATATAGCGCGGAGGAAAATATGTCTTATATCATATAGAGTATTTCTAATTTCTAATTGTTTTCGTAAAGCCGAACAACAATCATCATCGTAAACCAAGAATTACAACATGAGAAAGCACAATCATGTCGTCATATGCATGGCTAAAGCTCACTTTTGCAGAGCCATTCAAACAAGCCGAATTCATTACTTGGCTCCACCGATATAGAGAGTCGTGGAGTTTAAGATGATTCTCCCTGTCAAGCATGGTAATATTGTACTGCCCACTGCTGCATTTAGTTGAGTCGTATATGATAGAAATCTTCATTTATTCTGTCAGGCCTCTTGCTACTGCATTTTATGTACCAGTGGTATTGACCCGGCATAACCGCCCATTCTCACTCGGCAGTGTATTGGCCGTCACCACATGCCAAAACTCGCTCCCAACAGCCGTAACAGCGTAAAACACATCATTCGGATCATACTTCCTCTTCAGCTCAAGCAACTTGGGGTACTTGCTCCCATAAAACGCCTGCTGGAAGTCGGGCTCGAGACGGTCCGACTCAGCAAGGTAGCTACCCGCGCCGGGGCTGATATCGCGCCACCGCTGCATTTCGCCGAACGTATGATTCCTCCGCGCCTCCCAGATCTGGTCCGTCGTGGCGTTGACGTTCCAGCGGACGGACTGGATGGCGAAGAAAACATTCTCGCGCCACGCCGGGTTCACCGCGTTGTCCGGATCGTCTGGGGAGACCGCCTTGATGTTGAAGCCGACGATGACGCGGTTCCGCTCCGACGAGAGGCGAATGTTGGCGAAGGTCGTGTTGAGCAGCTCCGGGTCCTCGAAGTTGGCGCGTGGGAAGAGCCTCGACCCGCTGGCGGCGTTGACTTTTTGGATCACTTCAAGCGGGAAGGACTGTACCCAGGCAGGATAGAAGGAGTCGTAATGGGTGATGTTGGGATCGACCTTGATCCCTAGGGCATCAAGTTGAGTCAACCACGGCTTCAAAATCGCCTCAGTCTCTGCCAGAGTTTTGTTAGGCGCAAAGAAAGGAGTCATCTGGAATGTCCAAACTCCTGTTTTTGGGTTATTAGGAAGCAGCACGAAGTACGCATAGGTCCCAAGGTCCGCATTGTTGGGGAAGTAGTCGAAGTAGGCACGAACACCGGCCCAGAAGGTATCATTGCCAACCGTGGTGGTGTCAAACGTAAATCTTGATGCTGTAGTCTGTACGTCCGGGAATGCCTTGACGGTCACAGACGTGGCAACGCCGAACGTGCTGCCACCTCCTCCACGGAGTGCCCAGAACAGATCTGTGTTCTGAGTGAAGTCGGCTGTCACGAACTTTCCATCCGAGGTCACGACTTCGAAGGCGAGGACCTGGTCAGCTCCGGTGCCATAGATGGAACTCAATGGGCTGTGCCCGCCTCCTTGGATGTAACCGCCCATGACTCCGACAGTCTGAGCCCATGATTTAGTCACATATATCACAGTTTGCCAGAAGCATCTCACATACCTGTCCCTCCCCACCAACCACCACTTTACCCTTCTCACTAGCAGCCTTGTAAGTCTCGAAGGCCTGGACACCCGTTCCGCACTTGAACGCGGCACCAGAATAGCCGCTAGCCTCGCCTTCGTACTCAGGTATGTACTGGATCTCCTTGAAGTGCCGCGTCCAGATGCTCAAGGACTCAGCCCCACCAGACTTGCCAGAGAAGTCGTGCCCAGTGTTCTTGACCACCAGCCGCACGCCAGTATTACGTGCAAAGTTGATCCCAGCCTGGACATGCTTCGGTGTCGTCGCATTAATCACATACATCGGGAATCCGCCCATTGTGCAGCCCTTGCTGTCATAAATGTTGGGCGGGGAGCAAGTGAGACCCTGGTAGACAGGGGAGAACATCTCGATCGAGTCTTCCAGGTGGATGTACGAGTTGGTCCAGTTGGCTGAGATCTTGCTGCACTCGGCTGCATCGTAGTATGGGCCGTCGTAGCAGACCGACGCCCGCGGGTGCGGCTTCAAAAGGTTGCCGTCCACGGCTTGATTGAGGGCGGCCCATTTCTCGTCGGAAGGCCAGTCGACATCGCCCGGATAGACTTTGCACGAGCGGTTGGCAGCTACACCGCCGGACAGGGAGCCGAATTCGAATAGGTGACTTGAATCAGCTGGCAGTGCTTGGATGTCTTGTGGAGTAAGTTGCTCTTTCTCCGACTCAAAGAGCTCGGGAGCAGCTTGAATACATTTGGCGAGCAATAGGCTAAACCACAATGAGACCCGAAGAACTTCCATGGCGGAGCAGTTTTGGCTTCTAGAGATGGCGATCAGGTATCGCGCAACAGATTAGTATGCCATGAACCTGCCCAGGCGGGCAGCGTGATATTTATGAAAACATAGTCAACACCTGGGTTCGCCCCCTTGTAGAATGGAACCGTCGCCTTGGCTTTGCAACCTCATTTCGTCCTACCTAGACTGCCTACATTATTTACCCATAGTTTTGAGGCTCGCTCCGGCGCCGGTCAGCACTAGGACGAATCTCGTGGCATTATGGGGCATGCGAGTCCAATGGCAGGGCTGCCCCGCCGCTGATCTCCTCGGTGTACAAGACCCTTTATAGCCACTTTGCGCAGTGTACTAGGGTCGCCTTTTGACTCTAGCAGTAATCGGCAAGGTAGAAGTGTAGAGTATGCAGGCAGGACCGGCACTTAATGTGCCTGGGTTCACCAGCAAATGCCACGGAACTACATCATGCATTGCCATGCTACACCGCATGGGAATTACTGCATCAATGGACGCAACACGCAGAGTACGAGATTTCAGCTACGCTACTTGGTCCAGGACTGGGTACTTCCCATCCGCTTGCCAGTACAAAATTAACTAGGAATCATTTCTTGTGAGAAGCCGTATAAACAGCGAATAGTACGGGTGCGTTCTGGAACCAAAGCCACATGGCGATAACTCTTAGCAAGGTTCATCAATTCATGCAGGCAAGCAGGAGGACCACTCCTGTTGCTTGGTTGGTTTTAAGAGCACCATACGAGCAACGAACACCGGATGGGATTCAAAGTCTTCCATCGGTAAGTTTAGTCTCAACTACAGCATGTATAGTCAGTCACTCTGTCAATGCTGGCTCAGTTTTCAGCTGTGCCCAGTGCCCCCAAGGTAATTGGCGACTAGATTCGGGGGAATGCTTGATAACCAAGAGTCACAAATGTCCGTCGTTATTAACCTGTACTCTACCTAGACCGAGGCGATGATCTGATTGAAGTTGTTACTGGCCAGCATCATGTATCGAGTTGGCAAACATCCCTCACTTCCGCCAGAGTCTGGCCATTCCGAGGCGAACCATCTCGCGCATGCCAGCTAGCTTCAACTGTCAAGATTGGGGACGGCCTATGCCACACTAGTCTATCATCTTGAATTGCAAGTCTCGTACGCTCTCAACTCCTCGGATAGTCCCGCATCAGGAAAGGAGGTAGTCAGTATTTCTGGTTGACAACATCTGCGCTGTTCGTGGCGCTCTCGGGTTGGACGCACGCTATGCTGCCCAGGCGGCCTTGGAGGCCCGAACAAGGAGCGCGGCTAAGCAGGTACAGCAACCACAGACAAGGCCAGAACGACAACAGACGATCCAGGGCTGACAGCCCAGTGCGGGAGAGTGTTCTCAGGGTCTTCCTTCCCCCTTGTTGATGACGTCCCCTCCCTCTCCCGCGTGGCGGCTGGCAAGAGTCAGCTAGACTAGATTATCCTTATCGCAGCAAGCACTCAAGCGGGCAGAAGTTGGTCAGGTGCCCAGTATCTAGTGAGAGAGCTGTCAGAGTTGAGCAGCGCAGACAGGGGGCGGCAGGCAGAGGGACAGACGGCAGCGGAGGGAAGGGAGGGTGGTAGCGCAAGGTAGCGTATGCATGCAGTGCTACGTGGTGCATGAAGAGCCCATGGCTGATCCTTGCATGACACTTGCCGGGCGAGATCAAGAGAGGGAGGTTGAAACTGGGTGAACTACACTGCATCAGCAGCATGGCGTAAACAGTATTCATTGCGGATGATATTGGTACAGCAGGATATATGACAGACTATGCGGCCTAGCAGGTGGCCGTCACAGCCCAGACAGCTATGCTAGCAACTTGCTGTCATGTTTCGAGTTGTCTCGGAGCGGGAGCACTATAATAGCTTAGGAAAACCAGACGATCATGTCTCTAGCTTCCGCGTCGGCCAGCCGTTTGTAACCATGGGCGCAGTCTGCTAGGTACGCATGGCAATACACAGTACGGACAGACATAGGGTTCACAAGCAAACACGAGGAAGATGGATCAGTCGGACCCCTTTTAGCGATCCAGTGGATCTCCTGCAAGCAGTCAGGTGGACAGATGAGGTGGGCTCTGTGGAAGGAGTGGAGTGGGGACCGCGGGTTTTGGGGGGTCTTGGACAAGAAAGATAGATGATGGCAGATGGGCAGATGGGGGGAGGCAAGCGGGAGCTGCAGCTGCATCGTATGCACATGTGCAAGCGGGCGGGAACTGCACGGGAGGGACGATTAGTCTAAGTGCTTGCATGGTTGGGTCTCCATCTGTTGGGTCCATCGTACAGCTTCTCGAATACACACCAAACACGATGTGGTCTGGAATAGTAGACGGATGTAATTATAGTATCGAGGGAGGAGAGAAGCTATTGTACGCACGCACAGGTACTGGCCCGGACCCGACCAAAGACATGTCTCAGGAACCCGCCACTATTTGCATGGCCCAAATGTCCGGGAGAAACATGGGAGAAGCTGGGCGAGACATGGAGGACAAGGCATTTGTTCACGTTGAGACTGGGCTGCCAGGGTTGCTGAGGTGGTATCGGGGTGGTAGAAGAGGGCGAAGGAGGGGGGTGGCAGGAGGGAGGAGGAGGGACGGAACACCAAACCACACACATGGTGGGGTTTGAGTGGTGGCTAACGGTCGAGGCTGATTGGCCCGACAGGACGGTCTCCAAAACGGCCGTTCCCTTCCCTTGCATGGGCTGCAGGGTGCCAGGGATGTCATTTCGAGCCCTCCAGCCCTCCAGCCCCTCCATTTTGCATTTCGAGAGTTGAGCTCCCTACTCACATTCCCAGATGGGAGCTCTCCCCATCCCCCACCCCCCTCCCCTCCGTTCACCTTGATGTCCACCTCCAGTCCGTTTCCAGTCCCAGTCGAGTACATGAAACCTTATGACAGATGAGTGTGTGTGTGACTGTGACTTTGGATTTGACTTCGAACCTGACATGATTTGACTTGGTTGCAGCTTGCAGCTGATGATCAATTACCATCTATCAATCTTTCAATCGATCTGTACATACAATCAGTCAGTACACGACAGTACAGTAGAGGACGGTTTGGCAGGGGGCAATCGGACAGGAAGAATAGGATAGCTTCAACCCGGCAGCCAGCACCGCTCGAACCAGATCGGATGCACTGCCCACCCCCCAATTCGCATCCACATCCACATCCACATCATCCACTCCTCTCCACTCTCTTATCCTCCTCCCTACATCGATGACTGCCCTGCACTGCGCTCCGCTTTGACACTGTTTGTCGCAATCCTGTTCCTGTGTCGGATCCGCATGACCATCAATCAATCTCCATACCGACCTGCTGGAATAGCCTCAACTCTACCTTACCTTACCCATCGCATCATCACCCGATTCGACACCAGCTGTATACTCCTCCATGCTCAAGGTTAATCCGGCCTGGCTATAGCTCCTATCCAATATCCAACCAGACCAGACAGACCACTCAGAGCCTGTCGCGACTCGCCCCAAACATCGAGCACTCAAGTCAGCTCAGCACAGCTCGGCACAGCGCAACACAGCCCAACTCTGTCTGTCCCAGATCACATCATCGGATCAGATAGACTATCTCTCGTCGCGATAAGCGGTGAACGCAGTCACCCTCATCTATGATTCGAAACAGCAACTAGGACTAGAACAGCGATCAGCCTGCGCTACACACTCACTCACTCACTCACTCACTACTCGACTCTACTCCTCCAGACCTCCAAGAACCCACCACTACCACCCCCTCCCTCCCTCCTCAGCTCCCCTGTTTCCCGCGCCACCCGCCCTGTCCTCTATCTTGTATCTATTCATTATCTGTCTATCTACCTTTCAACGCTCAAAACACCCCGCGAGGCACTCAATGCAGTCGCTTCTGACTGTCAACAACAACGTCAGCCTCAGCCTAGTGAGTGTGACAATCGCACCGAGCACAGCCCTCGCCATCTTCACCATCGCCTTCGTCTTCCTCGCCTTGTACCTCCCGACCTTGCGATTTCGTAGCGCGAGGCCCACCAACAAGTCCAAATCACTCTCCAAGTACAACTACTACGACGACATCACCGACGAACCTACTAGCGACTTTCGCAGTCGCTTTGCCTCGTACTTTGACAACAGCTGGTACCCATACTGGAGTCGCAACAGCGCGCCTGACCCCATCGAGTTGCGCGACCACCCACCCTTGATCGAAGGCCTCCCCCAACCCCGCGCGACACTCGCACTTGAGGACAGTCGTCGCAGATCAGGAGCAGCATCGCGCATAGTCTTGCGCGCCACCAGGAGGACTACCGTTAGACCCAAGACCATCGAGAGCGACAGAGGGAAAGAGAAGCACAAGGACAGGCGTAATAGTGATGCCGTTCGACCCCCACGATCACCTGGACGCCTCTCTGCAAGACTTCGAATCGGTCAGTCGCTCGCCACCGCCTTTTCGCTACCCTTCGACCCACAGCGGATTCCTCAAGAGCGACACAGAGGCGGACCTGAGCGAGATGGAAAACTCGACGGTTTCCGCCGGTGGCTACAGCCCTCCAGCCTGGAGGCGCCTCGGAAACGGTGACCGGAGCAGCGGCTTCTGGCGCAAGGGGGACAACCTGCTAGGATACGGTGGACTGCCGCCACAGTGGCGGAGTAGGGAGTCCAGCCCGGAATACGACAGTGTAGACGAGGACTGCGACGACGAGGACATCCTCGCCGCGGCCATCCGTACGAGGTTACCTACTGGTAGCATGAGCCCCGAGAAGGAAAGGAGCCCCGAGCCAGACTACATGAAACCACGCTTCAACGGCAAGGCCGCGAATGGAAATAATGGAAATGCGAAAGGGAATGGAGAAGTTCGGATTAAGAGCGAAGAACCCTCCATGGAGGACATGAAGGCGACTCTCGCCGCACTGCCGCAGAAAGACGATCCTGAGAACTGCATGTTCCCCTGATCTCGCGGGAAGTGAACATTTGACTAACTGACTCTTGCTCAGACATACGTTTCGCCGTCCGTGCAGAGGTCCAGCAGCGGACCGAGCCGATAGAGGCTGCGATTAACCTAGTGCGTTCGACCTACAGGCTCGTTACAAAGAGCTGGTCGTCTATAATCCTGTCTGCCCTCGTCGCGTTTCTCTCAATATCAGCAACGCGCGCCCTGTTCGAGCCTGCCTACGGTCGCCCGGTCCCAGACCTTGTGAAAGTCGCCGGCATTGCGCGCAGCTTTGAGCCGTTGATATACTATAGCGAAAATGGCGTCGCGCAAGTCGGCGATCTGCAGGCCACCGGTGTCGCGGTGTGGGATCTCGGCGAGAGCGTGCGCAGCAGCAACCTGACCAGCGCGCCCATCATCGTCAAGGAGTTGGATGAGTTGAGTGATAGCCTCAAGACGCTGGCTATTGAGCTCACCAAATTCTTTGCGAATGTTGACGGAGACATTGACGGGTATTTCGCACTCATCTCTCAGCTTCAGAGAAACAGTGCTGACGTTGAAAATATAGTATCCTGATTGTAATGGACTGGGCTCGCCGCGAGCTCTCTCAGGTAGCTTCTCTGCCCTCGGCACCCTTGACCTCGGCCTTCGACAACATCCACACGATGCTCACCACCGCTGGCGTGCTCGAGACGCCTACCGGCACGCCCACCCGCCTAGGCGCAATCGCGACGTCTGTCTTCGGCATGTCCAACCCGCAGCGCACGCGCCAGACGCTGCAGCGCACATTCAACGAATTCCTCGCCGTGCTGGAGGAGGCCATCAACAACGAGCTGCAGCACAGCCTGGCGCTGTTCGGGCTGTTCGAGAGCATCGACCATCAGTTCCTCAACCTAGCGCGTACGGTGGTGCGCGAGTCCAACGCGCAGGACGAGCTGCACGCGGACCTGCTGTCGTCGCTGTGGACGCGGATCCTGGGCCCGCGGGCGAGCGACGTCAAGAAGTACGAGCGCAACCGCCTGCTGCTGCAGAACGTGCGCGAGAAGACGGTGCGCAACAAGGGCATCCTCGTCGAGCACAACCACAAGCTGCTCGCCCTCAAGGCCAACCTCGAGAGCCTGCGCCGCAAGCTCGTCAGCCCCCTCGTGCGCAGCGTCAACTCGTCCACGCTCACCGTCGGCGAGCAGATCCGCGGGCTCGAGGACGTCGGCGTCTACCTCGAGGGCGTGCGCACCCGCCAGAAGGGCAAGCTCATGGAGATGCTCTACGGCGGGGGTAGCGGCGCTGGCAGGAACCGCCTTATCGAGCAGCAGCCGGTTGGGGAGTAGAAAATGGCTTCCTTCTGAGTTGGGGACTGATCCCGTGATATGATGAAGGAGGCTGCGGACGCAGTTGAACCGGACAGAGCTGTTCAAGGCGGCTCCTAGACCCGGTTCAGTATCTGACATCTTCCTCGGTCCTCAGAAGATTTATTGAGGTCGTCCGCAATATCGTAGGCGGCTTTGGGCGGCTCACGATATTCTCTCTGGCCCTCTTTGTCTTGGATTGAGACCCATGGTGAGTTCGCCCACATGACAATGACTCCCATCTTACCACAATTCAATTATTCTGACTGACCCAACTTTTAGCTGTATTGCATGAGAGACTCTAGCCCCTGACATAGTCATCTTCCGCCTAGCAGCTCCAGCCATTGCCGTGATATCATGTAAGTGATGACACGGCCTTGACAACAATGTCAAGCACTTCAGTGTTGGTTGCCTCGTGCATTCGGAAGCCACTGCCAGGCGGTTCGGGACGCTGCTTTGACTTCAGTGTCACAGCGCGAATGTCTATCGAGAAAATTCTGTGACCAGCTCCTAGAGACTGTTGGCGTGAACTTTCCCGTCAGTATAATAAGGACAATCACCATTCGACGCTGTTGGGACTAGTATAAATACTCGGTTGCAGACGGTCTCTCTTCTCCCAATATTTTCCTGGCAACCAAAGCAACCATCAGCAAAGAACCAAGCTCTCGAGGAATGAACCACCAAGTTATCGAGAATACAAGTCTATCAGCAAATAATTACCAGCGCTCGATTTCACCCAAACACAGCTCGTCTGGTTGATTACAAACACGTACATACAGAGCCCGTCAAAGAAGCCACAACGAGCCACCAGCACCTGATCACCGCAAGCCGAGCCACGATGTCTTCTGAAGAGGGGAAGCCTTGGAAGTGCAAACCTTGCGACAAGTGGGTGATCGGGGACTACGTCAAATGCCCAGTCTGTGGTAAGGGCCGCGGCGAGAAGTAGGGCGCACGGTGTCAGGCATCGGACTGAGTTCTGGAGGGGATTTGGTGGAGAATTGGCATTGAGAGAGGGGAGAGGAGAGATTCCTACTCGTTTTCCAGCTGTTGGAGGATGGAGGATGGATGGATGACTGATTCAGCGGCGGGACGAAGAACCTAGGGTGCGGACTTGTTGAGTACACTCGTTCGGAAAGTACATATTCCAATCAATCCCTGCCAATCCACCGCGGGTTCTCTCTGTTCTCTTGTACGCCTGCCTTATGGATGGGAGATTTCTGTCGTGCATGTCGCACTTCTATATTCAATAATCCTGTTAACAAGAGGGAGACGGACAAGAGTCACGGCAAGCGGGCCCAATTCTACACTTGCTTAGGTGTGCTGCTCGTTGCAATATCTCCCCTTTTTCCATTTGTTCTTGACGGGCAGCAGCAGCTGACTGCATCGTATCCGGCGCTGAGCTTCGGCGTGCATTTGATTTGACCTAGAATCGCCATTCTGCCTTGCCCGCACATGCAGGCTCCCGCTCAGCGAATCGCTTCATCATGAGCTGGTGGTACGCAGCACGCCACATGCACTCCATGGAACACGTGTCAGACTGAGCCCCGGGGCTCTCCCGAGGCACAGTAAGGCTTTGCGGGGCTGATTAAATTATTATCAGAAATTCCCCTCGAACGCCAGACCAAGAACCATTCCTCAGCCAGCTGAGCAAGTGGCCGACGACATACTCAGCGACATAACCTTTGGCCTGGTTTCACCATGGAAAAACATTCACTAGATCTTTCAGACCTTAATCCATCCTCTAAACGTCAGAGACAGAACAATGAACCTTGTCTTGAAGTGCAAGCGGCGCCTCGGCAGTCACTAGAGAATCAAGTACACAATGAGGGATCTCTTTGTGATGAATGCAAAGCCGTGGATTGGTATTCCCTTCCCACCTTGGCAAGTGATGGCTTATTGAAAGACAAGAATATGACATTGCGATCCTTGAACGCAACTTCTGAGAAACTCAAGAATTCATCCTGCAGGATTTGCGCCATTCTCTCTACCATCAAGCATCCCTCTCTTGATGGGAAAAGATGTGTGCTTCAGGCTTTACCGCTTTCACGGCACTTCGCCTACCATGGCCCGGCGCTCTCTCGCGCATTATGCTTTGACTACCCTGTCCCGGATAGTGCGTCTCGATGCACAGTTTTAGTTGTCACTGAGGAAAAGGACAGGAACCCAATGTGCTTTGACGTACGGAGTCTCGCGGTCGCAAGACTCGATGACTTGGAGTGCAGAACGATAGCACCGAACTCAATCGACTACAACAAATTGAAGGACCTAGTGAGAATCTGTGAGAAGCGGCACAAAAGATGTTGCGCGGCCGAACCACGTCCTAAAGTCTTGGGCCTCGAGGTAATCGACACCAAAACACAGGAGGTCATCAAAGCACCAGATCAGTGCAAATACCTAGCCTTATCCTACGTGTGGGGAGAACAGTCGGGTGGCAGCCCTGGTCACAGCATACAAAGTTCTCCACCTGTGATCAAAGATGCGATTTCAGTTACCAACTCTATGGGCTACAATTACCTATGGGTCGATAGATATGTGAGTCATAGTGGCCCAATACACGCAGAAACCATCATCTAAAATGACGTCCAGTGTATCTCGGATCCTGAAGAGCGGCCTCGAATAATCAGCCAAATGGACCAGATTTACGCAAACGCCTCTATCACAATCATTGCAGCAGCGGACAGGGATACCGAGATGGGTTTGTGTGGGGTCTCCATGCACCGCCAGCTACAGGAACGGGTCGATATCCAGGATACTGCTTTACTGGAACTACCCTTTGGTCATGAAAATTTGACTTCCAGCAAATGGGCCTCGAGAGCTTGGACGTATCAGGAAGGCTATCTTTCAACAAGACGCCTCATCTTTACGAATACTCAGATTCTGTTTCTCTGTAACGGGATGTACGCTGCAGAGTCTTCGCAGCAACTTTTGAAAGCCAACTGCTATAGTGATCACACAGATGAGTTCAAACATCTCATCCCCGGGTTCACAGTCTCCAGACGCAGATTCACAGTACGAGACCTTCTAAAACAGGCTGAAGAGTATAGCAAGAGAGAAATTACGCGCTCTGGTGACTCTTTGAACGCGTTCCTTGGAGTTTTGAGTTACTACGCAAGGAATTCGGCTAAGTTGACATCGCCGGTGCTACAACTCTCCTGGGGCTTGATCGCCAACAAGCACGCGGAGGAGAACACTTTCAGTCTATACTTATTCTGGTCACATACAGGCCCTGCGACTAGACGAGCCGATCTTCCAAGTTGGTCTTGGACAGGATGGGGTGGACCACTGAGGTTTGCGGAATCAGAGATAATATTACGGCCGGACCAAGTGGTTAAGGGAGGCCCCTCCTCCTATCTTGACTGGGAAATATCCATGCGAGATGAAGTTCTCGGTGTTGTGAAGGTGTATGATCTGGCCTGAAAAGAATTTGAAGCGAGAAGGCTTAGGCATCGTCTATACCAACCGGGCCCAAAAACTCTGCAGATATCATGCATGGTCATACCTATTAGCTTCCATGACTTCAAGCTCACAAAAGATCAAAAGAAGGGCAAAACTGAGGTCTTGATTCATGATACTGGTGAAGTTGTTCCAATCAGTCGCAACTTCTTTGATGAGGTGCATCTGACTTTGCAGGTCTGGGAAGGAGTCTTTGTCGGAAGAGAAGAGGCCGATCTGAAACTCGATCAGCAGGTGGGGCAGCAAGATTGCATACTTGGCCTCATCTCCCCATATCGAGGTGAGAAATATGATTGGGATCGGTATCGTTGCCTTCTGGTACGGCAGGTCGGTGAGGGCTTGCATGAGCGGGTAGGGCTGCTGTACGTGAGATTGAACTTCCTATTCGAAATGGTTTACCTGGATGCAATGGGTAATATTCTGGACAACTTCACAATATCTGATAGGCAGAGAAAGCACCCGTTCGCTGATACTGCTGAGTCAAGAACGATCTGTCTTGTATAGGTGCATCAAAGGAGGGAAGGGCTATTGCCTGCACTGTCTAAGATGTACTGGAAAGAATACCTGTTCAACACAATTTGACCAAGGCAGGGGCATATATTCCAGGTAAATAACATACTACCAATGTAATTACATTTGTAAATACTTGTTCGGGAGTAAGCAGGTCCCATGCGTTCGCCTTCAAAACTCTCACAACCTATTCACTTTGCTTCTCTTAATTCCTCTGCAAGTTCCTGATTCACCTTATCATCTGTGTGACATGCCATGGTCAAGTGAATTGAGACTAATGTGTGAGCATCTTTACTTATCAAGCTGTCTTGTGGGACGGCGCTCATATGCTTTCAATAGTTGTCATTTGTGGAGCGTAACCTTGAATGCGCTTGACACCAACATAATTGACGTTGTTCTGTCCAGGATTGCTTCTATTTTTTGAAGGACTGAACAGTTTGGTATAATTTAGTACTACTCTTCTACCTACTTTAAACATCTTGCAGTCTATTTATGGTTCTCTGTACAGATGTATCTGCATAAATGATAGATATCGGACAGTTATACAAGGTTCAAATCCGTACCCCTGGCAACATGGTCCTAGATTTGATACAATCAAATCTTGATTATTAAATGATTCAACATATCGTTCACTAATTGAAAATGATCCATAATTTTGATTGGTTGTAACTTGCCCATTTGCAATATGTTAATCATCCTAGCCATCTCGGAAACAAGATTGTAGGGCGGCATTCAAACAGTTGCTGTTGCTCCGATCTATTGTGCTTCAGGTGATTAAGGGCAGCCATGTCGAACCCTGACACAGCCGAATCTGTATAGCCTCCCCACGGTGGTGGATGAAAAGTTCTACTAATCAGACTTCAGAGGGACAAGTTACCTGAGTGATGATTCTCCCTGGCTCAAAAAGCTACCGCTTCATTATTGTCAGACCCAAACCGCGTGGGCTTCTGCATGAGTAAGAGCTTCGAGGCTGTGGAAGTACAGTTTGGGTCGGCAAAAATGGTGAAATTCTTTGCCTTCGAAGCGAGCATGGCTAGGACTCTAAGCAGCAGATGGCTGCCCAGAGGATCTTCCTTCATGTGTGCGTAAGTGATTTGTGCGTTAAGTATTACTGGGTTCCCTTCCTCGAGATATTCTGTTGTCCCGTTAATACGAAGATACAGTGTCTGCAGCAGGCCAAGGAAACCCGTACGTCATGCAAATTAGCCTGCTCAAGAACAAGGACGCCATGATCAAGCTTGTTCAGAGTACCGAAGGTACACTATCAGATAGTCTATATATTACAGATTATGTAAACTTCGTTGCGGCCCACTCTGCGACAGCATATAGTAATGATGTCGAGTGGCCGGCTACCTGAAGTGGAATCACGCTCAGATCGACGACACGCACATTACTTGTTCCGTAGACCATGAAATTGTTGTCCACCACGCCTCCCATATCCCGAGGCAACATGGCACACGAGCCGAGATGATGGGAATTGGGCCCGAAAGCGGAGTTCTTGATCCAGTTGAGCCATAGCTCATCGCCCGCATCCTCCGGAATTTCTTCGAAGCTGGGTGCGAGACTTGCCAGATCAATAAGGTCCGACAGCGGCGCGGTGGTCAACACTCTGCGGCTAAACCTCGCCGTCTGCACCGCAGCCAGACCGTCAAAATCCGACTGGAAAAAGTTGGGATTGATGGATGGCGACGTGGTCTCATTTTCACTGACGATGTGCACATTTCCTCGGCTGAGTGGTTGCAGGGGCCAGAAGAAGACACCGGCCAGGTTCCCCAAGCCTGCAGGTACGACCTCCGAGGTTGGTGTATTCGAGTTGTAAAGGAGATCCAACTGGCTTTTGAGCAGACGATGTTGAACGCTGGCGCTGCTCGCCCCTCCATTCTGCGCTGCGATTTGTTCAGCATAAGCTGGGAGCTGTGCTATAGCCGTGTTATATACCGACGTGGTATTGTCGCCGAAAAGATCTTGCAATGATGTATGTGAGACGAAATTGGGAAATCCCGTCTCAATTCGGCTGGTGAAGTTGGCCGTGACACCAAGCACGGTCTGATCCTGGAAGTTCTCACCTACGGCCGGTAAGTTGATTGTGGTGTTAATATTGTATTTCGATAACACTGATGGGTTTCCGACACCAGAGTACTCCAGGATTGCCGGGCTTCTGATAGCGCCCGCCGAAAGAATGACTTCGCGATCAGCATAGATGGTTGATACCTGGCCGTCCTGGCGGACAACGCTAGCTGCCAAGGCAACTGCTTTCCCGTCCTCATTGTTCTTAGACCAGATGATGCGAGTAGCCGTCGTATTGACCATGACGTGGAGGTTCTCACGATCCTGGATCGGATAATAGTATGCTCTGGCGGCATCCTCTCGTACGTCCAGCACACTGTCCTGAGTCACTGGCTGGCATCCAAACCCTCTCAACTCTCCCCCTTCAAAGTCCGCGATTGGGGGAATCCCCAAGTTCTTCATTGTATCGTTGAACACAGTATGGATATCACTGGAGGGCATATGCTGGCTGATGCATGTATCCAAAAGACCATCGAAGCCATGGTTTGCCGCAACATATCTCCCCCCAAAGGCTTGAATGCTCGGCGAGGGAATCGTGAAACGTTCGGACTTCTTTCCATATGCGAACAGCTTGTTCCAGTCGAGATCCAGACCCAAAGAAGGCCAGAGATCTATCTGAGAGCTGGCCGGGCGAATAAATGTCATCCCATTGATCAGACTCGAGCCACCGAGACCTTTACCCGCACTCCATCCGATGGTCTGGTTGGCAGCATAAATCTGCGGCGCGCTTTCGTATTGCCAATCGACATCAGTGTTCGTGGCTATGCCCAACACAGTGGTGTTCTTGACAAGGGGATTGTCGTATTGAAAAGTACCGGCCTCAACGACAAGGACAGTATTATTCGGATTCTCGGACAGTCTGTTCGCAATCACCATGCCAGCAGTACCCCCGCCTAGGATTACGTAGTCAAAATGAGCATCGCTGTAGCTGTCCAGCGATTGCCTCGTCGCAAACGATGCAACTGTCAGCGCCGACCCTATGAAGCAAGCGATGTTGGGGAACATCATCTTCCAATTCAGAACGAAGCAACAGCCGAAAGAGGAAGGACAAGGCGGTGGTTTCCACGAAATGAAGGCGATGTAGGGATTGGTATCCGGTGTGATGCTGACATGCTGATGCTGACATCCTGATGTTAGATACTCAACCAATAGCGGAGACGGAGGAAAATTAGCCCGCGTGGGCCACGATACCTAGGCACGTTTTACTAGTGATGCACTCAATTAATACAGTCGATTAAATTTTCTATGAGCATCTCATTTACATAGCTATAAGTCATGATTATATACTACATTTTCTATATGATTTAGTCTTTTAAGAAAGGAAAAGAAGAAAAATATATGATTAGTTAAGATTAACACAAGGGTTACTTATTTATAAATATGATTACTTTACTTATTATACCTACAAAGGCCTCTTCGTACCTTATACTATCCAACAGCCAGGCCGCTGAAAGTTGTACTATTTCATTGTACCTGAATGATGGATAGGAAATAAAAAGAAGCGGTGCAAAGGTAGTCCAGGCCCGTTAACGTGACCGTTTCCGGGTGCCTTTTTCAATAGCGGCCCAGCCATCGGACAACGCACCTAGGACTCTCTCACGACTCTTAGTATTGTAATTGCAGCAACGCATGGAGGGAGCATTGACGGAGGAAGCAGATTTCTAGACAACAGCTTCGGGCAAGTAGGACAGCGACAAGATCTCAAGATGAATAAGAGAATTGATTGGATCATATAGTTTCATTCGACATATTTCAGCACATGACAGGTTTTTTGGTGGCACTTCTAAATTCTAGCATCAACTCAGAATAAGAGTGGCACCAGTCCTTTGAACCATCAATCTCCAGATACTAGTCAGTGGCTGGCCTGGACAAGGGCCCTGTTCCCACAGAGCCGAAAGTACATCTATTCCCGTTCTCACCCTCTCAACACCATTGGAGTTCTGAGTCAGTTTATGTGTCTTATCTATTACTGTTCCAGTGACAAAAAGGCACTCGTAGCAAATGATACTTAGTGTCTGTTAATGTGCGAAGGTAGAAGTGAAAGTTGATGCATGTTTGGGTGTTAGGACTTTTCTCTTAAGCATTTATTTCGAAGCTCATTCAGACTTTGTAGCAATGCGGCGCTCTATTAGTTATCCGACTTTGAGAGCATATTGCAACATATCGCTGTGGAGATTGTCTGGAAAGAAGACGGGTGGTGATTATGGAATCAAATCTCCCATCAGCTCTGAATTTTGATACGAAGAGTTTTTGCATCGTGAAGACGTAGGCTGAAAAAGAAAATGCACGGCGAAATCCATGCTATTTCAAAGTCGCGACAACCCGCCGAAGCTCAGTCCCTTGATAACCTCTTTAGCTGCGCGTTCGCCGCTTAGGACAGCACCCTCCATGTATCCCTTCCACTCGCCCGAAGTTTCCGTTCCCGCAAAGTGCAGATTGCCCGTGGGTTCACGGAGGGCGTTAGGGCCCAGCGAGTCGAGGACACCTGGCGGCAAATAAGCGCATGGGCAACCATAGCCGGAGAACTCATCGCCGAGCCACTCGTATAGCACCATATCTACGAATTCTGAATTTCCTAAATCTTGCACGTTGAACAGTTGCTCGAGCTGGTGGAGCAGCTTCTCGATACGTGCCTCGTTGGGTAGGAGAGACCACTCTTGGGCAGGGGGCCCAGCCATGAAACAAGTGAGTACCGCAACGTTATCTTGAGGGCTGCAAGAGTCGCGAACGACAGCTGCAGGGCCAGTAAAGGACTGCGCCAGACCGCAGAAGCCCTTGGCGATCCAGAAAGGTGACTTGAAGACCATCATGGCTTTGCAGTAAAAACCGTATCCAGCAGCTTCGGACCAGGCGAGCTTCGCAGGGTGAAGTGGAGGTTGCCATTCGATATTCTTTAGGACTGGGCTAGGAACTGTGGAAATGAGTTTTCGGCCGCTGAAAGCAGAGCCGTCGCCAGTTGTTACGACAACCCCGTGTGGACCGTCCTGGACGATCTGTTTGACCTGCGCGTTGAGGCGAAGGGAGTGAGGCGGAAGGATCGAGGCGAGCTTTTTCGACACTGTCTGCGTTCCTTGGCGGATGCGCAGATGTTGACCGCCTCCTTTGCGGTCTGAGCGCATATTGAGGAGGCCGCCACCAGACTTGCAGTAGTTGAGGAAGAATAAAGTGGACAGGTCGCGAGGGTCAACGCCAAGCATAGCGCGAGTCCAAACAGTAGCCGTCAAGATGGCCTTTTCCGTCGCACCACGAGATCTCAAGTAAGCCTCAAAGGTCATGCTGTCCAGTTCAGTGCTCCTGGGCTCCCAGCAGTCAACAGCTTGGCTGGCAGCTTCTGTCCCATCGCGAATCATGATGACACTTTCGACGGAAGCGGCATCGAACTGTTGATATCAGTGTCGGCGATATTTACCTATGGTGATGAAGACACAAGGATAGATTGTACTTACATTAGGAACTTCGCCGTACGCAAAGGACGAAACGCTACCATCGGTGTCCTGGAGAGCACAGTTGCCGGTGGTATTTTGCTCGGTCGTCTCAAGACCAAATTCGCGGACGAGGCTAATCATACGAGTCTGGTTGACGTCGTTAATCCAGGCGGCGCCCGCCTCGATAACACCCGGTCGGCCATCAGGGATAGGTAGACTGTAGGTCCTGCCGCCCACGCGGTCACGAGCTTCGACAACCACACACGAAAGGCCAGCCTCTGTCACTTTTCGTGCAGCTGCAAGTCCTGCTAGACCCGCACCGACGATAATGACGTCTGTGCTTTGTGTAGGCTGCGATATAGAGAGCGGAATCGACGGCGCCCGGTTGGGAATAGCGATGACAGCGTCGATTTCGACCAGCCATGACGGGTGCGCCAGCTGAGTAAGGGGCACCAAGGTCATGGCTGGTCTGTGTTTTCCGTAAAAACGCTGCATTTGGCGAGCATGCTTGCGTGTCTTAGGATCGTAATTCACGACGTACAAAGTCGCTTTGGCAAGGTCCTTCACCGATGCCCCAGCAGCAATCATTATTTTGCGCAGATTGAATATAGCCAAATGAAGCTGGGACTCATAGTCAGCCGGAACATAGCCCGACTTTGTCGCGCCAATTTGGCCAGAAACATGGACAAGTCTGGTATTGGGGCTGGTGATGGTTGCCGGTGAGTGATACACCTTGGACGTGTGAGACAAGTCCAGAATTTCGACGTGCTTCGTCATCTTGACTGGATATCAACGATTTCAGGGAAGTGGCGGTGGTGCGAGGGCAATTGTGTATTGCGTGTTGCATCGGAGCGAGGCTCTCTGTTTATAATTATTTATCGATCAAAAACGATCCAAGCTGTAGTATTCTACTCGGGCTGTTGCTAAGCTTCCAATGGTACCATTCCTATCGGACCACTTGCCGCAGTTCGTGCCCGGAGTTCTTTTGCTACTTATCAGACTGCCGGAGCCAACTTCTTGATGTGTCATCCTGAATGATAGGTTATCGAGGGTTAAAAAGCAAGATGCAATGGCAGAAAGACCGAGCGAAGGAAAGGTGGAGCAACCCCGCCAACTCCACCTTTTATGGCACGAAATGCTCTTGAGTCTCGCTAGGAAATGGCAGATCCAATCGCACGGCGAGCAAGAATAATTTGATGGACGAAAGCTTGAGTACAAGGCGAAAGGCAGGGCCGACAGCTTGTAATCTAATCATCGTTTAGGGGGAGGATGCATGCGATTTCCATACTAGTCTCATTCATGCAAAAGGTGCAATCAGTCAGTCACTAACGCAGAATATCCGCGCAAGCACAATGATATAGACTGACCTTTTCCGCTTTGGAACCAATCCGAGGCTTCTTTCTCGATCAATCTATCATCGCAATTTCGACTTCCCATTTTTTCCGCAGAACATTTGGCGTTATTACAGCCTTCCAAGCAAGCGACCCTGTTAAGGCGCTACAATGTCTGAGCAATTTCGTCTCCGCTGCCCTGCTTTGCCGATTGTCAGGAACTATATCAATGCAGAATGGCTAGAGTCTTGTTCTGGCAATACTTTTGAAGTACATGGTGCGTTACAGATGTGACGTTGTTTAGTGAACCCCCATAATGCACAGGTAGCCGAGTGTGCTCGCTGTTTACTTCCGTTTTGGTTCCACTGTATGTCCGAATTCGCCAACAGCTGCACTGTTTGAGTTATCGTCTTATCTTCGTCGACCTCTGCGTCCCATGGTTTGGAACCTCTAATCTGTAACCTCACTTTCACCGTGGCCGCTTAATTCTGATTTCTGGAATCCCTCCATAATGTCATCCTCGAAGTCTAGAGTTCTGCTAGTAGGAGCGGGAGGTGTTGGTACCTTGGCCGCTTATGCACTGGAGACTGGCGGAAAGGCTGAAGTCACCGCTGTCATGCGCTCCAATTACGAGGTCGTCAACAGACAAGGCGTGAACATTGATTCAATTGAATATGGCAAGATCGTTGGATTCAAGCCATCTCACAGTAAGTATTCAGCCGCAGTTGTCAACACGAGCGTTGGGATACTATGCTGACAATGACGGTTGCTTCAAGTACTGAAAGCCGTCCCGAATGTGGTCAAGGAGGGACTGCCGCCATTCGATTACATTCTTGTCACCACTAAGAATGTCCCTGATGTATCGCCGACGGTTGCGGACATCATCGAGCCTGCTGTTACTCCCGGTAAAACTGCGATCGTTTCTCTCAGAATGGTCTCAACGTTGAGAAACCCGTTATTGCTCGCTACCCTAAGAATATCGTCATAAGCAGCGTCTCTACGATTGGTACGACCGAGAGGTCTCATGGCGACATCCTCCACGACGACACTGACGAACAGAAGATTGGACCTTTTCACAACCCTGAGATACCTCAACACGTCGCTGAGGCCGCCGCGCGCCGCTACATGGAAATTTACAACCCAAATGGCAAGCTTGAGCTTACTTTTGAACCAAATGTGTTAAAGACGCGATGGCGCAAGTTGGTATATAACGCGAGCTTCAACACCGTTGCTACCGTTCTTCAGATGGATACATCACGGATGAGAATGTCAGTATTCGTTGTTGATGAGTTGCTGAAGTCGATCATGCGGGGAATCATTGCTGCGGCCAACGCCGCTGGTTGCGATCTTGACCCGAACCTACCCGACACTGTGGTCTACAACGATGGCTTGGAGGACTACTTTCATCCCAGCATGATGCGGGAAATTGAGAAGGGAAATTACTTCGAGGTCGAGGTTATTTGCGGAGAGCCTCTTCGAGAAGCAGCTGCCCTAGGAGTACCCACGCCGACCTTGAAGGTGATTTATAGTCTGCTAAAGGCTTTGCAGCTCAAGACAAAAGGGGCCAAGGGGGCATGGAAGCCACACTGGGCAGATGGAAATCCTTATGGCGAGAAAAGATAAACGCTCACTAAGATTCAATATATATTTATTCTTCTACAGTTGATGTTGATGTTTCTTGACATATACATTCTCCATCGTTCTTCCCTGACATTTTGATTTATTCGAGATGTGGTGCATCGCTTATAGAATCGCAATAGATCCGACCAGCAAATATCATGGGGAGATTGCATTTGATCTACGCGAGTTATTACAGGCAAACTTGACGATGGCGTATTGCGCCTTGGAGTACATATTGAAGGAAGTAATGCAGGGGACTTCGTGCATGTATAAATCTATGATGATTCGCTGAGACAGATCAATTTTCCTTTGAAGCCCGCATGGGCTTCTGCATAAGTATGACTGTGTTTGTGGCCAACTCGCGGAGTCACTATACCTGTCCCACTAAAGTGGCCAGCTGCCGAATAGGGGACAAAGATAAGCCGCAGTAGGGTATCCGACACCTTGACAATTTGTCTTTCCTAGTTGTAGCGCTGGTCTTCATGAGCCACAGGTGTGTGACGACATATTTCTATAAGGCCCGTCTAGGCGTTTTCCTGGTCTGATACATACATGACCATGAACATCTCATAAAAGATCCCAGTGGTGATACTCTATGCCACGCGAAACTGCTGCTTCATTATGTTCAGATCATGACATTGGACTCTGCCTTGTTTGACGGGTCTTGCCCCTCGTATACATTGGTATTGTGGCCATTGAAACACTTTTCCCACTTCTTGATCGTGGCTTGAACCCTCGACTTCACCGTGTTGACGTCTTCGGGTTCTTTGCCCATCATGAGCCTCCTTTCCACGGGATTCTGGGTGGCAAGGTAAGCCTGAAGCACCATGGGTGGGCCCGAACTCTTTGGCTTGTTTCTATATATACAATTCTGAACATAATACTCTCCAAAGTGTTGGGAGTCTTGAGGAGCAATACTTACTCGGTATCTTCAGTCAATGTTGCTGATTTTGTAGATCTTCGCGACATCTTGGGCGATGCTTATCAATTAAAATGTCAACTAGGTCAATGGCTTTTTATTCAACCTTCTGGTGATGTATTAAGAACTTCAGAATTCTTTCGACGAGTTGCAAAAATGCGCTGAAGACTAATAATTTGAACTGCGAAAGGAAGTCTTGGGTATTATTTATACATCACTCTTCTGGTGAGAACAACATATTCTCATCTTCACATTTTGGCCCTGTGAGAAGACGCATGTAGGAAGACACGTTTGTGTGTATTTTGGTCGCATGATCAGGATTCTCCGCTGCCTGTCGTGTCTTCGTAGCGTTCCTATCCGGCCCACCGCCCGTCGTGAGATGAATACCAAGACACGAACTACACGGCAACATTAATCTAACGAATTCCGGAATTCTGATGTCGAATATGGCCGAACTAGGTGTCTCCATAGACATAGAGACGCGTTGACTGAACAAATCCAATGCAAAGACACATGTTCAACCCGCACTTCCAGGGGTGTGAAGCTGCCATGCCGGAGCAACCAGTCTCACTTGAGCATGCGGCCGTCCGATTGGCGCCACATTTGACAAGGGCACATTCGTGTCTTCGGAGAATGTGGGTCTTCCATGCAAAGATGTGATTCGCCATTCCCCACTCACCCAAGAAGCAACGAGTGGCCTGGGGAGTTTTGCCTTTTCAGCCGCATTCCGCGAAGATATCCACAACGGTCCTTGATACCAAAGCTCACAATATTCTCCACACTCAGTATATTTATCTGTTTTCTGTGATTCTGAATATTAAGCCCAGCAAGTTGACCCTTCAGTAACCAGCTGGCCATGATGGAGACGAGCCTCGTTATCAATAGAGGGGTCGAAGCCAACAGCACAACACCCTCAACAAGCGATGGGTTGAATTGGAGCCGAAACCATCATCTTCCTGGTGCTGGATACGGAAGCCGTCTGCCGACACCCGAATCTAGCTCGAGTGGAAAGACACAATTTGTGCCAGATGCATCAGGCTTGTCAGCTCAGTCTAGTGATTTCGACACTACGGGTCAAATTGCGCCCCCAGGAACGAAGCCACGAGTAACAGCGACATTATGGGAGGACGAGGGTAGTTTATGCTTCCAAGTTGAGATCAGGGGCATCTGCGTAGCACGCAGGGAAGGTAGAGAGTCTTACGTATCTAATGGTGCAACCGCAACGGAACTGATATCGCTACAGACAACCACATGGTTAACGGCACTAAGCTGCTCAACGTCGCAGGCATGACGAGAGGGCGACGTGATGGCATGTTGAAAAGTGAAAAGGTGCGCCACGTAGTTAAGATTGGTCCAATGCATTTGAAGGGCGTTTGGTATGTTCAAAACCGAGACTCTACGTGTTCAAAGTCTCTGATTCAGTAATAGGATTCCCTTCGAGAGAGCACTTCACTATGCAAACGCGGAGAAGATCACCGAGCTCCTTTATCCATTATTTGTACACAATATTGGAGCCCTTCTTTACCACCCAGTGAACCAGAACCGAACTACGCAAGTTATGCAGGCTGCTGGCCGTCGCCAGCGGGACAACGTCGAGCATCCTAAAGCAGTTCCTCTCCGTTCTCTGCCGCATCCTCATGACCATCCAGCAGACGGCCTCCCGTCACAGCAACCTCCGTCTTTCATTAGCCGTCCTTTATTAGACAGAGCACACACATTCCCCACGCCTCCTGCTAGTTCTAGCACAATAATAAGCTCGATCTCAGAGGACTATTCCTATCGGCCACACATCTTACAATCAGCTGAGAACCACAAGACTGAGATGCAAGAATTGGAAGTTAAGGTTGAGGACATGAGCTCTCCAGAGAAAGATTACAACAAACAACCCTCGCTGATGATGCGACGCGAAGACGAGCAAACCCAAGGGAATTATCCGCCAAATACAGTGACCGAGGCACTGGAGATCGCGCGTGACAGCCCAGACGGGGCGTCAGACCCAGTGGTCAGCAAAGTTCTCGAGTCGACGCTCGAGCAGCTGTGGGGCCGCGTCACGGCGCAGCCCGAGAGCTACATCATGTCGAGGGACGAGTTCGCTGTATTCAACTTCTACCAGCACAGGTTCGTGGGCAACAAGCTAGCTTTCGCCGCGAGGATGAGATTCTGGGACAATATCTACGCAAATCGAGGCCCGCTTACTGCCGACAGTGTTAGTACTAGAACCAGCTCCGTCAGTGAGAATGAAGGAACTATCTACGATGGAACCACATGGTATGGACCTACGTGGTTGTCCACGACCTCAGATATGGTTGTCTGTGAAGCCTATCTATATAATCCTTTGGAATCGGAAGCAGTCAAGAAGGTGATCCACGCTTTCCAGGAGCATCAAGGCAATTCTGATAGGATCGGAGGACCAGGCTCCCAGTCATGGAGCCCTTCACCTTCTGCCTCTCAGACTGGTCAAAGGGAGGGTTCGAAACGGAAGTTAGGAGATGACCAGACGCAAAGAGACCAAGGGCCAGTGGCAAAGAAGGGCCGAAAACAAGTACAAGATGGACAACCCCGACTTGCTTGTCATTTTCAGAAAATGGACCCAGTTAAATGGGCTCGCTGTGGTATGCGTGAGGCTGGCTTTGCCAGAATATCCGATATCAAACAGCATTTCAGGAGACACCACATGCGAGACCCAAACTACTGCCCTATATGCGGAGTAACATTCCCATCGGAGGAATTGAAAAACGACCATATCCGGCAGTCTCGTGCCAACCCCGGCATGTGCCCGGAGCGCTCCACACCCCACCTCCCAGATGGACTCTCACACGATAAACTTCGGCTTTTGACTGAGAGAGTCAAGGCATCATTCGATATTTCTGAACAATGGTACAGCATTTGGGCCATACTATTCCCAGATGTTGCGCCACCACCGGCCTACACATACGATCTCTCCGACAGACTGCACAATTCTGTGCGAGATTTGTGCTTATTTCTGGGAACTGAAGGTCCTGCGATTGGACAGTCCGTTTTGGAACAGGAAAATGTCATCATCGGCCCCTCGAGTGCTGCCAATGTCGATTTGGCAGATTTCAACATGGAATCGTTTACCAGACGGGTACTTTCTAGGGTATTTAACGAGACTGTGCAAAGCTGGATTGCCCAAGAGAGCTCTGAGAGGAGTCGGCAGACTGGCCGCCGCCTAGACACCGGATCCGCGGGTCAAGCGATTATGGCTATACCACTGACGCCTGTCTCGGGCTCGAGCAACAGCAATCGTGTTTCAACCTCCCCTAGGAGATCAACTCCTCCAGGATGACATCCTATAGGGTAATCTCTTACAGAATAACCTTCTCTAGGGTAATCCCTTTCAAGACTTTTTACGTTTCACTATATATTGTGGCAGGCCAGGTCGATTGCCATTTTACAATCAAAAGAAGGATGGCATGTACAAAAAGACAACATGACGCTTTCGCACGGGCAAAGCACGCAGAAGATAGTTTCACAATTGACATCATCGAACAATTGATCAAATAAGTTCAAGAACTTTTCCGGGGAGTCCATAACTGTACCTAATTCCTACCGACCGTTGCCATACCAAGAGGGCAAAAATCAATATCGTATTCCCATACCCTTGCCCTCATCCTCCTCCCTTCCTAATAACTTCATTCCCTTCCCTTGATGAACGGACGTAAAGTCAGTCGTACGGCCTCGAGAAAGTCGAGTGGCCAGTGACGACGGGGGTATTTTTGATCTCAAAGCTCGGCCACCTCGGGAATGTTCCGAGCGTGGAGGCCCCCTGAGTGGGCAAAACGAGCAACCGGAAAGAACCTATTAACGCCAGCAAAAACCGCCGAGGAGACCATCCGACAAGATCATGTGTGCGGGTCCATCCTAATCGTCCAAGCCGTGGTTCATCGTCCATTGAGTGGAAGAAAAAAAATTACAAAGAAAATCGTCGAACAATGTATGGTAGAAGCTTCAATGCTAAAACCATGTAACAGAACCAGAGTACATTCTCCAAGCGCTGTGGAACACATAATGAAATGGTCCACGAAGAATGATCTAAAAGCGCCACCTCAGAACGACCAGAGATACCAGACTAAAGGATGCCGAAGGTCCTCGGTCATAACTTCGTCATCAGATCGTGCTCCCCTGTGAGAGCCGCCTGAAGCAGCAAAGAAATGGTGCCGACACCGAAGAAGGCCGTGCGGGTCATCGAGCAAGAGAAGTAATCAAGGGTATCATATTGTGAAGCGCTTGCGGTGGCCGGTTCAGAGTGTGCTGAGTTCTCAGACCCTCTAGGCCTTGGACTCTGCCTTCTCCTCCTTCTCACCATCATCACCCTGGTTCTTGACATATTCGTCATAAACATTCATAGCCTCATCAACCTTGGCGCGCAAGGCGGTGTCATCATCGATGCTAGGTTCATGTTAGCGCTACTTCCCAGAAAAAACAAGCTGGCCTGTGAAACTTACAGGTTGATGAGTTCCTGGTTGTCCATCTCCAGGAGCATACCAGTGATCTTGCCAGCCAGTTCAGGCTGCAGGTTGGAGATCTTGGGGAAGATTGCCTCGCCAAGGATCTGCTTCTGCTGAGGTGGAGGTGCAGCAGCAACCTGAGCCTGGAGCAGTGAAGAGGCACTCAGGTCAGCAGGGGCGCCCATCGGACCGCCGCGACCACCCTGAGGGCCAGGGAAACCTTGGCGTCCGCCCATGTTGCCACGGCCAGGACCGCCTTCAAACATGTTAGCAGGGGCAGTTCCAGACGCGTTGGGGGTCGAGGTATTAAGTATACCTTGGACATTTCCAGGAATGCCTCCCATACCTTGAATGGGCCCGCGACCGGGCTGGACGCCGCGGCCGCCGGCGAGAGCAGCGGCTTGGTGCTGGACCTGCTGCAGGGCCTGGATGAACTGAGGGTTGTTGGGCTGCTGGTACGCGCCAGGTGGGTAGTTTCCAGGCATGCCGTACATGTTGGGGGGGATCTGCTGAGGGGGGATGCCACCACGGCCACCGCCAGGCTGGCCTGGGAAGGCGTTGGGGAACTGGCCTTGACGGCCAGGCTGAGCACCAGGCATGGGCATGCCGAGCTGGTACGGCATGCCACGCCCACCTGCGCCGGGGAATCCGCCCTGCTGACCCGGAGCGTAGAAAACGGGTGGCTGCATGAAGTGACCAGGCATGCCAGCGGCGGCCTGCTGCATTCTGATCTGATTCCGAGCCTGGATGCTAGCCTCAAGCTGGGACTTGCGAACGTCTTTGCGCTGCGCCAGAGCAACATAGAGAGGCTTGCCATCGATCATGCGCTGGTTCATGTCGGCAACGGCCTTGGTGGCATCGTCAGGGTTGCTGAAGCACACAAAACCAAAGCCCTTGCTCTTGCCAAACTTCTTGTCGGACTTCTTCTCGCCCTTCTTCTCGCCGGATTCATCCTCACCAGAGGTGTCCTCCGCCTCCTTCTTGTTCTCCTTGTCCTTGCCCTCGCTGTCTTCCGCCTCGTCACCGGGCTCAATCGCATCGCGCATGACCTTGGCAGATGTGATAGGACCAAACTCGGAGAAGATCGAGCGGAGCTTCTCGTCATCGACGTCATCGCCCAAGTTCTTGACGTACAGGTTGACGCCCTGGTACTTGCTGGCCTTCTCCATGCGAGCGGCCTCATACGACTTGCGGAGCTCTTCCTCACGCTCGTGCTTCTTTTGAGCACGTCCGACGTACAGATCCTGGCCCTTGAAGTCCTTGCCGTTCAACTCCTCGACTGCCTTGAAGGCAGCCTCGTGGGTGGTGAAGTTGACGAAACCGAAACCACGGTTCTTTCCGGTCTCCTGGTCACGGGCAAGCGAAGCCGAGGTAATATCGCCATACTTGGTGAACAGGTCACGGAACTCCTCGTCGGTGCTATCAGTCTGGATGTTCTTGACGTAGACATTTGTGAAGTTGGCCTTCATCTCCTCAAACTTGCTCTGGCGGTCCTTCTTGGGGATGTGATGGCCGACGTAGACTTTCTTCTCGTTGAGCAGCATGCCGTTGACGTGCTTGATGGCCTGAGAAGCAGCCTCATCGGTCTCGTAGTGGACGAAACCGTAGCCCTTGGAGTTGCCGTGCTCGTCCTGGGCTACCTTGCAGCTGAGGATGTTGCCAAAGGCAGCAAAGGTGTCGTGCAGAGCCTTATTGTCGATGGCGACATCGAGGTTCTTGATGAAGACATTGCCAGCGCCAGTCTTGCGCAGGGCAGGGTCACGCTGCGACCACATGATGCGGCAAGGGCGGCCCTTGATGATGGTGTAGTTCAGCTCCTCAAGGGCCTTCTCGCCATCAATGGTGGTGTTGTAGTTGACGTAGGCGTATCCAAGAGATCGGCGGGTGACGGCATCACGGCAGACGCGGATAGAGGCGACGGGGCCAATCTGGGAGAAGAGCTCGAAGAGCATGGCCTCGGTGACAGTGGGGTCGAGCTCGCCAACGTAGAGCGAGGCGGACGAGGCATGGTTGCCTGGGGCGGCAGAGCTTGGGGTGGGAGCGGCGCCATCCTCAGCGCCCTCGGATGGGTTGACGGTGGTGTTGATGTTGGCCGGGGTCTTGTCGGAGCCGTTGAGGCTGGTGTTGCCGAGATCAGCAGCGAGCTGGTCAACAGCGCCGGTGGAAGCAGGAGCGGCCATTTCGAGGGATGAAAGGTTCGCTTGACGGAACTATGTAACGAGTGTTGCTGGTCAGTAGTGATCGGCGGTCAAGGATGCGAGAGAGAGGATATGGCGGCGCGGTGGGAGACAGATCGCGACCGGTGGATTTTTTTTGAAAATTTTCAAGGGAGGGCAGAAGTGAAGTATTCGGTTCGTCTGCTTCGTTAGGGGCGAACACACCTAAGTAAGGGGATGATGGGATGGGGTCGTGCGACGACGAGTGAGCGAGGTTGACCAGACGGCGACCTTGACTGCAGACAAAGCAAACCAGGGAGGTCAAAGGAGGACCGCGTGATGTTGGAATCCGTCGGATTCGGAATCGGCAGGTCGCAGGGTTTGAGGTGGTCAAAGAAGAAGACGACAGGTACTGCGTCTTGACTTGTTTGAGAGAGGGAGAGTTGGGTGATGATGGCGGGGGAAAGGGTTTGTTGATTTTGCTGGTTTTTTTTTTCTTTTTTTGGTATGGACAGGTAGGTTGTGATTTGGTCTTTTTTGGGAGAGTTTTCAAATTTTTTTTGTGGAGTTTTTGTGGTTGGGAAAGACGAGAACAGAACACATGTACGAGTGTGAAGTCGTACGTAGGGAGTCTGAAGCTCGCGCGACCTTGAAGGGGCTTCTTTGGGATAAGAGGTTGTTCGTGGGTTGAAGGAGAGGAAGGGAAGGCGGAAGGAAGGGCCTGCGGAGTCGACTCGCCTTTTTTGATGAAGTTTTTTCCTGCCGTCGGTTCGCTGGTTTGCTGGCAATTTGGCTGGCTGTCAGTCGCGCGTCACTTGCGCTAGTGCGGAAGTACCTCCGTACCCCCCGTGCCCCTGCACACACCCCCGTGCCCCGTATCTAACACGTACAGTATAACACTTTAGACCAGACCGCGCCTGCTGTCGCGCAAACCGGACCCGATGACAAGCAGTGCTAAAACGATGGGTGCATGAACAAGTACGGATAATTATGTTGCTGTTACCAATCCACGATCTTCTGCAAATTCAGAATCTGCAGCTGCCTAAATAGGTGCATTCAATGCCGTTAAGACCTTTTGTCTCAGTCTCTCTTTGCACATGTACAGGCAGGCGTGCACATTATCCATCTGTTTGTTTGCTGCTGCTGCCGAGGCTACCCAAGCCCCTTCCTCAGCGAGTACACCGATGTGGTGCACTTGCTCAACTGGCAACGAAAAGACGGTCACCCCATCCCCAGTGAAGGCAGGTGCGGGGCAGCTATCGCTTATGGGAGAAGGTCCTCCTTATCTCTTATCGCCCAAGTCCAACCCGCTCGATGCCCCTCTATCTACGTACCCGCGCACCAATCTAGGCACTTACGCACTTAAAGTTGGTAGCATGGACGAATGTTTCATCTAGGCCCAACATTGGGGAGATAAAGTTGGATATTCCATCTCTCAGTTTCCAAATCGCAATGTTCACAGACCGAAATCTAATCTTTTCTATATACAGTCTTGAAAAATGACAACTTTATACAGGGCCACACCTCGAGCAGCAGGACATCTTGCCCGTTCTGGTGGGGTTCCACTCCGGTCTTGCTCTCCAGCATCTCTAATCCATCACCGCCCACAATTCACGGAGACAAAACTCTACGGGCAGCTTCGTCCCCAGTGCGTCGTGGTGTCGCAGCAGTCGGCACCGTTGCAGTCGAAGCCCTTGCAGAAGTCCGCCTTGTAGGAGTCTTCATCACAGGGGCAATCGCCAAAATTGCCAGCGATGCCCTTGCAGCTCTTGTGCTGGTTCCTGCAGGCGTCCTCATTGTTCCAACACTAATAGGGATCAGCCGAGTTCTAAGTAGGTCCGAGAACGAGTGTTTCCTTACACAGCCTTGTGACGCTGTGCATGCGAGAGTGGTGGCAGCAAGGCCGAGCATGGTGAGGATCGAGGTGCTAAACTTCATCTTGGAGTTGTGGGTTGAGTCCGAACACAGATTGCTTTCAATTCAACGAGAGTCTTGAAAAGACAAGAAGTTGACCTGAGGCAGTCACATATGTGAGATCAACAACATCCAGCATCCTTTTATATTACGAGCGCGAGAGAGGCCGGGTCTCCATCCCACAGGACCCAGCCCAAGAACGATGAGGACGTTCTCAATCAGGATGTGATGCTGTAGAGGTGTGCCCCGTGGACCGCCGACGAGTCAAGACTCATCTCGATTATCTTGGTAATTTACCAGCGAGGTCCAAATAGAGTCATGATCTTTCTGGAGGAGGCTATTCTGAGAAATCAGAATAGTTTATCCTCTTGCTTTCACAGCCGTGGCTCTGTGCCCACACTCCCTTCCTTTGAAGTTGGAGCTGTTGGCCGCGAACTGCTGGTTGGGGCGGCAGGAGACGATCGGCTCTACCGGGTCGACCTCATGACACACCCAGGTACCCCAGGACCCCTCCGTGGGCCTGGAGCTAGACCCAAAACGCCCGTCTGTCCATCTCACCTCGCTGACTAAATACACGAACGCTCTGAAAGTTCCAGAAGCTCAGCCGGAACCCATCTCTCCATGGGTGTCCTAGGCCGCTAACATCTGATTGCCTCGTCGCCTGCTTGCCTGCCTGCTCGCCAGCCAGCCTGCCAGCTACCCACTGCTTGCCACCGATCCGGAGCATCATTGCCTCCACGCAAGGCTCGACACAACTTTTCCTTCTTCTTTCTAAACAGTCTTACGGCCTGTGGCTGCCCTTTCCTTCTTGTTCTTTACGGCCAGCGTTGAATCTGTTCTACTCGAGTTTCTGGCACACTGCAGCTGTGCCGTGCCGCCCTCCTTACCGTACCCGCGAGCATCCCCACACCTTCACCCGGCTGTCGAGCTGCTGCTGCTGCTGGTTAATAACCAGCCCAAACCGCCAACAGAATGTTTCCCACCTTCTCTGGGAACTCGCGGCGGCCGCGAAATGTAAACATGAGCGGCCAGAAGAATCTCAATCCCTTCGCCGCCACGTCCTGGACCCCGACGAGCTCCTCGAGCGCATCCAAGACCGTCGCTGACGCCCAGGCCGAACGCAACAAGCGACAGCTCGAGAGGGAGAAACTCAAGGCTGCACAGTCCATACAAAGAACATGGAGGGGTCACACCGCGAGACGAAGCTTAAAGGACCAAAGACGGGGGACTCTTGACGCTCTTTACAACGATCGATCACATGCCGATTCGCGGACAACAGCATCTGAAGCTCTTCCCTTGGTTGTTGCTGCCCTCGATCCCCGAAGACCCGACGACCGGGCTCGACTCGAGCGTTTCGCCCAAGATCTTCTTCAAAGCGACTGCTCCCTTGTCAAGTCAGAGGCAACGACAAGCGGGTCTCAAATAAAGAGACTAACAAGCCAGCTGCTTGTTCTTCTGCGAAGGTATGCGGCCTACATGTTCCTGCCTAGATACCTGAGCACTCGTGCCTGACCATGGCGTCTAGTTCCGGCTACGACCAAATTCCCCGTACCAGTTTTGAAGTGATAATACAAATCCTTTCCACGAGATTCGAATCCGCGCACGATTGTCTGGACAGTCTGTTCGATATCATCGCGAATTACTGTCGCAATGGAGAGATCAGGGATGCAGAGAGTCTCTCGTTGCTAGAGCAAGCTATCTTGGTGCCAATAGTGAAGGACACGGGACGGCGTGCCTCGACCGCATTTGCTCTGTGCTTCCTGACCCAGCCAAATCTTGAGCTATTTGAGGGCAATGTTAGTGCATTTGCAGAGAGAATCGACACAGAGAAGGTGTCAGCTGGCATAGTGGAAGACTTCGCCGCAGGTTGGGCCTCAACGCAGCAGACAGATGCACGTTTATGGCTTTTGGCTCACTTCATTGCCCTGGGTAATGCCACGGGAGACTCTTCACTCGGACCCTCGTATTTGCACGCACTGTACACTCAGCTCTCAAGTCTGCACATTGAGTTGAAGAAGTACCATATTGGCCACGCGACAACAGACTCTGCCAACCTCAAGAAACGCCTTCCACATTTCATAGAAAAGGCCATCCGGTCTTTGGTTGAAAAAGATGAGATTTCCCATGTCCTTGAAAGGTTCACTACGTAAGTACAGGCCTGCTTGCATTGCCAAGCTTCATTTGCAATCAATAGCTCACCAGACTCTAGGAACTTTGCCGGATCATCTCAGGAGGAATCCAAAGAAGCGAGTCTGCTTGCCGCATACATCCTGACTTTGATTCGATGTTTCCCAGCGCTCAGCGACGACATCCGCATGAGGTTGTACCTCGCTGACATACCGTCGTACCCGAACTCCGTCAAATTCTTCTGGAACGCAATGGCCCGTACGAGGATGTTCTTGAGTGTCATGACAGACGACCGAGGCACCACTCTTGATCTACTCCAAGGAAAAGCATCGAAACAGCTTACCCCTGTCAAGGACGATGCAGTGTGGGATCGCGAATGGAGGACCATACTGCTTTTCCTCGAACTCTACGTTTTTGTACTGCGGCTCACTGACGATGAAGACTTCTTTTCTCCACTTAGTACAGCAAACCTAAATTCCGGAGAGATGTCTCGATTACGACAATGCATGCTCACATTGGACGAGCTCAAAAGTCTCACTTTATTCTTGAGGAATCTTGCTTTTACCCTGTACTACCACGCAAATGAACTGCGCCAGCATGCATCGAAAATCACCCCGCGCCAAAATTCGACTGTACAAGATTTATTTACGGCCCAACAGAAGACGCCGCAGGGGACGGGCAAAACACACGACACGTACAGCGTGATATCCGGGGTGGACTTTGACACCTTCCGGGGTACTATAACACAGGCGATGCGCATGGTCTATGAACGCGATTCCCGGCGGCGCTTCCTTCCACGCGACCATTGGCTGATGACCTCCAGATTTGACATGGAAGGTTTCAAGTCGGCCGTCGTGGCAGAAGACCAAAGGCAGCGGGAGCTCCAAGACGCTGAGAGTGACGATGAGGACATTAAGGTCGACGACGACAGCGACAGTGACGAGCAGGATGCGTATATTACTTCGGCCTACACGTCACAGGCCTTACGCAACGCGCGCATGGAGAGGATGAGGGCAGCCCACAAGCAGGAACAGCGAAAGTTGCAGGCTGCCACTGTTGCGCCAAAACTTGAGATTCTTCGCAATATGCCCTTCGTCATACCCTTCGAAACAAGAGTCAAAATATTCCGCGATTTTGTACACCTTGACAAGATCAGACGAAGAGATGGTCATGTCGAAGCAGATCAATGGCGCATGAGTCTGATGCACACCGACCGAAGTCGAGAAGTCATCGGGCGGCATTCCGCCAAAGTGCGCCGAGGCAGGGTATTCGAGGATGCATTCGAGCATTTCTACAAGTTGGAAGATGGCCTAAAGGAGCCAATTCAGATTACATTTGTCGACCAATTCGACATACCGGAGGCAGGTATCGACGGTGGAGGTGTGACTAAGGAGTTCCTGATGAGTGCCACCAAGGAGGCCTTCACAGACGATAAAAGCCTGTTCGCCGCCAATAGCCAGAACTCACTCTACCCGAACCCGTGCGCGATTGACCAGCGGCAACAGAAGCTTCGGGAGTCTGGATCAATCCCCGAGTCGGAGGAATGGAGAGACACCATGTCAGGCATACTGGAGCAGTACGAGTTTCTCGGCCGAATAATTGGCAAATGTTTATACGAAGGCATCCTGATTGATGTTGTATTTGCCGGGTTCTTTCTGCTCAAGTGGGCAGCATCAGCATCTGACACAGGGTACCGGGCAAACATCAACGACTTGAGGGAGCTTGATGAGGATCTTTACACAAATATGATGAAGCTGAAGAACTACCCTGGCGACGTCTCCGAGCTCGGACTAGACTTCACCATCGACGACCAAACCTCCATGCCGAACGAGCCAGTCCGCATCACAACGCGCAAGCTAGCACCAGACGGCGACAAGATGACCGTCACTAATGAGAACAAACTCCTGTACATAAACTACGTGGCGCGGCACCGCCTGGTCGCGCAGCCCTCGCGTGTCACAAGAGCCTTTCTGACTGGACTGGGCGCCATCATCGAGCCGGCGTGGCTCAGCATGTTCAACCAGTCGGAACTGCAGCGGCTTGTGGGTGGCGACTCGACCGAGATCGATGTGGAGGACCTGCGGCGCAACACGGTGTACTCGGGGCTGTACCAGATCGGCGACGACGGCGAGGAGCACCCGGTGATCAAGATGTTCTGGGAGGTGCTACACGGGCTCAAGGACTCGGAGCGGCGCGACGTGCTCAAGTACGTGACGTCGACTCCGCGGGCGCCGCTGCTTGGGTTCGGGCAGCTGCGTCCGGCGTTCAGCATCCGCGACGGTGGGCAGGACACGACGCGGCTACCGAGCGCGAGCACGTGCGTCAACCTGCTCAAGCTGCCCCTCTACAACTCGGCGGCGCAGCTGAGGGACAAGCTACTGTACGCGGTGAGCTCGGGGGCCGGGTTTGATCTGAGCTAGAGGAGGCGGCGTGGTTTGTCTGCATTGCCATGCCTAAGGCGGACAGTGTAATCGAAGACGGCGGCGTTGATTGAGGAGGAGCCTTGCTGCCCGCAAGGAGTAATAGGCAGTAGACGACTCTTTTTCGTTATTAATGTCTTCGGTGAACAACAGGACGACATTGGCATGAACAGGACATGAATCATGAATAGACAGGGCTTAACAAAGCCAATTAAACGAATAATATTCGTCGTGAGATCAGATTTTCGCTTCTATGCAAGATAATGCCTGCGCTAAATATTAAGAAAGGGTATCGCCTGTCCTCCAAATCCTCCCCATCTGCCACCCACAACATCCCAGGCTGGCTAGCTGAGTATCCAACCATGTCATGACTTGCCCTTCCCCTCGCCCTGGAAGCTACTCTTCAACACGGCAGGCTTCCTCTCGGCGAGGTCGAGGATCATCTGGCCAAACAGGCCGTTGGCCCAGCTGAACCAGGCGCGCGTCCACATCCCGGCGTTCCAGACGTTGACGCTCTCGTGCATCAGGCCCAGCCCGTCCGTCGACGCCACCAGCTGGCCCAGCATCCCCATGATCTCGTCGTCGTCGTCGCTCGTCATGATCCCCACCACCAGCGACATGGGCCACGCCATGCCCGGGCCGATGTGGGGCCCGCCCGTGCCGTTGATCACGGGCCCGTGGTCGTAGTAGGGGTTCGCGTCCGACAGGGCGAACTTGCGCGTTGCCTTGTACACTGGGTCGGTGCGTGCTACGTAGCCTGTCAGGGGGCTTGAGAGGAGGGATGGCAGGTTCGCGTCGTCCTGGGCGTATTGTTAGTTCTGATTTGCTTTGAGTGTGTGAAGATGAAGGAAAGAGACTCACCATCATGTTGGTTGAGTAATACCCGTCCACCTCGTAGGCGTAAATCTCCCCGAACTGCGGGTGCTTGATCTTGCCGTACGTCTCGATGCCCTTCTTGATCTCCTTAGCCATACGCCGCATCCTGTCCGCGAGGGGCTCGTCGTCCGCCTCGTCCTCGTCCTCATCCCCCTCGATGACCTCCTCATCGTACTCCTCCGCACCACCCACGACATCCTGGCTCGCAGAGCCCTTGGAGGCCGGGGACGACGCAGCCGCAGCAGCCAGCGCGGCAGCGACGCGGGCCTCCTCCTTCTCGACGCGGTCGACGATCTCGGCGCACAGCCCCATGTACCGCGCCAGCATCATGTTGGCGGGCACGAGGAACTGGAACGTGGTGGCGTCGTCGCTGGGGCGGAACGCGCTGCGCACCATGCCCGTGCCGCCCCTGACGGGGCTGCCGTTGCCGCCGTTGGGCAGCGTCTCGGTCGCGGCGCTCGTGACGCGCGTGAAGCGGTACGGCGCGTCCGGCACCATGCCGTCGTCCTTGTACGTCGGCTGCCGCATCCCCTCCGCCGTGTCCAGGACCGCCTCCACCGCGTCCTTCCACCCGTCCGTGCCGGGCCGCCTGCCCCTGCCGCCGCCGCCGCCTTTCCTCCTGCCGCCTTTTCTCCTCCTGCTGGTGCTGCTGCTGCTGCCCTTGGCTGTCTTCTTGCTGCCGCCGCTCTTCTTCGACGAGGAAGAAGATGACGAAGGCGCAGAGGTGGGGAACCCGCTGCTGCTGGCGTCGACGAAGAACCGCGCGTCCTTGGTGCGCGAGTAGTAGTCCCACGACAGCTGCAGGAACGAGGCCAGGCTGTCCAGCTCGTACTTGCACTCGAAGACGACGTCGTGGTTGTAGGCGGGCGAGACGAAGTCGGAGCGGTGGCCGCCGTCGGCCGGGTCGATGCCCGACTCGGTCGGCGGCTGGAAGGCGTTGCAGTGCGGCGACGCCAGGATGTACCTGCTCTGGAGGTTGATGGCGCCGCGGAACAGCGAGGCCAGCTTGCCGCTGCCGCTGCTGGACTGCTGCTGCTGCTGGTCGCTGGAGGTGGTGGATTTTGATGAGGAGCTGCTACTGCTACTACTGCTGCTGCTGCTGCTGCTGCTGCTCTTGTCGCTCGTGAGCGGCTTCAGCAGGCTGACGTAGCTCTGAAGTTGGTTGGCCGAATCACGCAGCCACATGGCGTGGATGTCGCCTGTTGTTAAGAAGGTGAGCTGTGGGAGAGTGTCAGTACTCTTGATTCGGCGCATAGCGCAGGTAAAGGGGAGGAAGGGCAAGCAGGCGGTACCTCTTCTTGCATGTTGGTGCTCGACACGCCCGTCCACGTCACGGAGGTGTCAAGCGTGTTGGGGAAGCAGTTCTCAAACAGCCTGAACAAGTCCGGGTCCTTGATAGTCTTGTTCATCTCGCGGATGGCCTCCTCGACCTCGGGGATGACGATCTTCCTGCACTCTGGGGCTGGCCTCTGGTACGGCAGCCGGTACTTGCCAGCAGACCTCGGCTCGTGGGGATGTGCAGCCCAGCGGCCATACTCGGGGCAGTCGCCATCGTCCGTGACGGAGACGGGCTCCTTGTCGTAGGCGAAGGACGGCTCGATGTCCGAGAGGATGGGCAGGGGCAGGTCGGCGACGGGGAGAAATGTGCGGGTGGTGGCGAAGATGGCGTAGAGAATGAAGACGCCGGCGACGAAGGTGTAGGTCTGCTGCCGCGAGCGCAGCATCATGTTGCGGCGTGGGGAGGGCAAGCCTCCTGGATACCGAATGCCTCGAGGCGTCTGGATGGCCACGCGCTTCTTCATTCCCGTTTCAGGCACGGCCGATTTGGCATGTGACGGATAGTGAAGGGTTGAGTAGGGGTTATGAGTGAGAGTGAGAGTGAGAGGATGTGTTTATGATGGAGGCTGTCTGGTCATGTCGACACCGACCACGACGCTGCCCCAGGGGTTGAATCGTCCACTGCCCGCTCAAGAGGTGTTCGCAGTGTCTAGGTGAGTGAACCAAGGTGCTCAGCTCACTCAGAGGAAAAGAAGTTTGGTTTTGGAGGGCACGGCACAATGATGAAACCGCCTACTTCAAGCGTCTCGATGAGTGAGTAGCAAGTGACCTCGGGACTGCAGGTGGCTTTAGATTTAGTAGCGAGGCGGCGTCTGTGGTCCCGCCCGCCAACAACAGAGGATAGGTACTTGGCCGGATGTACCGCTGTGTAGGCAATGATACAATTGCAGAAGCTTGCCAATGGTTGGAGTGTCTCAATGACTGATTGACTTTGATGGTCTCAAGTTGCGAAAGGTAAAAGGGTTAACGGCAGTCGGCACTGGTATACTGAGCAGCACAGAAAGAGAGTTAAGAAAGATAAGCTAGGTTGATGTCAGGTCAGGCACAACGGATGCAGGGCAGGGTCAAGGAAGGCAAGGGTCGGGTCGACGACTCGTAATAATTTCTAACTCTAAACGCCCAGAAACCCGTCCTGGCTGGCTGGCTGGCTGGCTGGCTGTCGGCTGGCTGCTGTCTGCTGTCAGCCCGTCGCCGACGGCCTCAGCCTTAAATGCGGTAGTCTCCATACGTTAGCCCATCCTAGCGTCGGCAGAGCTCAGGGGAAATGCGAGAAAGAGGGGCGTGCCAGCAGCACCAGCAGAGAGCTAGCTGAGTGGGAAGTGGGCGAGTGTGTGAGCGACGGGGATCATCCGAATCCGAGTCCAGGGGACTAGAGTAGAGGACCAGGGGGCAAGCAACGTCGAAATGTCGAAGTTGGGAAATCTGGGGGATCGACTGCGATTCGCCCTTGACCGCATCGGGGGGCGAACAGGAATACAACATCGAAAAGGGCATCGAATGCGCCGAACGGGCACGAGCACAAGCAGTGACGAGTCTCTGCTCATGTACCGCAGATTGTTGAAACAGGAGCCCCGCCAGACAGACAGGACAGGCAGCCACCTGTGGGAGACCTGTGGGAGCCAGTGTTTGACCATGGCGGCGACAGTGAGCTTCGTCCCATCATGCCCGCTGGGCCCTGTGGGCCCGATCGAGGGATTCCCACGCCTCCAGGTCTGGCAGGTCTGAGTAGTCTGGCACGTCTCTGACAGTTGAGGCTTTTCTGGAATGCCTGGTGGAACTCTGCGCGATGCAGAGTTTGGTTGATGTCAGAGTGAGTGCACACACACACATATACATATACACACGTACCTCGCTGTCTCTTGCTCGCATCGAGCTGTTAAGACCAGAAGCAAAGCTGAGACTGAGACCTGCGCGGCCTGCCAAGCCGGCTCTCGTGTCTCGAGTCGCCTTGCCCGAACCGGCACCGTAATTTAATCGACGCACTCCCACACTTCGGAACATGTGCGAGGTCAGGTAAATTCCACTGCTGATCGTCAATGTTGGGGCAGCCCGAGACAATATTGATGTTTTGTTGCCACCGTTGATCTAGTGATGGGTGTTGTTTCTAAATATTTTCCTTCCTTCACGTCACTGTGTCAGCAAGAAAAAGCCCCCGACGGCCCGTTCCTGGCCTTGTTTCTCGTTTGACCGATACCCGCGGGGGAAAAGTGTCTAGGACTGCTGGGGACATGCGGCCCGCTTCTTCTTCATCATCATGCATGCGCTCATGCTTGCTTGCTTGCTTGCATACATGCATGAGCCTAGGGGGATCTGACACCACGCCAGATGCCCGCTAGAATGACGCAGATGCATATGTGCCAAGACCGAGCTGGTTCGAGTTCAATTATTGATCAGTTGAATCGGATTCAACATGAGTTTGGTCACCAGCTAGGCTGCTAGGCCGAGAGGATTCGAATCTGATGTAGATATTGACAAGAACATCCTCGCCCATTGGATGACCTTCAAGAGGGTGACCTCTACCTAGGAACCTCACCTGAGATAACAACCTCTGGGAGAATCTGCGAAGGCTGACCTGCTGTCGGGTATACTGGGTGTGGGGTAGCTTCTCTCTTGAGTTCCCGCCTGTGTGTGCCATCAGAGGAAGGTATACCACACAGTCCTCAGACTTTAGATATCAAGCTTCACCCTCCAGAGCAGCTTCTCCCCCAGTACGAAGACCGTCTTCTCCGTCTCACCAAACCCAAAGTTGGCCGCCCCACCCTGGACAGTAATCTGCCCGATCAGATCCCCAGCCTCGTTCCAAACCGCAACGCCGCTGCCCGTGCCAGACCACACGTTCCCGGCCGCATCGACCTTGATTCCGTCCGGAATCCCCTTGGGCGCAAACGCAAACACCCGCTTGTTGGTCAGGAACGTCCCGGGCGCGTCGTAGACAACATCGTACGCGTAGATCGTCGCCGGGCCCGCGGGGTTGTCGTCGGATGCATTCGCGTCCGTCACGAACAGCACGCTCGCGTCGGCGTTGAACGCGAGCCCGTTGGGCTGCTGCAGGCCGTCCGCGACGACGCGCGTGGTGTTGGCCACCGGGTCGTACCGGTACACGTGCGTGGGCAGCTGCGGTGCCTCCCGGATGCCCTGCAGGGACCCGTACGACGGGTCCGTGAACCAGATCGAGCCGCCATCGGCCTCGTTGACCGTCACGTCGTTGGGCGAGTTGAACGGACGCCCCAGGAACGACGTCACCACGGGTACCGACGCATTGGGGTTGTTGAGCGGGTCCGGGATCGAGAAGATGCCCGCCGCCGCCGTCTTGCTCCCCTGCGCCGTGAAAAGGATCCCGGACGATCCTGTGTGAGCCACGCCGCCGTTTGGTAGGTTGATGGTCGACGTGTCGAGCGACTGCACCGTGATGGCCGAGACCACGTCCGGGGTGATCTCCGATGACACGTTCGTCACAGCGTGCAGCTTGATGGTCTGGTTGGACGTGCTCTCGTCCACCTGTCCCACGGGCAGCGGGATGCGGTTCGAGCTGACGTAGAGCGTGTCCCCCGTCGCGTTGTAGATGCCGCCCTCGTGGAAGAGCGGCTCCGTGGCGTTGTAGATGAGCTCGATCGACGCGCTCTCCCCCACGATGTCCAGAAAGCTCGGGTCGTACACTGCGAAGTCGGCCAGATCCGGGTTGGTCGAGGTGAGCTCCGCCAGGGCGCGGGAGCCCATGGCAGCGAGAGCTGTTGCCTTGAGGAAGCCAGGCATCTTGCACGAGTTTACACCACACTACACGCAGCTCGGTCTGATATAGAGAATGGCGTACTTGTCTTGCGGGAGGCAAGATCAAGGTTCAAGTGTTAAGACCGCGAAAGGAGTGTTGGATGAAAATCTCTACTGCTCAATAGTGCCTCAGCTATAGCCGGCTGACGTACGAGGCTCTCTTTGACTTTATACCTAGCGCCTTGCGTAACATGGCCGATATTGAAGATCGGCGCGAACCTCATCTGCTATAGGAGGCTCACGGCGAGTCAAACATCTTGGCGCCGAGACATATAGGTGTATTTTCGGCGCCCGGTCCTTCTGAGGTCGTGAGACCACTGCTAACCAGCTTTGCATCATGCGGGGCCATTACGGCCCTATAGCTTGCATTGTCAAGCTCTCCTTGGCAGTGGGTCTTTACAACCTATCTGCCGGAAATTTGAAGGTAACATCGGTATGCTACCATAGAGTCGGATTGTCGGAGATTCCAGGAGAGAGCAAATAGATAGTTTGTGTTCTGATATGAATACCCAGATCTCTTTTGTTTATCGTGTATCTGCGGGCGATGTGGTGCTGAAGCATTTAGTGGGATGTCTCATGAAATTATCGCGAGTCTTGGCGGCGGGCAACATCAAAGTCCTTCCCTCTCGACATCATGAGTTGTGACCTCGGTACTTCCCGAGCTGTCACGATCTGTTTCAACCGGTAATCTCGGAAACATGAGCCAGACCAGCAGCGCCACCACGAGTAATGCGAGGATGAATAGTTGAAAGGTCTGGATCCCCAGCAGCTGCACTAGTGAGCCAAGGGCAAACGGCCCGCAGGCCGCCCCAAGCTGGCCGACAGAAGCAACGAAGGATACAGCGCCCACGTGCAGGTCCTTGGGCAGCAGCCGCGCCAGCACGACGATGCCCGAGGGAAACAGCGGTCCCAGGAAGAAGCCGACGACGATGACAGCGACGATCGATACGGCAGCGACATCGACAGCGGCCAAGACCGCCTGCGCCACGATCGCGATCACAACGTAGACAGTAGCCGCCACGCGCACGCCGACCTTGTCTGTCACGAGTCCAAGAAGGAGCCGGCCAACAGCCATGCCGATCCAAAAACCCGAAGACGACAGACTTGCGACGTACGTCGACGCGTGGCGTGCGCGGAGCATAAAGGTGACGACCCAGCCAGATATGGCGGACTCGGTGCCCACGTAGACGAGGAAGTAGACCGCGCAGATCCAGGTGACAGCGTGCCTCAACGCCCCTCGACCAGAGTGGGACGCCAGCGGCGGCGCCTCCGAGACGCGATCAACCTCAGCAGGCTTGGCCGCAGCCAACGCCTCGCGATATCTCTGCCCGTTCTCGAATCGGAAGACCCAAATCAGCACGACAGCCTGCAGAGTTACCGCTCCGAGAAGGACGTAGTACCACGACCACCACGGCGCACCGTAGACAGAGAATAACGTCCCGGCCAGGAAGGGCCCCAGCCCCGCGCCGGCGGAGAAGCAGCCGTGCAGCAGGCCCTGGACGAGATTCCGCCTCGCACCGCCCAGCCCGCCGGCCCACGCGCACCACGACCCGTCCAGCAGCCCGTTGCCGAAGTTGGCGAACACGGTCGCCGCGAGGAACACCTCGAAGCCGCCGCGGCGCGCGTCGTGGAAGGATGACGCCGTGGCTGTGAAGAGCGCCTGGCACACGGGCGCGATAATGGCGATCCCGCGCTGCCCTAGGCGCTGGTGGATCGGGTCGTTCAGGTACGCGCCCGCGAGGTAGCCCCAGGGCGCGACGAGGAAGATGAGGCTTGCGCGCACGTCGGAGAGGTGGTAGTGTGCTTCGAGGTGGGGCAGGATGACGCCCGGCGTTGAGATGATCATGCCTGTCTCTTGCGTTAGCTGTGTGTGACTGTGTCGGCGGGGTTCTCTGTGGTGTGAGACGAGGCGCTACCGGGGCGGCTTGGCCTTGCACGTACCCAACACGAGGAAAGAGGTCGTCGTGGCGAGGATCTTGGCGACGGTGCTTGTCGTGCGCGGGTGCGATGTGTCGTGCTCGTGGGCATGGCACAGATCGTCGGGCAAGGTGTTGCTGTCTTCCTGGATTGGCACGGGGGCAACGTGTCTTAGCAACGGCTGACGCTCGCCTCGAGGTTTCTTTGAGGCGTTCATGTCCGGTGGTTCGGCTCGCTGAAAAGCCTGGATTTTGGCCTTTGTTTGCTCGCCTATCAGGTCATTTATGGCCCAAGGATGAATTAGTCACGAGTTTGGCTGTTTGAGGAGAATGTGAGCTTCACATGCCGCCAGCCCCGGCGACATATGCCCGTTGACATTGGGGAAGGGCAAATGCTAGGGAGCCCCTCCCTACCTAACCCCGGCACAAGCTCAGGGATTGGATGTTATCAGTGTTGACTGCCGAACCCTCTAGGAATAGTTAGCTTCCGACGTTTGTAAGTAGGAATTTTCATCTGCTGTTGTACATCGATCACGATTACTATTGACTTTCTTTCTGCGAGCATACGTGGTATTCTACCATCATCAAGTCAAGACCTATCTATATACTAAGTGTCTGTAGCTGAATAGGGCAAATACGAAGATCATGTCGCCCGGAGCTTCTTGCTTACCGGGCTTCAAATCCACAATGGGGTCCGAAAGCTGCCGTTATTGAGATTATGCTGGCCTCTTTGAGTCATATCCTTGTCCATTTCGAGTACTGGCATATTTTGGAAGTGGCCGGCGTACCTATGTGTTTCTAGTCACCTGTACTCGCAGTTGGGTAGCCTTTGGCAGCGCCTCATGCCAGACGAAGCAAAGGCTATTGAGATTTGTGACTGAAACAGGTGTGTCCGTCCGGATATGATTTGATTAAACTACAAAACTAAAGAGGGAGTTTATTCAATATCTCTATTTCAAATGCATTTATTCTATCAAAAAGGACAAGTTCGTCACTGGGGGGAGGGGGGTTCACAAGACATGTATAGCTTCACACTACAACATATGAAATACCGGTGCACAATCACGAATGGGGCTCGCTCCATCGCCCATCTCTCCATTTTGTCAAGTCGTGTAACTCTCATGAGAGATCAAGAGATTCTTGGAAATCTGCCAACATCGCAAAGACCTGCTCAAAGTCCGTTTTTCTCAGAACCGCCCTTCCTTCTTCCCTGCCCTCTAGCTTCAGTTCTGTAAATCGATAGTGTGCAAGCGCCATTGCGTTCGAGAAAGCTAAGAAGTCAGAAGCCGGTCAGCTGCACGCCATCAAATATTACAGAGGAGCCTGATTCGCTTTCACGTGTCGGACAAGCTTACCATTTCGTATTGCTCTACCGTTCTGGGCGATGTGCTTCTTTTCCGCACTTTCAATTACATCCGGGCAGATATCCCAATCAAACTCCACTTCCTCGCGCGCCCGGTCGAAGAAGTTCTTCCATACACGTTTCCGATCTTCACTACCCAGCTGGCTGTAGTGAACGACTGCATGCATGCGAGACATGACAGACCCATCAAATTTACCAATCCGATTGGTCATCAAGAAAAGAATGCCATGATAAGTATCCATGCCTTTCAAGAACACTTTTTCCTTGTCAGTGCATATCAGGCATATATTCCAAAGGAGATAGAAAGCACCAACCTGAGACTATGTTGTTTCTCTTTACGTCGACTCCTCTTGCTTCCAACAGTATATTGGCGTCGTCCAAAACCATGACCGCGCCCTAGAGCTCAGCCAACCGGAACCAATCGGATAACTTCTGCTCCACTGTTGTTACAACGCTTCCAATGTCCCCACCATTCAATAGTAGCAGTGGTCATCGGGTGGTTTGTGCTATCTGCTCTGCAGTCTTTAGTGAGAACTGATTAGTACAGGATTACTGAAAGGGTGAGAGAACCTGGCGTGCTCACAAGAGTTTTGCCAACACCAGCAGGGCTGTGCAATAGGAAGAACAGCGCGTCACTTTCGGCACATCTGTGGACCAGCGCCTTGATCATCATCCTTCTATCCTCGGGCATAACCAAGTAGTCTAGTCCATGATTATTGAAATGAGGTTCCGCACAACTAGTAATATCACATGTCACTAGAAAGGGGGTCAGCGTAGCTTTCTCTTTATTTTCTTATAAAAATTCTTATAAAAAGCACTAGTTAAGACATACCCTATTTCAAGTATTTCAGATTAAACACTATAATCTCTGGAGGAGATAACATTAAGTAGCAAGGCTTGATATTCATAGCTTCTTCCATATCAAATTGATCTCTGAGTCCCTTAATAATCTCTGGCAGTATTAGACAATTACATTAGTCAACGATTACATTTTGTGGTTCTGAGTTCTGTACAAGGTCAGACACAAAGTGGAGAGCAATTGAGAATCATGTAAAATATACATACCTCGAATTCACCAGAGCCTTGGACAACATGCCTTTTGGCTATGTGAACCTGTTTGTGGTGACTTCCGGAACCTATAGACTAATACAGCCGCCCTTAAGTAATTAGCTCTCCTTAACTAGTGACCTTGTTTAGAAAATATTTGGCAGGAACATGCACTAATATAGCTATTTCTTAATATCCTAGGAAATATAGCACCTAAAAGTTGCAATATACTTTATAAATATAAGTTCTGTTATAATTAATAGATTAAACTTAAATTTTTAAAAAGTTAAATATTTTAAATAAGCTCTAATTTATACTACTTAAATTAAATATTATAAAAGCTTAAAAATATTTCTTATTACAAGTATATATAATGCTTTTAAGAGTATATAGTATTAAAAGCTATATAAAACTAATTTTTTAATAGCGCTTTTTTTAAATCTTAGTAAGCTATAGAGATATTATAAGCTAGCTACTCTATATAAAGTTAAGAGAAAGTGTGCATTTAGGGCTTACTTAATAGTTTTAATATATTATAAGTAAAAATATACTTTTTATAGTTAAAATTTAAAGTTATAGGAAACTAAATATAAGAATTATTTTTATAAGCTGCGTTTTTATAAAAATATATAAATAGTTAACTATTTCTGCTCTTATATTTTAAGTATTTAAGTTATAGTTTATAAGATTATTTACTTTACTAATAATAATTAAAATATATTAAGTTTGCATTTTTTCTAGTAAGTTTAAAAATAATGTTTAAAAAGCTTAAGTTATAAATATTATCTTGCTTATAATAAAGGATTTCTTATACTAGGTAACTAAAAAATTCTACTAAAGTGTTATAATTGTAACAGAAATAGGACTAAAGAGAACTAACAAACTAAGGAAAGGTTTACTAAGCTAGTAAAACTAGCTATATATAAAAGTAAAGTCTATTTAAACTATAAATTATATAACTAGCTGCTTATATAAAAAAGGATTATTTAAATTATTAAAATTATTAAATAAGCTAAATAAACTAAATAAGCTAAAACTTAATAAATTACTAAAATTACTATAATAAGCCTATAAGTATTATAAGCTAAATTAAAAAAATAAATTATATAAAATACACTTATTACTAAATAAATAGTATTAATTTAAAATAGCTTTTTAATAATTAATTTAAATATTTATTCTAAATAGTTATAAAGCTTTTAATTAACTATTATTATATATTACTTAAAATATTACTATTTTAAACGCTTTTTAAATATAAACTTATTTATTAAGTTTATTAACTAAAAACTAATTATAATTATTATATTTTAACTGCTTTTATTTAAATATTTTATATAAACTTTAAATAATAACTTATATAATTATTTTAAACTTTAATTTTAATATATTTAAATTTAAAAATAATAATATACTTTAATAATACTTTTAATAAAAATTAAATAATATACTTAATAATAAAACTTTTAAAATTAATACTTAATAATTTTAAAAATTAATTAATAAAATAAATAAATTTTAAACTTTTATTAATAAATAAGCTTAATAAAATAAAAAAATAAAATAACTTTAAAAAAAAATTAAAACTTTTAAAACTACTACTAATATTATTAATATTTTAATTTTAGTTAAAAATAATATTAAACTTAATAATTTAATTTTATATAATAAAGCTTTAAAATAACTATAAGCTTATTTTATATAAGTTTAAGCTTATTAATGCTTTTACTAAATAAATTATTAATTAAATAGTAAAAAAGTTATATATATAGCCTTTTTTTTAAAAAAAAAAGCTTTTATATAGTTTAAACCCTACTTTATAAATTATTTAAAAAAAGATAATTTTAAAAAATATAAATAAGAAATTAAAAAAGTTTTTAATAGTTATAAAAGCTTTAAAAATACTTTAAGAATTCTTTTTTAAAATTTAAATAAAAAATAATAAGCTAAATAAAAACTTATAAAACTTAAATAAAAAAAATTAATATTAATTTATATTATAAAATTTTAATAAATTTATATTTAAATAAATTATATTAATAATATTTAAATATTTATATTTTATAATAGCTTAAATAAAAAATAAAAAATAAATTAACTAAATAAAATTAACTTAATAACTTTTTATAATATATTAAGCTAACTATTAAAATTAATAATAGGCTTTATAAATAATATTTAAAAAAAAAAAGTAATAATATAAAAAATATTTAATAAAATAATAATAAAATAAATATAAAAAAATACTATTAATTTAAAATTATAATATATAAGTAATATTTAAGCTTAATAAAACTTAATATTATTTAAAAAAGAAATAAAAAAAATATTAAATACTATAATTATAATAAAAAAAAATACTTTATAAAAAAATATAAAAATAAAAAAAAAAGAAAAACTAAAAGCTAATATTAAAAATATAATAAATTAATATTATTAAATAATAGTAAATATTTAAAAATTATATAAAAAAAAGCTAAATAGAATATTTTAATAATTATTATAAAATATATTTATTTAATAGAAAGACTTTAAAATAGTTTTTTAAAATACTTAAAAAACTAAAAAAAATATTTATTATAATAAAATAAAAACTTATAATAATAGCAATTAAAACTAATATAATAATACTTTTAAACTTATAAAATTAAAACTTTTATAAGTATATAAGTAAGGTACTTTTAATAGTATTTAAAATAAATATTATTTAAATTATAATTTTAAAATAAAATAAAAGTATAATAATAATAATAACTTATAATAAATTATTTAAATTATTATTTATATATTTTTTAATAAATAATTTAAAAATATATAACTAGTATTTTTATTATAAAAATATTTTATAAGCCTTTTATATATTTAATTAATATAAGATATATTATATTAATAAGGTTAAAAAGAATTTTTTTTTTAAATAATATAAAATAATAAAAATAGTTTAACTTTATAAAAAAAAAGAATTATACTTTTAAATAATATAAAAATATATATTTAAAAAAAAATATACTATTTTAAAATTATAATAAAATTATTCTTTAAAATACTTATAAAACTTTAAATTATAATAATAATACCTTTAATTAAATTACTAAATTTACTTTAAATTAAAACTTTAAAATTAATATTAATAATATTATATAAATATAGTTTTACTATTTAATTTTAAAAATATATAATTAAAAAACTTTATAATAATAATAACTATACTAAAAATAATATAAAGGCTTATTAAAAAAGCTATTAAAAGAATTAAAAATATTTTAATTTAAAATTAAATAATAAAAAATAATAATAACTATTTTTAAATAAACTTTAAATAGCTATAAAAAAACTTAAAAAAAAGGTTTTTTATATAATAAATAATAAAAAATATAAGTATATAAAAATTATAATATAAATTAAATAAAAACTATTTATAATATTTTTAAATAGTAAAATATAAAAAAACTTTATTTTATTTATAATAGTAAATTAATATAAATTATTATAATAAATAAAAAAAAACCCTATTTATTTAATATAATTAATAAATAAAAAGTATTTTATAAAAATAAAATTATTAATAAAAAAACTAATTATTTTTAAATTTTTTTTAATAACTAAAAAAAAACTATTTAATTTAATATTATAAATATAATAAAATATAAACTAATATTAAAAATATTATAATTAAAAAAAAGTAATTTTTAAATTAATTAAATTATTAATTAAATATTTTAAAATACTAATTTAAAATAAAAAATAATTAAAAATAAAGAATTAAATTTAATTTTTAAAAATAATAATAAAGCTTATATTTATATAAATTTATATATATAATAATAATTAATAATAAAATTTAAAAAAAATAAAAAATAATTAGTATATATAATATAATAAAAAATAAAAAAAATTTAAATAATAATAAAATAGCTATATTATTTATTAAAAATTTTAAAAATTATAATAATATTTTTAAAAAAAACTTTAAAATAAATAAAATAATAATAGCAACTTTTATATATAAAAGCAATATAATTATTATTAAAAAAATTTATATACTTTATATAAAAAAATAAAAAAAATAATAGCTTAAAATATATTTTAAAAAAATATTAAAAATATTTAAAGCTATTTTAAATAATATTTAATATTAAACTATTTAAATATAATTAATAAAATTATAAAATATTCTTAAAAAAAAACCTAATTAAAGTTTTATAAAATTTATAAATTTAATAAAAACTAACTTAAAGTATTATAAAACTATTTAAAAAAAAACTTTAAAAAAAAATATATTTAACTTTTTATATTATTAACTAAATACCTTATTCTTTTTATATTTAAAAAAAATAATAAATTACACTTATATATAAATTACTAATAATTTAATAATATTATAATAAAAAATTGCTATCCTCTTTTACTTATTAAAAAGCTATATAATAAATTTTAAAAAGCTAAATAATTTATTACCTTAAATTTAAAAAAAATATATAACCTTATTAAAATAAAAAAAATAAAAAAATAAAAATTACCTTTAAAATAAAATATAATTACTTTAAATATTTAATTATACCTTTTAGCCTTATTAATATACTAGCTTTATTTTAAATTATAATTAATAACATTTTATAAAAATATTTTAACTTTTTTATAATAACTTATTTAAATAATATCCTAATTTTCTTAAAAATACTTAAAAAATATAAATAATATATATACTAAATTTTCTAAACTTTTTAAAAAACTAAGTTTTTAATAAAACTAAAAAAAAGTTATTTTTATATATAAAAAGTTAACTTTTTTAAATATATAATTTAATTAAAAAAAATCTAAATATAAAACTTAAAAATCATAACAATTAAAAATTAGCTAATCCTTACTAATATTAAAAAAGTTAAAAAATTTTAAAACTATATTAATTTTTATTAATAATTTATTAAAAACTATAAAAATATTTTAAAACCCTTAATAAACCTTATTAAAAAAAACTAATTCTTTTATTAAAAAAATAATAAATAAAAAGTATTTAATAAAATTAAAAAACAAGTTATATTAAAATTTATATTTATAAAAATAAATTTTAAAAAAGTTTATAAAATAAATATTAATACTTTAAATTTTACTAATATTATCTGCGTGCGTGTGGGCCAACCTCCTTTTCGGGCAGGTACGGACGCGCCGGCCCCCACGAGTCCATGTCCACCCAGCCCCTCCCGCCCGCGCCCGAGAACCTTGCCCTTCATCAGACCGCCTGCCGTCCTGAGGCATGACATTCTGAGACGGCAATGCGGGCCGGCCACGGTACATCAAGACCGCCTTCCTATCTTGGGCCGACGCTAGAAACGGTGACACGCCGTTTTGCTCCATCAGAAAACCTGACCAGCGATTTCTCGCACCCCTCGAGCAGACCTGACCAGCGACTTTTCGCACCCCTCGAGCAAACCTGACCAGCGATTTTTCGCACCCCTCGAGCAAACCTGACCA